>NC_139235.1:81401776-82081776 GCF_977018435.1 Lepisma saccharinum
CGTGAATTATGATACTCTAACGATAATTGAGTACTGCTTCAAAGACATTGACAAATATTAATGAAATAACTATTTATATTTGTGGCAATTCAGCACATACTAATTTGACCCCTTTTCACACTCGAGTTTAATGCAAGGATACCTCCGCAAATATCGAATGAAAAGTTCTCATCATGTGTCATTTTCCATTAAATGTTTTCGCGAAGTCGTACTACCTTCGTTTTCTTTGTTACAAACAAGTATTGTTTGCACATTACATGTAGGAGGAGAGTTGCATCTACATTTCACATTGGTCAGCTCCTTCTACTTGCTTTCAGCACCGAAAGCTTGTAGTGTAGTGCTTAACGTTCAGGACTGTCAATCTGATGGTCGTAGGTTCAAAACCTTTAGGTGGCAGAAAATTTTCGTAAGTTTTAGACCTTTCCCATTGTGTTCAATGTCCACGCCGTGTGAAACTGAATGATTCAGTTTGGAATTAACGATGGGGGGAGGGGAAATATTAAATTACAAAATCTCCATTTCAGCGAACCGAGAAGTGGACAAAACTTGGATAATTCTTATAAATATTAAAATTACATTCATGTTTTTAGTGGTATAATCGCAGGTAAAATCAAAGATCTTACATGGAAGATTTTACCTTGCTCTGAACTAAGCCAAAAGGCATTTCGAACCGATCTAATACATTCTCCAATACATTTCAAAATGTTATTGAATGTTTCAGGTCAATAATTTGACCAATGCGTCAATTCTTGACGCTGAGACGATATTTTATGCAACTACCTCTTCTCTTCAGTCCCTTCTGTTCTTCTCTTCCCTCCTTCTGCTCTGCTTTTATCTCATATCGCCTTCCCTGCTTTTCTCGCATCTTATCTCCATCCCACTCATCTCCACTCCTCGTATCTCTTTTCCTGTCTTAGATTTCCGACTCCACTGCACTCTTCTTCTCTTCTTTTCGTTCTTCTCTCCTTTACTCTACTCCCCACTCCCCTCTTCTCGTCTCCTCTTCTCTCATCTCGTTTTCCTCCTCTTTTCTCTTCTTTGTTCCATTTTCCTCATTTCTCCTATAATCTTCTTTCATTCTCCTCACTACATCTCCTCTCCTCGTCCATCCTCTCTTCCTTCTCTCCTCTACTTTTCCTCTTCTCCTTTCGCTTTCTCTTTCTCCTGTTCTTTGTCACCTCTCGTTTTCTCTCACCTCTTTTCCTATCTGTAGACTCATCAGCGATGAAATACTAGAGAACCTATTTTTTTTTCTTTGAGAAAGAATTTTGTCACTTGCGATTTAATAGTGATCTTTTTAATAATTTTATACAATAATGCTTGTTTTTATTTCTTTCGCGTATTTTATAAATATCTATTGTGCATGTGGCAACCCTGAAATTGAGCCTAACTCTACACGCAACCCACCAACGCCTTGTGTAAATTGGGTTGCCTAGTTTAAAATGTCGTTGTCCTAAAACTTTTGAGAGACACTGTACAATATGTATGCATAATATGGGATTTAGTTTTATTGTTTATGAAATGGGAACGTGTTCTGTGCAGACAATAATGTTTTGCTTTCTTTATTTCTTTATTTATTTTATTTTTTCAAATATGGAATATATATTGATTAAATTACAAATATTGGCTCAGTCTCTCTCTCGCTCTCGTTTTAGTAGGTTTTTTTTTTCAAATATACTAATCTCTTGGCCTCCAACGGATGTATTTATTTGGGCAAGAGAATGCACATTCATATTGTTGTTGGTTTGGTTTATTTTACTTCGGTTTTCTGCCACATTTGGTTATCGCAAAAATGAGGATGATGTGATGAAATTAATGAAGGGACCTCGAACAATCCAGGCCGGGATTCGAACCCGTGATGAGCGTGCATTCTTGTTTCTGTATTGTACTCTGCAGTGAATAATGAAATAATTTGAAATGAAAAATGTATCTCAGAACTCAAGAAGCCACAAAAAAGTGTGTTTTGTTACCTGTTTTGTTTCTTTGCATAAAGTGGACTTAAAACACCAAATCAACCAACCGTGGGGGAGTGGTTATCACAGCGTGCTACGACACCAGGAGTTCCGGGTTCGAAGCCCGACCTGGGCATTGGTGTTCTTTGTGTTTGTCCCTTCATTAATTTATCGTATCACCTTTGTAATTGACCAAATGTGAGGAACAAGCGACGCTAAGTAACAAAAATCAAGTCAAATCATTGAATGATTGCTTTCATTTGGTTTATTTTAATTCGTTTTTCCGCTACTTTTGGCTAATCGCGAAGATAATACAATATAATTGATGAAGGGACACACTCAAAGAATACCAATGGCCAAGCCGAAATTCGAAACCAGGATCTCTCGCTTAGTAGTCAAATCAAATCATTTTTATTTTCAAATAGGGGTGGGGGTTACGTGTACTTTTTTTAGTACTCATTCATCATTTTGCAATCTTTTCCTGTTATTGACGTTCTATTTTTATGAATACTGGGCCCTAAAGGGGGGAGGGGTATGAGCCACACCAACCCCCCCTTGAGCACGTCACCGCACGTCACTCGAGTTGAGAGCAAATATCCGTAAAAACCTGCGTGGCTGCATTCGTAACGGAGGTGCCCACTTTGAGCAAGGCGTATAATGTTATTTAATTGTATTGTTCATTGATTCCATTCACATGAAGATGAACAAAGTATTATTTCTTGTACACAAATGTGAATGTTAGCAACATATGTACCTTGTTGGATAGCAGATGACACAAGGAAGTAATTTAAGTAATTTGTACGCTTCGTGTCATAACATTTTTGTTGTTAATACGTTGCCAAGTAAACTAAGAGTGCATTTTTTTTTATCATGACTTGTAAGTTTAGACCCACCCGTTACTTAAATGTGATTGTTATTTGGGAAAAACTTTTTTCTTTCAACGAACCACTTATTTGTTAGCCATCAGAAAACGCTGAAATATGTGCCATACAATGAGCAGTTTTTTCTCAATTCATCTTTTTATGTGGAAAATTATCATTTTTTAAAAAAACAATAGAAATTCGATTATCTCGAAAACTACTAATTTTCGGACGGGGTATCATACGGTCAAATTTATTGCAAATTGTCTCTACTTTAACCCCTTTCAGGGAATACATCTAATTACAAGTCACCCTGTATATATTTAAAGAGAGACACTGAACCTAACAACCAACGCAAACAAGCACTAAATTGAATGACGATATTTCTCCGGAAAGAAGTGAGGAAGCCATGTTTTGTGTAATGTAGCCACTGAGTTGGCCTGTCTACAGTGTTGCCACACAGTGTGTGTGTGTCAGACTTTAAAGGTAAGCTTAGTGTTATTTGAAGTATGTTTGCCTAACCTAACCTAACCTAACGTTACGTGAAATTTTCAAGTTACAGACGTGACCGGGAAATTCTAATGTCAGATTCTTGTTCAGGAGGCCTCATGTAGAAAGTATACAAAATTTCAAACAAATCGGGGAAAACT
The DNA here is from genome assembly GCF_977018435.1 of Lepisma saccharinum. NCBI lineage: Eukaryota > Metazoa > Arthropoda > Insecta > Zygentoma > Lepismatidae > Lepisma > Lepisma saccharinum. Next base: position 81,405,239 of record NC_139235.1, read on the forward strand.
CCCGTCATCTTCAATTAAGCCAAAACAAGTAACTGTATTACATATGAACCAAAACTGAACCTGAAGAAATAAATATTTTTTGAGGAAAACCAAAGGAAGTACTGAGGTGGGAGAACATTTCAAATCACCTTACTATATACTTTGCACCTGGCAACCATTTTTGTGGTAAAAACTTGGAAATATCCGAGTAGGCACAGGGAACATTATGAACATTATGACATACTATGATGCACTATGATGCACTATGATGCACCATTTTTTTGCGCAGAAGATTGAAATAGTTATTTTGTGAAATGTTGCTGAGTGAAAGAATAAAAATGCAATAAAAATTTCATTTCACGCTGTTTGACTTTTGCAACATAATAATGTGTTTAACCCTCTCAAGGAAATGAAATATTCTACATGCTTTATGAGGATTGTGTTGTTCCCTTGCTTATAGCCTGCAGAAATGTGTTATTGTGAAGCAACGTACACCTGTTACTTTAACATGGAGCAGAACAGCCTGAAAGTTTCGTACCAAGTGAATGTAGGACCTAATATGACATATCACAACAGCAGTTATACATTGTTAGATTAGGAGGTTTAGGTTTGGGGCTGATAGCAATTTTCTATTTGTTCTTTAGCTATTTGAGTGTGCATACAACTGGTTTTTACTAATAACAAGATGCGAAACTACTTCGTCGTGGCAAGTTCTTACTTATGCTGACCATATTTTGGGATTAGATATCTCCGTTATTTGTGTTTTCGCCATGCTGGAAATAATTTTGTATTACGTAAGACATGGAACTCTGTCGTTTAAAAAAAAACACCAAGCAATTCTCGAGGGAGTACAGTGGAACAATGGACCTCATAATGTAACAAGATGCAGTATGTGATAGAAACTAACACGGTACACGTTGCACTGCTACGACAGTAGCTTACAATCAAAAGGTAAATTGTTATAAAATTATCTTAACTGTTGGGGAAATGCCTGCTTGGCCCAGATCACCTAACCCGAGGATCGAACCCAGGTTGTCCGTACGGTAGTCAACATGCTAGCCTGTATCAACTGAGCTATCATGCCTATGTTAACGTAAAACACGCTTGCACCACTTGTGATATTTTGTATTTTATCTTCAGCATGATCAGATATTACATATTTGCATAAGACAAAACCAACTCAAAATTTGCATACGCCTGTATTTATATTTCTATAATTTACACTTCCTACTTCACATATTTAACAACATTTAACATCAATACTGTTACACTTACCAGCAAATGTAGGTATCACGATTTCAAATTCCCACGACCTTAAAATAAAATCGAAGATCTTCGATCCCTTTCTTTCGGGATCTGCCATGTTTCTTTTGGTCACACTTGCCAGTACAAACATCAGGTTTGTTTCCGATAAGCAACAAATATGTTTCAGTGTAACAAGAGAGTGTCACGGGGCACAATGCATCTTTCGGGGAAACGAAATAAGGTGAAACAAATAGTTTTCTTAAGGGAACTCAACCAAATGGTTTATGTAAACAGTTGCACTGCAGGAGTAACGAAACTTTGTTTAACCGTAAGAAATTTTTTCCAGCAAAATATATCTTGCACCTGCAACTAATCTATTTTCTCAGTGTATAGAAACATCGCAGGTTTTATTTTACAAAAATGGTTACCTACAGATGTCTGTTTATCGACACAGTGAACATCTATAGAAGTGTTACAAGTTGCTCTTACAAAAATGTCCGCAATATGACCTATATTTATTTTCTATATACAACATATTAGTCAGTGTTAGATGTTAGTGTATTAGTTTGGGTTAGTTACTCGTTCAGTTTTCTTTTTCTCAACATCTCCATCATTCGTTCATGCATATTTCCCCCTGTTTCTCCTGTCTTCTTATTTTCAGCCTTCTGATGTCTCACACCTTTAAATACCTCCATCAATTCGAAACATATTCTTAAAGATAGATGGGAGGGTACATATTGCGCTTTTTGTATATTTTCTATAAAATCGCCAAACACTGACGCATCTCGTTTTTTGTCAGCAATGTAAGAAATATTTTGACCAAACAGTCCACCGATACCTCGATATCTTTACATGTTTCTTCTATTTTCGCCAATAACTCTTTCGCCAGTCCATTTTCTTCACAGAAATTCACATAATTGGCGCTGTGTTTTTCAACACATAAGTTCCTTCTTTCTTCCGGACCTGCTTTCGTCTCCTTAATATCGCCATACACCAAACTGAATCCAAGGGGGAGTGTCGACATCTGAAAATACACACAAATTATGTTAGATGTATATTGTATGTAAACAGTGATTACAGTTATACATTTCTTTTGTTTCAGAACCGGGGACTGGCTCTTTTCGAGGCCTTCCTGAATTATATGTCAACCGCAGGAATTCAGGATGTGTGTGAACGACTACTGGCAGCACTCCGTCGTTTCCGGGAAACAACAGAGGGGATAGATATGGAACAGCAGGCCGCGAACCTTCGTCTGGGTGGTGAATTGGTCGGTATCGCGCAACGTCTGACGGATATATTCGTCCAGATGTTCGCGAAACACGACCAATTCCTGAAGAGACGAAGTCAGGCTGAGCGGGAATTGGAGGCGGAGATCGGCGCAATCTTGGAAAGGTGATTATTATTCTTTTCTCCATTATATCTATTCTGTACAAATTCTGTAGTTTTTCAGACTTATATGTACCATCTATGAAAACAATTTGTACTAATTCCGTAGTTTTTCAGACCTATATGTAACTATACTATGTTATTCTCACTACATCGTTTTTTGCAGGTTCCATCGTAACCATAACCAACATACCGCTCAGTTTTTGAGGGTACTACCAGAGCCCCTTCTGGCACTTGTAAGGAATGGTAATGCTGCGCCGCCCCCTCCGGCCTCTCCTGCTGCTGCTACACCTCCGCCAGCACCTCCTGCTGCTGCTATACCTCCGCCGGCACCTCCTGCTGCTGCTACACCTCCGCCCCCTCCAGCTTCACCTCCCGTCATCGATATCGGTGAGGAAGTCGCTGCTTTGGCTGCTGCTATTTCACCGCCTCTCGTCATCAATATCGCTGACGATGATGTAGATCTTCAATAAATACATAAATACAGGTAATATTTTTCTATTCTCACCTTTTACTCTGCTTCTTCCACTTCCGAAGTATCTGTTTCTGCAAGTATTTCCGGAAACTCCCGATGGTGACTGCAACTCTCAAATTGTTCCTCTAGCTTACCAATACTGGAAAGAAACAGATATTTCCGTCTGAGATTCGGGTGGCTTGAAGGATGGTCGGAAAATTCCGCCATCTGTTCAACATCTAATGTAGGACCTTTTATGTCTAGCGTCTCACCCAATGACTCATCCAAACTTATATCACACCTAAACCACTGCAATACTTCAGCCATCTTCAGCACAGATTCTGTATACGTTTTACAAAATTCGTGCATCAGTGCCGCGACGTCGTTGCTCTCAACAACCATATATTTTTTATGGCAACTTACCCGGTACAACTCGGGAATTTCCACATCCAGCAACTCTTCCAGATTCTCATACATCACCAATTCCAAATTCGACGTGTCCATGCGTTGTCTCTCGTCTGGCATCATGATATATTTTCGAGCCAAGCAGTATGGAGGCACATGCAGATGCGTCACATCCACATGTTCGGAATTTAATTCCGATTCCGTCTCCATACACAGACATTCTAGTGGGGCGATTCCCGACGCTACAATAAAAGGTCCTGCACGGTATCCTTTTACAGCTATCTCACTTGCTACCCGGTTACTCCTGGCCCGAAAAGGTACATGCCCGTAAACAGGTGCTCTCTCAAACCGGTAACGTGTCTGGCATAAACCACTTTTCTGCTCGTTAATGCAGTACATATCGATCGGAAACCCATGATCGTTGCACTGCATCACACACTCATCAGGCAAATTTCTATTATAAATTGTTATCAAAAGCGATTCCCTGTATCTAAGAGGGATATCTAATATTAGCAATTTAGAATTTATACTCGCCGATATAGATTTTTTTGTAACCTATTGGTTGTTTCGATGCGGAAACTGTTACCGGATATGCGAGACACGTTTTTAGGCCTGGAAAGCGCTCCGTATACCCGTACATAGGATTGATGTCAACCCTACGTTCCCGTTTCCTCACACCACCACCGATGTTGTCTATCCCGCCATCTTTAATCTCGTCATATTGATGCTGTTCATTGTTTTTCGCTTCCCACACTGTCCGAAATTGTTGTTCCGTCAGATATTTCGGAACGTCTACATATGGTTTTTCTTCTCTTGTCTCCTCTTCCGTCGGCGATCCTGATATTATCGGTGATTGTGGAGGCTACGGTAGCGGGCGCGAACTATATGCTGGGTCAATCTGCGACGGTTGATCGGAGAACTTCCTACCGATCATAACACAAGTTTCACCATCCACGATATTACACCCATACTCACCTTTCAGTTAATTCACCTCGATACCTGCTTGGACAGATGGTGATCCTGACAGTCTTTCTGCGTCGGCACGAATAGCTGCTAGTCTCTGTGCAAGGTAACTTTGCAGGCAACAAAGATTCCGATATTCGCTGTTCTGTTCCAGGTGATAAAAAGTTCTGCTGCTTCGACAACTGAGATGCTGATTCTGGTAACATCGCAGTCCGCTTATCTTTACATGCATCCCTTCCGATCTACGTCATCGATACATATTGCTCGCATTCGTTCCCGCAAAGCGTCAAACGCCCACGTGCCTCTCCTATCTTCTTCCTGTCCTGGTACACTATACACAGTCACTACTTCCGTGAAACCTACTTTTTTTGCTCTATTTGTTTTCTTTACATCCAGATTCTCCGACTCCTTTTTCTCCTTTTGCTGTTCTTCCTCCATCACATCCTATCCGACACACAATTTTTATTCTCCTCTTATTCAACAGCCATTCTGAGAATTACATAATCCTCTCCTTAATCACCAGACACATTACCATTCCAGACACCCATATCTCCATCCCAACAAACACGCCACACATATCACTCAACAGTTCCACGACTTCCATAACACTCACACACCATCTGCTCTCATCCATTAATAAGCCGGAAAACCTATCACCATCCCGAAACCTTATCTCCATCCCAATCTATCATTATCCCGACAAACACACCACACTTTCAACCGTTCCAAGAATTCCATAACAGTCACACCATCTGTTCTTACAATTCCGAGAAAAACATCACGCTCTCAACCGTCGCTACTGATACCGTCACCCTCTCTTCCTCATCCCCAACAACCAATCCAAACACGCCTCACAAAATAAACCACTCCAATTTTATGACGTCACACCAATCAAAACAAACGAACCCATGACGTCATCACTCAAAACAATACCCTTGCTTGCCCCCACACCTACATCATCAATTGATCTTTGATCGATCTTTTCCAATCAATTGATTTATCGACCTAAACGCGGTACCATAACTACTAACGTTTTTTATTTTGGGGGCGTACAAAAGTTACACCACACACAATCACACACACATACAGTATGTACCATACTTGTTCGTACAGGCTGTATACATTGTATGAAATACCTCTGAAAGTGGTCAGTTTGCGAAATATCGTAACAAAAGGTGTCCAGTATTCATAGAGAACATTTGAAAAGATAATTTGTACAAAAGATGCGAGATACAGTAATTGTATTGGATGGAGAGTATTATAAACCATTAGAGGTTGTTCCATGTACACTTCGCAACATCTTATTTGACCGCCCCGAAAGAATTCTAAGTCCCCAAATCGTAAACTTAGCAACATTGCACTTCAGCTCCAGGTGAGAGTAGCCAACTTTGAGTAAGTGCTTCCACTAGACGAAAAACGCTGCGGTGATAGGTTTTCAATTTAACACTTTCCATGAACTTGGAAACTATAAACCGCTATTATAATACGCAATCAAACAGAAATAATAAATTGGAAAAAGAACCTTGAAGGATATTTACGGTTCTGCTTGCTCGACTTGAAATTTTGGGGGTTTGAAACACTGAATAGAGATTTTCTCCACCTGGAGGAAATTGCCATCACGTTTGTGCAGAAAGAAGCAAATTTGTGAGGAGTTTATGCGACATTTTATTTACAATACCTTGCATAATATCGAACAGTTCTCAAAAACATATATTTTGCACGACTTGTCGAGAAAATGTGCTTGAAACACAGGAAGGTGGGTGGGAGTCTTCATAAACGTCAACATGGTTTTAAGGGTATAACGTCATGAAGTTAACGTAGAGCAGTTGGTTAGGCGCTGCTATCCTTATTTTTCATCAAGCGCGAAAGGTCGCCGGTTCAAATCCCACCCTCTCCTCTTTCTTTTTTTTCTTTTTTTGTTTGCTGAACAGATACCGTTATTATTAGAATATTTAAAAAATGAATCCGATGCACACTTGAGGGACGTCCCTTCTGCGCATATTTCCCCTTAGAAGTTGGAGATTTCCAGGATTTAAAGTTAAAACTTTTTTTTTTACTTATTGTTCATATGTTGTGTTAACACACACATCATGATTAATTCACAAATCACATATTTGTATTCAGGATGCAAAATGTAATGTTATTTAAGTTATGTATTGTTTGTTCTTCACTGACACCTAAAATATTGATTATTTGATTTCGATATACTAAAAAAACATATACAGTTATGTTAAGTAGTGATGTAGTGCAGTACTGTAACGAAGGAGAGCGATTAATGAGTTCAAATTGCTAAGATTGGTAATTTTATGTCTGTTCCTTCCTAATGACTGTTGTGAATACTAATTAACATAAATAAATTGTTATTGCGACGAAGGCCGATTTGATAAGAAACTACTAATAAGTATTTATATAGTGAGTGACAAACAAAAAATTAAAATCCTCGTGATGATCGTTAATTCCTCACTGCTTTGTATCTAAAATGTGTGTCTTCTTTGAACAGAAAGTACGAGTATCAGATATAACAAACTTTCCGCACTAACTTTGCAATATTCGAAACCACCATTACAGACTTAGCTTTATGTCACTTGATTCTGAGCATTCCACGTGGCATGTGACTTCCTCCTATCATCGAAATAACTTTCTCTTACTATTTCCTTTCCTCTCGTGAAATACAGAGACCGATGTTAACTTCTTAGCACGGTGGATAAACTTTACCCAACGATATACTCCTGAAAAAAATCCTGCCTAGGTGGAGAATCGAACCTACGACCTCCCTCGTAAGAATCAAGCACGCTACCTCTTCTCCAGGTGGCTCATTTTAAAATTTGCTACCAGTTTGAAGAAACCAATTCACACATAATGTCATAGCTATCTATAATTTCCTCATGGCAATTTTCATGAGGAAACGAATTCAGATAAAATCGAGAAACGCTGAAAGGGAAAAATGATGAACATGTCTATTGGCGTTTTGTCATATTTCGTAAATTGTGTAAAAATTCTGTGTTTTGAACAAGCAATCGTTTAGTTACGAAGTATTTTGTTGTTTGTTTAAAGTAGGAACAGGAGAGCGAAAAGGAGCCATTTGAACCAGACCCCGTTTGACAAGAAACTTCAGCTTTTTTCCAAAGACTGTATGAAAAGAGAGAGGAACGTATGAAATATAAAATATGTGTGAAATTAAAACAATGGAAACCTTGAAAGATAATACTAACGAACTTCAAACTATGAAAAACATATTTTCGTGGTGGAAAACTCCAAGTCATTTTCGAAATATGAACTTGATGTTTTTCTATATTATGAAGTGGAGATATGGGACGATACGATCCCTCAGCAAGAAAATTTCAAGTAAGCTACCTCCAACATTTTCAATGGTCATAATTACTAATTAGGGTCCGGAAGTTGATGAAAAATCAACTTTTTTTCTGGCCCTTAAAAACAATGCTAAACCTGATATCATGTCAGTTTCCCTTCAGTTATAGCCGGAAAACACTTTCTATTTTACATTTTTTTTTTTGCATTTTTCGGCCTTTCTTGGCTTTTAGTTTATTTGTCAGAATTTTTAACAGTTTTTGTTGCATTTTTACTTATTTTTTGAGGTTTATTTTTCTCCTCTCCTGTTGTTTCGTGCACATGTTAAATGCATTTACTAGTAAAACTTACATATTTAGATTTCTTGACATGGTCCTTTTAGCAAATTCACCATCAATCGAAAATACGGTAAATGGAAAAGCATAATATTATTCTTAACTGAAATGATAAAATACTTTGTGTGAAGATCTACTTTGACGTTCTTTTTCTGGACACTATCATCGCTTTAATCTGTAGTTTTAAAGTAAAATTAGTCACAATATTAAGTGCAATTACACTCTGGTATACGCGAAGCAGAACTGTATTTTCGGATGCTGGCCGACTACAGTAGAGGTAAAGGTGGTATTATGAGCCATTCATATATTATGAGCCCCCCCAATATCTGTTCATGGAGTGGCCTCAGCCTGGTGGCGATGATTTGAACTGCTAATTTAGTAACGCCTTTTGCCGCCAGAGAGTTCTCGTTCAGTTGCAACTGATAGTTTATGAGTGAACGTGTTCTTTTTGTTTTCTTGATCTGAAAAACTTTGAAAGGTAAGTGTTTTGCTTTTAATTGCAGTACTTATTCATTTAAACTCATCCTAGTGCATTATTGCATTGGATAAAGCATGTTTAAAAGATTGTTTTTGTGTAGATACTATGTAATTTTGCAAGTAACAAAGATTCGTTATGCGTGTTTCAATTCCAATATGGCGAGGGTTGTAAAATGAGCCCCCATCGTGCTTGGTATATGAGCCCCCAAATTTTAAGGGGCTCATATTATATACACTACAGGAGTGTTTTCAACTTTGTCTTTTCAGATGCCACGAAAAGTGCTAGGTCCAAAAAACAAGACCAAAAGAAAAAACTGGAATACTGAAGATATGGTTAAGGCGATCAAGGCTGTAAGAAACAAAGATATGGGATTGAAAAAGGCATCAAAAATGTTTCTTGTTCCAAGACCTACGCTTCAAAGACTTGTTCGAGTTGACAAACCACCGGAAGAAGCTGCTTTAACAAAATTAGTTATCATGGAAAGTAAATTCTATGGTCTTACCAGACAAGATGTTCGCAGAGTAGCTTACCAACTGTGTGAAAGAAATGGAATTAATCATCCATTCACAGAAGAGGGGTTAGCTGGTAGAGCTTGGTTCGACCACTTCATGAATCGTCATAACAATGTTTTATTTCTTTTGAAACCTGCTGCGACATCGTTCTCAAGAGCAAATGGCTTTAACAAAGAGGCAGTCGACAATTTCTTTGATATCCTGGAAGCCGAGTACGCCAAACACAACTACCCGGCAGATAGAGTATTTAATGTCGACGAGACAGGAATATCAGTCGTTCAAAGCAGAATCCCTCGAATCATTGGGTTGAGAGGAAAAAGACAAGTGGGAGCTCTAAGTTCTGCTGAACGGGGCTCTCTCGTGACAGTAGTCTGCTGCATGAGTGCAGGGGGAAGTTTTGTACCTCCTATCTTCATTTTTCCCAGGAAAAATATGTCTGAACTTCTCATGAAAGGCGCTCCACCGGGGGCAATTGGTAGATGTCATCGGTCCGGTTGGATACAAGCAAATATTTTCACAGACTGGCTAACACACTTTATTGACAAAACTAAACCCTCAAAAAATGACAAGGTGCTCCTTATTCTAGATGGCCACAACTCCCACACCAAAAACATTGACATTGTGAATCTTGCTCGAGAAAATGGCATATCCATTGTAACTTTAACCCCACACACATCGCATAAACTGCAGCCTCTTGACAAAACATTTCTTGGCGCTTTGAAACATCACTACAGTGAAAACATACGCAAGTGGATGCTTCACAGTGAGAGACCTGTTGGACCCTATGATATTGCCGAACTATTGGGAAAGGCTTATTTGACTTGCCAGACCGGATCCATTGCTGCGAATGGGTTTCAGGTTACAGGATTATATCCGTGTAACCGGAGTGTTTTTTCTGCTGTGGACTTTGCACCTTCCTCTCAAGAGGTACTGGATTTGGAAACCCTGCGAAAAGGCAAAAGGAAAATACCTAAATCCTCCAACAATGCAGTAAGAGGACAAAACACAGGTACCGAAACTCCACAAGAAGATAATCAAAATGCATCTGCGACGAAAAGTGTAGAATCAAACGGCGCTGGAACTGCAAGTTCACCAGTTTTGGAGAATGTGCAAGTAACAAGATTCCAACCAGCTGCTGAAGATTTGGCATGGGCAGGGCCTTCCGGTCTGTGTAAAGATAAGGAGAAGAAGATTCCCGGACACACTGTGTCTCCAAAAGATATCTGGCCTGTTCCCGAACCAAAGAGGAAAGTGACTAACAAAGGTCCTAAACCCTCCAAGGCAGCTTTGATTACATCGTCTCCGTACAAAGATGCTCTGTTGGCTACTGGAGAAAAAAAGAAAGAAGTCAGACTCAGCTGAAGCGAAGAGACAACTGAAGGATAAAAAGAAAAGAGATGATCAACAGCTTACTGAAAAAACACAACCTAAAACAAAGCATGCAGTGAAACCGAAGCTTCATCAAGATTCAGATAAGGAATACTGTGAATCAGATATCGATTCTGGGGAATCTGTCTTAGAAACACCAATCGGAATGGAATATTCCGGTGATGAAGAAGCAGTTTGTCTGTTCTGCGAGGGTCTATTTTCGGACGATAACCGAGGAGAACTGTGGGTGCAATGTCTCATCTGTGAAATGTGGGCACACAACGACTGCGCTGGATGCGAGAAGGATATTTACATTTGCGACTTTTGTAAATAGACATTACAAAAAAACAAAATAAAACTTTTTAAATGGTTTCTTAATGACCCTTTCCATTGGTTTTGTAATGATTTTGTTAAGAACTCTTTTATGATATTTCACATCATAATATTTTTTTAAGGTTTTGTAATGAATAAAATGTTGTTTGTATGATATAATTTACCATATACTTTTCTAAACCAGTTATTCTATTATTTTTTCCTAGGAGCTCATATTACCAGCACAAAACTTTTTTTCCACAAAATGACTTGTTTTGTACTTTATTATTTTTCATATCCTTAAAGTTTCTCAAATTGGTTTATATTTTAACAATAGTTGTATGAAATGTTGTAGTTAAAGTTATCATAAGAATCTGAACAAAAAAGTTAAAAATCAAATTTTAAAAAATACAAAACAAAATGGGGGCTCATAATACCACCTTTACCTCTATCATAGAAGGAGATGAATTGGTTGATTTGGTGTTTTAAGTCAACTTTATGCATAGTAAGGCTAATCGGGACTGGACATACAGTTTAGAGTGGGATCCGAACCGAGTGCATAAAATAACGTGAACCGTGTGGTGTCGGGGGATCGTTTGCTTATGGAATGGAAGGTCATGGGTTCAAACCTACTTCTTTGCAAAATCTTTTTCGGGAAGTGAACGGCTTTGGACGAGAATGCTTATCTAGGTTTCTTGGATATTTCCGTTGATATTTCTGCGATTTATGTCCAGCATTTCCGGATGGAGAAAGTTGACATGTAAGTTCTTAATATGTGTTAACTTATAATAGCTGAATGAAAGGAAAAGTATTTCCTAAAATCCTGCCAATCACTGAAAGATTAAAAACATTAGTAGAAGCATTACTTGAGGCATGCCCAGTGGCGACGATTATGGAATGTGGAGGGGCAGATGACCCCGCACTATTCTAAACATTATCTACAAAGGGAAATAAACTGTCCTTGCCCACCCCCTCCCCCACCTTGCCCCATCAGTTTTGAAACCCAATCGCCGTCACTGAGCATGCATCGCATAAATATTTACAGTAATATCATATAATATTATATTACGTTATTAGAACACTTCGTACTCGGTAAATAAAAAGGAAAAAATAATAAGGAAAGGGTGGGACTTGAACCTATGATGTTTCGATCTTGACGAAAACAGTAAAAAACGAAAGTCCCGTCATCTAACCAACTACTCCAGAAGATTGCTAACAGAAACCTCAGTAAAACAACATTGTGCCGTAGTTTTGAACCATTTTTCGCCAAGAACCAAGGAAAATACACACTTTGCAGAATCGTTTGGTGTTGTGCAAGGTATCTTTACTAAACATTTCGCATAAAATCATCATAAATTTGCCTTCTTGCATTCAAATGTGACCGCAATTCTTCCAGGTGGATGAGAACCTGTTCAGTGTTTCACAATGCACATACATTTTCCTATTTTCAAATTCAGAACGAAGAATCTTCAAATATTTTCAACATTCGTATTTCTACTTGACATTTTTTTGTCCACTGATAAATTTTATTGCTGCTTTAGGGTATCTTTACTTAAGGAATGTGAAAGAATGAAAAAAAAATCACGAGCGTTTTCATTCAGGAAGAAGAAATGTTGCAAAGTTGGCTACTCTTAGTTGGCTCTGAAGCGCTATGCTGCCAAATTTACGAATTCCGGACTTTGAAATTTTTCAGAGCGGTCAAATAAGATGTTGCGAAGTGTATGTATGTGTACCTTTCTTGTTCGTACGCATGAGTCATGTAGTGATCATGTCACGTCGTTCTGTGCAGCGCACTGCATTTTGTACGTACAGCTTCAGTTGCAGGTCTGTTTAGCCACTCTAGCGTTCAACCACCCGGTTAGCGTGGGCAGTCCGTAAGGGGGAAGCGACAGGAGCTCAGATCTGACCTTAAAGGTGTGATTGTGAATCTTGCTCTTAAAATACATTCTTTGAGGGAAATAGGGTCCACTAGTGAACAAATCTCATCCTACTGTTCAGTATATGGTAAATAAATTAAAATATGAGGGTTCAACAAAGAATTGGGAAAGAAGAAGAAAGGAGAAAAGGTTAACTGAAGGAGAGGAACTTTTCGTGGTGAGAAAAGTTAAGGCTAATTCAAAAATTAAGTGTTCCGAAATTGAGGTCACGGGTCAAAAATGCAACAGGAAAGACACAGAGCAATTCAACCGTTCGTTGTGCATTCTACAGACAGGGATATCACGAGAGAATGCAAAAAACCATGTGCATAAAGACCAGGAGTTCTGGAACAACAAACGTCATCTGCTCCGATGAAACAAAATAAACACTTTCGGGTCAGATGGTGTCCACAGCGTGTGGAGGAAGGTGAATGAAGATAACAATGTACCATTGTTGTGAACATCATTTGAGCAAGACTTTTTTTCTCCTTTTTGTTTTCTAGCGGTGTAATTTATCATTTCACTTTCCAACTATCTGTACGGATAAGACTGGTACATAGTGTAGACGTGCGCAGACCTTCGTGATAGTTCAGTCGGAGAAAGAGAACATCATTCCATCTCGCTGTTTTATTGTATTGGGTACTAAACAGGGGCGTAAATAGTGTGTCCGTCCGGACCCACCGAAACTCATTCTACAGGTATTAGAAAAATTCCAGCTCCCGTGGCACAAAAGTTTTCTGTCCCCCTTCCCTTTATTTTCAATCTCTGTTGTTCAGAGTAATTTACATGTAAACATGATCTCGTAAGGTAGATTAAAAACAACTACACATTATTTATTCATTTCCAATGCGTGACCTATTTATTCTGCGACTACATAGGTGTAACACAACTAGGCTAAGGATTACAATGCGTGAGTCTTAATAACAAGTAATTTGCTGGAGAACGAAGTGAGATAGTTCAATTACATAGGAAATAAACCCGCCGTATTTGCTTGGAATTTTCGTCGGCTTGAAAATACTATATAGCCTATTTATAAAGATAATAATACTGTCCAATAACGGTAATAACATTTCTCTACACTAAATTTCTAAATGAGAGTATTATGAGTTCCCTCCTCTCGGTGATGTGCGTCTACGTGTAAACAACGATAGTCTACATTCTACACGTAGACTATTTTAAACACGTAGATGACGTAATCTATGTAAACAACATGGCCGTATTTAGAGGGGGGGTTTCTAGGGTTCAAACCCCCCCCGAAACTTCTGACATGTTGGATTAATGGAAGTTCATAAACCAAAATCTGTAACTCATTTTCAAATTTTTTTATGAAGCATCTCAAAAATACAAGGAGACAATGTTGAAACGATCCATCTAGAATTTTCATACATTTGGAATTCTGAAATTTGAGTGAAACAGGATTTATTCTCGAAATCGCAGCCCACCGGCGACTCCTCCATTTTCACTTGTGCTGTCCTCTTTCCAGTGTTCCTGCGTCACAAGGAATATAGACTGAAAATTTCCTCACGATTGTCCCAAAATTTCCTTTCCAACTTTTAAATTCCCTGTCCGATAAAGTCGAAAATCCCCCTTGATAGGAGTTCAAACGTAGGATCTCCACTTTCGTAGCGCATTACATTCGAGACTGAGGTTATACAATCCATGCACCAGGCTAAGTTTTTAAAAAGAATAATTGGTTCCACACTTTTCAAAATTCCAAAAATTAAGTTTTAAGGTCAAACAACAAAAACTTTGACTAAAATTTCTATCTAACTTTTAAAGCTTTTAAAAGGTATCTAAAATTTAATAACAAAGTATAATAATTGTGCATTTCAGTACACACTCTACGAAACGTAAAAAAAAAAAGCCTTGTGCTGGATCACTCATCTGCTGCATTGAGTAAGCCCCCTCGAGGATATAACAATAATAATTATTATTATTATTGGTATTATTATTATGGAAAATAATTGTTTTATTATTAAATTTTAATTATTATTATATAACTGTTATTATTTCTATTATTCAAATTTCTGGCAACACCCATGAGAACAATTATGAATGAACCCCTCCCGAAATTTTTTCCTGCCTACGGCCATGGTAAACAACATGGCGAAAGGTGATAACTTAGGAAAGGGCGCTTTAGGAGTAAAACAAAATTTCACTGCGTATCAGTTGCTAATGTGTGAGAAGAAACTTTCATTCTCTTCCTTGCAATTTTAAACAATTTCTCACCTAGGAAAAGACTTAGCGTAGGAAATATTCTACTGTTTTATGGGGAAAAGACTACTTCTGCTTCACGACTGCCATCTGTTGTATTTCTTGCATACGATTTACCTTCTTCCATACTTGACGAGAGAAGAGAAGAGAAGAGATATTTTGTTGTAAATAAGATTCTTGTCAGTTCGTTAGGAACAAATATAGTTAGAAATGTCACTTTCCTTTCATGAAAGCCTTGAAAATTAATTTTAATGTACTTTACAGTGTCTACGTAGTCTATGTAAACTACAACCCAATGTAATCTACGTGTAGATTACATGTAGACAACGCATGTAGACGTAAACTTATTAGTCTAGGGCACATCACTGGCTCCTCTTGCCCCCTCCCCTTTGTGCGCACGCTTATCCACCACCCCTTAATAGTATTATATTATTATCATTATTATATCCTTGGGGAGACTTCTACTAGATCCACCAAATGGGTGAATATCCAGTACAACTATTCATTATTTTTTACATTTTAAAGTTAGTTCACAAAAATGCATATTAAACTATTCAATTGTATATACGCTTGAGCGTATAAAATTGATGTAAAATATATGCAGGTAGTTTCAGCCCTTAATCATCTATTTCATTTTCATAAATCACTGTATATTGTAAGATATACTAAATTACATTGCAGCATGGAAATAATGACTGTGCTCACTTAAGTTTTAATATCACTTCGTTTTTCTCTTCATGATCCATTAGTTTTAGGGCCCAACGCCACAGACAAATTACGATTATACGTGTACTAGCGGGCTTCGAATGTATGCAGCTTGTCATGGCGAGCGAGGAGCTCCCAATTCCGTACGCTATCTAGCGTCGTTCGTGCGAACTATTGGGTGCTCGAGCGAAAAGCTCTTGTTGCAGCACTCATATATAAAGTTGTCATAAAGTTTTTCTCCTAAAAAACTCTTGAATTTTTGGAACTGTGTAATCATTTATTCTTTGCATTAAATTGTACTGTACCGTTTCACTGAAATTAGTGACATGTGAGCCCTCACCTTGTACTTCAAATCATTCATTTCCCCAATAATAGAATACTGCTCTCCCGTCTGGTCCATGGTGTGTCCCACTCAGGTCTCTCGAATCGATTCAGTCTTTCACTTCTTCCTAGCTATAGTTCCATACAGGGTTCCCTCATTACGCAATTTTTCATCTTCGCATCTATTGTCTTTTCTTAACTTACAAACTGCTTATCAACGACGTTTGCAGAATGATTTCAGTTATTTATACAAAATTGTGAATGGCAAAATCCGCTGCAACACACTTCTTGAAGAATTCCACTTTAGAGTACCCATGCGCATAACTCGCAAGACAAGATTATTTTATACAAAAAAACCTAGACTAGAAATTCAAAAAAAGATCTCTCTTTTACAGACTTGCCACACACACAATACAATGATCTCTCATCAAGTACAAGTATCGATCGAAATATTTTCCTCCGAGTTTGCCTTTCGGTCTTCTATTAGAAAGAAATGTTTGTAAATAATATCAAATAGTGCCATCTTTTACTTATTTTTTGTTAATTTGCTATTCACTTTTGTGTTATTTTGTTATTTTTATTATTTTTTATATTTTTGCTTATTATTATTATTATTATAATTGCATTTTCATTGTTGACAATTTCAGTGTATCTGGAATTTCCTCAATAAATAAATAAATAAATATAATATGAACAAAAAACATGACCTCGTTCCTGCATTTGAAACTCATTTTTTTTTCGATGTAAGGCATTTTTACTTTAGTTATTCTGCTCGAATACCAACTGAACAAAGACTGAAACTTCCGCGAAAACAAAAAGACAGAACAGCAATAGAGGGCAATCGAGTTTCCAGACACAGGACTGCGGTAATGATCCGATTGCAATTCAACCACAAGGACATGACCTAAAGAAAGAAAATGCTTGGTGTCTGAAACCATTGATTAAACTATTGGCCATCCTATAATTTAAAAACATATTACAGCCTCAACAATCGTAGGCTGAGCAATTTCTTTCCTTTCTGTTTACATGGGCTAACTTAATTAGCACAAATGACGCCGTAAGTGCACCAATCAAATGTCACTGGAAGGTCAGGAAATTGCAGATGATTCAAGCCGTAGTGAAGGAAGACGCGGGATTGTGCCCTTGTACATTTTCGTATCTGACCTTTAATGTTTGACCTTAGGAATTGTAGCAATAAAAGTATGACTTACCCGTCAAGAGGCCTTTATACTGTAGCGGAAAGTGTTCTTGAAAATTATTGCCAGAAATAATAAGTGGAGGTCTCTATACATGTTACGGGTAATGTAGTGTTTATTCTTTATTGATATTAGCCTAGATCTACTAGTTGCGTAAAGGTGGTTCTGATGAAAAAATTATAGCTTTGTGCAAATAATTCCCAAAATGTACGTTATAACTTGCTTCTGCACAAAAATTCCCAAACCTGTAACAGGGAATGTGTAACACCTATGTTGATATCTACCGGATAAGGGTTTCTTCACGCGTCAGAGCAGCTCGAAATTATCCACTTAGACAAAGTGTAAACTGGACATGTGGGTCTGTGCTTGAAACGTCACTTGTGTCTATAAGATTAATGCGGCAGTAACTAGCGCCGCCAAGCGCAGAGTTTGAACTAATCAGTTGTGAAGCCCTGAACAATGATGAGCAATAATTCTGGAAATAACTGTATAATTGCAACAGAAGTAGCCTATTGGATTTATAGTACAGTATTAATAAAGCATTCTGTTTTGTTTGTTGTTATTAAGTATTTCCTACGTGTTTACTGTTTTACAATTCATTCAAATTAGATATTTTTCTTTATATCACCAAAAGTAAATTCTTCATTCATGCAATGAAAAATAATATTAGCAAAAGACAATACTTCTTCCTTGTTTGGGTTTGTAAAATTGCTAATTCTTCTGCAGAAGCCTTCAAAGATAAGAGCTGCACTGTGTCAGAAAGATAATGATCTCGTATTAGTGGAACAAGGACAAGCCGCTAGGGTTATGTGTGTAAGGTCATGAGAAAAGTACATGTTGAGTGAGAATTATCTTTTTTCCTTCGTACCACTCACACTATACGAAAAAGTGGCTAACATGTATGTCCCCTGACATACCTTCCTTGTAGTGGAACTTTCTCTAACATGTAAAACATACCTATCAAGAATGATATCAACTGCCTCAAAATGGATGTGTGTGCGGTTGTAACTTTTAATCTCAAGGCATTAACGAATGCGCTGGCGTACGCAGGGGATGAGCTGATGGGGCTACAGCCCCTCCCGAAATTTTAAGAAACTCAAAATTTTCTAATGAAAGCATCAAAGAACTTGAAAAAAAACAACAACAATGTGGTAACTAAAATCCCCATTAAATAAAACAATCCCAATTACCATCTTTGCCTTTCAACAACTTTTAACCGGTGGTATCGATATAGAAAAATGTCGGTTGGATTTAATTTACCGATACCGGCCGACAATTTTCCGGCATTTTAATCTTTTGCGGGGCCCGCAAAAATGTAGCGCAGCATTTTCACGGGATATAATTATCCTGGAAATTATGCAAAATTCCAAGTTTCAGTTAATGTTGTGTGTAAAAATTATTTTGTGATTACATAAGAGATATTTTAATATTCTGATGTAATTCTTGTCTGTTTTAAAGCAAAATTCTAACAAATTGGTGCATATCATTAGTTGCTTACACACTAATATTAGTCAATATCTTGAACAACTTTAAATTACTACGATTTTCAAGCATCGGTAAGAGTTTCGACATCGCTGTGGATATTGGCTGAAAGTGGTATTGATTCAGCCCTAATAATTATGAAATATTCTATTGTGTGTTCCATGTCCTCCCCCCAAATAATACATATACTTAGCAAGGACATATTTAGGGGAGGGGTGTAAGGGGTCCGGACCCCTCCGAAAGGATTACCAAGTACTAAAATTAAATAATGAAAATATGCTTCTTTAGCATTTGTTGTATAATCTATGGTTATTAATTATTGGAAGGCAAGGTTTATACTAAGATCATACTGCTTTGAAGGACAGCAAGGATATATGTAGAGGGTCCGGACCCCTCCACCCCACCCGATAAACTTATCAAGTACTAAAGTTAAGTAATGAAAATATGCTTTTTTAGCATTTGTTGTATAATCGTTTTAATTGATGGTTATTAATTTCCTCTGAACGTATTGAAAGTCAAGGATTATATTGGGATCATACAGCTTTGAATGACATTACAAAGATTTATACACACTACTACTCATAATAATGTGCATAAAATATTAATTAGAAACTTTACTTTACTCCAACTGCATCTAACATTGTTTTTGTTATTCAATAAATATTCAATTCTTCATGTAGGCATTAATTTCATTGCCAGAGCACTTGTTTTTATGTAAATTATTCCGATCTTAACTACAGGTAAGCTGCATAATGAATATGCGCTGTTATATCTTATACCGTCTCTTTACCTATCCATGTAATACTAATACAATATTAATTTATATGTTGTAATTAGTATTAATTTGATTTAATGCAATTTTTCAATTAAACAAAATAATAATAATTTTTTAATATTATTATTATTGAGACACTTGGTTCGGCCCCCCCCACCCCGGAACATATTTCTAAATACGTGCCTGACCTAGGTATACATTTACAATTCCATCCCCCTCCGAAATAAAATCCTGCGTACGACAGTGAACGAATGGGCTTGGAAAACATGACGAATAATATTATTCTGCATCCCCCTTGTTCTGTTAAATTTACAGTGGCACACTTTTCAATGCTACCAAGAAATTAGGGACATTCTACAACCAACGAAGCAAGACAGTCAGAACTACACAGAAGTTGTTTTATTCTACTCAATACCTGCATGAAAGAGAATGCGGCTTCCCTCGCCTGTTGTGCACTGTCTCAGTCCATGGGCCAGGACCTCAATTAGGCGATCGGTACCACTCGGGGGGATGGGTTCTCATATAATTGTTTTAAAGGTGTGGATGCCTGGAACTGGAACATGCGTGATAGCATCTCATAACTCTTTGCTTTTTATATAGCCTAATATTATTGAATTAGTAACCATAGCCAAAAAATAATGATTTTTCATATTTTTTATAAAAAAGCATATAAATTGATCACAGTATTTGAATAAATAAATTTAATTTCATCAGACTTATTAAATTCAATATTATTTTATAATAATTATAACTATTAAGTGTAATAATATTAATATAATCCTTATAATAATAATAAAGTACTGAAAATCATAATTTTGGAACAGGCTTTTTCATAAATAATAGAATTATCTCGCCTCTTAAAACAGTAGAATTTATTAATGATAGGATATCGTATGCAGTTTTATAGGGTAGGTGGTGTAAAATTATTTTAATAAACATACATGCACCAACGGAAGATAAAGATGATAATACTAAAGATGATTTTTATGCAGAGTTAGAACAGGTCTTTGATAAATTTTCTCAGTATGATATGAAAATTCTGCTAGGTGACTGTAATGCACAGATTGGCAAAGAAGAGACATTTAAACCCACGGTTGGTAAAGAAAGTCTTCATGAATTAAGTAATGATAATGGTATAAGATTGATTACTTTTGCAACCTCAAAGAATTTAATTGTGAAAAGTACCACTTTTAAACATAAGATATTCATAAATATACCTGGTCTTCTCCAGATGGTAAAACTCATAATCAGATAGATCATATTCTCATTGATAAGAGAAGGCATACTAGTATAATTGACGTTCGTACACATAGAGGTGCTGACTGTGCCAGTGACCATTATTTAGTAATTGCTAAATTAAGAGAAAGACTCTCAGTGATAAATCATAAGCAACAAAATCTAAAAGTTCTAAAATTTGATACAGGAAAGTTTACTGATGAAAGAATTAAGAAAGATTACCAAATTAAACTGTCAAATAGATTTGATGTTTTGCAGGATTTAAATGATGATGAAAATATAAATGAAACAGACGTAAATAAGAATTGGGAGCACATACGTAATGCAATAGAATCAGCAGCTAAAGAAAGTATAGGATACCAAAAACCGAGAAAAAGTAAGCCATGGTTTGATAATGAATGTCATAATCTAATAGAAATAAGAAATCAGGCTAGACTTAGGTGGTTAAATAACTCTGATGATACAAATCTAAACAATTATAATAGAATAAAGCGAGAAGTTAATCGCACGTTTAGAAGTAAAAAAAGAGCTTACTTGAAAAGCAAAATTAACGAAATTGAAACAAACAGCAAAAATAAAAATATCAGAGATTTATATAAAGGTGTAAATGAGTTTAGAAAGGGGTGGCAACCTAAAGTAAACTTGATAAAAGATAAAGACTGCAAGCGATATTCTAAATAGATGGGAGAACTACTTTAATGACCTTTTAAATGTCCATGTAGGAGATAAATCAGAAGTAAATGAAGTCCACACAGCAGAACCTTTAGTTCCAGAACCTAACTTGACTGAAGTTAAAGATGCTATTAAAAGGCTAAAGAATAACAAAACACCTGGCATTGATTTAATACCAGCTGAGTTAATTAAATATGGTGGATATTCATTAATATGTCAAATTCATAAATTAATTTGTTTAATATGGAATAAAGAAGAAATCCCTCAACAGTGGACAGAATCCATAATTGTTCCTGCGTTTAAAAAAGGTGATAAAATGAACTGCAATAATTACCGTGGAATTTCTCTACTCTCAACAACATACAAAATATTGTCTAACATTCTTTTAACAAGAGTAACACCATATGCTAATGAAATTATAGGTGATTATCAATGTGGATTTAAACGTAACAGATCAACTACAGATCAAATTTTTCACATCAGACAGACACTTGAAAAAAAGTGGGAATATAATCAAAATGTCCATCAGCTATTCATAGATTTCAAAAAATCATATGATTCGGTCAAAAGAGATAAATTATATAATATATTAGTAGAGTTTGGAATACCTAAGAAGCTTGTTAGTATGATAAAAATATGCACCAGTGAAACAGAAAGTAAAATTCGTGTGGGTATTAATATGTCTGACAAATTTACAATTCATGATGGGTTAAAACAAGGAGATGCATTATCTCCATTGCTCTTTAATTTTGCCTTAGAATATGCTGTTAGGAAGGTAAAAGAAACTAAAGAAGGTAAAAGGTAAAGTGCTCCCCTGTGCTTAGCACCACGCCATGAGGGCGTATAGGGGGTGTGGGGGTAACGCCCTACACTTTCTTGATCCGGTCGTGAGTGGGGGTGATGTGATCAGCATCACGCCCCTGACCGCCTTTACCCCCCAGGGTTTTCCCCAGGTACCCATGTTATTCGACGCTGGGTGGGCGCCGGGGCCGCTTCCATCGTTAGAAAAGTTCCCGGATTTGAACCGGCCGGGGATCGAACCCGGGACCTTTAGCATGGTAGTCAGACGCGTTACCGATTGCACAAATGGAGATACCAATTCTTTCATGGAATCTCAAACACACAATACGCATATCTGTGTCATCTGAGCCTCTCATTACCGATTCATAACCCTCATTAGCAGCGGTAGTATTCACCAACAAAACACCATATCTTCTTCATGTTTATTGTTGAGATTGAGCACTTTGAGATTCCCTTCAGATGTGATGTTCCATCATTTATCTCCACAGTTCGTGAAGTGTTTTATTCAAAAGATTTACAAAATGCTCTGGTTTCCTATTCGTTAACAAGAAATGCAATTAGAGTTGTTTTATTCATTACGTGACTTAGAAATTTCCTTCACTTTCTGGGGTGTAAGGGGTACCTTCCACGTAGGCGCCCAAAAGTCAACCTCACTTCCACGCAGTACATCCTGGACTGCATTTTGCAGACGAACGAGGCTCTGGCGACTGGCACTATGGCCAGTATAACTTTGTGTGTGTTGTCCTGTTTTTTGTCCTTTGTAACGACCCTGCGTGGTCGCCACATTTAACGACCCTGCGCGGTCGCAATATTATATTTTGTTAAGAAGGTTTGGATAAAGAGTGCATGCTAAAAGTCCCTGCGAAGCGTACGCTTTTAGTTTAAATGTGTTAACGGATCCACCTCTACGTACTATTTGACCCTGCGTGGTCGCTGTATTCTGTAAACGCTAACGGATCCACATCTACGTTTATTAGCTTCGACCCCGCGTGGTCACTGTATTTTATCATTTATTGTCATTTATACTGTTCAATTCGTTGAAGAGTCCTGCGAGGCTCAATATCAATTGTATTGTCTGAATGCACACAGTTTTAGTTTATATTGACACGTGCAACTAGTGATTTTCCCACTAGTGTTTTCTTAATGTTACTTCTTGGATGTTTCTCAGTACGAAAGTTGCAATATGTAAAAAAATGAGTTAGCAACGCGTACTTGTAGTTAAAATTTTCACCACCCATGCGCCACCGCGAGTATAAAGCCAGCGCAGCGAGGCCCGAAGTTCAGTTGGCTATCAGGTCGGCTCACGATAAGTTCTCTCTTACCAACGGACCTGGAAGAAGGATCACTCCGCTCTTGCGAGAGTCCAAGCATCCTAAGGAAGGAAGTTGCACTCCGCTCTTGCGAGAGGCCAAGCACCCGAGAGAAGCCGCACTCCGCTTTCCAGCGAGAGAGGTTGAACTCTACTTTTGGCAAGAGAACCCACTCCACTTTCGAGTGAGAGATACCCCACTCCGCTTATTGGCGAGAGAGAACAACTCCACTTTAGAGTGAGAGGACCCGCTCCGCTTGCTGCGAGAGGTTTCCTTCCCCTATCAACATGCGGCACCCCGCCAGGGTAGTGTGGCGTTGGGTTTCCAGACAACCTACTCTCTCTTTCAGGGGAACCCGTGACGACTGTGGCGACCAAGCCCTAAATAAAATTAGGTCCTCATTCTCCCCACTGGCGCCTCACTGCGAGGAATGAATTGGATGTTCTCTGTTCCCCCCCTTTTTCTTCGAGTCTAAAGGTGGTACAGGTAAAAAAGCACGTAAGGGATACAGGTAAAGACTCGTGTTCTAACGGACATCTTTGTGTTCAGATTATAATAAACTTTATAGATATATATATATATATATATAAACCTGGTTTAATCTTTCTTTACACCCAGCAAGCCCTGAGATATTTCTGAGTCTTTGTACTACGACTGAATCAGTTAGCACATATGGGTAAACTTTTGCCGACCACCCAACTGCAGTTTTTAGCGTGTTGAACGAAGCCAGTACCAGTACTCCTGCACAGTGGTGCTGAGTTCTGCCAGGGTGGACGTTGCACCTTGTGTTTGCTGAGTGCCCCTTTACAGCCTCAGCTTTTAACGGAAGTCAGAATATTTTAAGTTTTCTAGTTATGCAACGTTAGAGTTGTCATTTGTAATGCTAAGGAGCTGGCCCCCGTATAATGTGACGGGTGCAAAATAGCCTAAGTGCTGACGCATCCAAAATTTATATAACTAACTAACTAACTCTCTAGCCTTCTTAAACCCGAAGGTTCATGGCTGCAGCAATACAGGCCTTCCATCTGTAACTATCTTGAGCAAGATCTATATACTCTTTTCCATCCCTACCGATTTCCTTTAGGTCTATCTCAACGTTGTCCCTCCATCTTCGTCTTGGCCTTCCTACAGGTCTCTTACTATCAGGTTTCCCAACAAGAATCCTGTAAACTCTTCTTTCCTCTCCCATTCGTGCCACATGGCCTGCCCACCTAAGTCTTCTTGATTTAATTATTCTAATAATATCTGGACATGAATACAAATTATGTAGTTCTAAATTATGTAACCTTCTCCACTCACCTGTCTCCTCATCCCTTTTAGGTCCAAATATTTCCCTAAGGATCTTATTTTCAAATACTCTCAATTTATGTTCCTCTTTCAATGTAAGGGACCAAGTTTCACACACATATAATACTACAGGCAAAATTATTGTTTTGTATATTTTAACTTTTAGTTTCTTAGATATTAAACGAGAAGACAAAAGTTTATGAAGAGAGAAGTAACATGCACTTCCTGAATTAAGCCTACTTTTTATTTCCTCTTTAATATAATTTTCATTTGTTAATATTACTCCTAAGTATTGAATTTGGAAACTGGTTCAAACGAGTTGTTATCAATAATTAGATTTTGATTATTACCTAACACTTGGTTTCGGCCTGTAAGCATATATTTACTTTTCTCTTTGTTAACTTCCAAACCTCTTTAGCAATTTTGAAAAATATTTTAGCATTATTCTTAATTGTATTTATATCATTCCCTAGTAAGTCTACATCATTTGCATATGACAACTGAGTCACACCATTTAATTTTAGTCCTTCTTTAGTTTATTTTACCTTCCTAACAGCATAGTCTAAGGCAAAATTAAAGAGCAATGGAGATAATGCATATCCTTGTTTTAACCCATCATGAATTGTAAATTTGTCAGACACATTAATACACACACGAATTTTACTTTCTGTTTCACTGGTGCATACTTTTATCATACTAACAAGCTTCTTAGGTATTCCAAACTTGACTAATATATTATATAATTTCTCTTTTTTGACCGAATCATATGCTTTTTTTTAAATCAATGAATAGCTGATGGACATTTTGATTATATTCCCACTTTGTTTCAAGTGTCTGTCTAATGTGAAAAATTTGATCTGTAGTTGGTCTGTTACGTTGAAATCCACATTGATAATCATCTATAATTTCATTAGCATATGGGGTTAGTCTTGTTAAAAGAATGTTAGATAATATTTTATATGTTGTTGAGAGTAGATAAATTCTACGGTAATTATTGCAGTTCATTTTATCACCTTTTTTAAACACAGGAACAATTATGGATTCTTTCCACTGTTGAGGGATTTCTTCTTTATTCCATATTAAACAAATTAATTTATAAATTTGACATATTAACGAATTTCCACCATATTTAATTAACTCAGCTGGTATTAAATCAATGCCAGGTGCTTTGTTATTCATTAGCCTTTTAATAGCATCTTTAACTTCAGTCAAGTTAGGTTCCAAAATTTATATTCAAATTCAAATTCCTTCACTTTCTGACAATCTGGGAAGATGAGATACTGTGACTGATGGCCGAGTTCTTTCCATGTGATTATCCTTTCAGTGTTCTTTATAGACGTCTCATTGTACGTATCAAGCAGACAGCGATTCTTGGACTAGTATTTTCTTCTGGAAAGCAATGGATAAGGCAGATAAACCTCACTAAAGTGTTACTCCTCTTCCTTTACTCTCTGAATAAGAGCCATGTACCATCAATCGGCGTGGCTGAATTTCCAGATATTTCCTCAGGGGAGAAGTATGCCTCTAATGCCCATGATACTGGTTCTAAGAGAAAGCCCATTTGAAGATTCCGATTCTGTACTGTCACAATAATTCGACCAAATTGTGTCTTGTCTGATAATTGACCTGCCATAATCCTCCACAGCCTTCGTCTTGGATCAGGAGAGGAACAGAAAGAACTAGACGAAAACTATGTTTATGCAACTGAAAGTACATTCAAAGAACAGATACAGTAGAGTATGGGTTACTACAGGCAACAGAAGTACCCTACAGCCGCTTGGACCAATACTCACATGATGTGCGTCACTATAGAGCAATAGAACAGCTCAGAAACGGACAGGGTAACAGCAGTAACTCACCCCTAGTATGGTGCGTGATCTGGAACAGCCAACACCGCTACACATCTGTGTGTCATGGACTCGATGAGGTGATCGATGAGAGCTTGGAGGATTCCTCTAAACTCTTCACTTTGGGCAATTTCAGCTCTGGAAGAGTTGAGGGAGGTGCCATCCTACCTAGAATGCGTCTGCCAAGCGCATTCAGTCATTCTCTATGAGATTTAAGTTCAGTAATCACGGTGGCCACTCCATACTCACTAGCCGGCCACCGTGACGGAGTGGTTACCACATCGCGCTGCGATGCCAGGGGTCTCGGGTTCGAATCCTGGCTTGGGCATGGATGTTTGTGAGTGTTCATTCATCAATATCGTCATATCATCACTCATCTTCGCAAATTAGCCAAAAGTGGCACAAAAAGCGAAGTAAAATAAAACAAATCAATCAATCAATCCATACTCACTATTCCCTCGTCCTCTGGCACGTTGTGGACTAACAGAACTCTGCGAGGACGAGCATTATCGCCGATGAAAAGGAAACGATCACCTATTGCATCTGCGCACGGCATGGCAAGAGGTCTGAGGTTCTCGTCTCCATATCTAAGGGCCGTTTTGGATGACGTGGAGGTTCGTACGTCCCACAAAATCATTCAACCACCTCCATTTTAGAATGTTTCTTGAACAAAAACAGGGTTATAACGTGTTCACATTCCCTCCAGATTAGGCACATCTATTGTAAGGCATGGGGCTGAATCGCGACTCATTGGAGAACACAGCTCCACCCCATTCGTTGTGGCCCCAATTGCGATGTTCCTCAGCCACGTTTCTAGGGACTGAAAGCTGTACGGTGATGGAACACACAACATGAGTCTATATGCATAGGGGTGATTGCAGACAGTTTGAGATGACACCTGCGCCGTATTGATGTGAGAATGGCATGTTAGAGTTTTGTTGCATTCTGTCGTCTGTTCCAATAGGTTGTTAACAAGAGGTACCTGTTGTCTCTTGCTGTTTGTAATGATAGAATCACTACAAGATCCTTTTTTATTATTAGTTTTTATATATGTTCAATTTTTTTTTAGTGACAGCCATAGTTCTTTTTTATGCAGAGTTGGCCTACGTGACGTTGAAAGCCAGCTTGCAGAAGGCGGGTAGTTTCAAAATCTTGTCCTTTCAATCCTGAAAGTTTTTTTTTTTTCCAATCGCCTATATAAGGGAACCGATTGAGTAACGGGGGGTTGGCATTCTTACGTTTTTTTGAGCAAGAAGAGGAGACCTTTGGAAGGTTCTTCGGTGCCGGTAGCGGTCACGGATCAACCATTTGCTTTCATTGAAATACATAGATAAGTCCACGCAATTTTTCTTGATTCGTGTGGCGACAAGCCAACGCTTAGTTTTCGGTGGACATTTCGTATTAATCTTAGAGAAACGTCATTAAGGGACATGTTTAATTACAAGAATATGCCTATCCGTTGGTGACAAGCCAACTACTTTGTTGCGCGAAAATATTAGTTTAAATTTGTAGATTCAACACTATCAGTGTGTACGGTTTTTATTTAATCTGGGATTAAAGGGACTGAGACAGGGTGGAAAAAGAATCGTATCAGTTTTGTTTTTATATATTTTCAAGAACAGCGCATAATTTGTTGTAATTTCATTCAAGTTTAGTCTATTTTTGCGTGGCAATTTTCATTACAATCAAGAAAGGGAGGGAATTAGAGAAACATGTAATGTATGCTAGTGACAAGCTAGATACATTTTTGAACTAGGACTGCAGTCTAGGCCAGCGTACGAACCTCTCAGATATATAGTATATAATTACAGTGTTTCAATTAAAGAGGATCACGTCATTTCTTATATGGGTGTTATTTCATATGTAATGTATTTAAGCTACGAAATAAATAGTATTTTTATATGTATTTAAACAGAACGTCTGATCTATCATTCAAGAATTAAAGAACTGAGTTTTTCCTAATATCCATGGTAAAGAATATGGTAGTTATTCTATGACTTTATATTCGATTGAACCGTTTTTGTTAGTTATTTTGCCTGGGGAAGTAACGAAAACAAGTAACAGGTCGAGCCAAGGCAGGTTACTCTCCCTAGAAGAGAAACAGAGCATAACATGTTGTTGCTCGCGGACGGCCTTGACCTTGCCTTCGTCGCACACTCCCCGTTGTTTGGAACCGATTATACAGGCGAGAAATGGTACTGAGACTCCAAGTGCTACAGATACCTCTCGCTGTCTGTCCAGCTTCCATCCTTTCTATGGCTCTCCACGCCATTGATTCAGGTAAATCGCACTTTTGAGGCATTGTACCACTTGCCCACGTTCCTCAATGAACTTTTACACTATCCTTGGACTGCTACTGTCATTCTCACAGCTGCGCACTTCAGTTGTTAATTCAGAGGTATCGGTATTAATGATGGGCAAATAGCCAATTGACTCCAGTAATGGTGTTAAATACCATCCAACTTACTATTTAAATTATTAAAATATTTACATATTTTAATTAGTGTTATTATTATAATCTTAATTATTGTGATCATTATTATTAATTTAGATCAGAATTACTGTAATTGTCATTTCTAATAGTAAAAATAAAAATATTAAAAATTATCAAAACTTTCCATTTACATCAAGGTTATCTGAGGAGTTGAGTGATAACACACAGCAGGCAAAGAGTTATGACATGCTATCACATATTTTGCATCTCTAGGCATCCCAACCTTACCAAAAAATCATATTAGAACCCGTCCCCCCCTCCCCCCAGTGGTACCGACAACTTGCCTGACTCAAGACCATATGGTTTTAATAAGTTATAAACGTAATATGTTACTGCAAGAGTTAATAGTGTGTTAGGTTGAAAATAGATTTCGGAAAAGGTGCAGCCCCTGCTGTATGTAAACAAGATTCTTCACTTTTTCTTCATCACCAATTCTTACCTCACTCATTTTTCCTCCACTCTTTTCCACGTACACAGACCACCACTCTTTGGAACAGTAGCTATCAGTTGACCTTTCAAAGAGCAAATGCAATTACGCAAATCACCGCTAGGAGGAGTGGATGACGTAATGCGATGTATCGCTGCGGGATGATTCGTCATCCGATGTTACTCTACTATTTTTGCAGAAAACCGGTTTCCTGACTTTTGTTTTTCACTTCAACCTCAGTTTCGTATGCTTTCTGCCGTCATTGCTATTTTAAAGCTGATAATAGACGGCAAGCATGTAGACTCTGCATTCCGACGTAACAATCCAACAAAAACTTGTTCCTTAGATCATAAAAGATGAACGATGCACGTTGACTGAGCCGGTGTCTTTGTGGTGACGTCATTGTGCTGGTTACTTCATTGTGGGTGAATGTATGATTTGAAGATCAGGCCACCGCTCACTTCAGATGGTTTGCTTTTGAATCAGCAAATCTAACACCAAAGCACTACGCCATCTTCTTTTCGAATTCAAAATGAACAGTGTATCAATTTTCACATAAAAAAAGTACTTTTATTGGTCATTATAGACAAATTATGACGTAATTTCTGCACTCAGATACCAGCACAACATGACGTTGAAAGTGGATATTTGACTAAAGTTAAGACCTCTGCCTTGCAATATTGATCTGTAGTAAAATTGAACCACTCTGGATCCCAAGGTGAATACATGCAGGTGAACCCATCAAACACTTTTTGATATTAGGGAATTTTCGTGTGAGCTAAGTTGAACAAAATGTTAGTTTTGGTATTGCTTTATCGAGTTAATGTTTTCCAATGAGAACTGAATGTATATAAAGAACGCACTTGGGAGAATAATTACATAAACCTGTTCAGAATACATCATTACTCAAAACAGGAAAGGTATCTCCACCGTGTGATGTCATACAATGGCATCCATTAAATAAAGCGCACGATAGTATTATTATTTTAACATTTTGTAGATTGAAAAGCCTTAATTGATAAACAGCACTTCAGAGCTATCTTTCTGTGTAAATCTATATTATACCACATAAAAATTCCCGAACACAAAACGAATGTTCGACGGGCTCATCTGTATGCATTCCACCTTGCAACCGACCTGTTAAGTTTTGGTAGGAGTTACGTAGTTGAATAAAGTTGAAATGCAACATTTCTGCTCATTTTAAGTATAAGTATCCGCTGCTTTCCTTCAGTAATTCTAATAAATCCAATATACCTTGTAATTGAAATGCTTGGATGGATCAGAAAAAAAGGTTAGAACAAACATTCTGTGAATGCACGAAATAGGAGGCAAGTAATTGGTTTACCCAGAGGTGCAACAGATGGCGTCATATACGCTTGGCGAGTTTCGACAACTTTACATTTACAGTCAGTGGCGAAGTAGCCGATGCAATGGCGAGAGGCTTGCAGAATTGGTCTGCCGTGGAAGTGCGAAGTGTCATACGCTTCTTGTGGGCGAGGAATGTTCCGGCAGCTGATATTCATCGTCAACTCGTGGAAGTGTATGGCGAGAGTGTTATCAGTAGGCAACACGTTGCGAAATAATGTCTGTTATTTGACTCGTCATAGTGTACACAGTTGCTGCAACATTTCAGATGGAAAGTGTGGAACCACCCTCTATACAGCCCGAACTTGACTCCCAGTGACTTTTACCTTTTTCCCCAGCTGAAAGCGCACTTGTCTGGAACACGGTTCTCGTCCGACGATGAAGTCCAGACAGCTGCCACGAAGTGGTTCAATGAGCAGGGACATGATTTCTAACAAGTTGGTCCAGCGGTCTGATAAATGTCTCAATCGCCGCGATTACGTGGAAAAGCGATGTGTGTGTAGCCTTCTTAGAATAACTTCAAAAATTCGGTTTTGTTTATCGTTCTCCCCTGAAGAATTCTATTCTGGATCAGATCGATATAACTCCACTTTCCATACAGCACAAATCTCCCAGGGATATCCATTGGTTATCCACAATGCCCAGATCATATCCATGGATATTATGTATATCCATTGAATGTCCATTAGATATCCATTTCTGGATATCCAATTCTGGAAAAAAATTCCCGTCCCAATCCCAACTTCGGGAAATGAATTCCCGACTTTTCGGGATCCAGAGCAGTCGGGAAATACCGAATGGTCATTTTTAAAAGTCGTTAATTCTCGACGTTTTCTGCATTGTAAATGTCTGGAACTTATCGAAAATTATTCGTTTTTGTACCAGAAATGCGGAAACAAACACTTAAAGTGAAAATGACGTGTAGAATTCGAGATTTCCAGAGCTTTGGGAAATTTTGAACATGGATGGATGGATATCTTTTGGACATTTGTGTGCTGTGTGGGTTCTAATCCTTAGTGGTAAGGTGGAGTAATGTGCTGAATTTTTTTAGTCAGACATATTCCTAAGAATACATTATTTCCTCTCTCCTGTACATTTCATAAACTAGACGAAATATTGTGAAGATGTGTGGGGAAAACAGGCGCGGATCCACGTGGAGAGCGACAGGGGCAATCGCCCCTCCCAACTGCCATGCTTTTGAATATATTATTATGCTTAATATTTTTGAAGACTCAAATGTTTCTTTTTTTATCACCAAGTTTAACAGGCTCGAGAATATTTTTGATTTAAAATTGAATTTAAGTTCACTTTACGCTCTCGACTGGCTAATCGGAACTAGACCTTCAGTATAAATCAGAACCACTGTGCAATATGCCTCAAACTGAATCGAAACCTCAAATCTGATTGTTCAGTTTACAGTGGCAATGGGAGGGATTATGATAACGACGTACGATAAATAACCATCTAATCCAGCCCTGGATCCCAATTTTTGCAGAACAGTAATCTCTAAATTATAAATTGAGAGTATTTGAAAATAATATTCTTAGGAAAATATTTGGGCCTAAAAGAGATGAGGAGACAGGTGAGTGGAGAAGGTTACATAACTTAGAAACACATAATTTGTATTCATGTCCAGATAAAATTAGAATGATTCAATCAAGAAGACTTAGGTGGGCAGGCCATGTAGCACGAATGTTTGGAAACCTGATGGTACGAGACCTGTAGGAAGTCCACGACGAAGATGGAGGGACAACGTTTAGATGGACCTAAAGGAAATCGGTAGGGATGGAAAGGAGTATATAGATCTTGCTCAGGATAGGGACAGATGGAAGGCCTGTGCCATGTGCTGCAGCAATGAACCTTCGGGTTCAAGAAGGCTAGAGAGTTAGTTAGTAATCTCTAAGTCAGCTGTTTACAGTGCTATGTATATTGCTTGTATAAGATAGTGCTTAGATAAGTAACTTAGAATTGATTCTCGGCAGGGTGAAATTCGCCCCTCGCCTCGGATACGCACTAAGAACTTTCAAAATATGCAGGCAAAAAGTACCAAAAAATACAGAACGGGCACTAAAATTAATAAACGTCGATAGATTTATCATCATTTTACGGGATTAGGCACTCAAAAACTAGTTACCTTCGAATTAGGTACGTATAACTAAAATGGGCAAAAACAGCCAAGTTCATATGTTCCTCTCAAAATGGCCTGAAACTGGTTTTAAACGAAAAAGCGTACATTCTCTGGCCAATGAGCAAAAAACCCAACTTAGGGTAAATCCTTAACCTACTTACGTTATGTAATTGCATAAAATTAAACAAAGCTCAGACTTCAGCCCATCATTTTCAAAAGTTGTCGCCACCCTCACCTACACAAAACTGGAAATTACAATTGATTGACGCGGGGACAGCGGCGGCGCCAAGATTAATCATCTAGGGGTGCTGAAGTCACGAGAAAATAGAAACGTGCAACCGATATTCCATGGATGAGACGTTCTGGTCTTTTTAGGTGCCAGAACATAAGCGCATACCCTCGAATGTATGCGGGGCATCTTCAGCCCCCCCCCCCCTTTTAGCAACACATGCATGTACTCTTTAGCGACGCCAGGGGTCCCAGGTTCGAATCCTGGCCTGGGCATGGTTGTTTGTGAGTGTCCATTCATCAATTACATCATATCATCCCGCATGACCATCTTCGCAATCGCAAATAAGCCAAAAGTGGCACAAAAGCGAAGTAAAATAAACCAAATCAATCAATCGCGTACGCTTTAGCCACTACCTAGGTACATCATAATTATGCCAATCAACTTTTAGTAGGCATCTATGAAAGTATTTGCAAGAAAACTGAAAACTTCTACTGATTTGCTTCATTTCAACGATAATCACAAGTTTGGAAATTTGAAACGAATAGAGCTTGTTCAAGGGAAGCATACAACACATTTGTACTAAGTCTACATTTTAAATTTATTTGAAACTAATTTTTGTCCCGTAATTTCATTCCCCAATTCCACATGTTTTATTTAGTACTGTAAAGGGGTAATTTTGACTCAATTTAATCTTAAATATCTTTCTTATTCGAAAAAAAACACCACCAAATTTTAATATTATGTTGAGTCTCAAGAGGTTTCACTGTCGTGGAATTTCATAATTTTCTCCCGTCCCCCATTTAGGATTACTGAGCGTTAAACTTCTTATTTTTTTCAAAATGTTCTATTTTTGGGGAGCTTATAGGAAAAAATGGGGTCACAAACACCTCATATGTTTAACAATTTTCGGACTTACCTGTTACCGCATAATCAACATAAAAAGTAAGATTAAGGTGTTTTGGCCCTTGCCCAAAAGATGAGAAATTATGAAAAAATCTCTATCTGATTCATTGCAGTATAGAGTGAAAACTACTAATATGAGAGCAAATATGGTAATAAGCAAAATAAACGGGCATTTATTTATGAAGAAAATGTTTTTTGAATCATTACATTTGGAATTAAAGAACAGAAGTTACAGCGATTTTCATAAACGTGACTGATTGAAAATGACTCCTAGATCTAAACGAGAGCCTAAAAAGAAATTTGAATGTCGATTTTTTTAGAATGCTGAAACAACAAATTAATAAAAAATTGGTCGAAATGGTAGAATGACCCTATGACGACATGACGTAGGTGCTACTACAATATAAAATTAGGTTTTCTAAGGGTGCAGGATAAAAGTAAATGGTGCGCAAGGACCCTTTCGAAATCCCTGGCGCCGCCACTGCGCGCGAAAGACAAGTTATTCTCATGCCATGCCAGATCATCTCCACGTGCTTGGATGTTCACACGACGCTGTGGGAATCAAGTAGATTGTCTGATCGACCTCGCCCTGTGAATTTACTAATAATACCCAGTGAGATCGATAGCCGTTTTTGTCCATGCGTTGCTGTATCATCAGAAGGCGCTCGGCTTCCTACGCGCTATTTTACGCACACGAGAATGACGTCATCCATGAAACTGACTTTTCTGTGTCGTCGGAAGCAAGGGAAAGATCCTTGAAGTCTGAAGAAAACTCTCCCTTTGCACAATGCCGTTCGTGATTCACTCACGCTGATACGAAACCTGGCACTGAAATTTATGATGCATCAACTCTTCCACGAGTCACATGAATCTCATTCATTACAGCAGGGAAAGAAAAAGGAGGGGAGGGGGTATCTGTTTCGGAACTTGTTAGGGGAAGGTTAGTAACATAGTTTCTTTGCTGCTTTGCCCCCTTGTTCTTGTGAAACAATTCGTGCTTGGAAAAAAAAAAGACGCTGCTTTTTTATTCGGCTGGTCGTTCTGCGCATGCGCCTGACGCCCATATAATCATTTCTGTGTCAAGTTGAGCGCGCGTTTACTTCTACACGGTCGATAGCAGCGGAATACGTCCAGCACACGCGCTCCGAAAAAGCTTTTTAAAAGCATCAAGGTAAGATGTATATTTATATTCACGTCTGTGAGTGATATTTATATTACCGCGTCCCTTTCGACGAGTGAAGAAGATGTTTAGTGTTGACGTTGGTGTTGAGAGCGAAACCTGTTGACATCTCGAAAATGTTCGTTACCCAATCGGGAGTCATATTCCAGTACATGGCATCACCTTTCCTTATTACACCTTGTAGTGCATTGGTTGACGGAAATGAGGGGTGTATTTGTCGATTTTCGAATTGGAACATCTATTTATATCGACGATCTTTATTGATTTCACGACACGCCCACATGCAGAGTGACAAATGTAGGCCATTTTCTGTGACGGGTGCTAAATTTGGGGGAGAATTTTCGCGCCGAGATAAATATGATGGTTATTTTTGGAAGTTGTTCTTGCAACCCTATACGTTTTTGCAAAAGTCTATGTATTTTCGTGCATCCAAAGTATAACTTTTATCTTATTCCTGTTGTAAAACAATGTGCCACGGAAGAGGCATCGAACATAAAAAGAAATGTCGTGTAATGTAATTTTTGCACCGGAGGAAACTTTATTAACATATTTAAATGCGGATGCAAATGCATCATTTGATACACTTCTTTTTGCGTCGTAACAAACTTTGAGTTCATGCGAATGCATTTTTGTATTTTTATAATTTGACGCCTCATATCTGCTTTAGACTAATCGCGGCGTTGAAGATGAATGATGGTCAGAAGATATTGACGAAGGGGCGCTCGCAAAGATAAACCATACCCAGTCCGGGAATCGAACGTGAACCTTCGATGGAGAGATCGAACATCGACAATTTAACAGGCTTGACTCTGGTGATAACACAACTATGGAGAATGTTACAAATAAATTTATTTTCGCGAGAACTGATTCCACACATTATTCTTGATGTTTACATTATTATGCCTGCTCTCTGGATCCCAACATAGCGCGTTTGCAGTAACAGTGCGTTTGCGGTAACCGTGAGAACAGTGTTTACACGGAAACACTGAACATTACATAAAAACGCCAAAGATATCTAAAACAGTGGCGTATCAAGGGTAAGGTTAGGTACACGAGAATCTTATATTTCGCTTTCCTACATTCGACGCTCTTTTTTTTTAGCAAGGCTGTGCCAAAGTGGGGTTATGGCCCCCACCAGCCATCCTAGGCCACGCCATGGATCTAAAAACATGTTAATTAGCCTCAGAGTAGAGCCTTTTATGTATTATATATAGTAGTCCTCCGGAGTCGTTTAAACCTAACAATATGAGCAAGTCTTCAGCGAACGAATGCATATAAATTTAGGATTGACAGCTGAAATAAACGTTAATTCTACTCCCCCTCCTCTGTTTACCAGGGAGTGTCATTAATTCGCCTCTATTCTTTGCTGGTTATGAAATGGATTTAAAAGAATATCTGATCACTAGAGGCACATATTTTTGGTAAATAAAAAAGCAAAATTTCGGTATAAAAACAGAGTCAATTTCGGGTTCAAAAGCGGTAAATAAAATGAAATTTCGCTGTTATAGCGGTGAAAAAGCGGCATATAAAATGACATTTTGATTTTAAAAATGTGAATATAATCCCAAAGTTTATTTAAAAACTGCACTATTACACAAAATAAACACATTCCTTCTAATAGCACATTACCAGAATATGAATTTTATTCCTGTATAAAGGGGTCCATTTTTGCTTCTCGAATGTTTGCAGCAGAATTAATCAATTTTCCGTAAATTGCATAACTCACAGGATACTTCAGACTTCAGAAAGTGTCGCGTCGGTACATAAACGGTAAATTTCGTGTTTGAGAGTCTATTTCGCATTTTGCAGTTCACTTCGCATCATTTCGTGACAAAACAGGGTAGGAAAATGCACCTCACACCTTTCAGAAACATGAAAAATTAACATTACAATGTTTTATTTCACATTTCGTATTTTCGTCAAAAACGAAATATGCATGCCTCTGATCACTGATCAGTATTATTCGCCTTCATGTTTTGATATGGGAAAGAAAAAGGACAGCCGAAGAAACAATATTGACAGAGGCGCGCCTTGGGAAAGATTTCTGGGGTGGTTGACAATACCATAACTTTCATAAATGACATATATATATTATTATTAGTAGTAGTAGTAGTATTTCAGCAGTGTTATTCATTAGGAATTATGTCACACCTTCCAGAAATAATTATCTTGTGTTTCTGAAACAGACCAGGCAGTTGTGTTGCAACTTGTCGGATGAATGAAGCACTAAATTTTAGTGCATTCTGCCCACGATGTTCTCTCGAATCTAGTATGAATCAATTATCAAAAAACTGTAAAGGTCTCATCATTTCCACCTCCACCCACCTTGTGCACGCCGCTGGGATCAATTGACCGGTTTGATCCTCCTCACAATGCTCACGGACATTTGCATCCACCATGGACGGCGAGAGGAAGGGGGGGGGGGTCCGAAAACTGAAAAAAATTGAGTGTAAAATGCACAAACCATATTCTACCATTTAATGGAAAGAATAAATTGTTCCACAGTTTACAAAATCCCCCAAATTAAGTTTTTCTGCGAGTTCACACAACATAAGCTTTATGATTAAAATTTCCCCCTAACTTTTTAAGCTTTATCTTGAACAAAATGTGTAAAAGTTAACAAAATAGAACAACTGTGCATTTCAGTACACTTCATGTATGACGTAAAAAATAATAGGTGTGCTGGATATTCACTCATCTGGTATATCGATTAGAAGAGTCTCCCTAAGGATATGATGATGATTAGTTTATTTTTATTAATTTATTGTAGTAGTTTATTGCAAAATAATAACCTTCTACTATTTTTTTTCAAAGGCCTAATCCCCCCTCCCCCTACAAAATGTTTGTGGGACTGCCCAAGACATCCATAGACGAGACAAGTCTCGTTTTGGTACTTTGTACAGTGGGATATGAGTATTGCCGTGCAAATTGTCCATAACCACTTTCATTAATTTTTATCTTACATCCTATGTGTTTTTAAGCGATGAATTTTTATGTATGCTGGTGCAGAAATTGTCAACAGCTTCATTTGAGTTTTCTTTTAATTCTTGAAGCTCTTATTGAGTCCAATAAACTGCACGAATATGGTGATTGACAATTTGCACGGTAATACCTATGGATCCCACTGTACTAGTAATTGGCTGCTACAGGCAACGAGAAACGTTCTTCATGCCTGTGGACATCAGGCATGAAAAATCAGTTGGTCTTTTTTTTTAGTTTTTTTTTTACATACCACTCCAATCGAATTCTCTCTGCACAGCCAGACATTTTTTTTTCAACAGCGGAACCAAAACGTAAGGTTTCCCCTCTTCTCCAAAACCTGTTGAGCGTCGCTTATGAATATTTCTCCGCTGACGTCACGCATCGCTGAAGAAACCCTTTGTTCTTCTGGCCCTCATTTCGGGTGTCTAGATAAATTGTGGCGTACCTCCGTATGACCTTGAACGCGAGCGCCCATGGGAATCAACCACGAAATCAAGGAATGAAGAAAGGTGGAACGCATATAGGGGGAACCATCAGACATCTGTGCGTTGGGCGATTTTCTTGTGACGTAGCTTGGTGGAGACTCACAGATTTGCACAAACGACAGTTCCAGAGTATTTTTTTCGATTAAGGCTTTTCCAGTGATAATTCAAATCAAGTTAACGAATGTGTGGGGGAAAATTAATTGCGTCAAACGTGTTTAAAATTGTTTGATGACGTCAATTTCACAATTCCACTATGTTTTAATTACGAAAAGTAATGGCATTATTTTTTAAAATATTGTACCTGTAAGAACACGTTTGTTGTATGCATGCATTTATTTAATACATACATAATGATATCAATCTCTTAGCTTAAATTACTGCAATATACGTATATTTACTACGTACTGAACTATGTTATGCAGCAGTAACTTCAAACGCTGTTTAAAAGCACATATCCACGCTTATGTAATCAGAAACATTTTTTTGGCGCTAGTCAGTGGGGGATACCCGAGTTTGGAGCTGATGGCGGCGCCCCAACCCCTTAAACCGCCCCTCGCTCTTGCTTCTAGATCCACAGTTAGTATAATCCTGTGTGAGGCTGTTTTTGTGCCCTGCCCTGTGTGTTTGTGATTGTCCTTTCACCAATTACATCTTGTTATTTTTCATCCTCATCGCGATTAACCAGAAGTGGCAGAAGAGCGAAAAGAATTCAAACAAATCAATCAAAACAGATCCAAAACGTCAACATTTTGGGGTGAAATATTTTTGCTTCACACTCCACGGAGACAAAATAGATGGCGCGCATGTTTGTGGTATGGATAAAATCCATTTTTCTACGTAATGACCAATATAATAATCAAAATATTGAAGCAAGTGAAAGATATTAAATCTATAAAATTAAATTCAAGTAAAACAATGCTGATGCTAATATTTTGTAGATAAACATTTCCACAACTCCACAGAATCTTAAGAATTAATAATATACTATACGCTCTATAAATGCCAGGCAATCATCGTAAAATAGGAGGAAGTTTGAGTATTGCACGTTCCATGTTGATTTCGTTACATTTTGAAAGCTTGATCAATGAGAGATTTTTATTTGCAGTTTTATTCCACGTAATAAATTCTGGAAATGAATCTGTGGCTCAAGTCACCACCAAAATACCAATTTCGGGAGGGGAGGAAAAAAAAGTCGAGAAATGATGGCCGAGTCATTATTCGGGAAGTTTTGTCATTCGTGCTATATGAATCTGTTCTTTGCAAGCAACAGGGAGGAATATGTGCAACTCTTGATGGGATTGTGAATAGTAATTTTATGGAAGACGAGGAACAAGCATAAAAAATCTTCCTTGGCAACACTGGCAGCTCAGAATTTGTCCACAAATGCAGGCAACGTGCCAAAGAACTGATCGCATGAAGAGTCCAATTAGAATTTTGAGTTTGCCTGCGTTTTTTAGAAA
Organism: Lepisma saccharinum; assembly: GCF_977018435.1. NCBI lineage: Eukaryota > Metazoa > Arthropoda > Insecta > Zygentoma > Lepismatidae > Lepisma > Lepisma saccharinum. The sequence goes on from NC_139235.1 coordinate 81,445,403, forward strand.
ATTTGGTTTCCCCTGGCAATAGTAGCTTCTACAGTATACTGTTCACCAAGATGCTGCCACGTAGGTTTTCCCCACATTAAACAACGCTGATGGGAATGTTTTTCCTTCTATTTTTTGAGGCGGAAATTGTTAGTAGGCGGATGTTTGCTAAAACTCTCATGGGGTATGCTTTGATTAAATTTTCCCAACTGGGAGATATCCCTCCCCTGTACACCCCACTTCGAGCACAATATGTGAAAAATGACAAACAAAATTTCTCATGAAAACATTATTATGAATTCAATCAAATATAAAATACTAACACCAAGTTATAAACTCAAATGCAAGAAAACTACTTGAAAAACAGGTTTTCTGATAATGACCCACTTTGTTTGTATATTTCTGAAATTGTATTTGTTTTACTCCAATCAGTCTCTGGAATAATTAACAAACTAACTAACTTTCTAGCCTTCTTAAACCCGAAGGTTCATGGCTGCAACAAACTATTAACCACACTGAGATTATACTAAACGAAGCGAGGATTCAAGGAACGAAAGCTTTTCAGTTTCTGATAAATATATTTCTTTCTGATTGATTTTAATTTGATTTTGTCTATTGCTTTACTGACACTTTGGTTAATCACGATGACGAGGATGTGTGATGATATTAAATTGAAGAAAGGACACTCACAAAGAACACCCATGCTCAGGCCGGGATTCGAACACGGGACCCCTGGCGTCGTAGCCCGCTGTCCTAACCACTCCCACCACAAGGAGCGGCGTATTACTCTCTGTAGCCATTTGAATAAAATTCCTTAACTGAGAGTGAATATTGAGTCGCGGAAACAAAACTGTACTTGGCCCCCTTTGACGTACTTTGAGGGGTGTAGAAAGTGCTTTGAACCCCCCAAATGCCTACGTTGTTTGCAATAGTACAGTGGGATCCATGAGTATTACCGTGCAAATTGTCCATGACTATTTTCATTAATTTTTCTCTTACATTCTGTGTGTTTTTAATCGGTGGATCTTTATGTATGCTGGTGCAGAAGTTGTCAACAGCTTGTTTTGAGTTTTCTTTTAATTCTTGAAGCTCTTATTGGGTCAAATGAAGTACACGAACATGCTGATGGACAATTTGCACGGTAATACTCATGGATCGCACTGTACATGTATGTGGGATTCGTTCATGTAATTCGAATAGTGAAAGTGTAGCGATATGTTGTAACAAACAGTATTGTCTGTGATTTACAGGTTGTAATTTACAGCAATTTACTGCTATGTCCAACAAAATAACTAGAGAACTTTTTCACCAGACATTAAAATACAGTAATGCTGACTGTCGTAACTATGACGAAAAGTCGGGAACTCTTCATCAACAAACTGAGAGATGTTTATATGGAATTTCAATTTTATAATTTGTACAACAACAACAATAATAATAGTAAAATATAAGTTTCTTTGACTGAAGAGCAGAATATGAAATCTTATTCTCCCACCGTGAGAAAAAATCCTGCGACCTTGTGTAGGATCTGCATAGTTTGATAGTGTTGCCAAATCACAAAAGAAATTTCAAGATCTGGTAAAAAAGATAACACAAGTGTGACAAAAGCACTGTAACAGAACAGGTAATCATGCAATATTTTACTGCCCATAAACGACGCGACTATGAGACTTTCGAAAAGCGGCAGGCGGGGCCAAGTATCGTTAAACTACGTCGAGCAATTGAATAGGGCAAGAGCACTTCCTGCAATTCCGTTCGTACAGGGGCGCTGCAATGTTTTTAGGGCTTTGTAGGAGGGGGGCGAAGTCACGCATGTGCAAATTACCCATGCATAGACCTAAACGCGTCTCATTAAATGTTCACGCAAGGCTCTCGTTTGGGCTGGACACGCCGGGGGGCAAACTGAGGGGCGCGCCCCCTTTCGTGAAAGTAAAAGGGGCACGGTTGTGTGAAGGACGCACGAAAATGCTTCGTGAAAATAAAAACCTTGATGTTCTAACGAATAGCCGAACTAGGTTTTTTGGGGAGGGGGTGGCTCCAGCAGAGTTCTGGGCTGGAAACATTTCCTTGCCCGATTCAATCATCATTCTGGCCTTTGTGGCGAAAGTGGTTCGCGCACGACGCCAGGAGTCTTTGAGTTCGATTCCCAGATAAGGTACGGATGACCTATCATTTATTTCAACTATGACGCCTGCTTCCGTGGCGGAGTGGTTAACACATCGACAGAAGCCCCCCCCCCCATTCCCGGATGGCATATAGGTAACGTTGTCGCCTTGAAATCGAGGGGTCCCGGGTTCGATTCCCTGTAGAGGCACATAGTGGTTCGGATCCCACTTTAAACTGCGGTTCCAGTCCCGATTACCCTTAATGTGCACAATGTGGACTTAAAACTTTAACTTCAATCAATCAATCAATCAAAGCCATAGGTCCCGGGTTCGAACCGGACCTGGGCAAGGGTGTTCTTTGTGAGTGTCCCTTCATCAATTTCCTCATATCATCCCTCATGTTCTGGATTAGCCAAAAGTGGCACAAAGCGAAGTGAAATATCAATCAATCAATTATCACCATCACACTCACTGTCACGATTAGACTACAGCTTTTACCAAAAATTGATAATGCTTGTTTTTGAGTTGAACGAACTATTTTTTAGTTGGGCTCTCCGTCAGTATCTTTCTCTTTCTGGAACTACTTTTGAGAAGTCACGTACTTTTGTTTACATCAACTTCGTTCTTGTGGTGGATGGAGAACGAAGGACATAAATTATTTTGGACATTAAATCAGTGGTGATGTTTGAAAGACACTGGCCGGACATCCCCCTTGCACCTCCGCCTTACGAACAAGAAAGCACACACACGAGCCTTCCCAATTACTTTGTCATATAATGAAGTGGTCGCGGGTTCGGGTGGAAGTACTGTGACTTTGATCGCACTTTAAACTGTAGGTCAAGTCCTGATAAACCTATTTGATATCCACACATCCACACACGTATAAGACATTTGCACGCCACTGTTTAACACTGAACAAACATGTGAGATTACTTTTTCATTCATTTTATGTCAAAACGAATCTACTTAGCTAGGAAGGAAGGAACTTTGACATAAACTGATCTCGTCGAATCTGTGTCTCCCTAATGTAACAGTGGGTGTTCCTATATATAGAGGTGACTACAAAATCCAGGAATTGTAATCGCTTCGTTGTCGGCGGGATCGGAGTTGGGCATGATTAGTTTTCGACCTCAGTGTTGCCAAATCCTTTCATTTGGGCCTAAAGTCAATTGTGTCTCCGTATATTTAATTCAAAGTGCAGGTCCAGTTATTATTAGTCGGTGAGCTAATACTCTTATCTTTTGTGGAAGCGGTCCTGGAAAACTATCAGAAAGGCTACAAGGGTAAATAAATTTGGCTCTTTTTAAAAGTATATTAGCTGAAATTTGAAATAACCTTTTATAATGTGAAAGTTTGTGTTTGATTTTTTTTATTTTTTATTTGATTTAGTTTATTTTACTTCGCGTTTTGTGCCTCTTGGCTAATTTGCGAAGATGGGAATGAGTGATGAAATGATGAAATTGATGAATGGACATTCACAAACAACCAAGCCCGACCGGGATTCGAACCCGGGACCCTTGGCGTCGCAGCGCGATGTGCTAACCACAGGGCCACAGGGTCGGGCAGTTTGTGTTTGAGAACAGAATGAAGTTTATAAAGAAAAGTTAAAATAGAATCGATACTTAGTTATAGATATGTCCAAGTGCTTATTCGTATACGCGTAGAAAGATAAATACGTGAACTTTTGGACTTTTTTTTAAAAAAAAACAACAGTTACAAGCTTAGTTTGCAGTTACTAGCTAACGTCCATGTCTCGTGTTTCTTTAAAGTGATTTCTGATTAAAAATACAGTTCAAAGTCCATAAGTATCGGTTTGGAAATAACTATGCTGTGATCACAAATAATCTGCCCTTTCCACTTGTTTCTTCTTTCAGCGTGAACCAAACTTTAGGCCAACTGATAAAATAACTTTCACGGCAACACGAGACAGAAACATTTTCTTACTTTATTTGTGCAAGGCTTTTCCAACTCGACACAAAATGTTTTGCAGCTCAGTATTTCGAAATACACCTCGGAACTGTTACTCTATAGTTTATCCTTTAATTTAGAAGCAACTCTCAATGTTAGGTTAATACTGAATACCAAATCACCATGGATTGCCAGTATGGAATCTGTGATAGAACACTCGAGAATATTGGCCGTAATACAAATGTCTTTCATTTGGAACGTTCCGCTAGGTGGCAGACTTATCGACTGAACGGAATGGAATTGTTTATAATGTTTCTGTATCGAATTGGAAATTTATTGCAGATATATTTACACCAAATAAGATGTACAAGTACAAGGGAAAATATTAGTTTGATAAATTAGTGGATTAATTAGCTTAAATATGATTGCTTGCCACGATTTCGTAAATACCGTATGAAACAGTAGTTTGGAACGATTCGGTAGGTGGCTCTAGTCAACGTCTCAAGCACAGATTACATGAGATGTAAGTTTAAGATCCTAGTGTACCGTACTCTTCATATTATTGTTTACGCAATCCTTGCTCGTAGCACAGACTAAGAAGTTATTTGTCTGTGCTCTTACTGAAGATTTTAGTCTGAGGATTGCAACACTGCAACAGTAAATGGATAGGAGAGTTGATAGAATTGATCTTTTTCGCATCAACATTCAGTAAGCTCTCCGGATTTGCTGCTATAGGTTGTCCAGCGAAAAGAATAGACTGTTGGGTATATGAGAACAGCGTTGCCGCTTGCCGCAGGGGCGAGTAACGGACTTGCTAGCAGTGAAAGTACAAGACCAAACAAACGTGCGTGGCGCTTGAATCGCGGGTACGTACAAATTGAAGAAATAAGTTCACGGTGAGCTATTATTAAAAACAAGAAACAAATTCACAAAATTACATAAACTGAAAGAATAATTCTTAATGAACTTACTTTTCTCTCACATGTCACTCCAGGGGGTTAATTCCTTCCATTGCAGAATCATCACCAGAATCATTTTCTTCTGTCAGATCATCACTCTCGCTGGAATCTTCACCCAAGTGGATTATTATCTGATCAACGTCATCCTGCAATTCATCTGCATTCCACATTTCCTTCTCTATGTCCATGACATGTTTTACGTAATTTTGCCAGTTTTCAACTGTTACTGTCTTAAATGATTCAGTGATTAAATTTTCAATGTCTTTAGTTTTGAATGTAGTGTTGTTACACCGCACATAATGCTTAACCTGTGACCACACAAGTTCAATCGGGTTCAGTTCGCAATGATATGGGGGCAAACGAAGCACCGTATGCCCCATCTGTTTTGCCATCTCATCGATCTTATACTTATCGTACTTAATTTTATGAATATTTGTAAGTTCCAGAAGATCTCTCCGTAACATGTCGTCATCATAACGTATGCCATGAGATTTCAACCATTCTCTTAAATCATTCTTCTTCCACGAGGTTGTCGGCATTGGCTCTTGCTTGCGGCTATGATAAGAGGCATAGTCAACAACAATAACAGATCCCGGAGGGAGATTGACGAGCAACTGTTCCCGAAAATACATCTCATACGTTTCTCCATCCATTTCATCATGGGCATCTGATGTATTCTTTTTGCACTGAAACACAAGTCGGGCGTTTTGCAGAAAACCGCGTTCGTTACCCGCATGCACTAAAGCGTATCGCGCTCCGCGAGATGTTGGATTTTTTAAACCAGTTTAAAGACCTGCCAGAAACGCTTGTTTTGCAGTTGTAATTGTCTTGTCTTTCCATTCATAATTGACTGAGGTTCCGGTGTTCACCCAGGATTCATCAGTGTAAACAATATTTCTATTTTCACGCCTATAATTCCTAATCTCTCTTAAATATTTATGGCGAAGAGAAATTAAATCTTCTCTTTCCATTAACATGGATTTTTGCCCCTTTTCTCATACGAAAAGCCAAGTTCTTTGAGAAAGACATGAAACGTTGATCTTTTAAAATTCGGTAATGTGGAGTCAGAATTAACAGCAACAACAACAGAATTAAGTGTTGGGGGTTTGTTTTTAAAAAAGAATTCGTGAACTTTACGTCGCACAGCACTTCTGACAAAATCATTATATTTTACATTTCTACTTGTAATTGGCGATCTTTTCCTGGGTCGTTTCTTACCTGGTGTTTCAAGAGGACCTTGAGAAACCTCGCCCCGAATTTTATACACAGTAGCCCGAGAAACTCCAGTTGCTTTCGCCGTCTCGCTAGCTAACCAACTTACACTGCGATCCGGATTTTTCTGTTTTAAATAAACAAAAATATTCATTACTATTTGCCTTTCTTTACTTTTGAGAACCTCACCACGCCTTCTCTTCTTTACACTACTTTCGCTCATATTCCAGTATTAAAACCAACGGTTTTTTACAGCACAACACAACCCAAAGCACAGATCCGCCACAGTCATTCCTCGTCGAAACCAACGGTCAGTCACCCTCTCCTTCCCTGAAATTTTGTCTACCGCGGTACTGGCTGAGGGGGTGGGGTGGAAAGCAGTCGACAACGCTGGGCTCGCCGTTCCCCTCCGTTCACGTGCCCCTGCACAAACAAAATTTAAAACACGCGCTGCTGGAAGGAACTTTTGCTGGTCTGAAAACTTAACCAGTTCCAGAATAGCGTTTTGCATTCGAAAGAAAAGCAAATGTGTGTTCACCTTTGCGCTCAGTAGTGAAAATAATATTTAAAAAGAGGGGGGATGTAGGAAAAGTAAAAGCCCATTTGAAGCAACAGTCTATTCCTTTCGCTGGACAATCTATATAAATGGCAACACTTCAGGAAGATCCAGAACAAAAAAAAAAAGGTTCAAAAACGAACGCCTGATGCCTCATGTCAAAACGAAGAAACTGTCACTTAACTTCTTCTGTTTGTTTCTACGAGCTGCAGCTGGAAACGATTTTAAAAGCACGAGGAGAAAGAAGCAAAAAAAATAGACTGAAACTGGGTGTGGGTCGGGAATTCGAGAGTTTGAAAAAAGCGACAGGAAGAGGAAAAGAAGCATAAAAAAATGGTTGATACAACAGACCTATTTACAACGAAAGATATAGAGACCTCATTCTTTGTAAACATTAAAGCATTGACTGTCTCTTGTGTGTACAGTTGGGCAATGTTTGGAGTTGGAGATAACCTGCAGTAAAATGGAAATGTCTGTCGTTATTTTCACCCTGCAGGGGAATAGGAATGTCTGTCATTATTTTTACAGATTTCTGCATGCATGCCCTGTGTTTTTAAGATCAGAATTGTATTTATTGGTTTAGATGATGTCCTGTTCTTTTTTTAATCTTCGCATACACATTTGTTACGAGTAAATGTTTTTCGTGACGTGATGTCTTCACGTATAATTATTTTGACTTTTCTTACCTCTACTACATGTTCATAACATTTGATGTTTATTATATTTAATGAAACTTAGTGTAAAGTTTACGTGGTCATTAGTAAAAATAAAGAAAGCATCTGCTTGTCCATAGACGCAACATATTCTGCCTGCTTTAATAAAGGCTATTATTATTATTATTTGAAGTCAGGTTTATCCACAATGTTTGAGGAATGTAAGGGCAAATTTAAAGCCACGATGACTATAAAGTGAGGATATTTTTCCAGCAGGAGGCAAACGAGGGCCATATTTTCCCCACATTATAACATTACCCCCCTCAATTTGAAGTTATGTTCCTTCAAGGCCTTTACAATAAATGAAATAAATTACTGTGACTGAAATTAAACTATACATGTCAAATATATATAATTTTTGGTTGACATTCGTTTTCAAGGGGCGTCCCTTACCCCTTTCTGGACGGATGGGTGATAGTGGGATGTAGGGATAAAACAGTGGTTGTAGTTAATCTAGAATAAAGCAAGTATAACGGAGTTATATTTAAAAAAGAATAACTGTAACTGAAGTACTTTGTAATTCTTATACTTGTACGATTGTTCCAGGGTTTTGTTGGAACGACTTGCACACATTCCAGTTATGTGTGATTACGGAAGAAACCTCGTGCGAGTTCTGGAATTCCAGTGGACTTTAGGGCAAATTGCTTTATGGGACCTAAGGAGGAAGTAGAACTTTTTTCTGTTCATGTGAGAAAGACAAGTCATTGCTTGTTTTGTTTAGCTGACATGGACGTGTCTTGGGAGTATATTTGGCTGTGTGCCACTGGAACCCACGCCATGCTGACTGACTGCATCTTAAGCTCTCCTTAAAGGGTGGGGTGGGTTTCGTGGGAGTCTGTGGTGTTCGTGCGTAGAATTCTAAGTCGACGAATCTTTCCTTGCGATCGTGTATCTTGTTGCATGGAGGAATGTGTTAACCGCGTATCCAAAGAAAGGATTGTTCGGCCATTTTTTGCCAGTCTTGGGTTACGTCATCTTTGACGACACACCTGCGTCACTGATAGATGACGTCACGAGGCGGATTTAAATGCACACATCCCGGCAGGATATTCAACGAACAATGACGTCACACCGAAAAATAATATTATAATTTTAACAGTTTTATGTAAATAATTAGCAGGTGGTCGTTATTAAATAAGACTCTTGTGTAGTACAATTCAGAATCGTGATGTCCTTTAAATGGAAGTTCAATCTAAACACACGTTTTTTGTCTGTCTGTCTTTTAATTTTTTTCTCCCATAAGTTACACGAGTTGTCAAGACATTAACCGCATTCTATTAGGGAAAACAACTGCCTTACCCTTTTTAGATCTACCATGACGTAATCTTATGATGTTCTCCGATATGATCTTGAGACGATTTTCACTTTTTCTCACCTCTATTCTCTTTTGAACTAGCATTACCGTTTATTAAACTATGGATTGTGACATAGATTACTGAATTGTTTTGGCCACACTGTTGGTTTTAAAGTAGCAGTGTGCTTCAAGTTCCTATATTTCTATTTTGCCAATATAGGACACAATGAGCCAGAGTGTAAAATCCACCTTTGCTCACTGAAACACAGCAGTGACAAATTAAATTATATATTTTTCAATACACATTATAGCATAAAATACAGTTTACATGGCAGAAAACAGATTGTCCTGTAAAAGCAGGCAACCCCAAGTACATGTCCGTAAAAAAAAAAAAAGGCTGGTCTCCGTATTGGAGTGGTTAGTATAATGCGCTACGAAGTCCGAGTCTCAGGTTCGAACCCTGGTCATGCATGCGTTTGTCCGATCATTCACTTTACCAGTTTCTCATTGACCCTCTCCTCATCGTCGCGATTAACCTAAAAGATGATCACAATAGAAACATGAAAAAATTATTTTAATAAAAACTGATGACTGTCTGTTTGCTAGATTATTCTTGTTCTTTGTGTATAGGGACACCAAGGTTAACTTTGTAAATGAAATATAAATACATTACCACGTTTTGCCCTTGCACGAAAAGTTAGTCAAAATTGCGATATAATTCACATCGCGAAAGTTCCATACATAGTCTACGTGAAAGATACTTGGCTTGCCTGTCAGGTTATTTAATATTTTATTGTTACAAGTGCTTTGTGATCTTCGTCGTGTCGTTTTCGTGGTTTCTGGCAACAGCGTTATTTGAATGTCCCAACCATGCTATTTTGCCTGTGTCTTCTCGCGTTTTTGTACGCTACTATCTTGAGAGAGAATGAAGAAAGGCAAAACTTCACTTGTCTAAACTTTGTGTTGAGGAGTGAAATTATTGTCCTCGTCTATATATTTAAACAGTAGTTTCTGTCTGCAGTTGAATTGAGAGACGAGACAGTCGTCTCTTAATACCACACTTATTTATTTAGTGTCATGTCATCCCAAATCAGGCCCGTAGCCAGGAATTCTTTGTGGGGGGGGGGGGCGAACTCAATCCTAGAAGGGGCAAATTTTTAATATATTGTGTAGCATTGGCAGATATCAGGGTACACACAGGCAAAATAAACCGGCCGTACAGTTTATTATCTGAAGGACTGAGAGACGAACCATCACCTTCCAGTTTCTTGGAATTATTATAATGACTCCAACTTGCGCGTTTTCTCTTCTGCGAGAAGGCATTGCGTAAGATTACAAAGATTTGTGAAGCAGAACCTCTCACGACTGTGGAATTCACAACGTCTTTGAACTCTGACCTATAAGTTGGCGTGTTGGCCCTCGCCTCAAAGGCGTAGTGTAGGACTGTTAGCAGAGACAACCCAGACGTGGGCCAGAAATCCAGTAACCTTGACTCAGAAAGAGCAACTTGCTTGTGGGCATAATTTCCCCCAGTTTTGTTGGCTACAACCACAGTCCGAAAATGTTCAAGGGGAAATAATACATGACGCAAACATCACGATAAACATATACGTGTAATCTTTATTCACAACTACCCGAGTTGATCCGGGGCCTACTTATATTTAGGTACGGGCCTCACACCAGCTTCCGTGACGTCACAGGATTAGTCAAGTATAGTCCATTTACAACATTTAACAAAGCGCATTATAAGAGTATAATATTTATTTTTCTGATTGAATAGTCCTCTCTTATTCGTTCAGAACGTTGCTTTCACCTGAAGAACGTTTCAAATGTTATATGACATTGGAAAATACGTAAATAATTTTGATAAAAGTAAAATCCAATCTTTACCGTTCTGCATAAAGTACCTTTATCTTTCAAATTACCAATGAAAAAAGGCGATATAGATAAAATTTCATCCTACATTTGGAACTTACTGTAAGTTCGTAAAGAATTATCGTCGTTAGTATATAATTGCTATTAAATTGCTGTGGAACGAGATCTTACTGTTGAAGTTGTGTATGCAAGATAATTTTGTAAAAGTTTACGTACAGATGGTTGAGGAAAGAGCTTGTAAGATTACAATTCCTTATTAAATAAACTTTCCAACTTTGGAAACTCAATTCCCGTGTCTAATTTGATAAATGTTTAATTTTCTAGAAATCTTGTAAATATTTGGATGTACAAGTTCCCGTGGTTTGGTTGTAAGTTTACATTTTTTTAAAATCATTGTTCGCATCAAAATCTTACATGCAACCAAAGAGAGAAAGTGTACAAATACTAATGCAACAAACGTACTAGCCTAACCTATTCGCAATACCTAGAGGCTAAGAACACAAATCTTAAATGACCTAACAGTAATTCAAGCCTATGAAAAGGGATTTGCGATCACGGAAAATGAAACTCGTTGAGAATATTATTGCAACTTGCAAACAACTTACTTTAATTAAGAAGTCCAAAGCAAAAAGTAAAAGGACACAATAAACCTCATGCTCTATCAAGAGATTATGGTTAAAAGAATATCGTATTCTAAAATCCTTATAATTATATCCCTTTTCGGTAAACAAGCTAGATAATGGTAAGAACCAAGAGACAAGTCATTTTTCAGGATTAAGGCGTAAATATCAGCGTGTGTTTTATTCATCCCTAACAACGACAATTTACTTCTAGCTGTACCTGAACATGTACTGAAATCGTGTCATGCAATACTCGCTGACATATAAGTTGATAATTATATTTTCCCCTTGTACTTGTGATATTTAGAACAGGTTGAGATAATATCTCGCTCTCCTACTTTTCCACAGAGCATAAATGTAAATAAAGCAAATGTGTTACATGAAATCACAATGACTGACTATGCAAAATGTATTAATCGTTATTCTTTAATAGTAAATTTTCACTTAAGCAACTTCTCTACAACTTGTCTATATTTCCAAAAACCTTAAATGTTGGTTGGTGACACAAAGTGCACATTTTATATAGTTCGCTAACTACATCGCAATAATAATAGATTTCTTCCTGTCTTTAACAGAAATAATCGACAAAGGAGTCATTCCATGCCAAATCAACACAGATATGTGCAATTTTTAACCTGACCATCTCCGATTTTCATTAAATTTGGGGAGTTGAAACTATGCATAGAACTTAGTAACTATGAAAATTTTTAGTCTCGTGCGTCTTGTAATTGTTAAATTATTCAAGGTCAAAGTTTGCATAAATTGCCCTTTTTGAGCCCGCTTAGCTATACTAAATCTACTGTAACTCCGCCACTATTTTGCCTAGGAAGCTCAAATAAAGCTTATTGTACAGGGAATTGAATAAGCTTTCCAGTGATATATAACAAGCCTACCTTTGGATAAAAATATAATTTTGTCACGTGACCTTGACTTTTGACCTTGAATATCTCAAAACATGTCATCACCAAAAATCGTGAAAAAAATATATTTGGTCCCTCATACCATACTCTAAAACATACCAAAAAATCATTCTGGGACTGCAATGGGATCAGAAGATACAAAATAATGTGTGTAACTATGTGACTGATAAAGGCCCCATTACATGAACTATGAAGAATCAAATGTCCCTTAACACTCCCTACAAAATGTGAAGGAGTTATCCTGGGTATAATTGGTCATGAAAGAAATAGGTTAGGCACAGGGAGATCCCTAGCCGTGTGTGTCAAGAGCAGGTTCGGCATATTGTTGACCGCCATATTGAATTCAACGCAAAAATTTCAAAGGAAAGGGGGTGATGTGAAATATCAAGTCAGGCTAGAATTTCACGAGAAATGAAGTGACGAAGGTTTATCCAACATATATTTAACCAGCAAAAATTTATTACTGCATGCTTGTAACCATTTTCTCCTTTTCGAGGTGTTAAAAACAAAGCATTGGAATCCTCCTAACGTGTTAGGAACTCATCGAGATCACGCTGACATCTTGGGAGAGAAAGAAGTATCCGCACCATTGCATATGATTTTAATCAGCTACATTCACCAAATAGTTGAATAGTGAAGAATATTGGGAAAAGTATCTCAAACAATTACGTGACACTTCCTTTGGAATGAAAAATTCTTCAGTGACGAGGCTAATTTTTATGTTCACGGCGAAGTTAATAAAAATAATATGCAATACCTGTGATTTGCTCAGTCGAATGGTTGTTGCTGGTAAGCTAATTATGTGGTATAATGTATGGCGAACGGAAATGGTTGGTCCATATTCAACAACGCAACCTTAAATGGTGAGGGCTTCTTGGATTAGTTAAGTGAACAGGTTTCTTCACCCTTGCTTACGAAATATGACACTTTTCGAGAGTTTTGAAACATGACAGAGTGTGACCACACTATGTGGACATTTTCGCAATTTCTTCATGGTAATTTTCTAGGTAGATTGATGGGCACACGGGGATCTATTGAAAGGCCTGCACATTCCCCAGATCTAACATCTTAGGAGGACTTTTACCTTCAGAAACATTTGAAGAGAATGGTGCTTGCACTAAAAGTCCCTGATATTGACCATCTGAGAGAAGGCATAGTTGCTGCTTGCGATGTTGTTGCACATGCTACATTGCCAAATGTTCTATGCGAGTGTGAGAGACGTCAACGAGTGTGCTCACAGGAACATTGACAACATTATAATGTGCATATATCGTAAGTGAAAGATATGTGTATAACTTTTTGCTGGCGTAAGATACGTTGGAAAATCCTTCGTCGCTTCATTTCTCATGAAATTCTAGCCTGATTTGATATTTCACATCACCCCCTTTCCTTTGAAATTTTTGCGTTGAATTCAATATGGCGGTCAACAATATGCCGGACCTGCGCTTGACACACACGGCTAGGGATCTCCCTGTGCCTAACCTATTTCTTTCATGACCAATTATACCCAGGATAACTCCTTCACATTTTGTTGGGAGTGTTAAGGTATGACAATCAGTTTTTGTCACCTACTTTTTTTAATCCTAGGTTTTCGTTATTTTATATTTTTCTGTAACTTCGAATCCGCTTGAAGCTTCGGTAGAAAAACACCACGTTTCTGAACCTTTTGTGTTTTTCTGCTTTTGTCAACTTTTCCCCCTTTCGGTCGTAGGAGCTCGGAACCAACAATGTGCTGTGATAAATCTTTCACTGTTTTTGAGCGACTTTTGTGCATTTGGCGACGGAAAGTCAACTTGGGAGGCCAATTACTGAAGGAACATGTTACGTACCGGATGAGGGTAGAACTATTCTTTTCACCCCATTCTAAGGCAACACGTGGGCTTGAAGAAGCTGGACCAGGCAAAAAATGGACGCTTGACCACCAACGTCGTAACTTCAGATTTCCGCGCCTAAAAGTCAGTCCGTTGTATTCGAAGTTTCAAGCTGTCTTTATATAGTAGCAGAACGAACAAACAAGTACAGTCTACCGCCAGTTTTCGAACCGACAACACCTCTGCGACAGTCGGAATAAAGATTCGGGACTTTGTCTTTTTCTACCGCGCCGTGTATTTTATCCTGCGTGAGTGAGTGACAGTGACTAGTTGTACGAATACGTAGTGTTAATTAGTGACCTGTGCACTGGATTCGCGTTATTCGTTTTGTGACGAGGAACATTAATACCACTATGGCGGGCTAATCACGAGAGAAGGAGGGCTATGGGTCGTCCTAGCCTGCATGAAGCCGACAACGCAGCAGATCATCGCTCAGCGTCGCGACGCCACACCACTAAAACGCCGCCACAAGCGCTACAAAAGCCACAAATGACGCCCACAGCCCGATTAGAAGCCATGAAATGATACCGCCGAAAGCCGCCAGTCGAAACAGCATTCCTAGAGTACTTCGACGCCGACACCGACGCCCGACGAGAATTCTACGGAGAGAGAGAGAGAGAGAAATTGGAAGATGAAGCGACACCAGCCCACACTTAGATCTACCGTCTAGAAGAGAGATTGAGATAATGAAGCGACACCTACTGCGTCTTGAGACGACGCCGACGTCCCGCGTGAGATTAGCAGCGAGAATCCACGAGTACCCCGGAAACTTCGCCCGTTTTCGCCGTCCCCCCAGAAAGAGAGAGAGAGAGAGACGATGCGAAACAAATTAATCGCTCCATTACGAGGCCGACAAGAACATCGCCGTGATGTTGAAGCGTAAAAGGAAGGTGTGTCCCAGAAGATTGCGAAGTGCCGCTACAAAGAAGTAGCGTGGGGAAGTGTTAGTGTCGCAAAAAGGACCGCGGATTGACGTCCCGCCGCCGTTTCGAGGACTACGGTAAACGTCGCTGAAACGTCTAGAACGCCGAGATGGTATAGTATACTACTGTTAATTTTCTATATGTGTGAGTGATCATCTACCCAAGCCTCCAAAGATCGGCCGTCGGACGAAAAGATACCTGTATTTAAAGTTAAAGGTCGCAAAGGTATTGATTATAATTATTTCTCGCCAACACCATCTAAATTCCACGACAATTGCTAATTCGGAAGATATATTCACAGCATACTGTTGTTTTTCCACGCTCTGCGCCGAACTGTTGAGTAATAATTTTTATTTATGTCACCTTATATGCTTTACTCGGTAAAATATTTGATTAAAAACAGCATAAATCGTGTATCTCTTGCATAGATCACCTCTCAAGTTTGCTAGGTGAGGAAGTAAGTTAACTTCGTGCTATTTTTAATGTATTCATACATCAGAGTCTTAATTTTTATTCTGTAAACATGTGTGCCTTGCAGTTGATATCTAAGCCTAATGTTATTGAAGTTCCAAGGCGCATTAGTGATAATTCTACAATAATTATTTAAATGTCTAAATAAATTGCAAGAATAAAAAGTTTACGTGTCATGCCCGTTGGCAGAATGTAACGAGCACGCGCAGATGAAAGTTTAGTATCTTTAAATCTACGCAAATTAACGTCTTCGGGCGCAGTTTAATATTCATAAGAAAAACTAAATATCGCATGGTGTCTAAAAAAGGGCCAATGTACTTATCTTAATGTAATTGTTCCCCTGAAGTTGAATGAGTGTGTGAATGCTGAATGATAGCGAGGGGTTTTGTAAAAGGTATTATTTTTGTGTGTTATATAATATACATTTTTGTTATCTAGGTTTGACTATGATTTGTGTTCATACAAATAGTATACTAATCCTCATAACTGGTGGTATTTATATTTTAGTTCAACGTTAAGTCAGCAAAGCATTTCTGCTGGCTAACATCAATTATTATTATTATTGATTATTATTATTATTACTATTCAACGTCACTTTATGCACGAGTCGGCTATTCGTCGGGGGTAAAAACCGATCCGGTCACACGTACCCTGGAATCAAAACCGTTAGCTGGGCCCGACACCTAGGAAGGGGACTTCGGTCTCCGGACTAAGTGTCAAACAGAGGTCATGTACCAAAGGTCCCGGTGAGAAAGGGACATTTGATTCTTCATAGTTCATGTAATGGAGCTTTTATCAGTCACATAGTTACACACATTATTTTGTATCTTCTGATCCCATTGCAGTCCCAGAATGATTTTTTGGTATGTTTTATAGTATGGTATGAAGGACCAAATATATTTTTTTCACGATTTTTGGTGATGACATGTTTTGAGATATTCAAGGTCAAAGTCAAGGTCACGTGACAAAATTATATTTTTATCCAAAGGTAGGCTTGTTATATATCACTGGAAAGCTTATTCAATTCCCTGTACAATAAGCTTTATTTGAGCTTCCTAGGCAAAATAGTGGCGGAGTTACAGCAGATTTAGTATAGCTAAGCGGGCTCAAAAAGGGCAATTTATGCAAACTTTGACCTTGAATAATTTAACAATTATAAGACGCACGAGACTAAAAATTTTTATACTTACTAAGTTCCATGCATAGTTTCAACTCCCCAAATTTAATGAAAATCGGAGATGGTCAGGTCAAAGGCTCTGTTGATTTCGCATGGAATGACTCAAAGGGAAAATATAACATCGATTACTGAGTAAAAAGGTACAACATTATCCACGTGGTGTTTGTGAAATAGGCTAATAAAATTTAACAAAGTCGTAAAATTCTATTGATGTATATTATATTTCTGGGTCCGGTGTCTCATTCTACACCCTCGATTTCGGAAGTTTTTTTTTCTTTTTATGAAGATTATGTGATGCTAATTATGAGGAACAAAAATTTGGAGCGCGGAAACAAGTATTTACGAATGTACAGCCGTATGAAGTTGAGATATTGTCTTTTTAAATTGTTGAGTCCAAATTTCCTACCTATTCCGGGCTCCGCCCCTCGGGTAATTGACCTACCGCTACCGCGGCCCCGCCTTTATCTATAGAATCCCTTTTAAAGGCATGTTGGCCGGAGTCACCTGCCCCCAACACTATTTCTCACTGTTTTCCACATTGACACATGAAGATACCAAAAATTGAGGCTAAAATTAAACCTAAGAAGGTAACTTACCGCACTGAATTGCGGGTCGAAGTTAAATTTCAAAGTCCACCCTCCACTCCCGTCCCATCATAAAAATCAGAAGTCGCAAATTATCCCATCCTACAAGTCATTTAGAAAATACAACCCTCCCCTTTTCGGCCTGCAGTTGCCAAAAAGAAATAATTAATTCCAATTTCTGAAGTCGCATAAATGAAATCCAATGTCTGAAATGTCCAACCCGCCAATATATCACACAAATAACATATCGCAATCGCAAATGTTCCCATTGCACAAGTCAATCATAAGAATAAAAAGAAAAAAAAACAGACGTGCGCCTGTGACATGAATCCATGATCCGAAATCTTCAGACTTGCGTCTGTGACATGAATCCATCATCCGCCATCATAGAAGCCCTGAAAAACCTCATTGACGTTAGGCAAGGAATTTTAATTTTAAGAAAAACGTAGATCTAAAAAAAATTACCTTCCGCGCTATTTACAAACACTGTTATGAGGAACTAAATATTTTAAATGTGCGGAAAATCGAGGTTGTAGAATGATACCCCGGAGTCATATTTCTTTCACGTGTTGTCTATCATCAAGATCATAAATCTTGTGAACCGTAACATAGCTTGAAGAAGTAAGTGATTATCTCTTACTGTAGCTAGATGTAGAAAGTAAGAAAGATGTTTAAGACGTGACTTTTGAACTTTGAACTACACAATTTCAGACAACGTATGAGCAATAATATGTACATATAAATAACTATCAACATTTTTCGTGTTAAATAAAGGAATATAATTAGTAGTTACAAGTTCGGCATCCGTGTAATTAATATTACCATACACAAATTCTTAAATGTCGTATTTTGCACTGGCTGAACACACTTCTTTTTTACTAACATGTTGTTAAATGTTGTATTACATAGAAATGCATAAATTTACTTGCAACTGATCAGGACATACAGTATGTAACATTCTTATTCGTACACACGGATTTTCAAAGAAAATGCTTTAATATCTGAAAGGAAATACACTCTTTTGAAATTGTTTCTTTACAATTCAATAATTAATATCATTAGAAACATAAAATCTTACCCAAATTCTGTATAACCAATGACAATAATAAATTAAATGAAACTGAAAGAGAAACATGACATTTTTTGTACAACTTTTCTATTCGTACACTTAATAATATAAAAGAAAGAAAGTATATTCAGAGCAAATTGACTGACAGTTCTAATACTTTGATACGTTACCTTTGGCTTTAATTACTGCTTGACACCTGTTCTTCATAGAATTAACCAGTTTCCGACATGTTTCAGAGCTTAGTTTATTCCACTGGGCTTGCACAACAGTTTTCAACTCTTGCTTGGATTTGACGCCTGCTTTATGGACTCGCCTCTTCAATTGCCCATAAATGCTCAATGGGATTTAAGTCTGGATTTTGACCTGGTGTTTGTAGTAGTTTGGGCACATTCCATATTAGCCAATTCATGTTAACTCGCGCCTTATGCTTACTGTCATTGTCTTGTTGGAATCTGTAGATAGGCGGCATGTCCATTTTTTGGGCACTCTGCTTTACATTGTTCATCAATATGTCCAAATAGACATATGCATCCATGATACCATCAATAAACTGGATGGTACCAACACCTTTGGACGACATACAGCCCCAAATCATTAATGACCCACCACGTGTTTAACTGTTGGAACTGTGTTAATGTGATTATTGTCTTTATTTGATTTTCTCCAGACCCTATTTATCCCATCTGACCCGTATATATTAATCTTGGACTCGTCTGACCATATGACACTATCCCAAAATTCCTGTTCCTTGTGGATGTGCTCTTTCGCGAATGAAAGTCTATTCCTGCGATTCACCTTATTTACATATGGCCTCTTTCGTGGTGTTCTGCCATGATATCCATGCTTCCACAAGGCACGTCGGACAGTTTGATCGGACATCATCTTGCCAGCAACATTTTCTACTAACGGTCGTAACTGAGGAACACTTAGTCGGGGGTTTTCTCGCACTCTTTTTAAAATAAAGCGTTCATCACGTTTATTCAACCGTCTCTCTTTTGATTTTCTCGGCACATTCTGTGTTGAACCTTCCTCTCTAAATTTGTTTACTATGTATTAAACTGTGGAGTGTGATTTATTGACTGTTTGTCCAATTTTTCTTAACGAATAACCTCTAAGGGCCAAATTTATAATAACATCCTCGGAACTAAGTTCCTTCACCTTGTCCATTTCGAACACGCTGATAGATAGGCGATAGGCCTGCAACAATACCTACGCCAGCATTCCGCTTGACGGGGAGCGTGCCTG
This sequence comes from Lepisma saccharinum, assembly GCF_977018435.1. Classification (NCBI taxonomy): domain Eukaryota; kingdom Metazoa; phylum Arthropoda; class Insecta; order Zygentoma; family Lepismatidae; genus Lepisma; species Lepisma saccharinum. The sequence continues at coordinate 81,464,884 of NC_139235.1, forward strand.
CATGTTGAAACTTGTTACGAAGTTGCAAATTGCACGAAATCGCGAGGAAGATTGAAACTCTTGCCTGTACGAATAACAATGTTGCATGAAACAGCATGTTTTTTTCTTTTCACACAAGTTATATGCTCTATTTATACACTTTGAACATACATTTTTATTGACATCTGTTGGTGAAACCTTCATTAACATTAATTTCCAGGTACATATGAAAATGATTATATTTACTAGTAGATATGACATTTTTTCCTCGGAAATCTATGTGTACGAATAACAATGTTACATACTGTAACTATGCTTAATTTGCGATAATAATTATTATTGTTACTCTGAAATAAATACATTTACATGAACTCTTTTTCGAACAACTCGCTTATTCAAATGCATGTATTTCCTGAGAAACACACGACCAATCTTTTGACGTCATCAGGTTGCGGCCCGTATCATCACCTTCTCAAACTGGAGCCTCTAAGATGGTCTCGCCCGTATACGGAGTATACACGAATCGCGCTTTCCAGATTTCACCAGCGTGCATCAGACTGGTGCACCAAAAATGACGTCGCTGCAGCAAATGAAAGCTAGATTCGGAATGCGCGCGCATATCTGCGTTTTATCAGAAAAAAATCACCATCAGTGACTAAATCACAGAAGATATTTCATGAATATTATATATTTTCACTTAACGACATCTTATTTTGCATGTGCAGTACGAATTTATGTGGTATTCTTTTATAATGATATCGAATTTTGCAAATAGATGCTTTCCTGCATGTTCCAGCAGAAGATGGACGCATGTTTTTATGCATCGGCATACTTTATGTCACTTTGCGTGGAAGTGAAGGAGTAGTAGTATTTAAAATGTCGACAGTTTATGCCTGCAGCCGCTTTATTAGAACTTTACTGTGGCCATTTTGGTAAATGTCTGTTATATCGGAGACACTTTTCTTCAAATTTACAGGAGAAACTACTTACGGAAATGAGTTTCTGTTGCATTTATCAAACTTCGTGGAGGTATTTTGTCACTATTGAATGCTGCACAACATAAAATAAGCACTTTTGATGTAATAAAGTAGCCTTTTGTGCGAAGCGACAACATTATGCCGTTGTTTCCATTATGAACCTGCAGATGGCGCGAGTGTCGAAAGTCACGCGGTCTCGCGAGAGGAAGAAGTGTTTTCCAAACGTGCCTTTTTTTACCAGAATTTTTTTATTTTTATTTTTTTTAACTATGCTTACCTAACCTAACCCAACCTAACCTAACCTGCCGGAAATGGTTCGTGGGGCTAACGTGAATGGTTTTGCGGGCTATCGTGAATTGCAACACTGCATGCCCACTCCAAATCGACAAAACACAAGCACGACGCGTGATGATCCACAGTTGTGCGCGAAATATTCTGTGTTCCGCCACGGAAGAAAGGACCCAAAGAATTACTTGTAATGTGAAAAATCGAAGTTATTTTCGTGTAAAAAGCATAATGGCACCTTGACATAAGTTCCGCAATACACAATTGGTAAGTACGAACCATTTGAAACTGAAAATATGCGTTAGAAATGTGTTTCCGATATAACAGACATTTACCGCCATTTTTACACTAAATAACATGCTTGTCAGTTTGCTTGATGATTTATTAATTAGGTGAAACGTGATTGGTTGGCGGGGTCCTACGAGAACCCTATGTAACAGCCGAATAGTTTGATATAATTGGTGTGGTGTGTCTGTTCAACGTATACGTGCAGTTCATTACATGGACGTCCGGAAGGGGGGCAAGGGGGGGGCCGTGGCCCCCCCCCCCTGGAAAACGAAAGTCAACCAAAAATTACATATTTCACATATATAATTTAATTTCAGCCACAATAATGTGTGTTAATTATTGTACGAACATGATAAATTCAAATTTAAGCAATGTTTTTTCTAGGGATGAGCACTATTATTGGGGAAAATATGCCATGTTGGCCCCCCCGGACAAAAATACCTTCCTTGCCCCTCCCTGGAAAAAATCCTGCGGACGTCCATGGTTCATTACATGAATTGGATATCGAGCTTTTGATTCTTATTTTATTCTTGGTATTTACATCATCTTGCCATATGTGCACAACAATAAATCTTTAACTTAACATTTACGTAATCCTTAAAACATGATCAATGGTATCAACATCCGAAATATAGCAAAGTGCTAAACCATTGGAGGTAAAATCCTACTTGCTTTCTCTGAACACGTAACCGAATTCTCTCATGACGAGACAATAAAAAATAAGGAATGGCCTCAACATAAAAAGAAGCGTACTCATTATTTTACGAGAAAATACGATTAAAGGAGTACCTATTTATGTTATGGCCTTGCTGGACAACTTTTACTGCGAAATGAGAAGTAGGGCAACATTCGTATGTGCAACTAACTGTAGGCGCTGTAGCTTCCTGTGCTTCTGATCAGAACGTTGTCATCGTGAAGGTATTTAGAACGCACCCAGGGATGCCTCAGAGTTGCCAGTACAAGTTTTATAAATGAAAATTGTTGTTTCAGAGTTTTACTTTTACGATGGCATTGGATACAGACAGAATTGCATGAAATGAAAGATGTGACAAACTGATTATATGACAACATTTAAAGCGGTTACATTTGGTTTTGGCCAAGTTTAGAAACACCCAGTTATAAATCTAAGACTCTATTTTTTTTTGACTAAGTATTAAGATGGACTACAAAAAGGTATCTGGAATATTCAACTGGGCGGTAGCAACTCCATTGACATTCAATGGAGTTGTTTCAACACAGAAGTTTGTGTAATTGTACGTCTTAAGAAAATACGGTGTCTGATTAGCTGCTCTCAACTTAATAATTTGAGACAAAAGCTTAAATATTTACATTTTCAAAATCTTCCACTACCTTAGGTTATCATAACATTATAATATGAAACACACGTAATACAATGTACGTAGAATGTGGGTTTAAAAGCACTTAAGATATAAACTATGTACTTGGAAATGCTAATATGCACTTATTTATTCACTAAATTTTTTGAAATATGTCTGAAATTGTTTAGATAGGCACAAAACAAAAAATAAACAATACAAATGTAACCAATTCGAATTTTGAAACTTATTTTATATAGCAGTGATGGGCGGCCAACACCGAACAAAGAAGTAGGAAACTTCAAACAGACTCTTGCCATATGTTTGTAATTGTATTGTATGTATGTAAACCTATAATCACAAACAACTAGAAAAAAAACATTTGTGCGCTATAAACAAAATACCTACATTGATATTATTGAATTTTTACCGAGAAAACATCCAGTCCTGGCTACACCTGCTACTACTAATTTTATATCACCCATATAGAGTCTACGACCGAAAATCTGTACCGATTGAGGCAAAAATTTACCAAATATGATTTTTCAACAAGCTCTCTGAAGAATAAACTAGGGACACAAACTCCCCACCCAAAAAACTTATATGCAATACAATGCAATCTGTATCTATAAAACGTTATCGGAAACTGTTACTAATCGCCAGTCAATCACTACCATGTCTTGCTCGTCAATGAAACTAATAACCTGTTTTGTTTTTAACGACGTTATTCATTGCAGGAACATAGTGCAATACACTTTGTAAGTGACATACTGTACTTGTAAAAGATGAGTGTGAAAAATTGATATTCATTATAATGTTTCATCTATTGCATTCTTGAATAATGAACGCCTTGTATAGTAGGTTCAAATAAAACCTGTTTTGTTGGATAACTAAAGGAAAAACATCTGGTTCGATACATAATGAAAATAATCATGCGAATTCCTGCTACGGCGCCAGACATTCCGGGTTCCAATCCTGGCCTGGACATGGGTGTTCTTTGTGAGTGTCACTTCATTAATTCCATCACATCGCCACTCATCATCATCTTTGTAATCAGCCAAAAGTGGTAGAAAAATGAAGTAAAATAAACCTAATCAATCAATCATCATGCTCTCTTTTTCTCTCCCACTTATATATTTTTATCCACACTTCGATCCAAATCTGACAATCAAAATAACAGTTAATGTTCAGTTTGAAGTAGAAAGACGCACGTTTAACCAACTATGAATGAAAAAGCAAGATTATTAGAAATGTTTAGTCTGGCCGTTGTTTTTAGCCTAGTTTCAGAAGAAAAAAGGATTAAATCTGATATAGCGGTGAAGTGTGTCGGCGTGGGCGAAAGTATTACGTCACAAACTCGCGTGTCCCGTGCCTCGGCAGTGTGCCAGGTTGATTCATAAATTGGATGACATCACGTCGCTTCTCTGGTGCCATCTATGAAAGAAGTTGGCTTGCCCGCTTACCGGGACGTATTGCTGCTTCGTCGTGCTTTCAGATGAGCAGTCAAAACACAAGCCTCCTGTATTTATACGCGTAAAGCATGCACACAAGTTTAGAATCAAGGCCACATATTAAGATTTATAATTTACCGCTATGGAAAACTTGTTTCTTTTAAAGTTGGTAGATTTCTTCTAAGAGACCAGTAATGCTTCGATGATCACACAACGTTGTAGCGACCTTGAATTAGAGGAGTGTCTACAAACATTTTACCCGTTTTGAATAATATAGTTATTTATAAGTCATTAGATGTCAGCGAATTCTTTCAGCAGTTTCTCATAGTGAATTTTCAACCTCTGGCACGTCGTCCTTTAAATGTATGTGACTTTTAAGTTTTGATATTTCTAACATTACAACCAACTATAGAAATGTGAATTTGGTTGATAAGGTTATCGAATGCTGTCTTGTTACAACACAGGATATCATGAGTTATTTGCCTTCCTTTGAATCACAATCTGTTAATGCAAGTCCAGTGGATGCACAATCATTAACACCGTAGACTCAGGACAGCATAATCTAAAACCAACATTAGACATGAATCAGAAAAATGTTTCGGACTTTTCAAGTTTTTAAATGTTGTTTTAATTCCTGAGTACAGTACACAGTTTATGCTATCATTTAGCCTCTTCTTGATCATCCTTAAGGGCATGCGAGACAGTCTCCTGCCGGCTTTTCCCTCCGAGTCAGTGTTGCCAACTCAGCTCTCTTGGAGCCAGATCTGGCTCTTTTGTGCATTCGTTTGGCTGTGAACTGGGGTGCTCGTCCCCGTGCCCCACTATGATACCATCAATGGTTCCGGCCCACATACAGTAGATCAACTTTTGCCATGATTATACATTTTGCACGTGACGTAATATTGCTATATTGGCTGCGTCGCCCCATCCCCTCTTATATCCCCAGCTACTTTTTTATAGCACCGTGTTGACGTAAAATTGGCATAATTTTGTTATCAGGGAATCCTTTATTTTCGATTTCGTACGACCATGAGATGGGTGATGCCGCCGGATCTAGATGGTGATAACTAAGAATAAATTGTCATCAATTTAGAGTTAACGGAAAGAGCAGCGCCCCACCCCATTGACAACTAACATTACTCTAGGAAGCACTTCGTAAATCTATCTCCTTGAAAGTCAGTTTTAACTCCATTTAAGGTGAAATTTAGCTCTTATATGCGCACCATGTTTGGCAACACTGCCAGGAGGCAAGGAGGAATGCATTGGGCATATGGGAGTATTTTTTGACTTGTTATCTTGGGAATATCAAACTTCCGATGGAATAGCAAATTATATCAACGGGAAGAGGGCAGTTTGAAGAACTGATTGCTAAGCAGAAAAGTCGAAACTCCCATTTGATTAGCTGTATCTTGATGTTGAAGTTGATTCCCCATAAAGAATACATGGGATTCCGAAAATTCTTATTCGTCATATTTTTTACAGGTCGTAATACGTAATCAACTTTGAAAAATGCTTCGACCTGCTACATGTGGAGAAATTCATACTCTCTTGTACCCCCACGTTTTTCTTCAGTAGCATTGCCCATTCAAATAAAGTCACACATGGTGCGTAACTGTATCTCCTCGCCTTAATTTCTTACCAATGCGGTTTTCCTACGTCAAGAAACACGTAGTGGAAAATGATCCAATCGCTAAACCAAGAATTAGGATTTTCGAGTTAGCTACTTCTATGTCTCTTTGCAATTTCTTAATTGGATTAAAACATAATTGTGCTAATAACGATGACTTCCTTCCTTTTTAGATCAAATCAAATCAAGGAACAACAGACTGAAAAATGGCGATTACAATCAGCAGGATTACAGCACTGAAGGTGTTGGAACTGGTAAGTCCCTGGCAACATTGATCCCTTATCTTTACCCAGTACATATTATAGTTGAGTTTTCGGGTATTTGTAAACCAAGTTTTATTTATATTTCTTCGTTTCTATCATCGGATTAGTTACACTAATAACTAGTAGTTGAACGAAACCTTTCTCTTAATGCATATTAATGAATTGCACTTTTAGTTTATAATATTTCTACTTTACACAGAAAGAAATGCTTGAATAACTAAATATAGGTGCTGGCGAATGGTAGACAAACCATTGTTTAAATAAGCAAGAAACAAAAGATTTCTTACTACCATCAAAATTTTAAGTAACTGGTTAAATCAGGCCCATGCTTTTAGACATACCAAATAATTTAGTTAAAATTAGCATATTTAATTAATAGTTACCAAAATCTCAATACAACATTTTTAATTAATTAGCCACATAATCTCCAATGCCTGTTCGCACTCATGATTACCTGAGTTAGGTTATGAGTTGATTTGAGTTGATTTTGAGTTTTAAGTCCACTTTATGCACAGGAAGGTTAATGGACTGGGCCTACAGTTTAAAGTGGAATCCGAACCACTTTTGCCCCATTCGGGACTCCTTGATTACAAGGCCTGGGTTAGGATATGTCTCAATGTGTCCACGGATTTTCGTTGTAGGTAGTTAGAAATTTGCACAAAATGAAAGTATTTTTCTCAGTTTAAACTTTCCATGCATAATGAGACGTACGGTATGTACGAAATTAACTGCACAAGACTGTTAAAATTCTATTATTATTTTTCTTTAGAAAATCAAGGGTCGCCTTCATGTAATTAAGGCTGGTATTATGTTATAGATTGGGTATTATCAGAAGTAAGTAAAAAATATGACTAGACCAATACAACAGCCGTACTTTGTTAATCTTCACAGTCTAATAGGATAGAATTCTTTTAAAAAAGTATTTTTGAGAGAGTTGTTTCTAAAATAATGGAATAATAAATATACTTTTCTATTAGATTTCACTTAGATAACATTGTTTTCCAGATCGTTGCGTGTGTTTGCGTGGGTCTTCATGACCAAAACTTCGTGGCGAAGGACCTTAGAGAGAACTTCCTGCTGTGTGCCACGTTTGGAGGTTTCCTGATCGTCGTTTTGGGTGTTCTTGCAGGCCAGGTCACCGGACTGAAGTTGCCAAAGAGAGTGGTAAGTCGATTTTTAAAATTATTTTCCGTTTTACAAGTTTATTTATCAGAAAATGAACCAAAGATCACGTTTGTGATTTTTTTTGTAGACCGTCTGTGGTGCGTTTTATGAGCATACGCTAGATTCTGAAGCAGGATATTCCACTTCCCGCCAGGCAGTGACTCGGTAAAGCCCTCACGATCAAAGAGCCTACACAGACTTTTTCGCCTCCAGATGTGGGGAGTTTCGAAGTGCAAAAAGCGGTGTTGCCACTCGCCTGATTTTTGCTCAGTCGCAAATGACATCAGCTGTCAACATGCACCCTTCGCTCGCTGTTCAGGGAGAGGCCAGGGGTGGCTTAGGGGCCGGGCGACCCAGGCATCCGCGCCCTGGATCCCGAATTGTTGCTCCGAGGCATAAGTTTGGCAATGCAGTATAACTCAAGAATTTTCTGTCACCATGGCAACTGGACCAATCTGATTGGTTCAAGGATTCATGTGACCCTCCCTGCCTTCCGACGCGAAAGACAGAATTAGAATTCCAAGTTGGTTCTTTGATCGTGCGGGCTTTGGTTGACTGTTCGTCCAGCTACTAAAGTTCTATAGATGATCCACTAATGCAGCAGCGTAACTTGAGACCTAACTTTGTGTGTGTGGGGGGGAGTGTACCCCTTTCCCCAAATGCACCATCGCGCCCGTGCTTGTCAGAAATTCCGTGTAAATATATATTTTCAGTTGCAAATATGGATCCAGAAGATGAGAACAAGCAGCATTTGCTTCTAATGATGAAAGGAGAGAAGAAAATCTGATGGAAATTTTGAAAGTACAGTACTTCTCAAGAACTTTTAATATTTTGTTGGTGTAATCACGAGTGTCGTTAGCGGTGTCCCCCCCTCCCCCTCATATTTCAAAGTTAACGACTGTAATAATAACTTTCGCTGTCCGTATCTCAATATGTTCCTCTTCTATATTCAGTTCCATTATAGAAAACAATGGAATATAACAAGCACTAAGAGAAAGACTACTGTATCACCCAGAGCTTCAAAAAGATTGACACAAATGTTTACCTTTGTACTGGGTTATCCGGTAGCAGTCTTTTCGTCATTCAGTTGAAAGTGGCGCCGTTCATCCCCGGTGGACGGAGCGAAGTGCCATACGATGTGTACTTCGGCACATCGTGCGTCCACATTTGCTATAATATGCGACTTTCTCTGAAGCATGAGTGGCCACCCGTGAAGGGATCTATAGACAATAACTTGATCAAGCACTTAGAGGGAGAATTCATTACTATTTGTCTTCGCCTTCCCCTCTCCTGCTCTGTGAATTTGATCAAATTCCTCTCTCAAAGGACGTCTAGTTCTTGTTGAGAGAGAACAAGCACATGCTGTCTCTAACAATTCTGTCAGTGAATGAAAACTGTTTCCTGATAAACGGACAAGTTTGCTAACAGATCAATCACTGGCAGGAACTCAATCACGATCAACTATCTTGACCTATATGACAATAATTTGATCATAGTGTTAACATATATTTCGAATTTATATTACTTACTTCAAATGCGAGGAAGTTTCAACTTCCTATTTTACTTCTCTTTTGTATTTGCAGGACATCTTCTACAGTTTACTTGGATGTGCCTTGTTCTTGGCCTGTGGTGGTCTCACCATTCACTTCTGGCAGGGCTCTGAGGGTACAAAGCAAGGTGACTTGGGACTCAGTAAAGGATCTATGGCCATCATCAATGGAATATTCTTCTTCCTTGATGCAGTCTTCACGTTTAGACTTGGAGACTAAACGTGCCTGTAATGACACATACACACATAATGCATTTATCTTTCCACTTGGCATTTTTTATGTACTCCATACAAAGAAAGGTATATTTTGTAAATGTTTAGCAAAGGAAAATTTGCTTGTATACCCTCAGTCATTTCTGGTGCAGAATCTGTGTTCAGTGTATTTTCCGAAGATTTTTGCATATATAAAAGATACTCTAATCTATTGTGAGGCCTTTGATATACAATGTCCATTGTAAGACTGTAGTTACCCACAAAAGTATGTGTGGACAATTTGCCATTCACCGTATTCATTCACTTTACAAAATATAAGCTTAAAGAAACAAAGATTTAATGAAGCTTAGGAAACCGTCTGTTGAAGCATCATTAGTATCTTCTTTTCAAACATAGCGTTTACAGATCTGAACAAATTGTGCGTGGCTGTGTCCAAAAGATACGTGTTTCTCAACAAAATTACTCTTACGACAAAATTATTTATTTAAATTCCACTTAAGAAAGCCTTGTTTTAAAAGGCATATAACCATGAAAAATGAATTTATTAATTTCAAGGACTCGAAGTTTTCATCTTCAGAAGTTGTGTAGGCCTGGGAATAATAGGACCTATATCTGTACAATGCAGCAGTTTCTTCACCTTCCCGTTGAAGGCGCTGTTGTAAAGCACGGGTGTGTTTTGTCTCGAGTTTATGCAGCTCTTGATAAAAATTTGAACGTGTGTAGTGAGATAATCACTGTGGAAGATAATCATTGAAATTTCTAGATCTTAATATATTTTTATTTTGGTTGGTTTAGTTTTTATTGTCGAGTTTTCATTACAGTTAATAATAAATTGGATATCTTTTCAGTCACGGTCGTAGAAAACTAAACTTTAAATCTGCTTAGAGCAAGTTTGTGCTACTTTCCAACATTATCTTTCTAAATGTTTAGAGGTGTTAGAATGAGTAAGAGTTTGTGTTTCTCTTTGTAAATCGTATTTCCTTACAATATTTGTAAGTAGCTGCAACGAAAGTTCATTCCCTTAGTACAAGAGGAAATTAGTGTTCCAAGATCATTTATCTATAACTTCCGCCATATACAAGAATGTCAATATTTTTCATTTGCTATCATATGTAAATATCGCGAACATTATACGAAATAGAGCAGTTTTTAAGAAATGTTGATTCTCAGGGTAACCAATCAACTAATACCTTTAGAATACTGTGTAGAATTGTGATTTTTCCTCTATACAAATCATAACTGTTAAAAGATTAATGGTTACAGTAGCTCAGATCCTAAATATTAACATTGGATGATGCTACTGTTTATTTGGTTCTTTTATCTTGTAAACTGGGAAAACTTGTTTAAAAGGTAAAAAAAAATCTAGATTGAAACCTCACAATATGTAAAAACATAATCTTGTGATTAAGACATACTTGGTAGTACTGGAAATCATTAACTTTAATACATAGCATAAATTATCATGTCTTAAAACAGATTGATAATTTAAATCTGAGAATTTATCAAATAATGAATTATTTGAGTATGTCGAACTAATATTGAAATATATGTATGAAGTAACTTTAAACAAGTCTTCCAGAGGTTAGGTATTTTCATAAAATTTGACTTTTGTATATTCATTCTCATCTTTGGAACTTTATACTTCACTATTTTTCTACAAATATTTTTTTCTTTAACATTGCTTACATTTGTAGTATTTGTACTGATTATCATTTGATACATGTGTGCTTTTTGCGAATGTACTTCCTCTACTAGTTTTTTTAAAAGGAAAACAATTATTTTTACAATACTGTGTCGATAAATTTTTGACTTCATAAAGATCTGAATCATTTTTTTTTGTACAATTCCTTTGTTACAGGAAATGTGTAGAAATAAGGCACAAATAAAGTTATTTGACACAGACGACTGCATATTATTACTAACTGTTAAAAGCCAACTTACTGATGTTGGTTGTGAGGTAAAAATATTTTTACTAAATCCTATGTTTAATAAAAAAGGTCTTTACTCCAGAAGTTCTAGCATTGATTCCTGTCTAAAGCATGTACATACGTTCCTTTGTGTTTTTTCAATTTCATCTAATGATTATAATATAATTATTCAACAGCATTGATAATTATCTTGCATATGGAAATGTGCTCGTAAATTATTGTACAGCAATTAAATATATATGAAAGTTGGGAATTCTGTACAAATTTAGAGTAAGTTTAAAAGTTTCAAACGTAGGGCAATTTTTTTTATCTATTTCGCCTATTTCCCTTGGTAGATTAAGCAGAATGGTATAGATTAGATTTTCGATTTATCAGTATTATTCACGTTAATGATAATGTTATAATACATGTGAAATGATCTTGGATGTGAAAGCAACAGTTTGAATGAATAAGAAAGAACGATTTAGTCAGAAAGCTAAATATTTTTCTTTTATGGTGCGTGCGTTGTGTAAATTAATTATACCGGACCAGTCCTGTGACGTCACAGAAGCTGGCCCGTATTATCTCCGAGGCCTCGGACTAGACCTTTATGAGCGTTGCGACGCCAAGGGTCCCGGGTTCGAATCCCGCTTGGGCTTGGTTGTTTGTGAATGTACATTCAATAAATGTCAATAAACTAAATCAATCAATAGATCTTTATGAAAGTGTTCTTCCGGTCCAGTAAAGAATACAAGGAAGTTCGACAACATTCACTGGTGACGCAAAAACCTCCCCTGCACCCACCTTCTGCTTTTGACTTCAATTAAGTGTAGGAGGAAGGAAGACACGCAGGAAGTTACCAATAAGTAGAGCTAACTCAACCGTCCGACACAAACTGGAGTTTGAAAGCTTTTTTTCCCCTTCCTTACTGTAAATTGCTTGTTGGGAGGCCAAACAATGGCCACGAAAGGGGTGGTTGATAATGGCTTTTTACTCCACAGTAGTGGATGAGTGAAATGAAGCAAGTAGGTCATGCTTAAAACGACGCTTCAAACAAGACAGGAGTGGAAGACAGTTTATTTTTATGCATGAAAGGTTTTTAGAAGGGATGATCGGAAAGTAAATTCACTTTAACTTGTAACTTGTATTCCGGCAAACTGGACATTATTCCCGAGAAAAGGTGAATTTTGTGGTATTTTTTTTAAAAAAATAGCAAACCCGTGACATGTCTCGTGTGTGTGTGTGTCTAATATATATATATATATATATATATATATATATATATATATATATATATATATATATATATATCTTGTATCCCTTTGTCCTTATGGCCCGTGCAGTATAGCCTTAACTATCTCAACAGTCCCGGTCCATTCCTTTTTGCCAGGTTAGGTATTTATGTGGGTTCAGGGGGTCCGGACCCCCGAAAGACTTACCAAGTACTAAAATTAGTGTTGTACAATTTAAATAGCCCATGGCTCGACAGCCCTCGAAAGGGTATGGGCCTATCTCCCAGCTGACAGTCTCCCTCTCACAATCCTACCTAGAGGTGTGGAGATCTTCAACCGGTAATGGGGTGACGTGGGAGTTTTTTTTTTTTTTATTTCCGCCGAACTTACTGGAAAGCAAGGATTAGATTGGATCATACGGCTTTGAAGGGCAGTACCAAAGATTTATGCACACCACCACTTATACATAAAATATTATTCAGGAACTTTACTTTCCGTCAACTGGATCTAATATCCTTTTTGTTACACAATAAATTTTCAATTCTTTATCACTTTAACATTAATTCCTTTCCAGGACAGCTGCTTTTATACACATTTTAGTGATCCTAACTACACGTATGCTACAGTAGATAATGAATACGTGCTGCTATAGCTACACAATATATTCTTATACCGCATTTTTACCTATTCGTGTAATAATAATACAGTTATTAATTAATTTACATTATAAATAGAACTATAAATTATATTAACATTAATTAATTAATTAAATAAAATACATTTATATTAGTATTATTTTTATCTCTGAGACACTTGGTCGGACTCCTGCTCCCCGAAATATTTTACTAGATACGTGTCTACTTTCTGCCTCTATGCCCTGTTGTCTCTCCACACCATCTATCCATGTCGTCGTGGATGGATCGACCACTTCGTCTGCCTTCAGGTTTTACAGAGAAAACTTTTTTTACTACTCTGTCGTCATTCATTCTAATAATTATCCTGTCCAGCTTAGTCCCCTTGCCTTGATTTCTGCAATATCATGATGCATGTACTTCTTTAATTTATGATTATAACGTATTCTCCAGCCTCCATCATCTTGTCAGTGTTCCGGGTTCGATACCCGGTGTGAGCACATAGTAGATCGGATCACACCTTAAACTGTAGGTCCAGTCCCGATTAGCATAGGCGTCGACTTTAGGTTAACAAGCCACTTTCGAATAACAAGTATTAAGGAAGCTGAAAGAAAAGTTTAAATTATTTTTCCCAGCCTGGAACGTTTGTTGTGTGCTGATAATTTGTGAACATTTCTAGTATCGATAATATTTAAAGTAAAAATATGTGTACATCGGGTGAAGACCATAAATTTGACATTTTCCTAGAGCGTAAATATTTATTTAATATGTTCGGTGGGTAGAGCCACCACCCGCGCCCGTCCTTGTCGCCGTCCCTGAAGTTACACCTCTTTCCCTGGGAATCTGTTTCAACTATCCTAATAGATGCTTATACGAACAAATAACTATACTAAAAGAAGGGGTATGGGTCTATTAACCCTCATAACCTGCGCGGCGGCAGCCTTTTCTAAAATTTTGAATTATTTTCCTTCCCAGCGCAATCGTGGTCGGGAAATCACCAGGTAACTTATCTTCACTATTTCCCCGAAAACGTAAGAGGCTTTGGCGCCTTTTCTCTGTCCTTCTTTCAGTTGATTACACGCCCCTCAAGTGACTGTACCGCGCGCGGAACGTTTCCTACCTTAAATCACAGCACTCCAGTCATGAATTTGGTGGAAATATGAAGAATAAAACCACTGTACGCTGTTCGGAATGCAAATTATTTCACGTAGCGGCTCGTGCCTAAAATAACAGGTGAAGAAGTATATTTATAGGCAATGAAAACAAATAGTAAGTGCCAGTGCCCCCCCCCCCCCAATTTAAAACGTCTTTTTTGTCTTCATCCGTCCATCTGGAAAATGCTGTCTGCAACAAATTACACACTAAGTCATTTACTGGGTTCATTGTAGAAACCACAGCTCAACACATGAACACAACACACGGCAGGAAACGCGAAACACACACGCGGAACAAGATCTCGCGAGAACGCGAAGATTTTGCCACAAGCACTGGATGCGATGTTTTCTCCGACGAGAGAACTGCTTCATCTAGAAGGCGACACCCGTTCAAGGCCAACGCTAGGTGACGTCACCGTTGCCATGACAACCGGCTAAGTTTTCCGCAACCTAGCGGTGTTTGCTCTTGGGTTGGGACGAACTCAATACGTGCGTAGCGCCGAGCGGCGTGTTATTTGAGTATTATCGTGTGCGTTCTGCTGGGAAATAGTTTAATTTAACAAGCAAATGAAAAATGTCAATATTAATTTGAAAATTAGGTGAAAACATCTGCACTTGTTGCACTTGGCCAGCCGCCACTGGTATGCAGAAACCGTTTCAGTACCCATACGAAATGTCGGAGTTATGAAAATGACGATATTGAAAAGTGACAACATTCGGTTCCTTATATTTGAGTCAGTATGTCTTTTCTTACGTATACCTCATAAGAGAGAAACAAATTGAGATTTGAATATTTTAAAATATCTTGTAAGTTTCTTCGAGGTGTGTTTTCTACATTCGATTGTTTCTTCTGTGAGTCAGAGAGATTTTGACATAGAATTTTGGAACAATTACGAGGGGGGGCTGGAAAGTTCATGAAATCACCCAGAAGAAATACAGCTGGAACAACCATTTTAATACATTATTCAATGTATTCCCCCCGAAGCTCAATACACTTTTCACAACGATATTTCAACATTTGTAACCCTTTCAAATAGAAGGTTTTGTCCTGCCATGCAAACCAGCCCTCCACCTCCTCAACCAGTGCCTCTTCGGATGGAAAATGTGTGCCCTTGAGATGTTTTTTGAGGTTTGGAAAGAGGTGATAGTCGGATGGGGCAAGATCAGGGGAATAGGGTGGGTGGGGTACACAGGTAAAGCCCAGATCCGCCAGCAATTGCATGGTTTGATGGGCCTTGTGCGAGGGCGCATTGTCCTGGAGAAATTGCACACCATGGCTCACTTTTCCCCGACGTTTTTCCTTCAGAGCCGCCTTCAATTCAATCAAATATTGGGAATAAACAGCAGCATTGATGGTTTCACCCTGTTTAAGATATTTTATGAGGATGATACAGTCCTTATCCCAAAATACCGATGCCAGAACCTTCCCTGCTGACCTTTGACTTCGGAACTTTTTCGGTCGAGGAGACCCACGGTGGCGCCACTCCATGGGTTGCTTTTTAATCTGTGGGTGATAATGGTGAATCCATGTTTCATCTTCAGTCACCAGACAGCGCAAAAAATCATCAGGGTGTTGAAATTTGCTCACGATCTCCCGTGACATCTGCACCCGTGTTCTCTTCTGGTCAGCATTCAGACATTTTGGGTTCCATTTCGCACTAAGCTTCCGCATGTCCAGATACTCTGATATTATGACACCCACACGCTCATGCAATATCCCCAGATACGCAGCAATGGTTTTGGTGGATATGCGCCTATCCTCCATGAACATATCGTGCACTTTGACAATGTTTTCCCTAGTCACTGCACTTGCAGGCCTGCCAGAGCGGGGTTCATCTTCAGTCTCACCATGTCCAGTCTTAAAATGCTTCACCCATTTGGCTACTGTTGTATATCCTGGGGCATGTTCCCCCAAAGTCTCATGCAAAGTTTTATGGATATCCATGGGGGATTTGTCTTGCAACATGAAAAATTTGATGACACTGCGAAGCTCATTCTTCTCAAATTTCCTTATGTCCTCCGCCATCTCTTCTTACTGAACGTGAAACAAGAAAAATAACAATGACAAAAGGATCATATGCAGGATAAGAGGTTTACAATATATGCTATTTCTAATGGCTACAACGATTTGTTTCAATGTTTATTTCTTCTGGGTGATTTAATGAACTTTCCAGCCCCCTCTCGTAGTTCCTTTCTAAGCCCGTTTTGAAAAATACGTTGAAATTTTTTTAAAAAAAAATACGTTGAATTTTTTTGGAAAATACTTTAATATTTTTGTGAATAGTGAGTTCACTTTTTAGTGCATCAGTATATGGACAAGTTCTAATTACTTTTAGAAGAATATTTTGGTGCATTATGCTTCGAGAGTCTAAGCTTGTAATTGTATGACACTTTGTCATTTTTGTTTACTTTTCTTCTAATATATAATAAAAATGTCCGAAATGGACACGTTTGAATTCATGTATATTTCCCCTGATTTCCAGTAAGTGCTAGTGTAATTCAACCTCGATTTGCATCAAGAATTTACGTAAATAATATTGGTTTTGATGAGGCGGCACTGAGTACCGTGCGCGGAACATTTGTTTTGCTATGAGGACGCGTACGACGGAGACTT
The DNA here is from genome assembly GCF_977018435.1 of Lepisma saccharinum. Taxonomy (NCBI): domain Eukaryota; kingdom Metazoa; phylum Arthropoda; class Insecta; order Zygentoma; family Lepismatidae; genus Lepisma; species Lepisma saccharinum. Next base: position 81,481,535 of record NC_139235.1, read on the forward strand.
TACCAGGTAGTATAATTTAAATATAATACTTTTTTCATTTCTTTCAAGTATTTCCTAGAGTGTTTAGTTGCGAGAATGTCGATATCTTCCTATTTATCCTTACTTTTATTTCGTTTTCCACATTTCTGAGACTACTTTTCCTTTTACCACTAACTTTACGAAGTTTTTGCCAGCTCTTGCTACGTGCAGCATATCTTCCGTCCTTTTCATTTATAGTCACACTCCCGACATCTAGCGGCAAAATTTGAAATTTCGTTAATCTGTAAAGCGACACGCACGCCATCTAGTGCTGAGTTTGAAAACGAAATGTTCACACTCACATAAGCTAATCTCCAACTAGGTGCCTCAACCAAAAATCGAACCTTTCTGTGACAAAGCTGGTCACTACGTTTTCAGGATAACATGGGCTGAGGTTGATGATGTCAAAAGCATTAGTTTGCGCTGTATATATTGTTAAGGTTATGTCAATTTGTCCCTCTAAGTTGTCTGAACTTAACAACAGGGCGTCAGCAAGAGAGGTTGCACAGATATCTGTGAAGGTAACCTCCCAAGTATGCCCCTCCCCCAACGATAGAAATTGACACTCTTGAGCAGGCCTGTAGCCAGAATTTTATTTCGGGGGGGGGGCTCATCTCTTATAAGAAAGATCGTCGCCAGAAATATTTGTAGAGGGATCAGGCCATGGATAAAACTTGATTAATGCAAATAATTAACTAACTAACTAACTCTCTAGCCTTCTTAAACCCGAAGGTTCATGGCTGCAGCAACACAGGCCTTCCATCTTTCCCTATCTTGAGCAAGTTCTATATACTCTTTTCCATCCCTACCGATTTCCCTTAGGTCCATCTCAACGTTGTCCCTCCATCTTCGTCTTGGCCATCCTACAGGTCTCTTACCATCAGGTTTCCCAACAAGAATCCTGTAAACTCCTCTTTCCTCTCCCATTCGTGCCACATGGCCTGCCCACCTAAGTCTTCTTGATTTAATTATTCTAATAATATCTGGACATGAATACAAATTATGTAGTTCTAAATTATGTAACCTTCTCCACTCACCTGTCTCCTCATCCCTTTTAGGTCCAAAGATTTTCCTAAGGATCTTATTTTCAAATACTCTCAATTTATGTTCCTCTTTCAATGTAAGGGACCAAGTTTCACATCCATATAATACTACAGGCAAAATTATTGTTTTGTATATTTTAACTTTTAGTTTCTTAGATATTAAACGAGAAGACAAAAGTTTATGAAGAGAGAAGTAACATGCATTTCCTGAATTAAGCCTACTTTTTATTTCCTCTTTAATATAATTTTCATTTGTTAATATTACTCCTAAGTATTTGAATTTGGAAACTGGTTCAAACGAGTTGTTATCAATAATTAGATTTTGATTATTACCTAACACTTGGTTTCGGCCTGTAAGCATATATTTAGTTTTCTCTTTGTTAACTTCCAAACCTATCTCTTTAGCAGTTTTGAAAAATGTTTTAGCATTATTCTTAATTGTATTCACATCATCCCCCAGTAAGTCTACATCATCTGCATATGCTAACAACTGAGTCACACCATTTAATTTTAGTCCTTCTTTAGTTTCGTTTACCTTCCTAACAGCATATTCTAAGGCAAAATTAAAGAGCAATGGAGATAATGCATCTCCTTGTTTTAACCCATCATGAATTGTAAATTTGTCAGACATATTAATACCCACACGAATTTTACTTTCTGTTTCACTGCTGCATATTTTTATCATACTAACAAGCTTCTTAGGTATTCCAAACTCTACTAATATATTATATAATTTATCTCTTTTGACCGAATCATATGCTTTTTTGAAGTCAATGAATAGCTGATGGACATTTTGATTATATTCCCACTTTTTTTCAAGTGTCTGTCTGATGTGAAAAATTTGATCTGTAGTTGATCTGTTACGTTTAAATCCATTATTGATAATCACCTATAATTTCATCAGCATATGGGGTTAGTCTTGTTAAAATAATGTTAGACAATATTTTGTAAGTTGTTGAGAGTAGAGAAATTCCACGGTAATTACTGCAGTTCATTTTATCACCTCTTTTAAACACAGGAACAATTATGGATTCTTTCCACTGTTGAGGGATTTCTTCTTTATTCCATATTAAACAAATTAATTTATGAATTTGACATATTAATGAATATCCACCATATTTAATTAACTCAGCTGGTATTAAATCAATGCCAGGGGCCTTGTTATTCTTTCACCTTTTAATAGCATCTTTAACTTCATTCAAGTTAGGTTCTGGAACTAAAGGTTCTGCTGTGTGGACTTCATTTACTTCTGATTTATCTCCTACATGGACATTTAAAAGGTCATTAAAGTACCGTGCGTTCATTTCGATCTGCAGCCGAGAGATCGGGAGAAGCGTGGCGGGCGGCGCTGACGGAGATGCCGACATTTGCGGCCTGTAATGCCCGCTTATTTTTATAGACATATGCAGACATTTATATAAATATTGCAAAACGAGCACTAACCTGTGTTATAACACGCAAAAGTTCTTCTGTAATTCATCCAAGTTCTGCTCTTATATACGCAAAAAAATACGCTTTAGAAACGATGTTAAGAGCCACAGATAATAAAACATTTTAATCATAGATTTGACCAGTAACGTCCTGCTTAAGTTTATATCCTTGAAAGAGTTTTGTGCCGATGGGGATCGTTTGGAGGTTTTGAATGTGCAACACTGTATCAAGATTACGCTGTAGAAGAAACCGTTAAAAGTCAATAGTGTTCGTGAGCTTCCTTGCAATCCGAAATCTCCGAGCTCGAGTTTTTTGTTCCTTCGCGACTAGATGAAGACAGAGTTGTAAATATAGTGGCGAGCAGTGTAAACCAAGAGCGTGTTAATTTCGTACTGTGCCCAAGAGTGTTATTCTTGGTTACTTGCAGTTACTTGTTTGTGTTATTGTAGTGTGTATGTGTGACGTGTCAGTGAGACGATTGGAATGCCAGCCGCAAGATTCACGTTAGAACAAAGATTTCTTTATGTATGACACGTACCTACGTGAAAACAAACTCGTGTCGAGACGTGTGTAGGTAATTTGTACAGAAATTCCCATGCGTTTCAACTCCACACAGAGATACGGTTAGACATCTTGTCCTTAAATTACGAGAAACTGTATCGTTAAATTTTAAAACACCTAAGCAAAAACGACGGATTCTAACCGAAGCAAAACTCGATGATATTGGTGCAGCGTTAGAACGTTCTCCAAACAAACCTCTACGCCGTGTTTCACAAGAGGTGGGCGTGTCAAAATCATCGGCACATACAGTCACTAAGCTACTAAAATTAAAACCATACTCTTATAACACAGGTTAGTGCTCGTTTTGCAATATTTATATAAATGTCTGCATATGTCCATAAAAATAAGCGGACATTTCAGGCCGCAAATGTCGGCATCTCCGTCAGTGCCGCCCGCCACGCTTCTCCCGATCTCTCGGCTGCAGATCGAAATGGACGCACGGTAGTTCTTCCATCCATTTAGAATATCGCTTGGGTCAGCTAGAAAATCAGCTAGTTTAATGCAAATAATAATTACAATAATAATAATTATTATTTTACTGTTACTACTATTATAAATAATTAAAAATACACCAATTTCAATCCAAATGTATTGCTGTTATTACATAAAAGGGGAGACTTTGCTACTCAATCCACCGTATCAGTGAATACCTAACACAATAGTTGTCCATTATCTTTCTTATATTTTGTACAGTTAGTGTACCGAAAATCATAGTTATTGTATTTTGTTATTAACTTTTGCACAATCGTTCAAAAGAGGTTTTAACAGTTAGTGGTAAATTTTACTCCCAAATTTTATATTCTGTGACCTCTCACAAAGAAAACTATAAGTTTTGGAAGCTGTGGATTCATTTATTCTTTGGATTAAATGGTAGAATATCAAGATATAACCTCTATTATACACTAAAGTTTTTTCGATGTAATGCAGTTTTTACTGTGGTTATAAATTTATTTCTGTTATTAACAATAAAAATAACATTTAAATTAGATATTTGTAAGGATTTCGGGGCGGGAGGCTTCAGTCTCCTTAGCCTCCCCCCCCCCCCCGCCTGGCTACGTGCCTGCTCTTGGGACGTATCGTTCTTTTCTTTACAAAAAAAAATGCATGACCTAGTGACGTAACTAAAACGTTGAAGGCTCAGGCAGCTCTGTTTTACAACCCCCCCCCCCCCTTTCTACCATACCAATACTCGAGCCATTGAATTTTTCCTCTGTAGGGACGGTATTACAATGATGCATTCAATACATAATGATGTTTATAATCTTTTTAAGTCCATATTTAAGTTAAAAAAAGTTGGGTGGGTGTGTGAAACGTTTGCATTTACATTAACAACTCATTAATATATTTCAAACAATCAAGATTCCGCACAGAATAATAAAACTAAACTTTTCGCTTGCGTGTTTTGGCAGAGCAAACTGCTTCAAGAATGTGTTCAACCGGTTCCGTTTGCCTGATCTCATTTTTCAAAATGGATACGTTTCTTTTTATTTGTTGAGAAGTACTGTTCCGTAGATAATATTTTATTGTTTCGAGAGGAGAGTACACGTACCCCCTGGCCCCTGTCTGGCTGCGGGCACAGAATGAGATCCTAGGCACGCCACTGAACCAGCTAACTTTTTTGGCAATATGATCCTGTCTCATTTAACAACTGTCTTCTGTATTCTCTTTTGTAGACTCTTTCTTTCTGTTTTAATTTCTACTCTTTCTTTCTATGTTCTTATCTGTTTCAAATATTTTCCAGCAATTTCTCACTCCTTATTTTTATCTTTCCCTTTCTTATTTGTATTTTTCTGTGTATTTCCCCCCTCTCTCTCCCTCACTCTCTCTCTTTCCTTCGTGTCATTTTATTTCTGTCTTTGTTTTTTCTTCTCTCCTCTGTCTTTTTCTTTCTCACGAATTCTTCTTGCCTCTTTCTCTTTTTACATGTTTGTTACTCTCCTTTGCTCTTTTTCGTCTTCCACTAATGCCATTCTATCTATATTCTGACCTACAGTAAAACCTCGTTTATCCGGACCCCGATAAACCGGACTTCGCTTAATCCGGACAGGCAAAAGGCCAAACAAAAAAGCAGAATGCAAGGTTTTAAATGTGGCTAGAAGTCAACAATCGCATTTGTCATATTGCTCCACACTATTGCTTTACATTTTACTGTACTGTATAGTGTATTTAGGCCTATGCCCTTTAAATGCAATAATAAACGTGTTTTGTTGCTAGAAATGGAGTTTTAATGCACTTTCAACTGTTCTTTTAGGTTATTTCAGTTAATCCGGACTTTCGTTAAACCGGTCAACTTAACCCCCCCCCATTAGTCCGGATTAACGAGATTTTACTGTATTTTCAACTTAATCATTTACCTATACGTTGCTACACATCCCGGAATGGTATCATACGTCCCGGTGTCCCGAAAAGTTTCTTATTTTGTGTATTTTGTTGAAAAAACGCTTCTTCTATCGTTCTGAAATACCACACCATCATTGGAAACCTATGGAAGTATCAGTGTATGTCTCTGGTTCAAATCCCGACCTCGGCATGGGTGTTCTTTGAGAGTGTCTCTTCATCAATTTCATTACATCATCACTCTTCCCCATCTTCGCGATTAGTCAAAAGCGGCAGAAATGCGAAGTAAAATAAACTAAATAAATCAATCAATCACAATATTACCAGCCCCCCCCCCCCCGTTCCCAACAGCCTCCGGTCAGCGGCGTCCCGGATTTCCACTTGTAAAATGTAGCAACTAGGAATGGACGATATCGAAGATTTGATATCGCGATATATCGTCAAGAAAATATCGACACAAACGATACGATACGATATGTTTTCCGTATCGTGATATGGGCGATATATAGTCTCCACGATATATATCGCCAAATATCGTGACGACATATTGCTGACACGACATATATCGTTAAAATATCGTGACGATATATCACTAACACGATATATGTCGCCAAAATATCGTGACGATATATCGCCGACATGATATATATCGCCTGGACGATATTTTTTCAATATCGTTACATATCGTCTGGAAGATATATCGCCCAATAGTAATAGCAACCCTACTTGTTAATAGTCTTTTTTATTACTAAAATTTCCAGTATGTACTGTTTTACGCTACGTGATTACATTTTTAATAATCAATTCAAGACGAAACCTAAAAAACAAGTGGAAAGAGGACGGAAGCAAGAAGGAAAGACTATATTGAAAAATAAAAGCATGACACGTGCTGGACGTTACCTTGAGATACAATGTCCCAAACCAGTCTCGTGAGGAAAATGCACGTCACTTGATTGGTTACAATGCAGTTTTGTTTTGTTTCCGTTGAGGATGCGGGCGCTGCGCTTGCGCGAACATCGGCAAACGAGGAAATCAACGAGAAGCGAAACATTTTGCCTTTGCACGTAAACAGACTGCATGTTTTAACGATGTCAGGTATGCAGAATGCTACAGCTACAGTAATCTTCAATTGTTTCAAGCAGATAACACAGCTGTGGCGATGAGTGTGTTTGAAAGTTTTACTCGAAGTGTTTGATGTTCGTTCGGACAGCAGGGGGACTTTCCCGCAGCAGGAAGTTACTATTTTCCGGCAGAAATTAAGTTGGAACTTCTGTCACGGCAACAGGTATGTATGTAGTTTAGAACCGGTGGCGGTGATAGCAGCTTTGGGCTCTCCACTGAAGACCCTATCACACAGAACTGGATTTCTAGTAGGAATGCCCTAGTTGGGCGCTGGACTGACTTTCTAGATATAAATAATTTGACTGGTTTGGAGCAATGTTGCCACAAACTGAGGGCACAATTTCCCTTTCCAAGGGGCAAAATTTACCTTTTTGGACCATTTTTTCCCTTCACCTAAACAAATATAATAATAATAATAATAATAATTAGCAGTGGTAGTTGTAGTAAAATTTCCGTTGGTCCATGATCGTATGAATAAAAAAAAATGCACAAAATTTTTCACATACATGTAAAGCTTCATCGCTTTCTGGTTAGATGTCCCAGGAATCCATTAAATCGTTAATTCTAATCGTTACAATTGTTCGAAGATACAGAAAAGCGACGTACAATAAACTTAAGAGAAATATAAATAGATACAGGTTTATATTCAAGGGAGCACAAATAAGAAGGATCAGGAAAAATAAAAATGTGAATATGAAACTGGAATTTGACATAAACTGTAATAATATAGAGTCAGAAGTCTTAAAATTTCCCTGAAATTGTGCTTTTTTTTCATGGAAATTCCCTTTTCCCTTTGGCTAAAACTTGTCCGAATTTCCCTGCAAAAGGGAAATTTTCCGTCATGTGGCAACACTGGTTTGGAGGAATAGGACATGTTCTGATTGCTACTAGCTTTCCTCGACTGGATTCTGTGGAACAGCCAATCAGAGCAAAGTTTGGTCATGTGAAGATAATCTGTGAGTTTGCAAAGGAGCGTTTTTTGTCTGAGCTTTCGGATAGTGTTGCTCACGAGACGGGACAAGCCTTTTGAAATTCGAGACGGGACGAGACGGAATGCCTTTCTCGTCTCGTTTTCGAGACGAGACACGAGACGGGACGGGACGGCTTTTGAAAAGTCTCGTCTCGTCTCGAATGTCTCGAAAAAATAAAAGCAAAATATTTAATCAGTTGCAAATACTTGTTTGCTTGGAAAAAGGTATTTCAATTAGAAACGTTGATTAGCGCGTGTTGAATGAATGAATACCTAAACTTATTTTCTATACTCTTTCGAAACACAGGGTTACTCACCATTTTTCTTTTTCAATTCATTCCAGGTTAATAACTTTATGTTACGATAGTACTCCAGATACAGTAGTATAATTGATGCTATAACTGGCGCACTTATAGCGTAGAAAAGAAGAGCTCATATGATTAAACAGCCCGATTTGCCCACACTTAAAATTATGCCAAGATGCCTATAAGCCCCAATTCTTCAAGTGTGATATGCTCTTAATTCTAAGAATTTTGAATCCTAGTGTAGAAAAGAAGAGTTCATATGCCCCGATTTGCCCACACTTAAAATTAAGTCAAGTACCCATATGATTTTATTGTTTATAGTGTGTTATTCTGTCAAAATCCCAAGAATCTTGAATTCTAGTGTAGAAATGAAGAACCCCCCTCAGACAGATTTGCATATGTGTGTAAAAGCTGCATATGCCAGATTGTTGTCTATAAACTTGTCAAAAATATGCCCCCCCCCCTTGATTTTGTTTTGGCTACACTTAAAATTAAGGCAAAAAGCCACTCTCACCCACCCACACCCATTTATATTTACTTCCGGTCCGGTAATATGCAAAAATCTTCTAGAATTGCTCTGTGACTCTCTCATTTCTTACATCATAAACATATGATTTTTCACCTATGAGAATAACACTACATGTGGTGTCATCAGGGAGTGTATCGTGGAATTCACAGATAATTTTAATGTTTGTCCTGTCATTAACCACAACTTGTTTCCTTTTTGAAGTGTTGATGACAAACATGGGTCTCTGTGCTTTGAATTCATCTGGTGTGTAATACATGTCAGTATTGCCAGTAGTGACCCTTTTGTATGCTGTAAATGCTTCATATAATTTGAGGAAATCATCCTTGGACATGTTTAAATTATAATTTTCTCTAGGAAATACCTCATTTCTGCCATTTTTAAGATATATGTTCTTGATGTTGCAGTTATCAAATTTACTTGAATTTTTTTCCTGATTATTGTGTTTTCCAGTCTGAAACAGTACCACCACAAAATCCGGCATGTCATATTGTATACTGGAGAATGAATTTGTAGCATCAATTTCAGAGAACAGATGCGGCACAAAATTGTCTACCAATCTTATATTTGAATTTGCCGGATAATCTGTACCATCGAGCTTTACAACATCAAATTTGATGTATAGATCTGCTCTGTGGGGGTGTATAAAGCCATCCCCTACATCAAGATCAACCTCAATCTCTGTGTTGGGTTGATTTAAATTTGCAAATGTCCTCCTGTTTGGGGGGAATGATCCCCAAGAAATTTTATATAAATACCAAAGCCAAAAATATTAACACACATACACATATACACACAAAATATACAAAGCACACTGCTGAATCCAATTGATATTTTGTATTAAGCATATAATTTTGATTTGGACCCCAAGAAATTTTATATAATAAACCAACAATAAAAAATGCCTAATCAAAAATATTGTAATCAATGCAATAAAAATATATCCAGCCCCAATTGGGCTAAGCATCAAAAGAATTGTAATCCAGATAAAAGCAGAATACTCACAAAAATATGCCCAAAATGCCATAGAGAATATAGCATGCAATACTTCACATATAAACATATAGATACTTCTTCTGCACAGTCATCAACATTGCCAAACAAAATTGATTGGAAATATTTGTGTGATTGCCCTGTATAGTTTGGATTGCAAGGCTAAGTTTTGCAATTTTCTAGACCAGGAACTAGATATTGCACACCAGAAACAAGCCATAAAATGCCTCTCCACAAATTATGTGAACATCATGGAACACACAACAAGATTTTAATCCCTATCTTGTACAAGTGACCATGATTTGTGGTTACAAATTCAATATAACTATTTATTATTTTCCCAAAAACTTTCTTCAAAAATCTGTAATGTACCCAATTTGCACTCTGATCTGCAATAATATATATCCTGTACTCTGGAGAAAATTCATAGCAATTGCAGAACCAATAATAAGAGCTGTTTTTTTTGAAAGCTAACAAACATTCCCACAATTCTCCTAGATCTGTTGTATACAATTTTTTCAAACTTGCTGAGTATTTTCAGGGATATGTATTGAAAAACCCTGTCACTGGCAAGCACCCACTGCATCTCAGTCTTATTCTGCACTGCAAACAGGTCATACTCGGACAGGCCAAAAAACCTAAGCTTGAAATTATTCACAAGTAACTCGGATTTTATGTATCTTGAATTGGATCTTCTCTCAAAAAAAATCCATACAGGCAGATATTTAACAACTTATCTGTAAAAACATATTACACAGTCAATAATTGCTTCCCACAACTGCACATAATATTAGCCTCATGCAGTGATTCAATAATACACCTATAATTGCAATCCCTGAATTTTTGTCTCAAAAAATACAAAACAATCTCACTAATATGTATGTGCTCGTGGCATTCAACAAGATCCATATTGAAATCCTCACCACTGTACAAATTCCCATCATCTGTTGTGACAAATTTAACACTGTCAACTAGAAATATTTTGTTCATCCTATTGAAATATTTCTAATGTGTCCAGTTCAAACTCTGATCTAAAATCATATACATACTGTACTCTCTGTTAAATTTATTGCAGCTGCTAAAACAATAATTTGCATATAATCTCAACATGCTAAGATTGTGATAAGACTTGTTTCTGTAAAAACTAACAAACATCCCTTCAATCCTCATGTACCTGTTGTAGACAATTCTTTCAAACTTGCTGATCATCTTCAGGAACAAATATTGGAAAATTCTATCACTGGCAAGTACCCACTGCATCTCAGTTTCATTTTGTACTGCAAACAGGTCATACTGAGACAGGCCAAAAAATCTGAGCTTGAATTCCTCAACAAGTGACTCGGATTTTATGTATCTTGAAATGCATCTCCTCTCAAAAAATCCTGAATCCATATAAAATTGTTTCTAGTAAATATTTTGAAATCTCAATTATCTTGATTGATGTCTCCTGTACTGCTTATATTGAGATCTGCTGCAGGCTGTTGCTCATTGCTTATTTCCAGATTCTTGTATCTGAAATACATATTGTATGTATTTTCATACAGGCAGACTGTATAATTGTTTCCCACAATTGCATATACAATTATTATTATCTAATAATTCAACAATACACTTGTAATTACAATCCCTGAATCTCTGTCTCAGAAAATACAGAACAATCTCACTTATATGTATATGCTCTGGGCACCCGACAAGATCCGGATTAAAATCCTCACCACTGTACAAGTTCCCATCATCTGTTGTTACAAATTCTATATTCTTGTCTATCAATTTTCTGTTAATCTTATTTAAATATTTGTAGTGCTTCCAATTTGAACTCTGATCTGCAATCATGTACATCCTATACTCTGCAGGCAATTCATAGCAATTGTTGAACCAATAATTATCTTACAATCTCAACATGCAATAATATTGATAATACTTGTTTTTGTAAAAATTAACAAAAAATACAACAATCCTCCTGTATCTGTTGTATATAATCCTTTCAAACTTGCTAAGCATCTTAAGGCACAAATATTTAAAAATCCTATCACTTACAAGCACCCACTGCATTTCAGTTTCATTCTGTACAGCAAACAGGTCATACTCAGACAGGTTAGAGAATTTGAACTTGAAATCATCAACAAGGGACTTGGATTTTTTGTATTTTGAAATATATCTTCTCTGAAAAAATCTTGTATCATGTAATTCCATACAACATAAACACCCCTGCTTGTGTTTCTTAGGGCTGTTACAGCACTAAATTAATATTCACTGTCTACTGCCAGATTCTTGTATTTGAAATATATGTTATGTTAAAAATTAATGTATGTATTATCACACAGGCAGAGTGGATAATTGTTTCCCACAGTTGCATGTATAGTTGTTATCCTCTAGGGATTCGACAAGACACTTATGATTACAGTCTCTAAATTTTTGTCTCAGAAAATACATAACAATCTCACTTATGTGTGGATGTTTGTAGTACCTAACAAGATCTGCATTAAAATTTTTCCCACTGTACAAGTACCTTTTGTCTGTTGTGACAAATTCAACACTCTTATCTATTAATTTCCTGTTAATTTTATTTAAAAATTTGTAATGCTTCCAATTTGAACTCTGATCTACAATCATGTAAACACTATGCTCTGCAGGAGTCAATTCATAGCAATTGTTGAACCAATAATTGTCCAACAATTTTAACACACAGTAGTGATAGCACCTGTCCGTGTGAAAATTAACAAAGAACCCAACAATTCTCCTGTACCTGTTGTATGCAAGCCTTTCAAACTTGCTAAGCATCTTAAGACACAAGTACTGGAAAATCCTGTTACTGATAAGCACCCACTGCATTTCAGTTTCATTCTGTACAGCAAACAGGTTATACTCAGACAGGCCAGAGAATCTAAGCTTGAAATCATCAACAAGTGACTTGGATTTTATGTATTTTGAAATACATAAAAAAATCCTGTATCAGAATTATCCATGCAAAGATAAAACACACATATGCCACTCCTTCTATAAGCTAATATTGTTCCTAGCATATAAAATATTTGACAGGTACAAAGTTCTGTTGTTTCAACAATAATCTCATATTACCTTGTCTGCTGTTTATGCCTTCTATGAACCTGCTGAGATACTCAGGGCTGCTTGCTGTACCTGTTGAACAGGAAATACATATTAATACTTGTGTTAATTTATAAATACATACATATTTAAATATTTATCCTGACAGGGTTTGAATGCTGTTAATCCTGACATGGGTTTAACTGCTATTCACTCTACATATTTGATTGCTGTTTATTCTGTGTTGTTTATTCTACAGGTTTGAATGCACTCTGTGCCACTCTACATGCTTATTCTGTAATGTTACAGGTTAAGCATGTTTGCAACCCATAGGTCATTGTGATTTGAAAAGTGACAATCAATGCCCATTGTTCCTATATAAACGTTTCATCATATGTTGATTATATATCATATTGTTCCTATATAAACGTTTCAACATATGTAGGAACAATGGGCATTGATTGCCACTTTTCAAATCACAATGACCTATGGGTTGCAAACATGCTTAACCTGTAACATTACAGAATAAGCATGTAGAGTGGCACAGAGTGCATTCAAACCTGTAGAATAAACAACACAGAATAAACAGCAATCAAATATGTAGAGTGAATAGCAGTTAAACCCATGTCAGGATTAACAGCATTCAAACTTTGTATATTTTGTGTGTATATGTGTATGTGTGTTAATATTTTTGGCTTTGGTATTTATATAAAATTTCTTGGGGATGATTCCCCCCAAACAGGAGGACATTTGCAAATTTAAATCAACCCAACACAGAGATTGAGGTTGATCTTGATGTAGGGGATGGCTTTATACACCCCCACAGAGCAGATCTATACATCAAATTTGATGTTGTAAAGCTCGATGGTACAGATTATCCGGCAAATTCAAATATAAGATTGGTAGACAATTTTGTGCCGCATCTGTTCTCTGAAATTGATGCTACAAATTCATTCTCCAGTATACAATATGACATGCCGGATTTTGTGGTGGTACTGTTTCAGACTGGAAAACACAATAATCAGGAAAAAAATTCAAGTAAATTTGATAACTGCAACATCAAGAACATATATCTTAAAAATGGCAGAAATGAGGTATTTCCTAGAGAAAATTATAATTTAAACATGTCCAAGGATGATTTCCTCAAATTATATGAAGCATTTACAGCATACAAAAGGGTCACTACTGGCAATACTGACATGTATTACACACCAGATGAATTCAAAGCACAGAGACCCATGTTTGTCATCAACACTTCAAAAAGGAAACAAGTTGTGGTTAATGACAGGACAAACATTAAAATTATCTGTGAATTCCACGATACACTCCCTGATGACACCACATGTAGTGTTATTCTCATAGGTGAAAAATCATATGTTTATGATGTAAGAAATGAGAGAGTCACAGAGCAATTCTAGAAGATTTTTGCATATTACCGGACCGGAAGTAAATATAAATGGGTGTGGGTGGGTGAGAGTGGCTTTTTGCCTTAATTTTAAGTGTAGCCAAAACAAAATCAAGGGGGGGGGGGCATATTTTTGACAAGTTTATAGACAACAATCTGGCATATGCAGCTTTTACACACATATGCAAATCTGTCTGAGGGGGGTTCTTCATTTCTACACTAGAATTCAAGATTCTTGGGATTTTGACAGAATAACACACTATAAACAATAAAATCATATGGGTACTTGACTTAATTTTAAGTGTGGGCAAATCGGGGCATATGAACTCTTCTTTTCTACACTAGGATTCAAAATTCTTAGAATTAAGAGCATATCACACTTGAAGAATTGGGGCTTATAGGCATCTTGGCATAATTTTAAGTGTGGGCAAATCGGGCTGTTTAATCATATGAGCTCTTCTTTTCTACGCTATAAGTGCGCCAGTTATAGCATCAATTATACTACTAGATACTAATACAATTCTGAATAACATCAAGTAAAAGGGCAGGTAGAGAAGGTGGAAGGAGGGGCCAAAAGATCGTGGAGTATCTGAGTCCGAGATTTATCTTGTAAACATAGTCTTAGCTCTATAGGTTGGAAAGATAAACGGACCGACGGATAGGGTTTATTATTATTATTATTATTATTTAATTTTTACATCAAAGTGTGTACAGAAGTGAATGTTATTAGGAAGTAGGAAAAACATTGTGGGAAACATGGCAGTACAAATTGATAAGGAGTTGTTGGGAAAGTTATTAAGGAGTCCAAGATATTAGCAAGACTAAGAGAAAGATATAATTAGGGACAAATAATCTTGCATTATCCCACTCCGAACAGCTGAGAGCTAAAGAGGAGGAGAAAATACGGGTGTTATGGAAAGAAGTAATTTGGTGATTTTATTGTTTACAGGGAACCATGACAAGATTTTACCACGTGATTATTTGCACGGGTTGCGAAATTTTTAGAATGTTATGGTGGCGACCACCTTTTCAAAGTGGTGTATTATGCATGATATCACTTTCCTGCTTATAATACCAACTTGATTAACAAATATTAATTTGTTTAGTATATATATAGCTATGTGTATGTGACTTTCGTTCAAGATTCGAGCACCGACCTGGGCATAGGTGATTTCTCATTCATTCATTTATGTCCTGTAATAGCCGAGATTAACCTAAGTTTTAACCAGTCTTAAGAACTGGGAAAAAGTGTTGAATGTGGATGGTTTTAAAACATCACGAATATTTTCAGGACCACAAGACATCATCTGTAGTACGGGCAAATTATTCTAATCGTGGTCGTTAGTGACAACGCTAATTATTAAAAGACATTCAAAGTTGATTCAAGATTTTATTTGGTTGGTTGATTTGATGTTTTAAGTCCACTTTATGCACAGAAAAGCCAATCGGGATTGGACTTATAGTTTAAAGTGCCTCCACTGGGTATCGAACCCAGGACCAAAGGTGATCGGAGAAAACCCGACACTACATGTCAGTTGTTGTGGATTCATCGCGGTTTCTTACTATTCAGGGACTTGAATTTCGAGATGATGAGTCTGAGGAAACCGTAACAAAGGGAATTTCTTCGATACTCTTGAAGTTAATGAGGGGATATTATTTGGAAATGTATTGAACGTGAACCTTAAAATGCAAATTACACTTAAAATTCGATTCAAAACATATCGCGTGCAGGTAAAATAACGCTTATTAGGATTTGCCACTCTTCAATCATTGGATGCAGGTTCGCTCTTTCTCGTACATATCAAAATCGAAGAACTTCTTCCCACGAACCCCATAGGTGCCTGTAGTTGTGTAGCACTGACATACGTTGGAGTGGTAGAGTAAGAGTAAGTAATGCCAGGGTCAGAATATTTCTTGAATTATGAGATAACTGTAACCTTTGTCTGATTTTTTTATCCTGTGATAACATTTCCCTGAAAGGTGAAACACAAATTTTGCCCAAAACTCTTCAGCGTTACGAAGATGGTTGTCCTTAAAATCTTTGAAAAGGCTTGCTCGAAACAGGATGCTGGATGCAAACTGCCTCATTTGAATGTTCTTGCCATTGAGAAGAAATGTCAAGTCCTGGACGTACCAAAGGTGGGCAATGTGTTCTCCAAAGCACATACAGCAGAATTCTCCTACAGGAGAAGTGCCTCACATTGTTTCTAATACTTAAGAAGATTCATTTCTTCCAACGTCACGTTTATTTTGCAAGAAAATTAAACTCTTCGAAGCATTTTTTCGTCATTTATATTAATATCTTATAACTAAAATATTTATGTCAGTAGTTTCATCTCAAGAAAGACGATGAATTATAAAATTATGAATGTCTTCCAATACTGAAATAGGCCACTAGAGACAACGCAACTTACCAATAAAAAAGAATTAATGTCTTTATTAAAACGAATCATGTGGAGATAAACTCGTAATCAAGAAGTAAATTTAGGCAGTAAACGTCCACTCTAAATAAAAGACAAACACAAAACACCATACATGAATATAATAATAATAATAATTATTATTATTATTATAATTATTATTATAAGTATTATTAATGTATATGTATATATATGTGTAGTGTTTTCTCGCGTTTTAATGTGACTGCCCCCTTACAATATTTTGTTGCCAGCCTTCCGCCCCCCAGTCACATTTCCCTGGCCCCGTCACTGGTTGGAAGTAAATTTATTAGGACGAGGAAAGTAACATTATCTGTTGACAGTGTTGCACCAAAGGACGTGATGTGTGCTACTGTTTGTATAAATTATAGGAAATTTAAGCAAAAATTTATAATTGTTGAGACTTGAGAGTTGTTTCCTTCATTTGATCGTAGGAAGAGGTTTTCTGAGACAGAGTGAGATTATTTTACACATACATGAGAAAGGGCGGTTGTTTAAAGATAGATACGTATTTCGCACATTTTTTAAAAGTTCAGATAAAACGAGAATTTAGCCTTACTCTTATGAAAAAAAAATAACGCAGTACAGGGAAAGAATAACTCTTCACATTTCTCGCACCTGGTGGGATGCAACCCACATGCACAAGAGTATTGCAGGAAGTCTATGAACGAGGATGAAGAGGGATAGCCTATGTGAAATTTGACTTAGCTGCGGGTGAGTTAGTGGGTTCTAATATTTTTAAGGTTGATATTAGGTTTTAAGTCCACTTGATTCACAAATAGGCTAAATCGCGAACCGACCTACAGTTTAAAGTGCGATCCGATCCACTTTGTGCCTCCATTGGGTATCGAACGCGGGGACCCTTGATTACAAGACCTCGACGTTATTACTACGTAATCGGGGAGGCACCCAATTTACACAAATATGTTGATTCCAATATCACGTTATATGTATAATCTGATAATGATGCACTTTTGGTGCATCTAAACATATTTTTTTCAACTATAGCATGTCTAAAAGAATCATTGAAGTTGAGATTTTTTTAACTTCAGGAGGCACGGCTCTGTAAATGTGCGATATAAAATATATGCAGGTTTGCCTTCCATACGTGGTGGTTTTGTCACGTTTCTTCGCTTCGTACAACATACACTTTTGCAGGAACGGCTTCTTGCATCCTCCTGGAGCCTAGCTCTAGCTAAACAAAAATATATTTCTTTAGCATAATCGAGGGTTACTTTTTCATGCCGAACAAGGATTTTATTGCGATCATACGGCTTTGAATGACAGTATCAATGAAGATTTATTTTTGCACTACTACTTATAATAATGAGAATAAAATATTAATCAGGAATTTTATTTTTCGTCAAGTGGACTTAACATCCTTTTTTGTTATTTAGCAAATATTCAATTCATCACCTTTTTTGACATTAAACTTCTTGCCAGGACAGTTGTTTTTATGCAAATTTAGGCGATCTTAACTACACGTAAGCTAGATATTAGCTAATATTCGTGCTGTTATATTACTATTCTTCTACAATCTTTGTAACATTTCATGTAATAACAATAATAGAATTGATTAATTTACATATTCAAGTGAATAGACCTATGAATTATATTAATGTATTAATTTAAACATTTGCTTAATTGTTGTCGTTAATGTTATTATTATAATTTTTTCTGAAACACTTGGCTCGGACACCCTCCCCCGATATATATTTCTAGATGCGTGCCTGCCGAAGGATAAATTAGATCAAGCGGTGGTGGTATCTGACTTAGAGGCTAAAGAGAAAACAAAGAAGTATGTGCATCATAAGCTGAGCATAAGAAACAGCACAATATCACAAAGAAACACTTTTTGAAACATATGTCATAGAAGATGTTTAACAATATTAAAAACAATAAATGCTTTCTATTTGTAATATACTAAGTATTGAAATTTTAAATAGTCTTTTGTGTTCGTACTACACATTTAAAAACTTTTTTGTTGCTCCCGAGCGCCAAGCTTAGAATTTAATGAAGAAACGTACATTTTCATAGTGCACGGAAGTTCGACATTCAGAAAGAAGGAAGGTCTAGTGGAAAACATTTCAAAACTTCCAAAAGGTATAGCAGTAATAAAAAGAGCACTCTTGTATGGAAGCCAGAAAAACCACATGGTAGATTTCATAAGATACCTAGCAATCAGTAAAAAACAAACTGCATTTTTAATATTAATGTCCTCATGATTAACGAATCTTATTTATTCTCACCACGCAATGGGTAAAATATTTGGAGCTTTATCCCACTTTCCGGAAAAATATTTCGTGTTTCTGCTACTTTTGACTTTTGTTGGCATGATATCCCGGATCACTTTTACGAGACGAGACGAGACAAAACGAGACGGGACGAGACGAGACGAGACGAGACGGGACAGAACCCTTCGAGACGGGAGACGAGACGGGACAAACGAATATTTTCGAGACGAGACACGAGACGAGACAGCATTTTCACGAGACGGGACGGGACAGACCAAAGTCTCGTCCTGTCTCGTCTCGTGGGCAACACTACTTTCGGAGCGCTGGCTGGCTGTTTATGTTATTTATAGTTTCTCCGTTTCTCGATAAAGAAAAGCAAAGAGATGACGTGCAATGCATTCGTGTTCAGTTAATTAATATTTAGGTATTTATACAAAGCGATGAGATTCGTACGTGAGAAATATGATTAGCTGAAATTGAAAATCCTTATTATTACAAGTGTATTAATAAATGTTTGATTTTTTTTTTGTGTGTGAATGAATCCTGCGAATCTCATGTATGAATAATGCAAACCCGAGTTAAAAAGCTTTTTCGGTACGCATTGATTATCATATTTTTTTTCGAGCCAATCTCTAGTACATACGTTTCCTTTTTTAATAAAAGCACAAAGCAGTAATTCTCCTACAACATTCTTCAAATTGCTCGTCCACGTCCACCTTTGAGCAGCCTTTAGACGAAAGCATAAATGCTAAGTAAATGCTTCCAAAAATCTTATAACAGAGAGTACTATATAGTTTTACACCACAGCATTTCACGGATCATTTCGGTTAGCTGTTCCAATTATAATATATAATATATACAGCACGAAAGGCACGTCGAGTTACACCGTCTATGGTGAGTGCACGGTGTTTACAATTGAAAAAGCTGAAATATTCTTCCATACGTGTACAGTAAACGTTCTAAAGCATGTATTTTATCAGCTTCTCTACTAAAATCATTTAATACGAAGCAATATTCCTCTCGGTTGAATGGTTATCGTATTTTAAAAGTGTGAACTGATACGTTGTTTACATCTCACGCGGCCGCCATTATGGGAACTAAAGATTATCGACAAGTACAGTGTAACAATTATCGTGTGAGGCGAAAACTAGCAAATGGGAAGTCAGTCCAGCGTCAACTAGAGCATTCCTACTGGAAACCAGTTCCGTCTGATTCAGGCATAAGAAGTTGTTTATGAACCGGGGTATTTTATTTTGCACGTAAAAGTTTCGCTACGGTCAGAGCGATTGGCTGCTCAACTGGAGGACAAGGAAGGTTATCAATGGGGGCCAAAAGTGGCAAAAAAGCTGGGGGTAGGGGGCAACTGCTGTCACTATGCAAAAAATGCAATACGAATAAGTAGTGCGATTTACAATATTATTGGCGCACTTATAGGTGTAGAAAAGAAGAGGTCATTTGATTAAACAGCCCGATTTGCCCACACTTAAAATTATGCCAAGATCCTCTTATTCCCCATTTCTTCAAGTGTGATATGCTCTTAAATCTCAAGAATTTTGAATCCTAGTGTAGAAAAGAAGAGTTCATATGCCCCGATTTGCCCACACTTAAAACAATGTCAAGGGGGTGCATATAGCCCAATCGGCCAGGTGTGTACATATTTAAATCTAAAGAATTTTGAATTCTAGTGTAGAACTCCCCTCAGACAGATTTGCCCATGTGTGTAAAAGCTACATCTCTCAGTTTGTTGTCCATAAACTTATCAAAAATATGCCCCTCATGATATTTTTTTTGGCTACACTTAAAACTAAGGCAAAAATGCTCATAAGAGCTTTTGCTTACACAATAATATAATGTAATATATGCTTAAATACTTGTTGCTGTTATGTTAATATGTTACCTGGAATATGCTCAATATTTTAATTGGACACCAGCCTCAACTTGCATTTCTAGTACTAAGACAATGCATTGTGCAGAGCTCTTCTAGAATTGTTCTGTGACTCTCTCATTTCTTACATCATAAACATATGATTTTTCCCCTATGAGAATAACACTACATATGGTGTCATCAGGTAATGCCTCATGGAATTCACAGATAATTTTAATGTTTGTCCTGTCATTAACCACAACTTGTTTCCTTTTTGAAGTGTTGATTACAAACATGGGTCTCTGTGCTTTGAATTCATCTGGTGTGTAATACATGTCAGTATTGCCAGTAGTGACCCTTTTGTATGCTGTAAATGCTTCATATAATTTAAGAAAATCATCCTTGGAAATGTCTAAATTATAATTTTCTCTAGGAAATACCTCATTTCTGCCATTTTTAAGATATATGTTCTTGATGTTGCAGTTATCAAATTTACTTGAATTTTTTTCCTGATTATTGTGTCTTCCAGTCTGAAACAATACCACCACAAAATCCGGCATGTCATATTGTATACTGGAGAATGAATTTGTAGCATCAAACTCATAATAAGTACCAGTTGCAGGCTTCTGTACACATTGATATGTATAAAATTGTAAAAGAATCTGTGGATTTTTTATTATATCTGCTTTGTATTTAAGAGCATAACTGGCTTCATATTCAACAACTGGGATTCTTAGCTCCATAGTCTGAATAATGCATTTGCCTTCATCAGGTAGGGTATTGGGCAGAGCTTCCCCTGTAGAGTTTAATGTGCTGTACCTCATCAAAGCATTATTATCATTGGCAGCTCTTCTAAATGTGATTCTTAAACCACCCTTCCACATAATATCTTTGTAATCTGAGAAGAATCCTGGCAATAGGCGCATAGGGAACAGCACTGTGTGGCTCTTGGATAATATTTTATCACCAGCCTCAAATCCACCTATTTTGTAGTAAGAAGCCTCGGTTTTGGATAATTTTAGTGTGGCCAAAGCTGTGGAGGTAATGCCGGGATAATCCACTCTGTTTATAACAACACCATGCTTTCGGATCTCAATTTCAGAGAACAGATGCGGCACAAAATTATCTACCAATCTTATATTTGAATTTGCCGGATAATCTGTTCCATCGAGTTTTACAACATCAAATTTGATGTATAGATCTGCTCTGTGGGGGTGTATAAAGCCATCCCCTACATCAAGATCAACCTCAATCTCTGTGTTGGGTTGATTTAAATTTGCAAATGTCCTCCTGTTTGGGGGGAATGATTGTAGCTCATAACTCTCAATATTCTCCATTTTTTTGTATGTATTTTTATTTAAATATTAATCTCTATGATTGCAGTTGTTGTGGCTCCAGCAAAATCAACTAATTCTTCTTTTTCATTAGTGACCATCAATTCAATGTTATCTATTCTATTATGGCACACAGGAAAATATAATGTTGGGGATGGAGTGTAGATGATTGGCTCCATAAATTCAAAATTAGGTTTAAATGTTGCAATGATGCCAGTTTGTTTGTGAGTGCCTATGCCATTTGATTTGGTGATCATACCCTCAGCCACATTACAGTGAATATTCAGAGTCTCTATGGCTAAGAATTTAGGTATATTAATAGCAGTGTGTTTGATGGCTGGTTCAAGTTTTGTGTTGTTCTCAAAGCCTAACAGCTCTCCTATAGTACCCAGATCCACTGTTTCTGTAGCAGATACAATCTCTACTCTGTGAGTGACAGAATTTTGAGTTAATACTATACCTCTGGGTAATTGAGCATTTAGAGTGGACAGATTATATTGCCCTGGAGTGATGACAATTTTTTGATCCCCTACAGCAATTTTGTTGTTGTGGTGTGTAATATTAGGGATCAAGTACATGCCATAAAATGCTCTGAGAGCTATTGTTTTGGGATACACTATATCATCATGTAATTTGAGTTTCAATATTGAATTTTGGCTGCTGAGATGGAATACCCCCATGATGTTTTAAATACCACAAGGCCTTTTGAAAATTTTCAATTGATGGTTTATTTATTTGAGACATATATCTAAGAACAGATAAACACAAATGTCCACAATTAACATCTTTGAAGTTTTGAACACGGGCATTATTGTAATAAAGATTAGCTGATTTTAGATATTTTACTAAATTTTCAGGTGGAACACCTCCAAATGAATCAAACACAAATGCCTCATCTTTTAAATATTTAAGATAACAAATCCAGTGAGTGCCCTGATTTTTGTACTTATCCAAATTAACAATGCCACACTCTTTGTTGAGTGGTTGCTCTGGTAAAGAATCAGACATGTACACACCTCTAAAATTTTTGATGCCCAGTGGCTTGATTAAAGCTTCAATATCTTGGTTTGTAAGCGGCTCTTGTTTTTTTTAAACTTATTCATGGCTCTCTTAACACCTTTGCCTTGTTTCTCCATGGCCAGGTTATGGCGCTTCAATTCATCTAATTCTGCCTTATTTTTCTTGGCATCTATTACTGTTTTTGCTATGGCAG
This sequence comes from Lepisma saccharinum, assembly GCF_977018435.1. Taxonomy (NCBI): domain Eukaryota; kingdom Metazoa; phylum Arthropoda; class Insecta; order Zygentoma; family Lepismatidae; genus Lepisma; species Lepisma saccharinum. The sequence goes on from NC_139235.1 coordinate 81,504,374, forward strand.
CTGATCCCCCAGCCAAGCTCCCAACAGCCCCAAGTGCTGCTAAGATGGCCGGGATAGTAAATATGAAACCCCCCACATGTGATTTTTTCTAGATTGTTGTAATTTTTTTAATTGGGGGGTACTAAGCAACAATTTCATACCATGGCCCTTGGCAATACAAGAGCTTTTTTTCTTGCGCTGCTTTTTGGTTAAAAGACTATCAATAGTTTTAAGAGATTTAAGACCTGCATAAGGTATTTGATACATAACACCCTTGGCCTTCATTCTAGGTTTATTATATACATATTCACAGCCCCCACCCCAGTTTTTGTTTGGTGTTCATAGCTATGGTGGTCCCCAATGCTGCTATTCTTTCACTCAAAGAAGCATCTTTGCTTACAAATCTACCAAATGCAGCCTCTTCTAATTTTTTGTCTGCAACATGTCTCTTGTCAAGATCAGAATGTGTGTTGTATGCTATGTCATGGTCTCTACAAGCAGCATCTAGGGGATTAACACCAGGATCCCCTCTGTTTAATCTATGATCTAATTTTGTGCCTGGACCACAATACTGATAGCCTGGAATGTGTAGTTCAAATGGCAGCTTGTTTATAATGTCATTAACCAACCCCCGACCCTCAGAAATATTCCAAAATTTAGGGGGTAGAGTATTAATAATTTTTATAAGATATCCAATCCCCTTAGTGTCATTCACTATAAAATTAGACAATTTCGTGCTTATCATGTCCATAATTCCAACCTTTTCATTGTAAAAATTGTGGTTGCCAGCATTTTCCTCCCCAGCTATCACCAATAACCTATCTACAAGTTTCCTGACATCATCAACCCAGACAAATTCTTTAGGCAGGGTGTTGTATTGTTTGATTCCACTGCCTGTCTTAATTTGTGACCAAATGGGCTTGATTAAATTGTTGTATTTTGCTCCACTGCTAGACTTGACTCTTTTTTGTGTGGGATCATTGTTCTGGTATAGAGCATCTGATTTTATTAATATTTCTTTGTAATGTTCATAATCTTGATCTGTATAGCTGCCAGGCTTCTTCCTAGTCATCAGTTCCCACAATCCAGGTGTGCCGGGATATTTAACAAAACCACCTCTTTGTCCAAGATGAGAATCTGAATATACAATTATATCATCTCCCATAAATGTTACTCTGAAATTGCCAATTCTATGTATGATGCTTCCATCACGCTCTGTGTCAGCATATAAGCCAAAGACCTCATCTTTGTTGTCTTTAGGTGTGCTTAAATATTTTTGAGCAAGAAGACCCAATTCAATAGGATCCTGAGTAGCTTCAATTCTTCGAGGAGCAACAGGACTAGGTGTATGAATACTGGAAAGTGGGGTGATTGGATAATCTAATATGTTCCTTGCAGCTACAGGTACAAGCTCTGTGATCAAATTTTGATTTTGCTCTGTAACAGTTTTGATATTTTTACCTAATTCACTAATAGCATCAATAATAGGCTGTTCTGTTTGTTTGTGTTGTTCATAAATTCCTCGGTTCTGTGATTTCCATCCCTTAAATCTTTTTACAAGATAATCTCTTAATTTAAGATCATCAATGATTGGCCTTTTCATGGTTATTTATATATGTTTCAATGTATAGAAAATTGTTGATTTTATTTCTGTATTTGCCACTATTGGGTTTTCTTGTCATATCAATTGTGACAAACCCATAACTGTCCTGGTTCCAGCACCTGCTGCAAAACTTGGAAAAATTATTGTAGCTCAAGTCCCCACCTACATATTCATCATGTATGTGTTTGAGGTTGGTATGATCTTGATGAAACACACATATAAAATTGCTGTTGTCTCGGATCAGCTGCTTCGGTATTTTTGAAAAAGTCTGTGCCAGGTAGAAGCAATCAATGTTTTTGTGTCGGCCCTGTGTAAAGAAATTTCTAACCTTGTTTTGATTATCCAGTATAATGTCATCAAACACAACAACAGAATTATCGAGACATTCATGAAGTGGCTTAACATCTGATTCAAAAGTGGCAATATCTAATCCATCATATAGCTTCATCAGCTGCTGATATTTTAATTGTTCCAAGCTCTTAGAGAAAACATACAAGTGCCTGTTTTTCCAGTCTAACCAGTTGGGTGCCAATAAAAAATTATCAACCATTAGTGTAGTTTTACCACAAGCCGATGGCCCAACAATAAGACATCTAATATTTTCAGGCAGCAACTTGCCATTTCTCTTAATCTGCTGTTCAGGTTCTGGCAGCCTTTTTATAACATCCCAGGTGCTCATATTATCACTTTGTCTGCATCGATCCAGCTGTGTTCTGGAAGTCCTAGCCATTTGACAAATAACTTGTTGCCTTTTCTGCGGATGATTTTTTCTATGAGATATGTGTCAGGCTGTTTAGTTTTGCTGAGTTCTTCTTCATAGAATCTGCCTTTGAGAATTTCTCCTCGGTGATCTTTTATTATATATGTGTTAAGGGTCCCAGGTTTAACTTGAACCACTGTAAATATCAGTGCTCCAGTTTCTTGTAAAGCCTCTTTTGAATAAGTGCTTATATTTGCTGATTCTTACTTGATCACCCACCCTGTATTTGGCCTTTCTTGTTGTTGGCTGGTATCTAGGATAATAAACAGTTCTGATCAATTTTTGCTCATCAGATGAAGTTACTTCGGAGGGTTTCATGTTGATTGTGGAATGAACCGAGTTGTTATATTTATGTAGAAGTTCTGGAAGAATATTAATCCATTTATAATTACCTTGAAGTGTAAATTGTTTATACATAAGATTTTTTAGGGTTTTGTTGAATCTCTCTACAATTGAGGCTTTGAGATCACTGTAACTCGAATAATGTTTTATTGACTGGCTTTTAATAAATTGTTGGAACACAGAATTATAAAATTCTTTGCCATTATCTGTTTGCAAATAGCGCGGTGATCTTCCACTCTGATTGATGATTGTCCTGATGGCTTCTGTAACACATTTTCCAGTCTTGGATTTGAGTGGCACAGCCCAGGCAAATTTTGAAAATGTGTCTATTACAGTGAGTAGATACTTGTAGCCCTTGTTGATTTTGTCTAAGTTTTTCAACTGTCCACTTGCCATCTCAATCAAGTCCCCTTGCCATAAATCATCTATGCCTTTTGTGACTACTGGCAGTCTCTTATAATTATGTCTGGCTTGTCTGTGTAATTCATCAACAATAATTTCTCTAGACATAATATGTAAACAGGAATATTGCAACTATGGGGTGTTCAGCAGCTGATACTACAGGATTTTCTAAATATAATTTGTCCCCTATTTGTATTTTAAATTCCAGAGAGCCATCATCTTCAGCATAGGCTGTTTCTAATGTATTGGGATCTGTAAAATCCTGTAACTCTACACTGGTGACTTTTGGTTTGTTGTCAGCATTTGTTATTGATAAGGTGGGGTTGTGGTGTGCCTGTGGTTGAAGCCAATATTTGATCTTGATTGGTCTCAGTGTGCCCCCAACAAAAAATTGGTAATAAAATTGTGCAGGGGACAGCATATATATTTTGCCACCTGGTGTAAATGGTGAATCATATTCTTTGTTGGGGATGCTGTACAATTCAAGAATTACTGTATGTTTTGGATTCTCGATTATGCCTGTTATTTCTTTTTCTGCTGCAAGCAATCTGCTTGTTACAGATTCAAGGTGCTCATTGATGGTCCTAACAACATCATCATGGCCTGGCTTGATTTTTATGTCCACAACAAGTTTCTTGTATTGTTGCACAATTTCTTGTAGCTGGGTGGCAAAAACAGACAAAGCATTTGCTTGACTGGATTCCATGGTCCCTAGCTGTTGCTTGATATTAGCTACAATTTGTTGCAAATTTTCAATAACTGCCAATTTTGAATTTTGAGCAGTAAGATCATGGACCTGTCTTCTGATATCCTCAAACAGGGCATGCAGTTCATTAATATGTTGATTGGTTGGTAGAGTGGCCACTGTCTGAGTGAGTTGTTTGATCTCTGTCTGGATATTCTTGATATCTTCTGATTTCAATATGCGATTCACTGCTCTCTTAATATTTTTAAGTTCCTGTGATGTAGGGAGATTTGATACAGTATTTTGCAAAGATTCAAGTGCCAATTTCACATTATTTAATTCAGAAGCATCAGCCACATTTTGCATAGCATTTTGGAGCAGGGCTATATCTGCCTGAGTGGGTGTTGATTGTTGTAAAATTTCAAGTTTTGTTTGGATATCATCGATCAAGTGATGAAAATGAGATAGTTCAGATTCAGTGTTGAGGTTTTCAAGCTTTGTGATCTGTTGCTGGACACTGACAAGTGTGTCTACAATACCAGGCAGGCGGGATTCTAGAGATTCTTGTACATTTGTCAAATCACTTTGCACTGCTGCTATTGTACCCTCAAGATGGGTTATGGTACTTTGAATTTTTCCAAAATCTTCATATGTTTCAAGTTGCAGCTTAATGTTGGCAACACTCCGAGTTATTGCACTCAAAGCATCAGAAGATGGCAAGTTGTTCATAAAATTTTCAAGTGTCTCAATTTTTTCTTTAACCTCGGCTATGGCATTGTTCAGAGGGTCCAGATTAGGTATTTGGAGTGATTGAATCTGTTCTTTTAGAGTGGAAAGCACTAGATCAAAATCTTCTTGTGATTTTATGCTTTTGACAATTGTTTGGAGCTGTGCCTGGACATTATTTATCTGCTCTTCCAATTGCTGTTTCAATTGCTCAGAGTTGGTGGCCTGGGTCTTAAATTTGGCCTGAAGAGCTGCTACAGCTTCTTCTAAACTTTGAAAATTATCTAATGTGGCCAGATCAGTATATTTCTGAAGCAATAATTTGAGTTCAGAATCAATTTTAAGAAGAGGGTCCATGCATTGTGATTGTATATTTGTAATTTCTAGTTGAAGACTGGCATTGAGTGTGGTTTGTAAAGCTTGTAAATCACTTCTTAATTTCTTGACTCTGACATCAAGCATCAGAATCTCATCACTGTGATCTTCATGCCTTGTATGGCCAAATATATCATTAGGCATTTTTGTTTTAGTGGTTATTTATTATTGAATATCTGATTCTTAATTCTATAAAAAAAGGTATAAGCTTGTCATATGACCCCGGGACCTCAATATATAAGCAGTCACCAGCAGAAACAGTATATACAGTGCCAGAAATCATGTTTGAGTGCTTAATTCTATAAATATTTCTCCCCACTGAAATCTTGACATTACCCTCAGGGGTTGTAATAAATTGCAATTGACCACCTACAGGTAATTGGTAATGATTTAAATTATTGTTAAATATGTACAATATTTTACCTGTTTCATCATCAACATCTGTAAGTATGCTGTTCAGATGAATAATTAACAAAGCACTTAGTTTAGATATCATATCAGAAGAGGGTTGTGGTGTTGGCAGCTCCATAATAGCCTGTTTTTTGAACCCAAATAAGTTCATAGGCATGTTTATTTATTTCAAATCATGCTCTGTAATTGGGCATTGATTGCCATTTTTCAAATCACAATGCCCCCATGGTAGAGTATGTATGCCACATGATAAAATGCATCTCTTATCATCATGTGGGTCCAGAGCCACTTTTCTTACAATATTGCTAGTCAATAAGTGATCCACACTCTGAATTCTATTTTCTGATGTTCTGATTGTGCTACATGATTTGAGACAATTTTTGTAATCCTCAAATTCAAGCTCTTTGTCCACAGTTACTCTGCCAATGCCCTTGGCCTTTTTGGCAACAGCACCACTACATGTTTCAAAACTGTACATCTTGGCTCTTAACCCAGCAAATGCCACAATAACATCACCAAGTGTCTCATCTTTTAACTTGCCAGGCACTTTTTTGTTGTGGTGTTGAATCTCTGTATGTTCACTGGTATCAAAATATTTAAACAATTCAGGCTGTGCTATATCTTGATAAACATCTTCTGTTTGAATATCAAGAACAAAACTATCTGTATCCATGTACATCAATTTTACACAATCACCATAAAAAGGTTTCAACACATTATAATACAATTTTAACATGTGTAATTTGGCCAATTCCAATATCACAGCCCCTACATAAATAGGCTTATCAAATTTAATATTTGTTTTTTTCATGTTGAAAAGTGCCATATTTTCATCATAAATTCTTCTGTAATTGAAGTTGGGCTTTGCAATCAATTTTTTGCTCCGGCTGGGGTCAGTAATTATTTTAACATCAATATGTTTTCTGACATTTTCAATTGTTTTGCCATACACTGAATTGACCATCAATTTAAACAAGGTCTTATCAAATTGGCTCATTGCAGATGTTCGAAGCTCTGTGTTTGTATCAATATATGACTTCAACCATCTTGAGTGCCTGAACCTTAAGACTTTGCCAATTTTGGTCACTTGAACACCATGATTCATCAGGAACTGGAGGTTTTTGTAATATATGACATAATCCTGTTTCGGCTCTAGAGTCATCATCAATTTCTTCTGTTTAGAGCCAGGTGAACACTTAACCTCAGGAATTAGGGGCAGATCAGAAAATGTGTTGTGTAAATTATCTGGAATTGTCAGATCAACCTCTAAGAACAGGCCATAGTTACTGTCATCAAAATCCTTAAGATCTTCAATATTGAAATCTTCGACCCACTCAAGCCCTGCATATGGCAGTTTTTGCATCATGGCATAACTATAGAGGCTGTTTGCATCTACATACAGTATATAATTTGATGGCAGTGCTGGATCATAATCAGGAATATATTTGTTATTTGCTCTGGCATATCTCTGAGAACATTGCACCATGCCTCCTCTTATACATTGTTCCATAAACAGATACATATCTTGATCCTGGATCAGATCCAATTGCATTTTAGTGTTTAAAAACATTGCAGACCATGCTAGGCCCGGAGCACTGTAAAAATATATTGGATCCAGCTTATAATTTTGCATGGAAGATTTTCTGAATGCCTGCAATATATCAGCTAAGAGGGTCACATCAAGTTTTAAATATGCCCTGTGATAATCACCAAATGTCTGGCATTTTAAATTGTTCCACATCAACTGGGCATGGTGATAATCATCATCAGTGATTCCAGATGCTCTGATTTTGCTGTAAAACTCTTGTTGTGGTGGCAGAGAACACTCATCAAATTTAGAAAAATCTGTAACATAATCATATGGATATACACCCTTCCGCCTAATTAATTTCAGGTCCTGATTTGGAAACAAAGCACATGTGATTTTGAATAGATCATCAGATAATTGAGTGGCCAGTGTAGCCAGGCTAGCCGATAAAATTCTGTATGAATCAAGAAATCTTAAGTGAATAGAAACACCATTAACTTTAATTATTTTGCTAATAGCTATATATTTCTCATCATTTTCTGCTAAAATATTTAAATTCTGCTTGTTAAACCCCTCGTACCTGATTAAATGATGAAAATCATAATTGGATGCACCATGGCAAAATATGGGGACAAATTTTGGTCTCTGGATCATAATATTGCAGCTGTTACACAGGGCCATTTAGAATTTACCATCTGTATGAGAATGGTGATGAATCTTGATATTTGCATCTGAAAATTCAGAATCACATACCGGGCATTTTTCTGCTTTGTTGAAATCTTCAATCTGTTTCTCTGTTAAAGGCAACATGGGTTTTGATTTTAATAAAATATTAGATGCTATGTCATGGCACTCATTTTCTATTCTATCTGCAAATTCTTTGATGGCATCTGCTCCCATGTATAAATATTCTTCACTAACAACACCATCCTGTACAATCACATAATAAAAACTAGAAGGTTCTTGTAACTGGTATGGTGTAATTGAAGATTCATCAGGATCTGGGCTACAGAATACAAGGGGTTTGAGGTTTGATTCAAAATCACAGACTATATATGCTGGGTGCTCCAACAGGGCTTCAATTTTTTTGAATTTGGCATTTTCACTTGGGTTAGGCATAAGCATATGAACAGGTTTATGGTTGCCACAGTATTTCAGATGCTCAATTAACTTGTTTTTAGCAATTTCTGCATTCACTTCCCGAACCCCATTCACCATTTTTTGACCATCAAATACAGACAAACATCTTCTACACAACTTGAATATTGTATTGGATTTGTCTAGTTGTGTTCTGACTAAAGCTTCAAGACTGTGTATCAGAGTGTAATGATATGTGCCATCCTTTTCAATTAAGAGAAGATCAATCGGAATAGCAGATTCATCATCAAGTGTACTGATTCTGAGAGGATCTATCAAGCAATTGTCACGGCCAGTAGAACAAGTAAATACATTAATAGATAATTGTTTGCCATTGATATGCCTGGCCTTTTTTTCAAATTTATCAATATTCTGAACAGGCATTGGATATTCTAAACCCTCCATTGCTTCATCAAAATCATGCTCATATTGCTTATAATAAGTTATTCTCTGAGGATCCTTTAAAACTGGATACAAAGCAGCTAAAATACACCACAAAAAGCATTTCTCATCATTATTTTTTATATTAACCACGGCTCTTTTGTTTTTAATATTGGCAGGTAATGGCAGATATGTAGATCCTTGTAATGGGCTGAATTCAGAAATATTAACATATAACTTGTGTGGAGATCCGCATAGGCTCCATCCAGACTCTTTTGCTGCAAATTCAGAGTGTTTAATATTCAATTGATCTATCAAACTGCTTATTATTTTGTCTAAATTTGCATTTGAATATACAGATACAGTTTCTGTTATGTGGGGCTGTGTAAATTTTGTGCCATTTGGCTTCTTATATTGTGTAAACAATTTGAGGGACAGCTTATAAGAGCCATTTTGTGCATTTAGAATTGCCTGCATATCTGGATTTATACTGTTCAAAAAATTCTTAATACCACATCTTGGCTCTGATACAAACCGATAATCCCTTAATTGGCCATTAAAACTGCTACGGATAGGTAGTGCATAGCGTGGCTGCTTTGCTGCTCTAGCATTAACAGGTGCTTCATGCTTTCTTTTCAGACCAGATGTAGATGGTTGTGAGGGCAATATTGATGACTGAACATAAGAATTACACTTGTGCCATTTGTAATATGCCTTGCTTAATATTTTATGGCATCTTGGACACATTTTTGTGGCTTTCTGCATTTCTTATGGTCACAATTAAACCGGTGCCTAGAGCAATTAGAACTAGATATATTTTTTTTGCATTGATTGCAATATTTTTGATTTGGCATTTTTGTTGTTTGTTTATATATGGACAATATGCCAAAACAATTATAACAGCAGTTAGTGGCTGAGCTGGTGGTTTTATACACAAACAACAGCAATAACTAGGCTCTGGTGATCCCCAATATAAAATAGTTTTGTTCTTTTATGCTGTTGTACAACACACTTTACCAGGTTTCAAACCTCAGCTGTATATCAGCTAGCAGTAAATATTCTCAAAATCTCACGTGTGGACATATTATTTTGCCACATGTATTTCAATCTTACACATTTTACCAGGATTCAAATCCAGAGCTCTTGTTTACAAAGCAGCAATATTAACACTTTGCCATCATTGGAGGCCTCACATTTTACCAGGATTCAAACCCAGAGCTTTTGTTTACAAGGCAACAATATTAACACTTTGCCATCAGGGGAGGCTTCACATTTTATCAGGACTCAAACCCAGAAGCCTCCTGATTACAAGGCAATAAAAGCCATGGGGCTATGCACCACACTCTACTGGGTCTCAGAACCCAGGAGTTATTGAGCTGTATATCAGCTAAATACAATTCAAAGTTGGACTTTGAAATGTGGAATAAATATTTCTGTAAGTCTCTCTCGGGTAAATATTATCAGAACAAGACAAAACTTGATTCCATTTCAGGCATATATGTCAACATACATAGAGGCCAATGTTCTTTTTACTAGGAATTTCCCTTGGAGTTAATGACATGATGGCATGCATAGAGAATTTTCCCTGAAAGGGCACAGTGTAGATTTTATCTTATGCTTGCATGCATGATATAAAATCTCCCAGGCGTGCATGATTTATTGCCGGCCGGGACATGAAACATGATCAAAGATTAGAAAGAACATGAAACAATTTGCAGCCTGACCTTGTATTGTATTGATTTGTAAGTTGTAGAGGATGAGAGTGACTTTTTGCCTTAGTTTTTAAGTGTAGCCAAAACAATATCAAGGGGGGGCATATTTTTGACAAGTTTATGGACAACAAACTGAGAGATGTAGCTTTTACACACATGGGCAAATCTGTCTGAGGGGAGTTCTACACTAGAATTCAAAATTCTTTAGATTTAAATATGTACACACCTGGCCGATTGGGCTATATGCCCCCCCTTGACATTGTTTTAAGTGTGGGCAAATCGGGGCATATGAACTCTTCTTTTCTACACTAGGATTCAAAATTCTTGAGAATTAAGAGCATATCACACTTGAAGAAATGGGGAATAAGAGGATCTTGGCATAATTTTAAGTGTGGGCAAATCGGGGCATATGAACTCTTCTTTTCTACACTAGGATTCAAAATTCTTGAGGATTAAGAGCATATCACACTTGAAGAAATGGGGAATAAGAGGATCTTGGCATAATTTTAAGTGTGGGCAAATCGGGCTGTTTAATCAAATGACCTCTTCTTTTCTACACCTATAAGTGCGCCAATAATATTGTAAATCACACTACTCGAATAATAATAATATGGTTATATTTTAAATACTATGCCTTCTTATTTTTCACAGTTTTGTGTATTCATTGTATTATGGCGATTTTCCTTTTCGCACAACTATCGTTCGAACTGGGAAATTGAGATTATACAGTATAATTAGGACAAGTACGTATTTAGGGGAGGGGTCCGGATGACCCCCCCCCCCCCGAAAGAAGTAAATAGCCTAATCAAAATATAATTTTTTTAGCATTTGTTATATAATCGATCGTTATTTCTGCTGAACTTATTGGAATGCAAGAATTTTGGCTCATACGGCTTTGAAGGGTTCCAAAGATTTGTGCACACAACTAATGATAATATCTATAAAATATTAATCAGCAACTTTACTTCTCGTTATTTGGATCTAACTCCTTTTTTGTTATTCAATAAATACTCAATTCTTTTTCTATTTGATATTAAATTCCTTGCCAGGGCAGTTGTTTTTATGCAAATCTTGGCGATCTTAACTACACATAAGCTAGATAATGAATATGTGCTGTTATATCTATATTCTTTTAATACCTTTTACCTATTCATGTAATAATAACAGTACAATATTAATTAACTTACATTTTAAATTAATATTTAATTTAATTAAATATAATTATTCTAATTATTATTATTATTATTATTATTGCGACACTTGGTTGGGAGTTTGAGTTTTTCCCTTTGCATGAGTTCATGCATAGTTTCAAGGTCGAGCATTCCTCTAGTTTAGAGACCACATTTATCTTCGGTAACCGAACGGTTTGGAAATAACTTTTCTTACGCACGTACAGGGGCCTCCTCGATGGCGCAGTGGTAGCGTCGTCGCCTTGTAATTAAGGGGTCCAGGGTTCGATACCCGGTGGAGGCACATAGTGGTTCGGATCCCACTTTAAACTGTATGTTCAGTCCCGATTAGCCTTTCTGTGCATAAAGTGGACTTAAACTTGCTTACCTCGGTCTTGAAGTCTTGCAGCCAACGTCGGAGCACTTGTATTGGGGTCCTTTTTGATACTTCGCAAAATAAACCGTTCGTCTTGCACAGAAAGCACTCTTGGTCGTCCACACCTCGGCTTATTTTCTACTGTTTTTCTTTCGCCAAAGCGATCTATGATCACGTGCACTGTTGATTTAGGAATTCCGGACAAGCGTGATATTTCCCTTAACGATTTGCACTGGTTGTGTAGCCGGATAACTTGCCGACGTTCACAAACGGTGAACTCTCTCCTTCCGGGACGCATGTTGCATTATCGTGTTCAATGAGGCGGAGCTACTGCCGGTACTGAGGCTTGCGAACTGACAGCTGTGAGCCCAGAGGTTGAAGGGGTCAGTGGTACGTGTATGGCAGTCCAGGTTTATTGATCGTGTTTCACAGAGGTCCTTTTTAATGTTTTTTACTAAGTGTCCAAAGACTTTCTATGCCCATAATTTGTGGAATTTTTGTTATAATTGTTCATGGATGGTTTATGTTTTGATATTTTTATTTCGTTGTTGTGCCAAAAAACAAAGAATTTGAGGTAGAACCATTGCACTTTTATCCCGCTCACCTACCATCATCCACAACGCCAGGTCGAGATTCAAACCGGGGACCGCTAGCGTCGTAGCACGCTGTGTTAACCACCCCAACAGTGGTCGGCTGGCAGTACCCAACTTCTTCATTAAATATATAAATATGTCTGATACTCTTACAGCCTGAAAAACAAATTTTTACATGTACACAACATTATGGTCCCAGATCAACAAAGTGGAACACCGTGGACTGTAATTTGCAGACTAACGCGGTTCTGGCGTCTTGACTCACACCCAGTATAATCACCTGCGTAGCTTGTCTTTACACCAATCACCATTCATACCCATCTACACGATTAGCCAAAATTGGCAGAGAAGTGAAGTTAAATAAACTTAATCAACCAATAAAAAATTATTTGACTCGCTAGTGCGCTCAGGCACATGACTCTGTGTGTGGAGGGAGAAGAGGATTCATTCCATATATATATTTTTAAAAAGGCCAATCCATGTTTTCCTGCATTTGAATGTCTTTTTCAAGAATTTTCCGCCGAAAGTGGGAAGGGGCCATAATCCCCAACAATCATTCCAGGCCATGTTATTGATTTGAATGATAAAATAAACGGTTTCTGTTTAATATAATAATACAAGTGCAGCAAAATATTATAACAACCTTAACATACCTACAAATGAATCTTTGAATTTCTTTGCCAGTGTATGAAATTGATACCAATGACGAAGCCAAAACTCTGAGTGGCGAGATGATGAGTCAACTACTCAACGCATTCGGTCACTCAAGCGGTATATTAATGTGGAACTAATGTATAGGGCATATTGTAATTAATACTAAAAGCAACTGCATGAAAATTACTTATTGAAACCCAGAACTAAGTTTAAATGCAATCGGATTGTTTACATGCATTTAATATACAAGGAGTTAATAATGTTCTGATTTATTTATTTTCTAGGTATAAGAATTCTGTGGCACCTAACGCATGATGTCAGAATCAACCTTTTTCTTGGCATTTGACCCAATCATGCAAGATTTTTAAGAAGCTATCAACTAGTTCAACTGCACTTGAGCGACAATGAAGGACATAACTTTAGTGGTGTGTATGCTAATAGTTCTGTTCACAAGTGTCTCGGTCTTTTCGTGGCATTACACAGGCAGGCCAACTCGACGATGCGGCGGGAACAGGAAATGCGTGTGCAGAGACACTAAAGAGAAGAATATCACCGACTGCTCGCCAGACATGTACATCGAATCTATCCAAGATGGGCGTCTCAGCATACGTTGCCAGAAGGACGTTACAGTCGCCTCCCCCTTGGCAGGATCAGAAGAGTTTCAGTACTTCACAGCAACCGATGTGGAATTCGTTGACTGTCCGGTGACGGACGCAATTTATAAACTTGTCGCTTCAGCTGAAGCGTCGGAGGTGCGTCGTCTGAATATCAGCTCGAAACGTCGTGTAGGATGTATATTGAGTTCGTATCATCTGACAGAGCTAAACTCTCTGAACAGAGTAGTCGTGGGTTGTAAACATGTCGAGGTTTCTGGGAATCTACTCTCAGGGACGAATGTCCAACACTTCACTATGGAAAACAGCAGTGCTACAAGTTTACCACAAGATATATTCCACGGGGCAGGATCGTTAACCGAAATAAATCTGAGAAACAACAAGTTGATGATGCTTCACAGAAATTTCTTTTCGGACTTAACACTGCTACAAAGACTTGATCTTTCCTTCAACTTGCTATCTTCCCTGCCCGAAGAGCTGTTCACAGATCTAGACTCATTGGTCTGGTTGGACCTTACCGGTAATCGCATCTCATTTGTTTCAGACGCAACGGTCACCTACATGAAATCGCTTCGGCCCCTCAAGAATCTGAATTACCTAAGCTTGAGTGGAAACACTGTAACGTATTTAAATCGCGAACACTTGGAGTATCTTTCGAAACTAGTTGAGCTGTCTTTGGACTCAACAAACCTCTCGCTTCTCAGCAACGACTCGCTGGAAGATCTCCAACACTTGGAGAAGCTATATATGTGGAACAATTCCATTGAACATCTACCCATCATTCCATCAACCCTCATAGAACTTAACGCGTCAGACAACAAAATTTCCAGTCTACCGGTCAAGTTTCTTCACAACGCCACAAGAGTAATGTGCTTGGACATCAGTGGAAATCACTTTCAAACTCTACCTTTAGAACTTTTGACAGAAGCACCGGATCTTCATCTGTTCTCTGTCTCCAAGAACAAACTCCAACAATTGCACCACAACATGTTCCTTAACAATGTCCAGCTGGTTAATCTGAATCTAAGCTACAATTTATTCTCAAGTTTTCCCCAAGGTCTATTCCGAAATTTAAGTCGACTTGAATCTTTGGATCTGGATGGTAACAACCTGACAATTTTTCCTGATCACATTTCTGAGGATCTGCCACGCCTGCAAGAATTATTCTTGAGCCAGAATGACTTTTCACAGCTTCCATTTCTTCAATTTCCAGAGCTCCGTCGACTACATCTGAGTATGAACAACATATCAGTCATAGCTGAGGACTTCTTTCGATCCATTCCTGATCTGCAAATTCTAGATCTTTCGTACAATAACATTGAGTACCTTCCGGAAAATGCTTTTGATCAACTTACCTCCCTAAAAACTTTGCTCCTGAACAACAATCTGTTGAGCGTGTTCAATAATCCCAGCGGCCTTGTACATCTCTATGAGCTGGACATCTCAAACAATCTTATAACTAGTATAGATGCATATAGGACGTTTGAAAAACTGGTCATACTTAGGGCAAGTAATAACAAACTGGTCAAAGCTGTCTTTAAGATTGCTCAACTTAAGGAACTCAAATATGCCGATCTATCTAGAAACTTTATCCAAGGATTCGAAGCCATGAATCTACTCTATTTATCCACAGCATTGACTGTCAATCTGAAGATGAACAGAATATCCAAACTTATTGTTACTGAAGGTCAATTATACAGTCCAAAGTGTTACGAGAACACGATCGTGGTTGAAGTAAGCGACAATCCTTTTCAGTGCAACTGTCACATACTACCCTTGCTCTTCTATGCCTACGACAACATATCCGTCAGAGCCAATGCTCCAGAAATAGGTATGTATTTCTATGGTTTCCACAGTGCAAGATTGGACGTTACGGAAACAAAGTGTGCAAACCCCAGCTTCATGACTGACAAGAGGCTGGACGATATTGCGAGCTGGCCACTCCATTTGCTAACCGTGCTAGGATTGTGCCAGTTTGCGTCTGGTTCCTTAACAGCGGGTAACATCAATTTAGACATAGAGTGCCCTTGAAGTGCTAAAGCCTGGTTTACATTTGTCGAGTAGACGGGAGAGTAGCTGTAGCGAGTAGAGCAAAGCGAGCTACTCACCACGTGTAAACAACTGGGGAGAGCACTGGAGCCAGTACTCGCTCCAGTAGTCATGACAGTCGAGTGGCTGGCCACGGAGGACAGCGACTCGACCGAGTTGCTTCTCCCATCGATTTTTTCACTCGCGCGTAAGCTCGACAGACCACTCGATCAATGTAAACGCTTCCTGAGGAGAGTATGGAGTCTGTGCGGTGGTTAGTGTTGTGATTTTGCATATCAATTGTATTTGTATTTTTTAAGAAATTCAACCGTGATCCAAATCCGACAACATAAAGTTTGTAGAGATGTAGGAGAAGTAAAATTGAAAGCAAGAATTTACGTTCTACGTACAACCAAGAACAATTGAAAATAGAAAAATCAGGGAAGTTAGTTTACTTTCTAGACTTGTTCTATGCATTATTGTATCATTTCTCGTAAAAAAGAAGTGTGTGAACCGTTTTAGAGCTCTTTTTATAAATCGCCAACGACGTCGACGTGTTCATATTGTCAAAAGAGCACCAAACAGCTGCAGCGACTGTACCACTTTGCTAGAAAGTGTGTACAGCTACTTGCCACATAATAGTCGAGTCGAGCAGACAGGCCAGTAACTCTCCCGCTCACTCGACCAATGTAAACCAGCCGAAAGGGACCGTGTTCCTTCACAGTTGGGAAAGCTATACTTGCATATATAATGTTTGCGATGGTGTCAATCTTTATGGACCTACCTTAATTTCTTTATCTTGAAACATTATTGATTTCCTTCCGACGGAAAGTAGAAATTAGCATTGTATTGTTTTTCAAGGGAATAGAAAATAAAAAATATGAATTACTATTGTGATAGAACAAATTTTAGTATTGCAAGAAGTTATATTATGCAAGAAGTGTGTGTTCTAAAATTGGTATAGTGTGGAAGAAATAAAAATATAGCGAATTAATTTCTATTGATACTTAATGTTCTTATCTTATATTATCAAAAGATCTTATTTGACACATATCCAGAAGCAGAAGTGCTAGGGACATTTGCTGAGATTTTATTTCGACACATATCCTCAAGCAGAAGTGCTACGGACATTTGCTGAGATCTTATTTCGACATATATCCTCAAGCAGAAGTGCTATGGACATTTGCTGAGATCTTATTTCGACACATATCCACAAGCAGAAGTGCTACGGACATTTGCTGAGATCTTATTTCGACACATATCCTCAAGCAGAAGTGCTAGGGACATTTGCCGACATCTTATTTCGACACATATCTTGAGCTAAATTGTATTGAGATGAGGTAGTTGTTCGCATAGACCCTCGTGGATTTGGTTTTCAACTGATAAAAGATGGTTGTGTTCCAAGAAAAGAACTTCAATAAATATCCCGATGACTTCGTTGGAGTGTATAATTCTTAAATTTGTGCTAGATCTCCATGCATTTATGGGGAATATGAATTAACATGTTGCTTCTTTTGTAGGTGCGGTAGTGTCAGGGCACGGTTTATGCTTGTAAAAAACCCCATATTAGATAAAATCTGAAAGTGCGATTTAATCACTTTTGGTAAATATTAATTTTAATGCTATATGAAATCACTTTATTTATACAGGGTGATTTTTTTAAAACTCATGGTTTTCTTTGTTGTGTAAAATTTGTAAATGAAGTATTATTTCCATGCGGTTTGTGGCAAATGAATAAGGAAGGATGGGAGATTTATTGGAGTATGTTTACCGGTTTATATGCATCCCGGGTAATATCGCCCACGTCTCAACAAAAACAGCAAATATTCACCAGTGTACACTACAATAACATTGAAGTATTGGATTTTTGATAAAACTGAATTAAAGAAAATGAGTTCTTTTTTTTTGTATTCACTCAAACATATGGCACAGACATATGACATAACATCTCACCTTTAAAGAAGGTGCTGAAAGTGTCGACCTCCTTCCTGTAAACAAACTCGAACACGCCGTTCCATGTTAAGGGCTGTCTGACATAGTGTTTCTGCGCTAATGTTCGGAATTTCAGTGATAATGTTCTGCTTCAACATTTCCAGGGATGTAAGGTTGTGTACACACGTCCCTTTAGGAAGCCCCACAGAAAGAAGTCAAGTGAAGTTAAGTCTGGAGACCTCGGAGGCCACAATCGCTATGAAATAACCCTATTCGCAAAGAAACTTTCAATCAGTGCCATACTGTCATGCGATGTATGGCATGTAGCACCATGTTGTTGAAAATAACCGTGTGTGAGTTCAATGCCGTCCAAACTTTCAACAAATTCCATGACTATTGACCTGTACCGCTCTGTGTTCACTGTGTCATTGAAGAAGATTGGACCCACTATACGTGATGCTGAGACAGCGCACCATACCCCAACTTTCTGTGAGTGCAACGGAATTTCGATTACACTATGTGGATTTTCAGCTGCCCATATCCGTGTATTCTGCGAATTAACATACTCAGAGAGATTTAACCAGGCTTCATCAGGAAACCACGTTATTTTCAGAATATCAGGATTAGGCACAATAAACATTAAAAACCAATTACAGTAATCTACACGTTTAACTTTATCTCGATCCTTCAATTCTTGAACAACTGTAATTTTGTACGCCCTTAGTTTCGCAGTTTTCGCTGCCTTTTGACATGTTGAATAGCTATAGCCGGTTTCTTGTGACAAACGACGGAGAGATTTCTTGGGCGACCTCAAGAGTCGAGCACTGACATCTTCCACAACACCTGCCCGCGGTGTCCGATGCTTCCCTCTCTCACTCAGAAGCGATCCTGTTTCTTCCAATTTCTTCACTAGCGACAATGTTGTGCTCCTGTCTGAGGCAGAACGTGAGGCAAATTTGCTTCTAAATGCCCTTTGCGTAGCAACAACAGAATCAGTTTTCCAGAAACTTTTCACGATAAACACACGTTCCTGCAAGGAGTACACCATTCTTAATGTGTGTCCTGATCACAATAACGCAACTTTTCAGCACAACATTTACGCAAAAGCACACAACTTTCCAGCACAATAATATAACAGCTCAATTTCCTGGTTATTGTTGACAATGACAACGGTGCTATCTACAGGAGGAAACTTAAACCTCCGCACTGCATCCAAACTCCCAGACCATATAGGCGCGAAAGGTACACTGGTGAATATTTGCTGTTTTTGTTGAGGCGTGGGCGATATTACCCGGGATGCATATAAACCGGTAAACATACTCCAATAAATCTCCCATCCTTCCTTATTCATTTGCCACAAACCGCATGGAAATAATACTTCATTTACAAATTTTACACAACAAAGAAAACCATGAGTTTTAAAAAAATCACCCTGTAGTATCATTGAATTATGATTATTGACACAGTGGTGAAGTCGCCGCCTTTAAGCACAGCACGCCTGCGACGCAATGTGTGCCGAGTAGTGGGGTTTATGCTATAACAAGCACCACTTACAAGTGCAGAAAAGAAGAGGCTATTTGATTGAACAATCCGATTTGCCTATACTTAAAACAATGGCAAGAGGGGCTTATACCCCAAATCTTCAGGTGTGATATGCTCTGAATTTTTAAAAATTTTGAATTCTAGTGTAGAAAGGAAGAAGCCTCAACAGATAGATTTGCCTACACTTAAGACTATGCTAAGTTCCATATGATCTTATTGTTTACAGTGTGTTTTTCTGTCAAAATTCCTGGGATTTTGAATTCTAGTGTAGAAATGGTGAGGCCCCCCTCAGATTGATTCTGCCATGTGTATATTAATATAAAGCTCATAGCTCCTGGGTTCTGAGACCCAGTAGAGAATGGCGCATAGCCCCATGGTTTTTATTGCCTTGTAAACAAGAGGCTCGGGTTTGAGGCCTGATAAAATGTGAAGCCTCCCCTGATGGCAAAATGTTAATATTGTTGCCTTGTAAACAAGAGGCTCGGGTTTGAGTCCTGACAAAATGTGTAAGATTGAAATACATGTGGCAAAATAATATCTCCACACGTGAGATTTTGAGAATAATTATTGTTAGTTGATATATAATTGATAGCTCCCAGATCTGAAAACCTGGTAAAAAGTGTTATACAACAGCATAAAAAGCAAAATTATTTTATATTGGGGATCACCAGGGTCAAGTTACTGCTGTTGAACTGGGTATAAAAGCACCAGCTCAGCCACTAACTGCTGTTATAATTGTTTTGGCATAGTTCTGTTTTTTTGGACCAAGAAATTTTATATAAATAAACAACAAAAATGCCAAATCAAAAATATTGCAATCAGTGTAATAAAAATATATCTAGTTCTAATTGGGCTAGGCATTGCCATATTTGTGACCGTAAGAAATGTAGAAAGGCCACAAAAATATGTCCAAGATGCCATAAAATATTAAGCAAGGCATATTACAAATGGCACAAGTGTAATTCTTATGTACAGTCATCAACATTGCCCCCACAACCATCTACATCTGGTCTGAAAAGAAAGCATGAAGCACCTGTTAATGCTTCACCAGCAAAGCAGCCACGCTATGCACCACCCATCCATAGCAGTTTTAATGGCCAATTAAGGGATTATCGGTTTGTATCAGAGCCAAGATGTGGTATTAATAATTTTTTGAACAGTGTAAATTCTGACGTGCAGGCAATTCTAAATGCACAAAATGGCTCTTATAAGCTGTCCCTCAAATTGTTTGCACAATATAAGAAACCAATCGGCACAAAATTCACACAGCCCCACATAACAGAAACTGTACCTGTGTACCTAAATGCAAATTCAGACAAAATAATAAGCAGTTTGATAGATCAATTGAATATTAAACACTCTGAATTTGCAGCAAAAGAGTCTGGATGGAGCCTATGCGGTTCTCCACACAAGTTATATGTTAATATTTCTGAATTCAGCCCATTACAAGGATCTACATATCTGCCATTACCTGCCAATATTAAAAACAAAAAAGCCGTGGTTAATATTGAAAATAATGATGAGAAATGCTTTTTGTGGTGTATTTTAGCTGCTTTGTATCCAGTTTCAGATAATCCAAAGAGAATAACTTATTATAAACAACATGAAAATGATTTTGATGAGGCAATGGACGGTTTAGAATATCCAATGTCTGTTCAGAATATTGATAAATTTGAAAAAAAGGCCAGGGATATTAACGGTAAACAATTATCTATTAATGTATTTATTTGTTCTACTGGCCGTGGCAATTGCTTGATAGCACCTCTCAGAATCAGTACATTTGATGATGATTCTGCTGTTCCGATTGATCTGCTCTTAATTGAAGGGGATGATACACGCCATTATACTCTGATACATAATCTTGAAGCTTTAGTCAGAACACAACTAGACAAATCTAATAGAATATTTAAGTTGTGCAGAAGATGTTTAACTGTATTTAATGGTCAAAAAATGGTGAATGGGGTTCGTGAAAAAAATGCAGAAATTGTTAAAAACAAGTTAATTGAACATTTAAAATATTGTGGCAACCATAAACCTGTTCATATGGTGATGCCAATGCCAAGTGAAAATGCCAAATTCAAAAAGTTTGAAGCCTTGTTGGAACACCCAGCATATATAGTGTGTGATTTTGAATCAAATCACAAACCTCTTGCATTCTGTAGCCCAGACCCTGATGAATCCTCAATTACACCATACCAGTTACATGAACCTTCCAGTTTTTATTATGTTGTTGTACAGGATGGTGTTGTTAGTAAAGAAGATTCATACATGGGAGCAGATGCCATCAAAGAATTTGCACATAGAATAGAAAATGAGTGCCGTGACATAGCATCTAATATCTTATTAAAATCAAAACCCATGTTGCCTTTAACAGAGAAACAGATTGAAGATTTCAACAATGCAGAAAAATGCCCGGTATGTGATTCTGAATTTTTAGATACAAATATCAAGGTGAAACACCATTCTCATACAGATGGTAAATTCTTAATGGCCCTGTGTAATAGCTGTAATATTAACATCCAGAGACCAAAATTTGTCCCCATATTTTGCCATGGTGCATCCAATTATGATTTTCATCATTTGATCAGGTACGAGGGGTTTGACAAGGAGAATTTAAATATTTTAGCAGAAAATGATGAAAAATATATATCTATTAGCAAAATAATTAAAGTTAATGGTGTTCCTATTCATTTAAGATTTCTTGATTCCTACAGAATTTTATCAGCTAGCCTGGCTACACTGGCCACTCAATTATCTGATGATCAATTCAAAATCACATGTACCATGTTTCCAAATCAGGACCTGAAATTAATTAGGCGGAAGGGTGTATATCCATATGACTATATTACAGATTTTTCTAAATTTGATGAGTGTGCTCTGCCACCACAACAAGCATTTTACAGCAAAGTCAGAGGATCTGGAATCACTGATGATGATTATCACCATGCCCAGTTGATGTGGAACAATTTAAAATGCCAGACATTTGGTGATTATCACATGGCTTATTTAAAACTTGATGTCACTCTCTTAGCTGATATACTTCAGGCATTCAGAAAATCTTCCATGCAAAATTATAAGCTGGATCCAATGTATTTCTACAGTGCCCCGGGCCTAGCATGGGCTGCAATGTTTTTGAACACTAAAATGCAATTGGATCTGATCCAGGATCAGGACATGTATCTGTTTATGGAGCAATGTATAAGAGGGGGCATGGTGCAATGTTCTCAGAGATATGCCAGAGCTAATAACAAATATATTCCTGATTATGATCCAGCACTGCCATCAAATTATATACTGTATGTGGATGCAAACAGCCTGTATGGTTATGCTATGATGGATAAACTGCCATATGCAGGGCTTGAATGGGTCGAAGATTTTAATATTGAGAATCTTAAGGATTTTGATGACAGTAAGTATGGCCTGTTCTTAGAGGTTGATCTGAAAATTCCAGATAATTTACACAACATATTTTCTGATCTGCCCCCAATTCCCGACGTTAGGTGCGCACCTGGCTCTAAACAGAAGAAATTGATGATGACACTGGAGCCAAAACAGGGTTATGTCATATATTACAAAAACCTCCAGTTCCTGATGAATCATGGTGTTCAAGTGACAAAAGTTGGAAAAGTTTTGAGGTTCAGGCACTCAAAATGGTTGAAACCATATATTGAAACAAACACAGAGCTTCGAACATCAGCAATAAGTCAATTTGATAAATCTTTGTTTAAATTGATGGTCAATTCAGTGTATGGCAAAACAATTGAAAATGTCAGAAAACATACCGATGTTAAAATAATTACTGACCCCAGCCGGAGCAAAAAATTGATTGCAAAGCCTAATTTCAATTATAGTAGAATTTATGATGAAAATATGGCACTTTTCAACATGAAAAAAACAAATATTAAATTTGATAAGCCTATTTATGTAGGGGCTGTGATATTGGAATTGGCCAAATTACACATATTAAAATTGTATTATGATGTGTTGAAACCTTTTTATGGTGATTGTGTAAAATTGATGTACATGGACACTGATAGTTTTGTTCTTGATATTCAAACAGAAGATGTTTATCAAGATATAGCACAGCCTGAATTGTTTCAATACTTTGATACCAGTGAACATACAGAGATTCAACACCACAACAAAAAAGTGCCTGGCAAGTTAAAAGATGAGACACTTGGTGATGTTATTGTGGCATTTGCTGGGTTAAGAGCCAAGATGTACAGTTTTGAAACATGTAGTGGTGTTGTTGCCAAAAAAGCCAAGGGCATTGGCAGAGTGATTGTGGAAAAAGAGCTCCAATTTGAAGATTATAAAAATTGCCTCAAATCATGTAGCACAATCAGAACATCAGAATCCAGAATTCAGAGTGTGGATCACTTGCTGACTACAAATATTGTAAGAAAAGTGGCTCTGGACCCACATGATGATAAGAGATGCATTTTGTCATGTGGCATACATACTTTACCATGGGGTCATTGTGATTTGAAAAATGGCAATCAATGCCCAATTACAGAGCATGATTTGAAATAAATAAACATGCCTATGAACTTATTTGGGTTCAAAAAACAGGCTATTATGGACCTGCCAACACCACAAGCCTCTTCTGATATAATATCTAAACTAAGTGCTTTGTTAATTATTCATCTGAACAGCATATTTACAGATGTTGATGATGAAACAGGTAAAATATTGTACATATTTAACAATAATTTAAATCATTACCAATTACCTGTAGGTGGGCAATTGCAATTTATTACAACCCTTGAGGGTGATGTCAAGATTTCAGTGGGGAGAAATATTTATAGAATTAAGCACTCAAACATGATTTCTGGCACTGTTTATACTGTTTCTGCTGGTGACTGCTTATATATTGAGGTCCCGGGATCATATGACAAGCTTATACCCTTTTTTATAGAATTAAGAATCAGATACTCTATAATAAATAACCACTAAAACAAAAATGCCTAATGATATATTTGGCCATACAAGGCATGAAGATCACAGTGATGAGATTCTGATGCTTGATGTCAGAGTCAAGAAATTAAGAAGTGATTTACAAGCTTTACAAACCACACTCAATGCCAGTCTTCAATTAGAAATTACAAATTTGCAATCACAATGCATGGACCCTCTTCTTAAAATTGACTCAGAACTCAAATTGCTGCTTCAGAAATATACTGATTTGGCAACATTAGATAATTTTCAAAGTTTAGAAGAAGCTGTAGCAGCTCTTCAAGCCAAATTTAAAACCCAGGCCACCAATTCTGAGCAATTGAAACAACAATTAGAAGAACAGATTAATAATGTCCAGGCACAGCTCCAAACAATTGTCAAAAGCATAGAATCACAAGAAGATTTTGATCTAGTGATTTCCACTCTAAAAGAACAGATTCAATCACTCCAAATACCTAATCTGGATCCTCTGCACAATGCCATAGCCGAGGTTAAAGAAAAAATTGAGACACTTGAAAATTTTATGAACAACTTGCCATCTTCTGATGCTTTGAGTGCAATAACTCGGAGTGTTGCAAATATTAAGCTGCAACTTGAAACATATGAAGATTTTGGAAAAATTCAAAGTACCATAACCCATCTTGAGGGTACAATAGCAGCAGTGCAAAGTGATTTGGCAAATGTACAAGAAACTCTAGAATCTCGCCTGCCCGGTATTGTAGATACTCTTGTTAGTGTCCAGCACCAAATCACAAAGCTTGAAAACCTCAACACTGAATCTGAACTATCTCATTTTCACCATTTGATTGATGATATTCAAACAAAACTTGAAATTTTACAACAATCAACACCCACTCAGGCAGATATAGCCCTGCTCCAAAATGCTATGCAAAATGTGGCTGATGCTTCTGAATTAAACAATGTAAAATTGGCACTTGAATCTTTGCAAAATACAGTATCAAATCTTCCTACATCACAGGAACTTAAAAATATTAAGAGGGCAGTGAATAGGATATTGAAATCAGAAGATATCAAGAATATCCAAGCAGAGATCAAACATCTCACTCAGACAGTGGCCACTCTACCAACCAATCAACACATTAATGAACTGCATGCCCTGTTTGAGGATATCAGAAGACAGGTCCATGATCTTACTGCTCAAAATTCAAAATTGGCAGTTGTTGAAAATTTGCAACAAATTGTAGCTAATATCAAGCAACAGCTAGGAACCATGGAATCCAATCAAGCAAATGCTCTGTCTGTTTTTGCCACCCAGCTTCAAGAGATTGTGCAACAATACAAAAAACTTATTGTGGACATAAAAATCAAGCCAGGCCATGATGATGATGTTAGGACCATCAATGAGCATCTTGAATCTGTAACAAGCAGATTGCTTACAGCAGAAAAAGAAATAACAGGCATAATTGAGAATCCAAAACATACAGTAATTCTTGAATTGTACAGCATCCCCAACAAAGAATATGATTCTCCATTTACACCAGGTGGCAAAATATATATGCTGTCCCCTGCACAATTTTATTACCAGTTTTTTGTTGGGGGCACATTGAGACCAATCAAGATCAAATATTGGCTACAACCACAGGCACACCACTACCCCACCTTATCAATAACAAATGCTGACAACAAAGTAAAAATCACCAGTGTAGAATTAGAGGATTTTACAGATCCCAATACATTAGAAACATCTTATGCTGAAGATGATGGCTCTCTGGAATTTAAAATACAAATAGGGGACAAATTATATTTAGAAAATCCTGTAGTATCAGCTGCTGAACACCCCATAGTTGCAATATTCTTGTTTTCATATTATGTCTAGACAAATTATTGTTGATGAATTACACAGACAAGCCAGACATAATTTTAAGAGATTGCCCGTAGTTACAAAAGGCATAGATGATTTATGGCAGAGCGACTTGATTGAGTTGGCAAGTGGAGAGCTGAAAAACTTAGACAAAATCAACAAGGGCCACAAGTATCTACTCACTGTAATAGACACATTTTCAAAATTTGCCTGGGCTGTGCCACTCAAATCCAAGACTGGAAAATGTGTTACAGAAGCCATCAGGACAATCATCAATCAGAGTGGAAGATCACCGCGCTATTTGCAAACAGATAATGGCAAAGAATTTTATAATTCTGTGTTCCAACAATTTATTAAAAGCCAGTCAATAAAACATTATTCGAGTTACAGTGATCTCAAAGCCTCAATTGTAGAGAGATTCAACAAAACCCTAAAAAATCTTATGTATAAACAATTCACCCTCCAAGGTAATAATAAATGGATTAATATTCTTCCAGAACTTCTACATAAATATAACAACTCGGTCCATTCCACAATCAACATGAAACCCTCTGAAGTAACTTCATCTGATGAGCAAAAATTGATCAGGACTGTTTATTATCCTAGATACCAGCCAACAACAAGAAAGGCCAAATACAGGGTGGGTGATCAAGTAAGAATCAGCAAATATAGGCACTTATTCAAAAGAGGCTTTACAAGAAACTGGAGCACTGAATTATTTACAGTGGTTCAAGTTAAACCTGGGACCCTTAACACATATATAATAAAAGATCACAGAGGAGAAATTCTCAAAGGCAGGTTCTATGAAGAAGAACTCACCAAAACTAAACAGCCTGACACATATCTCATAGAAAAAATCATCCGCAGAAAAGGCAACAAGTTACTTGTCAAATGGCTAGGACTTCCAGAACACAGCTGGATCGATGCAAACAAAGTGATAATATGAACACCTGGGATGTTATAAAAAGGCTGCCAGAACCTGAACAGCAGAATAAGAGAAATGGAAAATTGCTGCCTGATAATATTAGATGTCTTATTGTTGGGCCATCTGCTTGTGGTAAAACTACACTAATAGTTGATAATTTTTTATTGGCACCCAACTGGTTAGACTGGAAAAACAGGCACTTGTATGTTTTCTCTAAGAGCTTGGAACAATTAAAATATCAGCAGCTGATGAAACTATATGATGGACTGGATATAGCTACTTTTGAATCAGATGTTAAGCCACTCCATGACTGTCTTGATAACTCTGTTGTTGTGTTTGATGACATTATACTGGATAATCAAAACAAGGTTAGAAATTTCTTTACACAGGGTCGACACAAAAACATTGATTGCTTCTACCTGGCACAGACTTTTCAAAAATACCGAAGCAGCTGATCCGAGACAACAGCAATTTTATATGTGTGTTTCATCAAGATCATACCAACCTCAAACACATACATGATGAATATGTAGGTGGGGACTTGAGCTACAATGATTTTTCCAAGTTTTGCAGTAGGTGCTGGAACCAGGACAGTTATGGGTTTGTCACAATTGATATGACAAGAACACCCAATAGTGGCAAATATAGAAATAAAATCAACAATTTTCTAGACATTGAAATATAAATAAATAAACATGAAAAGGCCAATCATTGATGATCTTAAATTAAGAGATTATCTTGTAAAAAGATTTAAGGGATGGAAATCACAGAACCGAGGAATTTATGAACAACACAAACAAACAGAACAGCCTATTATTGATGCTATTAGTGAATTAGGTAAAAATATCAAAACTGTTACAGAGCAAAATCAAAATTTGATCACAGAGCTTGTACCTGTAGCTGCAAGGAACATATTAGATTATCCAATCACCCCACTTTCCAGTATTCATACACATAGTCCTGTTGCTCCTCGAAGAATTGAAGCTACTCAGGATCCTATTGAATTGGGTCTTCTTGCTCAAAAATATTTAAGCACACCTAAAGACAACAAAGATGAGGTCTTTGGCTTATATGCTGACACAGAGCGTGATGGTAGCATCATACATAGAATTGGCAATTTCAGAGTAACATTTATGGGAGATGATATAATTGTTTATTCAGAATCTCATCTTGGACAAAGAGGTGGTTTTGTTAAATATCCCGGCACACCTGGATTGTGGGAACTGATGACTCGGAAAAGGCCTGGCAGCTATACAGATCAAGATTATGAGCACTACAAAGAAATATTAATAAAATCAGATGCTCTATACCAGAACAATGATCCCACACAAAAAAGAGTCAAGTCTAGCAGTGGGGCAAAATACAATAATTTAATCAAGCCCATATGGTCACAGATTAAGACTGGCAGTGGAATCAAACAATACAACACCCTGCCTAAAGAATTTGTGTGGGTTGATGATGTCAGGAAACTTGTAGATAGGTTATTGGTGATAGCTGGGGAGGAAAATGCTGGCAACAACAATTTTTACAATGAAAAGGTTGGAATTATGGACATGATAAGCACAAAATTGTCTAATTTTATAGTGAATGACACTAAGGGGATTGGATATCTTATAAAAATTATTAATACTCTACCACCTAAATTTTGGAATATTTCTGAGGGTCGGGGCCTGGTTAATGACATTATAAACAAGCTGCCATTTGAACTACACATTCCAGGCTATCAGTATTGTGGTCCGGGCACAAAATTGGACCATAGATTAAACAGAGGTGATCCTGGTGTTAATCCCCTAGATGCTGCTTTTAGAGACCATGACATAGCATACAACACACATTCTGATCTTGACAAGAGACATGTTGCAGACAAGAAATTAGAAGAGGCTGCATTTGGTAGATTTGTAAGCAAAGATGCTTCTTTGAGTGAGAGAATAGCAGCATTGGGGACCACCATAGCTATGAACACCAAACAAAAACTGGGGTGGGGGTTGTGAATATGTATATAATAAACCTACAATGAAGGCCAAGGGTGTTATGTATCAAATACCTTATGCAGGTCTTAAATCTCTTAAAACTATTGATAGTCTTTTAACCAAAAAGCAGCGGAAGAAAAAAATTCTTGTATTGCCAAGGGCCATGGTATGAAATTGTTGCTTAGTACCCCCAATTAAAAAAATTACAACAATCCAGAAAAAAATCACATGTGGGGGGTTTCATATTTACTATCCCGGCCATCTTAGCAGCTCTCGGGGCTGTTGGGAGCTTGGCTGTGGGATCAGCTGCCATAGCAAAAACAGTAATAGATGCCAAGAAAAATAGGGCAGAATTAGATGAATTGAATCGCCATAACCTGGCCATGGAGAAAAAAGGCAAAGGTGTTAAGAGAGCCATGAATAAGTTTAAAAAAAACAAGAGCCGCTTACAAACCAAGATATTGAAGCTTTAATCAAGCCACTGGGCATCAAAAATTTTAGAGGTGTGTACATGTCTGATTCTTTACCAGAGCAACCACTCAACAAAGAGTGTGGCATTGTTAATTTGGATAAGTACAAAAATCAGGGCACTCACTGGATTTGTTATCTTAAATATTTAAACAATGAGGCATTTGTGTTTGATTCATTTGGAGGTGTTCCACCTGAAAATTTAATAAAATATCTAAATTCAGATAATCTTTATTACAATAATGCCCGTGTTCAAAATTTCAAAGATGTTAATTGTGGACATTTGTGTTTATCTGTTCTTAGATATATGTCTCAAATAAATAAACCATCAATTGAAAATTTTCAAAAGGCCCTGTGGTATTTAAAACATCATGGGGGTATTCCATCTCACCAGCCAAAATTCAATATTGAAACTCAAATTACATGATGACATAGTGTATCCCAAAACAATAGCTCTCAGAGCATTTTATGGCATGTACTTGATCCCTAATATTACACACCACAACAACAAAATTGCAGTAGGGGATCAAAAAATTGTCATCACTCCAGGGCAATATAATCTATCCACTCTAAATGCTCAATTACCCAGAGGTGTAGTGTTAAGTCAAAATTCTGTCACTCACAGAGTAGAGATTGTATCTGCTACAGAAACAGTGGATCTGGGTACTATAGGAGAGCTGTTAGGCTTTGAGAACAACACAAAACTTGAACCGGCCATCAAACACACTGCTATTAATATACCTAAATTCTTAGCCATAGAGACTCTGAATATTCACTGTAATGTGGCTGAGGGTATGATCACCAAATCAAATGGGATAGGCACTCACAAACAAACTGGCATCATTGCAACATTCAAACCTAATTCTGAATTTATGGAGCCAATCATCTACACTCCATCCCCAACATTATATTTTCCTGTGTGCCATAATAGAATAGATAATATTGAATTGATGGTCACTAATGAAAAAGAAGAATTAGTTGATTTTGCTGGAGCCACAACAACTGCAATCATAGAGATTAATATTTAAATAAAAATATATACAAAAAAAATGGAGAATATTGAGAGTTATGAGCTACAATCATTCCCCCCAAACAGGAGGACATTTGCAAATTTAAATCAACCCAACACAGAGATTGAGGTTGATCTTGATGTAGGGGATGGCTTTATACACCCCCACAGAGCAGATCTATACATCAAATTTGATGTTGTAAAGCTCGATGGAACAGATTATCCGGCAAATTCAAATATAAGATTGGTGGACAATTTTGTGCCCCATCTGTTCTCTGAAATTGAGATCAGAAAGCATGGTGTTGTTATAAACAAAGTGGATTATCCCGGCATTACCTCCACAGCTTTGGCCACACTAAAATTATCCAAAACCGAGGCTTCTTACTACAAAATAGGTGGATTTGAGGCTGGTGATAAAATTATATCTAAGAGCCACACAGTGCTGTTTCCTATGCGCCTGTTGCCAGGATTCTTCTCAGATTACAAAGATATTATGTGGAAGGGTGGTTTAAGAATCACATTTAGAAGAGCTGCAAATGAAAATGCTTTGATGAGGTACAGCACATTAAACTCTACAGGGGAAGCTCTGCCCAATACCCTACCTGATGAAGGCAAATGCATTATTCAGACTATGGAGCTAAGAATCCCAGTTGTTGAATATGAGGCCAGTTATGCTCTTAAATACAAAGCAGATATAATAAAAAATCCACAAGTACCTTTACAATTTTATACATATCAATGTGTACAGAAGCCTGCAACTGGTACTTATTATGAGTTTGATGCTACAAATTCATTCTCCAGTATACAATATGACATGCCGGATTTTGTGGTGGTATTGTTTCAGAATGGAAGACACAATAATCAGGAAAAAAATTCAAGTAGATTTGATAACTGCAACATCAAGAACATATATCTTAAAAATGGCAGAAATGAGGTATTTCCTAGAGAAAATTATAATTTAGACATTTCCAAGGATGATTTCCTTAAATTATATGAAGCATTTACAGCATACAAAAGGTTCACTACTGGCAATACTGACATGTATTACACACCAGATGAATTCAAAACACAGAGACCCATGTTTGTCATCAATGCTTCAAAAAGGAAACAAGTTGTGGTGAATGACAGGACAAACATTAAAATTATCATGAGGCATTACCTGATGACACCATATGTAGTGTTATTCTCATAGGGGAAAAATCATATGTTTATGATGTAAGAAATGAGAGAGTCACAGAACAATTCTAGAGGGCCGATTCAAACACAGAATCCCCTTGATTACAAAGCAATAATACCAACATTTTGCCGTCAGGGAGGCTCAGACACTCTGCCAGGTTTCGAACCTGTGGCCTTTTGATTATAGAACATATAGGCCAAGGAATTATGTCTACACCACATCTGCATATTGCAGAGAAGCTCAAATAACACAGTACTTCTGAATATTCTGCAGAAAAGCTAAAATACAATTCAAAATGGGATTTTGATATGTGCAGTAAATATTCAGAGTCCCTCTCAGGTACATACTAGGTCGTTCAAGTCAATCGGGGACTTTTTTTTAAAAAAAATAGAAGAACAAATTTCAAAGTGTGGTAACTGGATTTATTTTTCCACATAACCTCCTCTTACAGTTATACACTTATCCCAGCGTTTAACTAACGCCTGGAATGCTTCCGCATAGAAGGATTTATCATTACGGCGGAACCATTGTAGGACAGCATTCTTCACTTCATCATCAGTGTTGAAATGTTTTCCTCCAAGGAATTCCTTCAGGGGTCCAAATAGGTGAAAATCACTTGGCGCTAAGTCAGGACTATAGGGGTGTGTGGTAATATCTCCCAGCCGATTTCCTGGAATGTTTGGAATGTGTGTTGAGCGGTATGCGGTCGTGCATTGTCTTGCAAAAAGAGAACACCCTTTGTGATGAAACCCGGACGTTTCTTCCGTAAACTCTTATGCACATCACGCAGAACACGGCAGTAATACTCACTGTTGATAGTGACACCATGGGGTAAAAAATCAACGTGAATAATCCCCTGTTTATCCCAAAAGACACTTGCCATCACTTTACCAGCAGACGCAACTGTTCGAAATTTCTTGGGAGGTGGTGATTCCGTATGCTTCCACTGCATCGATGCTCTTTTGGATTCTGGAGTGAAATGGTGAACCCATGTTTCATCACATGTCATGATGCGATTCAGAAAATCCTGGCCTTCCATGTCATAGCGGTCCTTGAGTTCTCTGCAGACTTCAACTCTTCTGTGTCGGTCAAAAGCGGACAGCTGCTTTGGGACCCACCGTGCACTCACTTTTCGGAACAACAAATGATCATGAATTATTGTGTTCACTGTTCCTAACGACAGATTACACACCCTTGCAATTTCACGACAGTTTATGCGACGATTGTCCAGGATCAGCTGCTCCACGCGCTGAATGTTTCCAGGAATGATTGCCGTGGGCTGTGATCCACCACGACCGGGATCGTCAGTAATAGAGATACGGCCATCTTTGAAGCGCTTATACCATTCAAATGTCTTACTGCGACAGAGTGTCTCATCACCGTACTGAGCCTGAAGTCTTCTGTAAATTTCTGCAGGTTTTCTGTCCTCGTTCACTAAAAACTTCATCACAACACGCTGTTCCATGTAGACATTCACACTGTTGTCCGCCATCTTGAATAACGATCTATGCAGAAACGCGGGAAATGAGCGCCGCCTACCAGTAACAGCACACAGTTGCCAGTTCCTACTGCATACAAAACCTCCAGCCTAGGCGTCTATTTAAACCTGGAAAAAGAAAAAGTCCCCGATTGACTTGAACGGCCCACGTATTAACACAACTGAATTCTTTCAGGCAAACATGCAAGCGGGCAACTAAGAATTCACCTTGGAGTTAATGACACTGATGGAAGGCATGCAAGAGATATAATCTACACTGTGTCCTTTCAGGGAAAATTATATGTCAGCAGATATAATCTCCCAGGCGTGCAATTAATTGCCTGGCCGGGACATGTGACTGATCAAAAGATTAGAAGAACATGCAGGCACCTGCACATGTCTTATTGTATTGATCGGGATGTTTTGCCATGAGAATATAAGTATTTGGCTGAGCTGGTGCTTTTATACCCAGTTCAACAGCAGTAACTTGACCCTGGTGATCCCCAATATAAAATAATTTTGCTTTTTATGCTGTTGTATAACACTTTTTACCAGGTTTTCAGATCTGGGAGCTATCAATTATATATCAACTAACAATAATTATTCTCAAAATCTCACGTGTGGAGATATTATTTTGCCACATGTATTTCAATCTTACACATTTTGTCAGGACTCAAACCCGAGCCTCTTGTTTACAAGGCAACAATATTAACATTTTGCCATCAGGGGAGGCTTCACATTTTATCAGGCCTCAAACCCGAGCCTCTTGTTTACAAGGCAATAAAAACCATGGGGCTATGCGCCATTCTCTACTGGGTCTCAGAACCCAGGAGCTATGAGCTTTATATTAATATACACATGGCAGAATCAATCTGAGGGGGGCCTCACCATTTCTACACTAGAATTCAAAATCCCAGGAATTTTGACAGAAAAACACACTGTAAACAATAAGATCATATGGAACTTAGCATAGTCTTAAGTGTAGGCAAATCTATCTGTTGAGGCTTCTTCCTTTCTACACTAGAATTCAAAATTTTTAAAAATTCAGAGCATATCACACCTGAAGAATTGGGGTATAAGCCCCTCTTGCCATTGTTTTAAGTATAGGCAAATCGGATTGTTCAATCAAATAGCCTCTTCTTTTCTACACTTGTAAGTGGTGCTTGTTATAGCATCAACCCCACTACTGTGCCGGGTTCGAATCCCGGACTGGCCACGGTTTTCTTTGTGAGTGTCCCTTCATCAATTCCATCATATCGTCATTCATTCTCATCTTCGCGATTAGCCAAAAGTGACAGGAAAGCGAAGTAAAGTAAATTAAATCACGCAATCGTTGCCTTGTAATGAAGGAGTCCCGAGTTCGATACTCAGTGGAGCCATGCAGTAGTTCGGATCTCTTTTTAAAGTGTAGGTCCAGTCCCAATGAGCCTTTCTGTACATAAAATGGACTTAAAAACAAACTGAACAGTAGTATTGAATTTATTGCAATAGTATATATAAAGTGAAAGTATATATGGATCTTTTTATGCGAAAGAAAACTAGAAAATCAACAAACAAAAGACAAAACGGTTAACAAATCATCTTCATTCAACTTCTGAATAGAAATAACAACATACTGATTCAATTTCCATCAAAATCGGTCAAGTATTAAAAACCAATATATGAGCAGTTTTGTGATCCAGTGGCCTCCATCTTTGTTGACGTCATAGCGGGAAAATGTTCCTGGTGGCAGATGTCCACCCAAGTCAAAAATACTTCCTTAGACACCAACGAAGCATTGGTGAAAAAAAAATTGTCTATACTCAAACTTTCCTACAATACCATAGCTAGGTCTTGAACTACGTATATAATGGGAGAATTGGAATCCGTGAGGTGGGTAATTAGTGATACAGGGAATGGAACACCATGACGGTGCACACCATTATATAGTTTGTCTTGTTCTCAATCAAAATCTGGACATTGTAGAAAGAGATGTGTGACATCTTGATTAATTTCCGCACATGTGCAGGCTTGTTTTGATGTTATGTGTAAACGTGCTAGGTGATCATTAGTGCGAACAGGGCCCGTTATAAAGATTATAACTGATCTTGGTAAATTATATGAGTAGAACGAAAGTTTAATTTGTGAATGTTCTGCATCCCATTTATATGCATTACCCTGGTATTTACCAGTGAATCCTTGGTGTGAACGCCACTGTATAACTACATCACGGTAGATACCCAATCTCCCTGTACGGCTTAGTTATGGGACTTTCCTGTACGTTATTGCTACACTGAGCATTCTCGGGACGTGCAATCAGAAAAAAATAAGTAGTTTCTTGCCATTGTACAAGTTTAATAAAATCTTTTCACTTTAAACATTCACTGGTAAATAACACAACTATACTTACAAATACAGTCACATTACAAGAAGCTGCGGGTTTTCCTTTAAAAAGAGCGTTTTCGCACAATTCACATTATCTCCTGAATCGAACAACATTTAATCTTCCGACATTTTGTTGTTTTGGCAACGGATTCAATAAAAGATGAGAAAGTTGTACAAATGTCTAGAAACCGGAAATGAATCCCGCTTCCCTTATCACTTTTAATCACGCATAAGTCCGGAAACTATAAATTTGATAACACAATACAGCAAATAAATCAATCAAACAGATTTCTGTGAAATTAACAAATAAATAAAACATGCACACGGTAAAAATAAACAAGGCCTATGAATCCGTGGATTGAAATTGGAACACCAATGTTTATTTTGAAGTTTATTTTTAAATCTTTGGAGTAGGTCCGTATAAGGAAAATAATGGGTATACGTTTTGGTTTAAATTTCAAATAGTGCTTACTTCTTTTAGGAGATTGTGAATACGTCTCCAACGCAAGAATTCACAAATAATACAGAGTGATACACTGGGAAGAATGGATAGACATCTACACATTACTAGAAACGACAATGTTAATCTCACTCGTTTAAGTAAGTCTCATTAAAACTTTGAGGATGCAATAGTCTCCTTAGTGTCAGACTGAACATTAAAATCCTTTCTGCCGGAACACACTTTTCGGATCTCTTTCGTCGCAAGGCGTATCGTCAAGAAGTACAGGATCTCAATTAAGCTTAGGACGCTGAATCCCAAACACAGCCCCAGGATACCACCACAATTGGCTGAAAAGAAACGAGAAATGTTGAGTGAGAGCAGTGCAACTAACGTATGCGTACTGAAGCATATACAAAGAAAGAAATATGGTACGTTCATAAAATAGGAACAGCATACCCACTAGATTACATAGATAAGATATCTTTACATGGGAATAGAGTAAGGAATACATGTGTGAGAAGTGGCTCTCGGGACACAAGTGTTGTGGTTTGAATCCCACATTAAACTGTAGGCCCAATCCTGATTAGTCTTTTTGATCTTAAAATGGACTCAAAACGTTTGATGCACGCACACTCTTCACTGAACAGTTAGGTAAATCTTCAAGAAAAGAAAGTTTGGAATTGACTAATGGAACTTTGTGTACTGTCTTACCTAAGAAATCAGTCCAGCCATAGAGTTCGCTCCTGTGTCGACTAATGAACTGCATATCCTTGAAGAACATGGCCACCCTTGTAACCGAGCGACTGTGAACAGAAATAAGGTACATTTCAAAATGCGAAAATCCTAGACGCACCACTGGCTGCAGATAAAGTTGATATTTGCTATCCTGAAGGAATTTGTCCAAAACAACTTCATTCAGTACGTTTAAAAATTTATAATCAACGAGTAATTAATTTACTTGTTTATGTTTGGTTAGGCAGTAAAAGAAATTCCAACTTGTTTGGTTTCAGTAGTATTCATTACCCAAAACGTTCATCTCAAATTTATATTCAGGGTTGCAGATGTTTGTTGAAACCAATGCTGAATGAAAGAACAACTCGGTTTTTTCCTGACAACGAGAACAGTGAAATTCGGTAACATTCTGAGCTAGGCACAGTTGTTCAAACGTTAAGAAATAACTGTCAGTCAACAATATCTGATTCCTCGTGAAATGAGAGCTATTATACAAATAATTAATGACACGATGTTGATCCAAATATTAAAGTAGGAAGTTTAGTACTAAATTAGCGAAAGCTACCAGAAGATACTATTTATTCTTTTGTATCAGTGCAGTTGGAACGGAAAATGCTTTCTGCACAGACTTAAACTCCAGTTTATCTATACGAAACGAGACATTCGCCTTTCTGTCAATAAAATAATACAATTTGTGATTTACCCAGCCTTAACATTTACAAAATTTGCACAACATCACATGGAGCTATATTTACTTTTACTATATAAAAAATAGAACATGAAGAATATGAAACCTCACTTCTCCCTTAGCAAATGGAACTAGAAGTAATCTGCATAAATATCCATGTGTACAATGGTAGACAGATACATCTTGCTTTACTTTTCTCAGCATGTTGCAACAACCACTAGACCACGGATTCTGTATATCTTTGAATAACATAAGATAAGGAGGACATCAGATAATTGTAATTTCCAGTAGAAGGGGGTTAAAATAGGGACATCACTCCTAGAGGCTTCAATCAATTTTGTCAATTACCGATGTGGTTCCAGTTAAATTATAGTGGTGTGAAAAATTTCACCCCATGTCTAACCAGTACAATTATGATGGTGTAAAAAATATCACCTCTGTGGAAGTAGCGAAAAATATCACCCATGTGAAAGGAGCACAGTTATGGTGCTGTGAAAAATTTCGTCCATTTAGAAGCAGTACAATTATGGTGCTTTTAGAAAATTCATTCATGAGGGAAGAGTACTATTATGGTGGTGTGAAAAGTTACACCTATTGAGAAGCAGTGCAATTATGGTCCTGTGAAAATGCACTAATGTGGAAGCAGTACAATTATGGTAGTGTGAAAAATTACACCCATGTGAAAGCAGTACAATTATAGTGCTGTTAGAAAAGTATGTTAAATCATGTGGAAGCAGTAAGGGGTGCCGTTAAAAAATTCATCCATGAGGAAACTACAATTATAGTGGTGTGAAAATAAATCACCCATGTGGAAACTGCACAATTGTGGAGGTGGGAATAATATTTATTCACTATTTGGCCTGATACAAACTAGAAGTTTGTCACTTCGTTCTTCATAAATTAGTATTTGGTGTTAAATGAGGTATACTTTGGTGATTGGGTACTGAACTTAGGTAACTTAAGATTGAATCTTTTTGGGGCCTAAATATCATGTTACAGTTTTCAAAACATATGTGGAATCCTGCATTTTATGCTTGTATTCTAGAAAATGATGTATATTCTTGAGATTTAATCTTTACCTGTCTCCAAAATAAGAGGACAAGGCCGACATATCAAAGCTTGAGTGCGAGGTTTGGATGTCATATTGGATCTCTGTGCAAGCTGGGAGGCACCTGTTGCATTCATTTAGCTGCGCTATTATGATAGGCGAAAGTTCTTCATCTGATTCGTCCACGTTTTCGAAGAGTCTTCTCATCCTGGAGACTGCAACGAAAGAATAGCCAAGAATAAACTGGCAGGACACCAAAGTTGGGTTAGGTTGAGAACATTTTTTTGTCTGTGGTTTCCGGCAAAAATAAAATGGTGGGACACTTGGTACTATGTAGATGTATTTCGTGTGGATTTATTCCCGATTCAGGATTTTCCAACTCAGGAACTATAGAACTTCCAATGAAAACAGTGCCATTTCAGGAACTGATCTATACCAGTTGGATATTTCAGTGAAATGTCTTTCCAACTAAGGAAGTCCTACTAAACGCCTCGGGGGAGGATGAATTGCCGTTTGAAATAGTTGACCTTACGCACACCTATGCAACTGCTAACCTAACCTACAAGCAAAAGATCTGCAGTATACTCAAAATATATTAGAGGAAAGGAGAAACACAGTACATTTTCTGCAAATGGATCTCGTATATGTACGTTGTATTTCTGGGTAACGTGCAGTAGCGATGGAAACCTCTCAAAAAACGGCCCTTACCTCTTCCACTTTCCTCCCGAGGCAATTAGCAGCGGTTCCTGAGTTAGTCTATGGGCCAAGTGGCCAAAATCAAGAATTCGGTATAATTTGGGGTACTAATTTTCCTTTATACCACAGTTACATGGTTATGAATGGATGCCAAAAAAACATGATTGCCATCTCAAAGTGGTAGTTAAAATGGCGGCCAATCCAAGATGGGGGATGTTGACATTTGAAAAAATGACTATATCTCTGAAACTAACAGCCCAATCTCAACGAACATTTTTTAAATGAAAGCTTGATATATGTTCTATATTTAATGTTATCTTTAGTTTTTCGATAAAAGCAACCGTTAAGTAGTTAATCACGGATTAGTAAAAAAATCGTATTTTTTATTATTAATTTTATATTCATCATTAGTTTATTAATAATCTAGGCATCTGAGAAGAAAATGTTCCACACAACATTGTAGCATAAACGATTATCTTTAATTTGACATATTACACTTGTTGGTTTTCATCTTAGAATTTATATAAAACAAATGAATTTTGTAGTGTGTGCATCGAATTCTTCCAGCAGCATGTGTCCTTAGTCCTACTTAATTACACGTATTGTAACTGGTATTGACAATGAATAGTATATTATTGTTATATACATACAATCACATTTAATAATAATTATAATAATTGATATTAGTATTGTAAATATTATTATTAATAATAATAATAATAATAATAGTTGTTTTTGTTGTAGTATTAACTAGCCATTAATTTTGTTTAATTGTTGCCGATGTTCATGGAAGAATGTTATTGATTGATTGAAATTAAAATTTCGTATGCGTCAGCACTTAGGCTATTTTCACCCGTCATATTGTATGAGACCAAGCCCCTTACAATGTATAAAAAATCACCATGCGTGTCTCTAAAATCATCTTACCCAGGGTAAAAACCGAGGCGGTACTCGAGCACTTAGCAGATATATTCCTATGAACAATACACAGGAGACCATACATGCAACCATACAAAGTTGGCTTAGTGTAACGTCGTCGCCTTGTGATCAAGGGGACCCGGGTTCGATATCCTGTGGAGGCACAAAGTGGTTCGGATCCCACTTTAAACTGTAGGTCCACTCCGGATTTTCCTATCTGTGCATAAAGTGTACTTAAAAAGAAAATCTCAAACAAACAACACTACAAAGGATTGTGCTGGCCGTAGGTTCAGACGCCAGAGTCTCGTTGATCTCCAAGACTGCAGTTGCTGAGGTGAAGGACGTGGAAATGGGGTTAACATTTGGGAGTGTTCAGAAGAACATCATAACATACGTGAATACTCGTTATTAGCTATTACAGCCGAAATGTCTGCTTTCAAGAAAGTAAAAATCTGTAAAAACAGAAAACGGACCAGAGAAGTTCTATATGTGGGGGAAATGCATTCACCAAAAGACATAGACAGTTTTGTACAGTGCTGCCGTGAGCAGAAATTTTGATTGAGAATAAAGATGCATGATTTATCGGCTGAAAAATGTCATCGCATGTGTCGAGCCAATTTGACTAATATCAAGTCCTTGAGAAGACTACAAGCAGATGTTTCATCCTCCCATTTGTTTTCTGAAAGTCGTCCTTGCTCATCAAAGCATGCCGAGAAACGCTTGAAACAGACACTCTAGTAAACTAAAATTGTTGTGTGACTCTCTCATTCTTCACATCTATGTATCATCTATACCTTTGTAAATATGTGCTATCATATTTATTTCTACTCAAAATAATTTCTTAAATATGATATAAACCTCTAAGCTATCATATTTGTTATTACTAAAAATAATTTCTTAGATATAAAACACTGACTACTTGGTTACCAATAAAAAAAATAGATACTACTTTTAATACACCCTATTTTTTCATCCTTATTTGCCACAAGTTATTATATAAAGATAATAGATACTACTTTTAACACACCATGTCTTTCATTCTCATTTGCCATGACTCAACTTTTTTTTTCTTTTTTTTTCGCATGTGTCATTAGTGCAATTC
This sequence comes from Lepisma saccharinum, assembly GCF_977018435.1. Taxonomy (NCBI): domain Eukaryota; kingdom Metazoa; phylum Arthropoda; class Insecta; order Zygentoma; family Lepismatidae; genus Lepisma; species Lepisma saccharinum. Next base: position 81,545,117 of record NC_139235.1, read on the forward strand.
CTTTCTCCAATATGCATGAACATGTAACCTCAGTGGAATGTTTTCTTCTTGTTATTCATGGAAAAGTTTAAGGTTGGATACTGACAGAGTTTGTTAAAATTGTTGGTTTAAGTAAGTTTTTCTTCAGAATATTATACTAGTTATGCACGTTAAACTGGCTTGTTTAATGCATACAAACCTTTAGAAAGCGCGCAGTGGAAATTTCCGCCTTATAGGTCTACTTATTTGCTATGGGGCAGCTATGCTAATAGAAAGTACAGATACAACACCTTTTCCAAAATATGCGAGTTTATTCATATTCACATAATGTGCAAGCACCAGTGGCGGCTGGCCAAGTGCAACAAGTGCAGATGTTTTCACCTAATTTTCAAATTAATATTGACATTTTTCATTTGCTTGTTAAATTAAACTATTTCCCAGCAGAACGCACACGATAATACTCAAATAACACGCCGCTCGGCGCTACGCACGTATTGAGTTCGTCCCAACCCAAGAGCAAACACCGCTAGGTTGCGGAAAACTTAGCCGGTTGTCATGGCAACGGTGACGTCACCTAGCGTTGGCCTTGAACGGGTGTCGCCTTCTAGATGAAGCAGTTCTCTCGTCGGATAAAACATCGCATCCAGTGCTTGTGGCAAAATCTTCGCGTTCTCGCGAGATCTTGTTCCGCGTGTGTGTTTCGCGTTTCCTGCCGTGTGTTGTGTTCATGTGTTGAGCTGTGGTTTCTACAATGAACCCAGTAAATGACTTAGCGTGTAATTTGTTGCAGACACCATTTTCCAGATGGACGGATGAAGACAAAAAAGACGTTTTAAATTGGGGGGGGGGCACTGGCACTTACTATTTGTTTTCATTGTCTATAAATATACTTCTTCACCTGTTATTTTAGGCACGAGCCGCTACTGGCAAGCACCATTAGTCTACATAAAGAAAGATTTTCGATGTTAAACTCGCTGCAATAAACATTTTCGTGTCGTATCCCTTGTGCCAGTTGGGTGGTTATTAATTGAACAAAATAATTAATAATAATGAACTAAATCTATTCCTTTACAGTCAAGTCAATTCTCCACGTACTTTAACGGACGAGAAAGAACAAAATATAATTTCGGTGTGTGAGTGCCAATTCGAAACTTACAGTACTTATCCTTCTCCTCCCATGTCGTGGTTTCTCGGACACCTTCCTAAGGTGTCTGTCTAGAGGAAAAACTACTTCCTCTCCCTGGGCCAGAATCCAAAATGCGCTGCCTGAAGGGCTGCGACTTCGCACCAAGGTTTCCTTGTTACGTCATTGCGTAACCGATGCTATTGCCCTCTGGTGGCAAAATTAAGAAGATTCCATCCATGTGGCACACAAATAAACAAAATGACGGCTCCGCGCGCACTACGGTCCATACACTTCCCCCTCCCCCAGTGTGAAATCAGAAAAACATGGTCTCTGTGCGGGCGAGACCCTCAAACAAAAAAAATATACAAACACTAATGAAAACTTAATAATGGAAGGATAACATTGGAAGTGTAAATCGTTTCTTGCCAGCCCTTATTGTTGATCGCAGACAGATGGTATAATAGATGGTAGGTGTCGACTTTTCCATGTCTGTCGATTTTGGAGTAAGGCTTTATGGCTACGGTCTTCCTTCTTCCATTTCACAATTGGAATCTCCAGGATATATTCCTGAAGGAAACAAAATAAATTACCAGCATCATTTGACATTACAAAATTATAATACCCATTTAATTTTTAATTTGTAATTTCCTCTTCCTTTAATTTCACACAAAAACTTCAATTTGTTTCTTTTCTTTATTTATTCCCTTTTATTCCCTAAGAAGAAGAAATGACAAATGGCATTTTGGATTTCAACTAATTACATTCAATATATGGTTTCAGTTGATCTACATGACAACGTCTTATATTAGTATTATTTTTAGGATCTTCCAGAAGAACACTATTTTCAGTTAGCATTTTAACAATTTTGTATGGGCCTTCGTAAACTAATGACAAAGACTTTGTCTTATTTTCTAGCAAAGAAGACCTTGGATGAGTTTTTACCAAAACGAAATCATGTATTTTATACTTCGGTATTTGAAACTTTCTTTGATATAGCCTGTTTCTCTTATTCCATTCTAATTTCATCTTGTGAATTGCCTTATTCCATTTTTCACTCAGATTAACCTTATCCTGCAAGAGTTCCTGTTCAGTTAAACTCCAATTATTTATGAGAGGATCTAAGGGAGCTCTACCCAGGAATAATTCAAATGGAGTAAGATTAAGGGCTTGATGCCAAATAGTATTAAGTCCAAGTTGAATATAATATAAATATTTGAACCATGAATTGTGATCATCATAGCAAAAACATCTCAAAGAAGTTTTCAGATTCTTGATAATTCTTTCAGCTAAATTTGCACGAGGATTATAAGCACTGATAGTGATATGTCTTATACCATTGCCATATAAAAATCCTGCGAAATATTCTGATGTAAAGTAACTTGCATTATCGGTGGTTATTTCAGCACACCATCCAAATTGCAGAAAATATCTTAACAGATAATCAGCTATGATTCTTGAGGTAAGGTTTCGTATGGGTTGAAACCAAACGAAACGAGTTGCGCAATCTACAACTACGAGAATGTATTTATACCCATGGGATTGAGGCAAAACTCCCACAATATCACAGCAAATACGCTGTAAAGGCTTCTTAATAACTTCCGAAGTTAATATATTTACAGGAGATATGTTAGTGTATTTTGCCTTCTGACAAATTTGACATGACATTACCTTTTGTTTAACATAATTTAACATGTTGTCCCAGGTATAAAATCTATGCAGTTTCTTCAGTGTTTGGGACCAATTACTATGTATTCCGCCTAATGCATTTGTATGATAGAAATCAACCAATGCTTGAATCATTAGCTTTGGAACAAGAACTTTAAATGGCATATTTTTGTTTTTTGTTTTCTTAAAGACTATACCATCTTTCACAATACAATTTGGAACTTGTAATTTTTGAACCTGTATCTTGTGCAATATCTCAGCTATTTCAGGGTCTCCCTTTTGTTCTTGACGAATATTGTCAATTAGTGTACTATTATTCCAAAGTGACAAATATGTTGCAGGAATTTCTTTTTCATATAATTCATCACTCTCAAAGTCACGTTGATCATATAGACGACTTAAAAAGTCACCAACTAAATTGCGACTAGAAGATATATGGATCAAGTCAAATTTAAATTCAGATATAAATTCTGCCCACCTGGCAAATTTGGAGAATTTTTGGGCTTTTCTTAACACATAAAATAATGCCATATTATCTACCCTTAGTACAATTTTTTTGTGTTTCAGATAATATGAAAATTTCTCTAAGCAAAGTACAAGAGATTTTAATTCATGCTCATAAATTGTTCTGTTTTTGAAACTTTCTGGTATCTTTTTAGAGAAAAATGCAACTGGTTGGAGTATCCCATCATCATCTGGTTGCATCAAACATCCGCCATAACTTTTAAGAGACGCATCAGTATCTAATACAAACGTTCTTTCAAAATCTGGAAGGGACAAAATGGCATTTTCCATAAATAACCTTTTAATTTGGTTGAAACTATCTTCGTGAATCGTTTCCCATTGGAACGGTGTTTTTGGCGAACTAAGTTCGTACAGTGGTGTTGCTATTTCAGCGAACCCTGGGAGCCATGTATGAAAAAAATTGAAAAATCCCAGACAACGTCGCAATGCACGTAAATTTTTGGGACGTGGTAAATTCTTAATTATTTCTATCCTTTCAGGATCTATTTCTATTTTGTGATCTTTAATTAAAAAACCAATAAATTTAATTTCTTTAGTCATAAAGGTACTTTTCTTCTTTGAAACTGTCACCCCGAATTTTTTCAAACGTTCAAACACAGTACGTAGGTCACGTAAATGTGTGTCAAAATCCTTACTTATGACAATAATATCGTCAGCATAATATTCTAGGCACTTGCCTCGCAAATCTCCTAATATACATTCCATCATTCTTGCGAGACAAGCTGTACCAATGGTCATACCAAATGGAACCCGACAATATCTTAATTGTTGCGTTGGCGTAAGGAAAGCAGTAAGATCTCTACTTTTTTCATCTAATAAGACCTGGTGAAAAGCCTTTCTGACGTCGAGAACCGAATAGACGTTTCCCCGAGAGAGATACGAAAGAGATTCTTGCATAGGTTGTGTTGGGTATGAATCATACACGATCTTTTTATTCAGTTCAGAATAATCTACTACTAATCGTTTATTGGAACCTTTCCCTTTAACTATAAATGCAAGGCTCGCATAAGGAGAATTACACGGTTCAACGATCTTTGCGTCTAATAATTCTTGAACGGCATCGTCTATTTCTTTTTGTTTCTCCTTCGGTGCATAATAAGGAGGTTTACGCACAGGAATAGTGTCTGTAACATGGATCGTATATTTCCACCCATTGAAACATCCTACATTTTCATTCACTACCGTATTATAAGAATGTAACAACTCACCAAGTTGTTCCTTCCAGTAGTCCTCATCCTGATTTGTTTGGAGTTTGGTGCTGCCTACGTCACATCGTACTCCTGACTCAGTCCCGAAGTTGAAATTTGCCTGCCCAGGTGTTGTAGCTCGATGAAAGCGAAAGTTTGCCCGGTGCATGTTTGGCTGTCTTCTTCTTCTTCCACCACCTGTTCCGTATCATTGCCCCGATGGAATTGACCTTGGAGGCGTAGTACACGGGACTTCCTGCTGCCTGGAATATTGCTGTGGATAAGTTGTCTGTAACGAATTAAAGTCTGTAAACAAACTGTTCAAATGCCATTTTATAGGTATTTTCACTTTCGCGTACGGAACCGTAACGCACTTTTGTTGAAAGTCAAGAAGAAGCTTATTGTTTTTCATAAAGTTTACACCAAGCACTATGTCCACTGGAAGGTTTTCATATAAATATGCCCATATAGGCCAAGTCAATGTTTCAAGCTGTACAGTGAATTGCACTGCCTTTTTAAGGATGACGTTCTGTTCTCCTTGTGTTATTTTTAAATAACAATCTTGAACATTAACTGGACACTTTGAACGTAACAAATTAAATGTTTTATTACTAATTAAGTTTTCTGTGCTTCCGGTATCAAGACATGCTTTAACATTTATCACTTTGTTTAATGTACTATCTACAAAAACTGCAGTGGCTTTTTCACTTTTTTCTGGTGTTGAACACGCAAATTTTGTAGCAAGTTAGCATTATGCGAACCGTAATTACACTTTTGTGAGGCTGTATGTCTTGTACGACACTTATGACAGAATTTGGGGATATTTTCCTTAAAATAAGTTACATTCCTTTCTTCGTCTTTTCCTTTTTGTTGGAAACTTCGGTAAAAGTCACTTTTTACCGTGAGGTGCTTTTGAAGTTTTTCGAGTATTATCTCGAATTGAGCATAAGTTTCCGGAATTTCTAGAAACAATAATCTTTGTGATACATTTGGGAGTAGCCTGTCAATCACAAGCGCAATGAACTGAGATTCTGTCCAATTCACTTGTAGTAACAATGCACACAGCTTTCTATCTAAGAAAAATTGGAGTGGGGATTCCTTCACTGACTGCTTGCATAGCACATATGTCTGGATAATCTCGTCCCTGCCCAATGAGGTCACAAAAACGTCTAATATATCAGTTACTAAATGTTGCCATTGCACACCTTCTCGAAGATGTTGCAACCACTTAGGCACTAAACGTTCGTGTACTTTGTCTAGTAATGACACAAGAACATCGTGTGTATGGAAAATTTTAAGTTCTAGAATTTTCTGAATTTCTAGCAAGAAACCAAATATAGATATAGCATCACAATTAATCAAGCGAGGAATTTTCTGTAAGAGATTATGCATCGAGCTAGATGCTGCCTGAGTTGATATTTTAGATAGTTCTGGTCCCTTGAATATGGTCCCTGTATTCACAACAGACGTGACATTTTCTTGACGAGGAATGGGTTGAAAGTTGATCAAATCTCCCCCACTCGAGTTACCACAGTTTACACACGTGAACTCCAATGCAGATAAAGGACTTATTTCATTATGTAACGCAGATCTTCTAGTTGAAGACATTCCGGCGAAGTGAATTCCTTGTGGAGTATCTAGTACCCCCGTCTCATCTACAGTTACAAAAGGGTTTAACTGGTAGTGCGCCATTTTACAGAAGTTTTAACTGCCCCATGCAATTCGACAGAGAACCACGCTCTGCATCTGTATGCACGTTAAACTGGCTTGTTTAATGCATACAAACCTTTAGAAAGCGCGCAGTGGAAATTTCCGCCTTATAGGTCTACTTATTTGCTATGGGGCAGCTATGTTAATAGAAAGTACAGATACAACACCTTTTCCAAAATATGCGAGTTTATTCATATTCACATAATGTGCAAGCACCATTAGTCTACATAAAGAAAGATTTTCGATGTTAAACTCGCTGCAATAAACATTTTCGTGTCGTATCCCTTGTGCCAGTTGGATGGTTATTAATTGAACAAAATAATTAATAATAATGAACTAAATCTATTCCTTTACAGTCAAGTCAATTCTCCACGTACTTTAACGGACGAGAAAGAACAAAATATAATTTCGGTGTGTGAGTGCCAATTCGAAACTTACAGTACTTATCCTTCTCCTCCCATGTCGTGGTTTCTCGGACACCTTCCTAAGGTGTCTGTCTAGAGGAAAAACTACTTCCTCTCCCTGGGCCAGAATCCAAAATGCGCTGCCTGAAGGGCTGCGACTTCGCACCAAGGTTTCCTTGTTACGTCATTGCGTAACCGATGCTATTGCCCTCTGATGGCAAAATTAAGAAGATTCCATCCATCTGGCACACAAATAAACAAAATGACGGCTCCGCGCGCACTACGGTCCATATAGTATTGTCTAGTAAAGTAGAAGAGTTTCTAAATTTGATTTATTTGCAACACTTCACTGTTTTGAGTGGTCTGGAAATCTATTATATACAATTTTGGTTAATGTAGAGTGTGTTTAGTTTGCTTGAAGAGCTGGTATACAAAGTTTCAGTTACTATAGAAGCTCTAAGGCTCAAATATTACCAAGATTGGTATGTATGGTATTTCTCTATCTCTCTCTCTCTCTCTCTCTCTCTCTCTCTCTCTCTCTCTCTATATATATATATATATATATATATATATATATAAATACTAATACCAAAATATTTGACTATTTTTGATACACTTAAGCATAGACTTGTGTCTCCAGCAAAATCTATATAAAATAACCATTACCCAAAATAATTAACTTTTCTTGATACACTTAAGCAAAGATTAGTTTCTATTCAATTTTTAAAAGTATATGTGCTAAATATATTATCTCCAAATGAGATTGAAATATTGACACCCTCTAAAGTTCTAATATATCCAGAAAAAAATATATATAAATACCAAATAAAAACAATGGTAAATCCTACTTGTAAAACTGAGTGCCATATTTCTGGTAAATTTATATGTAAATCAAATTTGTCAAAACACTTGGCAATATCCACTGGCCAACCTAAAAATCCTGTATTACCAACCCAACCCTGTTCAGATTGGAGAAATGTTATTATCATACCCCATATGAACAGACATAAGAAGATGAGTTGCAAATCTCAACCATGAACCAGCCAGTCTAATCCTAGAAAAAGAGAAGCAGATATAGATCCAACTGATGGTCCTGAACCAAAAACAAAGTAGATTTTTGGCCACACCTATTGCAACAGCTTTTGCTGGTCAACTCAATGATTACTCTTTGAAATCAGAGCCACACTCTGATGTCAACAATTTTGTAAAGAACATAAAATCATTAATAATAGAACTCCTGAGAAATAAACTTAAAAATAAATCTATCAAGGTTAATACTGAATATGAGAGTTTGGTTTGAGTTGCCTTTTTAAGTCCATTTTATGCACAGTAAGGCTAATCGGGACTGGACCTACAGTTTCAAGTGGGATCCGAACAACTTGTGCCTCCACCGGGTATCGAACCTGGGACCCCTCGATTACAAGGCAATGACGCTACCACTGCGCCATGCGGGAGGCCTCTGAATATGAGAAACCTGATGAAACACGTCATACATTTTGCAATTGTTCCAAGAACCAGACTCTACTTTTGAGTGATATAGATAATTTGGAACAAATCTATGCCCAGCTTATGGACACATTAGGCACAAAACATGAGGAATTTGAGCCCGAATGATCTGGTTGGAAATTATGTGGGAGTTCACACAAATTGGAACTGAAAATAAGCCAATTCTCACCTCTTTCTGCTTCTACCTATGTCCCTCTTCCAGTAGATATTCAGAACAAAAAAGCAGTGGTCAATATAAAAAATAAAGATAAGTGTTTTCTGTAGTGTATCTTGGCAAAACTTTACCCAGTTGATAGGAATCCACAGCTAGTTCATCATTATATACAGAGTTTAAGCATGCCATGTCAGGTATACAATATCCTGTTGCTATATCTGATATAACAAACTTTGAAAACCAGGCAAAATAATTTTTCTTGGCAATCAATGTGTATGCTTATACAGAGAATAATTTTTTATATATCCTCTCAGAATAAGCACCAACAATAATAATAATGGTACTGACATTGATTTGTTTCTTATTTCAGATGATAAGAATTTCCATTACTGTATTATTCGTAATATCTCTCGTCTGGTTAGAAGTCAAATAACTAAAAATAAGGGGGAAATTAAGATTTGTCATAGGTGCTTGACCATATTTCATAATCAAGTTCAACAGAACTATGTCAAATTTAATAATCCATAAATTGCTAACCAGAAACTTGGAAAACACAAACTATACTGTGGTGAGAACAAGCCTGTGCGTATGATTATGACCAAACCAAAAGAGGTTGAGAAATTCAAATAACACAAGGCTCTGTTGGAGCATCCAGCTATAATAATAGCAGATTTGGAGGCAATTCTCAAACCAATGAACTATTCAGACCCTGATCCTGAAATATCTTCTACTACACCTTATCAACTCCATGAGGTTTGTAGTTATGGTTATGTAGTTGTGAGGTGCAATTTATTAAAACCTAATGAACCTTATATATACAGACGACCTAATGCTGTCAAACACATTTTCCAAAAAAAACAATAGAAGTGAGGAAAGTGTCAAAACCACGAGTACCATTATCTGCTGCTGAAGAGCAATTATATGATGCTACTTCGATTTGCCCACAGTGCTATTTATATTTTACAAATGAAAATAAAGAAAGTTTATCACTATTTTCATTTGACAGGAAAGAATCTTGGGGTCTAGTTATGATAGAGAGAACATAGAAGTCCTAGCAGAGAATCAACAGTAAAGATTCCTAGTGGTGGCATTATTAAAATGAGATTCCTAGACTCCATGAGATTTCTCTCTGCTGGATTGGATGCTCTTGCCAGGAAACTATCTGATGACAGTTCCAAATTACAACTAATAGTTTTCCTAGTTTGGGCAGAAAACATATTAGACAAAAGTTGGCCTATCCATATGAGTATGTGACTGACCATACTAAGTTTGATGATAAATCTCTTCCTCCTCTCGCCCGACCCTGTGGCCGAGTGGTTAGCACATCGCGCTGCGACGCCAAGGGTCCCGGGTTCGAATCTCGGTCGGGCTTGGTTGTTTGTAATGTCCATTCATCAATTTCATCATTTCATCACTCATCCCCATCTTCGCAAATTAGCCAAGAGGCACAAAACGCGCAGTAAAATAAACTAAATCCATCAATCAATCTTCCTCCTCTCAAGGAGTTTTACAGCCAACTCAGAGAAAAGAATATTACAGTTAAAGATTACCATAATGCACAACTGATGTGGAAGAAATTAGGGTGTAGAACACTGGGAGATTACCATGATGCCTATCTAAAATTGGATGTGACAGTTATTGCTGATGTATTTCAGGCTTTTAGAAAATTGTCTATGAATATCTATAAATTGTACCCAGCACTCTTTTATAGCCTCCCAGGGTTAGCTATGTTGCTTAAAACAAAAAATCAATTGGAGCTGATTTCAGACGTGGACATGTTTCTTTTTATAGACAAAGCTATACTTGGGGGCATGGTACAATGCACACAAACATATCCAAGGGCCAACAACATACATATGAACCTTCTAGTTACATATTCTATGTTGATGTAAATAATTTATATGGTTATTCAATGATGCAGAAACTCCCCTATGGTGGTTTTGAGTGGATAGAACCTACATCAATAGATATACAAAATGTTGAGATACTAAGTATGGTTTCTTTTCGGAGGTGGATCTTGTTTTTCCTCATGAATTACACAATCTGTTTTCTGATTTGCCACCAGCTCCTGAGTTCAAATATCCACCTGAATCAAAACAGAAGAAGCTTCTGATGACTCTTGACCCTAAAGAGAGATATGTCATACACTATAAGAATCTCAAATTTTGAATGGAGAAAAAGGTTCATATAGTGCAATTTCGAAGAGTTCTTAGATTCAAGAATTCAGAGTGGTTGAGGCCTTATATTGAAACTAACACAAGACACAGAACACTTCCTACTTCAGATTTAGATAAGAATTTCTATACCCCGGCCGGTTCAAATCCGGGAACTTTTTTAACGTTGGAAGCGGCCCCGGCGCCCACCCAGCGTCGAATAACATGGGTACCTGGGGGTATAGGCGGTCAGGGTCGTGGTGCTGATCACATCACCCCCACTCACAACCGGATCAAGAAAGTGTGGGGCCTTACCCCTACACCCCTATACGCCTTCATGGCGTGGTGCTAAGCACAGGAGAACACTTTTTTATTTCTATAAATTAATGAATAATGCTGTCTATGGTAAAACCATGGAGAATATTAGGAAGCATGTAGATGTAACACTAGTCTCTGATCCAAAAAAATGTAATAAATTAGTGGCAGTTCCAAAATTTAAATTAAGAACAATATATCATGACGATTTATCACTTTTCGAAATAGAAAAGCTTTGGATTAAAGTTAACAAACCTATCTATGTGGGAGCTGCAGTTCTGGATATGTCTAAGCTACACATGCTAGAACTCCACTATGATAAAATGAAGCCTTTTTATAAAGATGATCTTTCTCTTCTGTATATGAACACAGATAGTTTTATATATCAAAACACCTAATCTCTGTGAAGACATAAAACACCCTAAGTTGTTTAATTCTTTTGATACATCTGCATACCCTCCAAGCTTTGATATTCCTTCCAACAATAAAAGTGCCTGGCAAACTAAAAGATGAAAAAAGTAATGATATTATTAAGGAATTTATTGGATGACGAGCAAAAATGTATGTAATTAGATCAGAAAAATATACTATTAAAAAACCAAGTGAGTGGGTAGAGCTACAGTAGATTATAAACTCTCCTTTGACGATTATTACAACTATCTCAAAACTAAGTCTCCCAAACAGAGGGAGGAAAAAAGAATCCAAAGTGTTGATCTTATATTAAACTACAAATAAAATAAGATTTATTGCCCTGGATTCAGAGGTTGACAAGAGACATATTCTCTCATGTGAGATACACACATTACCATGGGGTCACTATTTCCTGGAAAATGACAACCAATACGATATTTGTCAATAAAATAACCATGAATCTGTTTGGGTTTAGAAAACAAGCTATGGAAGTGCCTGTTCAGGTAGCATATATATTATTGAAGACAACAAGAAAACAAGACAAAATTATTCATAGAACCTTGCTAGAAAGTTTTACTTACCAGCTTAAATGTTCTATAACAAAACTACTATGCTTCTATAAGCAATATGAGAAAACAAGATACATGTTCCTTTGCACCATGCATGTAACTGAAAGCTTGTTTTTGTCCTGTGCTGGAATTTCAATGTTGCATGCTGCCATAATTAGCATTGGGAGTAGAAACGTCATTGCTTGGTCTGCCCGTGGAAAAATCAATATCCCCACATTCCCCTATTTTCTTTACTTGCCGGGAAAAGGAGTTCGTCCAACATAGGACAGGGCAACAGGGTGTGTAATATGTACTTTCTTAAAAAGGCAGCTATAGTCAATGTATTCCCATAAGCAATGGTTGATTTAAGTAGAAACTATTCTTATATCAAGAATGAACTATTTAGGCTATGCTATACCTTAAAAGCAGGATGAGACTACAGGGTGTGTTAAAAGTAATATACACTTTCTCAATAAAGCAGCTATAGTCTATGTATTCCCATAAGCAAGGGGCTATGTTAAGTAGAAATTATTTTTACATATATAGTACTTCAGGAACTAGAATATAAGAGATTTTAATATTGAAGGAACTATATAAGTATGAACTATGTTTATGAATACCTATGTGTGCACATATTTTATACTTAATGAACATGGTCCATCGTAAATTGTATATAATATTAATAGTAATATGGTAGCATATATATATTCCTGCCCAAAACTTTAAGTTAAAATTAAAACAATATTTTTCAATTTTTCAAATTTTAAAGTTGTTCAAAATTTTAAAATTTTTAAAAATTTTCATTTTGAAATTTTTCAACTTTTTTTGTTTTCAAAATTTTCAACTTTTTCATTTTTTCAAATTTTTAAATTTTTTTAAAATTTTTTTAAAATGTTCAAAATTTTCAAATTTTTTAGAAACTAATTTTGTATGTAAGATTGTAACAAACTTATATCTGTTTTTGGATTTGAAAATCACTTATCCTATAATATATAACCATTACCAAAATGCCTAATGATATTTTTGCTCATACAAAACACAATGATCACAGTGATCAGATTCTTGTACTTGATATTAGATTCAAAAAATGAAAGCAATATATAGCATCTTGGGATAATACTACAAATAAATATAAAATACATGAAGATAAACAATTGTCTGTTTTTGATGTTCAAACTGGAACCAATTATTATTTGAAGTCAAACAATTGTATCCTGAGGATAATTCATTTTATGTAATCTTCTCTTACCAGACACAATGTCTAGACAAGATATAGTTAATGAACTACACAGACCAGCTCGTCGTAAGTACAAACGACTATGTGTGGTAACAAAAGGAATTGATGATCTATGACAGGCTGATTTGATTGAAATGAACACAGAAAAATTGAAAAATCTGAATAAGATAAATCATGGTGTTAAGTATTTGCTTACTGTAATAGACACTTTTAGTAAATATGCTTGGGCTGTTCCTTTGAAATCTAAGACAGGGCTTGTGTCACTGAGGCCTTTAAATCTATTTTTGATCAAGGCAGAATACCTCGTCACCTACAGACAGACGGACGAAAATAATTTTACAATTCCACATCCACCAAATTAATGGTCCAGCATGATATTAGACATTATTCTACATACAGTGATTTGAAATCTAGCATAGTTGAACGTTTCAACAAGACACTAAAAAAATCATATGTGGAAACAGTTTGGTTTGCTAGGTACACTATAAGTGGGTAACAATTTTATCTGATCTTGTTCATAATTACAATAAGTCTATACATGGAACCATACGTATGAAGCCTGCTTAAGTGACTAAATCTGACGAAGTACAATTGATTTCTACTGTTTACTGTCCTAAATATCAACATACAACCAAGAAACCTAAGTATAAAATAGGAGATCAAGTGAGAGTAAATTCAAACACTATTTTGAAAAGTGTTTTACTAAAAATTGGAGTACAGAGTTGTTCACTGTGGTTGAAATCTTACCAGGGAACAGGTATACATATATAATGAAAGACAATTGCAATGAAATATTGAAAGGAAGATTTTATGAAGAGGAACTTAGCAAATCTGAATACCCAGATACATATATTTTTGAGAAAGTATTACGTAGAGAAAACAAAAAGTTATTAGTGAAATGACTGGGACTTCCAAAAAAGTTGGATTACCACAGACTAAGTAATTCTATGACAAGAACATGGAATGTATTAAGACGTTTGCCTGATTTACTAGAAACTAGAAAGGAAAATGGTGAGCTGCTCCCTGACAATCTCAGATGCCTTATTGTAGGTCCATCTGGTTGTGGAAAAACTACACTACTTGTAAATAATTTTCTGCTTGCCCCAATTGGTTAGACTGGAAGAACAGACACCTGTATATATTTTCAAAAAGTTTGGAGCAACCCAAATACCAGCAGCAGATGAAACTGTATGAGGGACTGGGCGTAGCTACCTTTAAATCAGAAATAAAACCACTTGATAATTGTCATGAAAACTCTGTTGTAGTCTTTGATGATGTAATTTTTGAAAATCAAAATGAAATTCGTAACTTTGTCACTCAGGGTCGTCACAGAGGAATAGAATGTTTTTATCTGGGTCAGACTTATTCCAAGGTTCCCAAACAGTTACTTCGTGATAATACAAATCTAGTTTGTCTGTTTCGTCAGGACCACACTAATCTTAAACATGTATATAATGACTATGTAGGAGGAGATTTAAACTACAGTCAATTTTCAAAATTCTGCTCTTCCTGTTGGATCAAAGATGATTTTGAATTTGCTACAATTGATATGACTCAAAAACCAAACAATGGAAAATATAGAAACAAAATTAACAATTTTATAAATGTTGAGTCATTATAGGATACGTTGTGACGTTATAAATAACACCTAAACAAAAATGACAAAACATAAAACTGAAGAGAATTTGAATTTACGTGACTATACGCCCAAAAGTTTTAAGGGCTGGAAATCTGAAAATAGAGGATACTATGAACAACAGAAGCGTCAGGATCAACCAATTATTTATGCTATGAGTGGTCTTGGTAGAGAAATTAAGGGTGTTACGGAACAAAATAAGAATCTTATGAATGAGCTAGGACCTCTTTCTGCTAGAAATTATGCAGATTTTCCTCCTACAGCACTATCCAGTATTCATACTCCTCAAGTACTCCAACAACCACTTACAAAGACCAAAGGAGAATCAGAAAAAAATGAGTTAGGTCCCTTGGCAAGAGATTATCTAAGTACTGGGAAAGTTGACAAGGATGAAGTGTTTGGATTGAATCCAACCATGGAGCCTTACGAGGTAGTAGTCTGTAAAATTGGAAAATCTAGAGTTACATTTCAAGGGGATGATGTGAAAGTCAATTTGGGTGGGGCAAATAACTGGTCTAGATATCCTGGTACTGTGGGACTGTGGGAACTCATCATCAAGAAACACCCCAGATATTATACAGATGAAGATTACCAGAGTTACTCAGAAATTTTGATACTGTCTGATGCTCTATACCAAAACAATGATGCTAGTCAGAATAGAGTTAAATCTAACAGTAGGGAGAAATACAAGAGTTTGATTAAAAGTATGTGGAACCAAATTAAAACTGGTAGTGGCATTAAACACTACAATACTCTACCCAAAGAGTGGATGATGTGAGGAAACACATATATAGATTGTTGGTCATAGCAGGAGAAGAAAATGCTGGCAACAATAATTTCCATAATGAAAAAATAGGTATTGTAGATATGATTAGTGCTAAACTAGCCAATTTTATTGTAAATGACAGTAAAGGCATAGGATACTTAATTAAAATTATTAATACTCTACCTCCTAAATTCTGGAAGGGTCAGGGTTTAGTTAATGACATTATTAACAAACTTCCTTTCGAAATTCACTTACCTGGTTACCAATGCTGTGGTCCAGGGACTAGAACAGAGACTGGAGAAAGGAGACAGAGGAATTAATCCTTTGGATACATCTTGTAAATACCATGACGTTGCCTACAATACTCATACTAATCTTAGTGCTCGTCATGAAGCTGATCAAAAATTGGAGCAAGCAGCATTTGGAAGACTAATCAGCAAAGATGCTTCATTAGGTGAAAAAATAGCAGCATTAGGTACAACCATTGTCATGAATACAAAACAAAAATTAGGGTGGGGACTATAATCCTATTATATATATATATATATTCATATATATAATCCTATATATATATAAATACCTATCATTATGAAACCTAAAGGTATTGTATACCAAGTATCTTATTCAGATCTGAAATCTCTAGGATACTTAGACAGTCTCCTCACTAAAAAACAACAGAAGAAGAAAAACAAATCTTGTTTGAGTAGATGTCATGGAATGAAATTAACTCTTAGTACACCTCAGTTAAAAAGATTGCAGAGTTCCAGAAAAAAGAAACATATTCAGTATTCCAGCTATTTTAGCAGCTCTGGGAGCTGTGGGGAGTCTAGCAGCGGGTAGTGCTGCTATAGCAAAAACATTTATTGACGCAAAGAAGAACAAAGCTGAACTTGAGGAGCAGAAACGTCATAATTTGGCAATCGAGAAGAGAGGCAAGGGTATTAATGCTTTGAAAAAATATATAAAAAAATAGAAACACTCTCCAACTTTGATATTGAAAATTTAATTGAATTACTGGGAATTAAACACTTCACAGGTGTCTTCATGTCAGATTCTCTACCTATTAAGGGACGATATAAAAAAGTGTGGTGTAGTCAATTTGGATAGTTTCAAAAATCAAGGCACCCACTGGATCTGTTATTACAAACAATCTAACATAGCTTTTGTTTGTGATTCTTTTGGTGGCATACTTACATCAGGTTTAGTTAGTTATCTCAATACTCCTAATCTCTATTATAGTGACGAGCGTATCCAGGGTTTTGAGGATGTAAATTGTGGCCACCTATGTGTTTCAATGCTGGCCTTCTTATCTCAAATAAATAAACCATCAATTGAAGATTTTCAGAAAGCATTGTGGCACCTGAAGCATCATGGGAGTGTTTAATCTTACTAGTGAGACTTCAGTATTGAAACTCAGCTTACACAATGTTATTATCTATCATAAATCTATAGCTCTACGTGCTTTCTACAGTATGTATCTTATTCCTAATATCACAGAACACAACAATAGGGTTGCAGTAGGAAATGAAAAAATATTATTACTCAGTATAATCTATCAACATTACAAGGTCATCTGCCTTTAGGTGTGTTATTATCACAAAACTCTGGTACACACAGGGTGGAATTAGTTTCTGCAACTGAAACAGTTGATCTGGGCACACTTGGTAAACTACTAGGTTTTGAGAATAATACAAAACTTCAGCCTACCATCAAACACATAGGTGGAAATATTCTTAAATTCTTGGCCATAGAAACTTTGAATATTCATTGTAATGTAGCAGAAGGAATGATTACTAATTCTGATGGCAGCATAGGTAGTCACAAACAAACTGGAATCATAGCAACTTTCAAACCAAGTTCTGAGTTCATGGAACCTATCATCTACACACCCTCTTCACCTGTCTATTTTCCAGTATCCCACAATCGTATAGACCACATAGAGTTAGTAGTAACCAACGAAAAAGATGAAGTAGTAGATTTTGCAGGTGCCTCCACAACAGCAATCATAGAAATTAATATATAAAATAACCATTAACATGGAGCATATTGAAAGTTATGAATTACAATCTTTTCCTCCCAATCGTCGTACATTTGCTAATCTCAATGAACCCAATAGTGAAATTGAATTTGACGTGTACGTGGGTGACAGTTTTGTACATCCTCACAGGGCTGATTTGTATATTAAATTTGAAGTATTAAAAAATGAAAAAAATGAAGCATTTTCCCCTGGTGCAAACATAAAACTAGTAGATAATTTTGTACCACACTTGTTCTCTCAAGCAGAAATTAGAATACACGGTACTGTAATAGATAGAGTAGACTATCCTGGTATTACTTCCACTGCCATAGGAACACTTAAATTTTCCAAAGTAGATGAAACATATTACCAGGCGAGGGGATTTGAATCAGGAACCAAAATTTTGAAAATAAACAACCACACAGTACTGTTCGCCATGCATCTGCTGCCAGGTTTCTTCTCAGACTACAAGGACATCATATGGAAGGGTGGTTTGAGAATCACTTTTCGTAGGGCAGCCAATGATAATAATGCTCTTATGCGTTACAGTACCTTAAATGCAGATGGTACAACACTTCCCAACACCCTACCTGAAGCAGCCAAGTGTATTATCAAGACCATGGAGCTGAGGATACCAGTAGTAGAATACGAAACTAATTATGCTCTCAAATACAAAGCAAATATTCTGAAAAATCCACAAGTTCCTATTGGATTTTACACTTACCAGTGTGTCCAAAAACTAGCCTCTGGTGGACATTACGAATTTGATCCTACTAATGAATTCAGTAGTATACAGTATGAAATGTTAGATTTTGTAATTGTATTGTTCCAGACTGGGAGAGAAAACACACAAGAAAAAGATTCCAGCAAATTTGATAATTGCAAGATTAAAAATATTTATCTTAAAAATGGACGTAATGAGATTTTCCCCCGTGAAAATTATAATCTGGACATAGCACAAGATGACTATCTCAAATTATATGAGGCTTACACTGCTTACAAAATAGTGACTGAGGGAAACATAGATGTATACTATACTCCCAGTGAATTCAAAGCACACAGGCCAATGTTTGTCATCAACACGTCAAAAATAAAACAAGTGGTAGTCAATGATAGAACAAATATCAAAATTGTATGTGAATTCCATGAGCCTCTGCCTGACAACACTTTATGTAGTGTTAGTCTTATTGCAGAGAAGACTTTTGTTTATGACATGAAGAATGAGAGAGAGAGTCACAGAACAATTTTAGTTGCTTAATTTACTAGACTAGTCTAGTCTAGTCTCTCACATAGGATACCTCAAATATTAGTAATCAAAATAATATTTAAGAAACTACCTTAGGTATAAGCAAAGCAGGGTGTTTTAAAAATAACTAGTAATCAAGTAGTCAGTAGTTTTCATATCTAAAAAAAAGTACCTTGGAACCATTTTCAAACAAGACTAACCACCTGGCAGTAGAGTTGATTGGAGCATAAGTTAAGTACACTCTCAACCAATGAACAGAGTATCACATGACTCTGAGGGTAGAATATTCCCAAGCTAGATATTCAAGAATGTTAATCACCCTAGTACGAGGGTTTAGAATTCTTAGCATGGTTAGGCAATTTGCTACACCTAGAAATTAGCTAAATCCACCAGAAGATATGAAAATATAGCTTAATTTTGGCCAAAATAGACCATAGTATCAATTGGCCTTGGACAAGGTTGTTGCCAGAAGCCTCTCGTCTTTTCTACTGACCTGGACTACAAATCTACTGCTTGTTACACATATGGTTCCAACTCACGTGCAAGTAAATGTATTATATTGTAAAATATGCACTGTTATGATGACGTGATGACGTACCACGTAAACAACATTATCATAATTAACTTAGTACCTCTATTACCAGGCAGCTCCTGCTTAACCAACTTAAGCATTTTATTATCTGACGCTATCAACTCTATATCTGAAAACTTTCAACTGGATGTAATATATCTGCATTTTTCGAAAGCTTTTGACTCTATAAACCACAATTTCCTGCTTCATAAATTATCCCACCGTTTCAATATTCATGGAAACTTTCTCTCTCTGCTCAAGCACTACCTCCCAAACAGAAAACAAAAAGTTGTTCTTTCCGGAATGTCTTCTTCTTATCAAGCTGTATCTTCTGGTGTACCTCAAGGCAGTGTTCTTGGACCTCTTCCCTTTATCCTGTACCTTGATGATCTTCCAGAATATCTTTCCGATTCATGCAAAAATCTTCTCTTGTTCGCTGACGATTGCAAAATATATAGTAAAATCTCCAATTTCAGTGACATGACACTTCTGCAAAAGAATTTAGATTCTCTAATAAAGTGGTGTGAATTATAAAAACCAACCCTCAAAAATGTACCATGATGACCTTCTCCTTAAAGAAAAACACATTTAATACTAAATATTTCATAAAAAATAATTGTGTTCAAAGAGTTGCCGTACAAAAGGACCTGGGCGTCATATTTGAGGAGAAACTTTCCTTTTCTGAGCACATCTCTACAGTCACAAGGGGTTCAATGCGTATGCTGGGTCTTCTCTATCGTTTCAAGGAAATAAACAACTTGGCTGTCCTCAGCACCTTTTACAAATATTTTGTGTCACCTAAAATTGAATACTGTTCTCCGATCTGGTCTATGGCATGCCCCTCAAATTCAGATAGACTAAATTCCGTCCTAAATTTCTTCCTGGCCATTGTTCGACACCGAATTCCGTCCACAAAACACTTGCAAAAGTCCATCCTCCTGCAAATGTTAAATATCCAAACTCCTCAAGAGAGACATAGACTGGCTGACCATATATTTCTACATAAAATAGTGAATGGCAACATCAGAAGTGACCGCCTTCTTCAGGAAATTCACTTTCGTGTGCCTGGCCGCTCAAGAAGCACTCAACTTTTTGCTTCTCAGAAGCGCTCTCTGTTCCATAGACTGCCCAGTGAATATAATAATCTAGGAAGCCAAATAGACATTTTTGAAAGTCTGGACCGTTTTAGAAGAAAATTAACTAAAAGTATGTAAGTCTCTTAACCACATGTAATTTTTGTATGTTATTATTTTTGTTGTATTATGTTATAATTTTTGTCATGTCCTATAAAATCGTTCCAATGCAAAATGGTTAACGCTGTATTTGGAATCTTCTATTAAATAAATAAACAACAGAGATAAATTGTTAGTGTTAACTTCTATGTTTTAGAGTGTAATGTCTCACCGTACCTAAAGCAATTCGTTCAACACATTCTGAATGTCTTGGCCCACAAAAGGTTGTGTTCTCACTACCTGCAAATAACAAAGAAATAGCATCAAGTAGTTGTGTTTTCACCACATGAAAATAAAGAAATAGGATATAGCAGTTGTGTTCCTACCACATATCAAACAAAAACGATTAAGTAGTTTTTGGTCTCACCAGCTGGAATTAAGTAACAAGTAGGATAAAGTAGTTTACATGAATATTCATATGGTCAAACCTAATACAATTTATTTTTTGGAGGAGGGGTATATCGCCATCTTCGCAGATGTTTGAGGCGAATATCCGATAGGATCTGAATGAATTTATCCATCTTCCCTTTAAAAACATGGGCACTTTATTGAATGGCACTGTTTCTTGCGTAGCTATATAGTACCTGAAGCTATGTGATAAAGCAGCTACAACAAAGATATTTTATAATCAAATTTAACTTCATACTTCAAATTAAAGCGTATAAAATAATCTATCAAAGTTACTGAACGCGTTTTCTATAAAACTACACAATTTCCAGCAACTGCAGGTAATATTTCTAATTTTATCCTCCAGATTAAGATACAAAGCATAAATATTTAAAAGTGTTATTTAATTAAATCTGTTAGTCTATTGGCGTAAGATCCAACCAGGGACTACCCATCCAACGTTTTTCTCTTTGACTTTTAAATGTTGTTCACGAAGGAAATAATTTATTTATGTGAAATTTTATGATAAACCGTTGGCAATTCGTCCATTGAGAATGCAAATGTTCTATCTCCAAATTGTAAACATACCGAGATATTTTGGCTATGGTCTATTTAGGATGTAATTGTTACATTTAGGTAATCGTCTGATGCCGACATACAACCAATATTGATATATTGAGTCTTTTTGGTTCATGTACAGAATTTGGAAACAACCACGAGAGTGCAAACTTCAACAGCCAAGGAAACCTTACGACAATTTCCTCATCCGAGTATGAGATAAACCACATGCATTCAAAACCTCAGTCACTTGTGGGAGCTGCTTAGCAATAGTAGTGGTCTTCGGTTCTTACTTTTGTTGTTAACAGACAGTAGTTGAATTAGTAGTTGATTGATTTCCCAAAATATGAATTATTCATTTTACTTTGTCACCGAATGAAAAATTTATAATGAAATTGTTTCATCTCCATCTCGTTTCCAGAATGGAGTGTTGTATCTGGTAGATAGAACACTAGCTCTCTCAAATCATAGCTGGTGTTGCGTGCAATGTTCTATCTGAAATTTCAATTATTAATTACAGCATAAATACCAAACCAAACAACTACTTATTTTTAGAGAGGCTTCACGACCGGATCAAGAAAGTGTGGGGCGTTACCCCCATACCCCCTATACGCCTTCATAGCGTGGTGCTAAGCACAGGGGAGCACTTTACATTTTTTCTCTCAATATATTAGCCTTTTTAATGGCACAAACTTTCAGCACAATTGTGACAAAGGTACAATAAATATATATCATGTCAAACTTTAAAGGGCTCTCCTGAAAAAATGAAAAATTGGACAGAGAACATTTACATTCTCAGTGGACGAATTCTTGCTGCGGAACCAAAAATTTGTTAAGGAACACAAACACACTTTCTGGTTATCGACATTTGTGAAATTTAAAATGAATTATGAAGAAACAACTTTCATCATAAAGTAATAAAATATGAAAAGTTACTCTGTCACGTTTCTACATGGAAGTCAATCGAGCTAATAGTAAAAATAAATGCTTGGATTGTTTTGTTAACAATGCAACTAAATTTGTTGAGCAGGTAAATTAGTCACAGATTATGGTCTGGTAGCGATCTGCGATTACAGAGTTGCCCGTCCGTCAAAATAACTAAGAAATGCGATTTTTATTTATTACCCTCCTGAATATTGTGGTTTGACAGTAAATTGCCATAATAGTTTTTACTTTGGTATTTCATGTTAAAACCTTCTGAAGGAGAAACGAATAAACGCCACAACAACAACAAAAATTGCTGTGTTTTCAAAATTTCACCTACAGAATAAGGCCCTTTTTTTGTATTGTTACGTGCCTGATTTGAAATCTACCTCCCTCACCATCGCGGAGTTACATGTGGTTCAGGTGACATTACTTTTCATACACCCTGTACTTACGCGGCATGTAGAACGCGACACATTCACAAAAAATCTGTGTGAGGTTGACTTTGCACTCGTATTCACAGTTGTCCTGCGTGTACGTCTTGAAGAATCTGAGCTTTCTTTCGTCTGAGAAGAAGCAACCCCTCTTCTCCGGGGGGTAAGGTCTCAGGTTCTCGAGGGTGGTGATGATCGACGGGGTAAGTGCGACCACGAATTCCCTGTTGTCTGGCAGCTTCAGGTACTTGTCTGACATGCTGGGCAGTTCAGCAGGATTGTGCAACGCCATCTGGAATCACAGGAAACAACTAAGAATAATAATATCTACTACAGGGTCTGCGAATTTAGACCCTTCGAGAATGATCTGGCAGTTCAGTCTTGAAGCTTTGGACTGGAATTTCGAATTGAACTTCGACCGCAGCGCCAAATACGGTCAGCAGATAAAACTAAGAACACATTGCTTTTCCCACGCCAGGAGCGTATATTCCAGGTTAGCTATGCTATCTGCAAAGCCTAGAAAGTAAAATACTGAAGAGAAATCTCTTAGAAACTGTGTGAATTAAGCTGATTTGAAAAATAAGATAATGATGATTCTGAAGTTGGCAACCTGAATTCTTAGGAGTTGACAACCTGAATTCTTAGGAGTTGGCAACCTGAATTCTTAGGAGTTGGCAACCTAGATTCTTAGGAGTTGGCAACCTGAATTCTTAGGAGTTGGCAAACCTGATACCTTAGGAGTTGGCAACCTGAATTCTTAGGAGTTGGCAACTTGAATTTTTAAAAGTTTGCAACCTGACTACCGTTGGGATGGCAACGTGGCTTCCTTGAAGACGTCAAGATTGAGTCTAGTCTTCTCCCTTCCTCCATAGCCTAGGACCAGGTGTCATAGTGAGATAGCCCAGGTCATACGCCACTGTCCCACGTTATAAACATTTGTCTTTCACAATAGAACTCACATAGCATTTTAAAAATTCTTATACTTACATTTCCACACACTAGAAGTATTTCAATCAACATCTGGCTTACTTTCAACTTCCGTGATTTCAAACAAATGAACGAGTGCACGAATCAAACATTCAAGCCTGCAACGATTCGTGCTTCAAACTAATCAAGGTAGCAGGGCTCACTTCTGACAAGACCGTACTTCAAGTCTGCTCTTTTGACCTGTCGGACAGAGCCACTTTGACTTGAATTAGTGAGGTTGAACGGTAGAGTAGCTTGGAATCACATGGTAGGTGGCTCTAGTCAACGCCTCATCTCATACAGATTTACTGTAAGCAAATTGTCTAATGCATGTACAAAGTACAATGCAACCTATTTTATTCGTGGAACTATAGATTTCGTGGAATATGAGTAAATTGTATATTTTTCAAACGTGCTGTATAGAGAAATGAACTGCCACAGTATACTATAGTGAGATAGTAATCTGTGTACGTGACGTTGACTAGACTCACCTACCAAATCGTTTCAAACTACTCTAAAGTTCACTATTCAGTAGTATCCTGTAAATATCTCACTTTATACGGATATCTGATATTACAAATTCAGTTTAAAGTTACTTCTGAATATTGCTATGAGGAGCTTCGGTTTCACATAAAGTGTACCTTTATTCAATAATAATAACAACCCGTGACGCAACAGCGTGTGACGGCCAGCCTCTGGTGTGAGATCATCCAAACAGTTACGGGGGGGAGTATGGATCCTGTAGTCCGAGTCCAAGGCCTGAAGCCTTAGATAGCACGGCCACGGTGTGGGACAGCGGTTTCTCGAAATGAAAAGAAATTTCGAAAACGACTGGGCCGAGTCGACCAAAGTGGACAATCAAGAGTTACCGGTAACCTCAAACCTAAGCTTCATCTCGCGTATTCTATGAAGTCCCATGTTCATGTGTTTGTGAGCAGCGTGTTTTGCTAAAAGAGCGTTTCAGCACAGATAAACGTATTATAGGCAGATATTGAAGTTAGGTAGCAGACCATCTTCGCTATGAATGAATGTCTGCAAGATGTTCTGCCAGTCACCTCTGAGAGGAGCCACTGGCATGTTTTTCATTTCACTTTATGCACATTAAACTGGCTTGTTTAAGGCATACGAACCTTGAAGTGCGAGCGTAGTGGAAGATTCACGCCTTAAAGTCTACTTAAATTGGTATCAGGCAGTATGCTTTTCGCATGTATAGATACAATACCGCACTCTTCATGCGAATTTATTTACATAGGACTACATAGATATACGTAGTTTATTAGATAAACTTGCTGAAAGAAAAACATTGTCTCTTATCATTTGGTCAGTTTGATGGATATTTATTCATTTTATGAAGTTTATTCAACAGAAGTAATAATGAACTAAATTGGTCTCTTGCCTTTCTAAAGATAATCAAATGAACAATTCACTGTTAAATCACTTCTCCACGTAGTATGGAAGAGAAAGTTCATGAACTAAATATAATATTATATGAGCGAGTGCAAGTTCGGAAATTAAAAAAATTATAGAATGCACTGAGCCTTCTCCATATCGTAGTTGCTCGGACACCTTAACAAAGTGTCTACCTTCAGGATATACCACTTCCTCTCCCTGTGTCAGAATCCTAAATGCGCTGCCTGAAGGGCTGCGAGGTGAGGTTGCACAGAGCCTTCGTTATGACGTCATTGCATAACTGATTTTATTGACCTCTGGTGGCAATAACAAACATGACTCCATCAAACTGCTACAAATGAAAACGAGATAAACAAAATGACCGCACTTTGCGCACTACGGTCCATAACCTCTACATTAAAACGATTTACAAGAGATCTGTCCCTCTGAAGAAAATGACGCTTAAGTCTTCAGATATTCCAATTTGCTGTGTTCGTTGATCTGAATGTTTGCATTAAAATATTACCTTGAACCCCAGTTCGGGGGATCTACATGTTTTGTCCATCTTGTCCATGTTGGCTTCGATGGTGAGTCGGAAGCCGCTTCTAATCCCTGTCCCCATGCTACGGCGGGGGTAAATTAATGACTCCCCTTCCAGGGACACTTTGGAGGCGAACCCCTTCTCCAGCGACCAGTCTTTCAGCTTGTTCCAGGATTCGTACGGATCCAGATCGTATAGAATTCTGGAATGCAGAATGAGATTGTTACGATGTACTCGTATGAAGAGAACTAAAGTTGTTTGTAACGCAATCAAATTAATCAAGTCGTTGAATCGAACGCTTGTTTGTAACACAATCAAACGTATGAAGTCGTTGAATCGAACGCTTGTTTGTAACACAATCAAATGAATCAAGTCGTTGAATCGAACGCTTGTTTGTAACACAATCAAATGAATCAAGTCGTTGAATCGAACGCTTGTTTGTAACACAATCAAAAAAATCAAGTCGTTGAATCGAACGCTTCTTTGTAACACAATTAAATAAATCAAGTCATTGAATTGAACGCTTAAAATGGACAATTGAAAGTCGTTGAAGAGCATTCCTATTATAAATCTTGTATGGTCTGAAATTGCACATACACACGATCAAAGAAACATTCGACAAGTTCATCTTCGACAAGTCGGTCTCGTTCGTGCAGTGGGAACCTCTCGTCATCTAATTCGTGGGTAAAGGCTGGTTTACATTGGTCGCGTAAGCGGGAGCGTTACTGGGACAAGTTACTGGCATGTCTACTCGATTTGAGCATTATGTGCCGAGTAGCTGTTTACACACTTTCTATCAAAGTGGGATATTCGCTGCAGCTGTTTGGTGCTCGTTTGACAATATCAACACATCGACGTCGTTGGCGATTTAAAAAAAAGAGCTCTAAAACAGTTCACACACTTTTTTAACGAGAAATGAATACAATAATGCACGAGAACAAGTTTAGAAAGAATATTAACTTTACCTTCAAGCTTATGGAGCACGAACTCCCATTTTGTGTGAGATGTTGAATTTAGCTATACCTAGAAAAGGACATACAATTATACAGATATCCAAGTTGTGAAATCGATCTTAGCTCGACAGATCAGTTGGTAGACTATGCAATTTACACAGAATACAAATAAACTTGGCACAATTTTTGTAGGTAGTGATTGCTGCTACAACCTTTTCAAGCCTTCCCATTGGCTGGTAGCTTTTTGGGGTAGTAAATAATCTGTAAATTTCCTTTAACATTTTTGCTAACATAAATGCTACGTAAATGCTTCCAAGAATCTTATAACAGATAGTACTTTTACACCAAAGCATTTTATGGAACATTTCGGTTAGCTGCTTCAATTACAATGTACAATACATACAGGAAGAAAGGCATGTCGAGTTACACCGTCAATGCTGTGTGCAAGGTGCTAACAATTGAGAAAGCTAAAATATTGTTCCATACGTGTACAGTAAACGTTGTAAAGTATGTATTTAATCAGCGCCATTCTTCTCTACCTAAAACAATTTAATACGAAGCGATATTCCTCTCGGTTGAAGAGTTATCGTCGTTTAAGTGTGTGAAGTGATACGTTGTTTATATCTCACGCTACCGCAATTACGCTCGTGACCTAGAGGTCGCTTATGATTGGTTATGCTACGAAAAATGCTGCGGAAATAGGACGGATCCTATCCCAGAGAAATGCCATGAAATATGCCATGACATCTGAAATGCCATAACATTTCTCACTTTACACGAAAGCTTGGGTTTGGTTCTCTTAGAAGAAGAAGAAGAAGACGAGAATGGTTGTAGTAGCAATACCGACCTTTTCATTAAGTATCCATGTATTGTTTAGTTTGAAAATAAAGTAATATATAAACAAAAGCCAAGGATAGTTCATAACTTACGTTGTATTTGTATACATATCCTGAGGGCCGAGCATGTTAAACGTACAACATAGTCCTTCTTCTGTTAACAATGGGAATATTAACTCCTCGCAGTCATCTACTGATTCATACTGCCACTGACAAAAGGTGACCAGGTAGTGGCAAGGTAAAGCAACCTGTATATAAAGTAATAAACTTAAATATTACATATTTGAGTACTTATCTTTCGTATTAATCCTAGCAAGTTTAAAAGATAAAATAGTACGTCTATATCTAGCATGTAATTTCGAAACTACGTTTTAAAGCTTGCCAGGAGACTGCTACCACTAGACTCTACAGATCCTATAAACTATGCGAGTTCTGGGTGCGTTTCGGAGCTTACAAAAGTTGTCATTCTCATCTTCAGGGATTGAGACCTGACGTCAACTTTCTTCGGAGATTGCATGAATAACGTCACCCTCTTGTTCGTGGGTCTTGGGGCTGACGTCGCCTTCTTGTTCAGGAATTTTGGGATCTGACGTCACTCTCTTGTTCGGGGATTTTTGGAGCTGACATCACTCTCTTTTTCAGGAATTTTGGGAGCTGGCGGTACTCTCTTGTTCAGGTATTTTGGTAGCTGAAGTCGCCTTCTTGTTTAGGAATTTTGGGATCTGACGTCACTCTCTTGTTCAGGTATTTTGGGAGCTGACGGCGCCTTCTTGTTCAGGAATTTTGGGATCTGATGTCAATCTCTTGTTCAGGTATTTTGGGAGCTGACGTCGCTTTCTTGTTCATGATTTTTTGGAGCTGACGTCACTCTCTTGTTCAGGTATTTTGGGAGCTGAAGTCGCCTTCTTGTTCAGGAATTTGGGGAGCTGACGTCACTTTCTTGTTCAGTGATTTTGGTAGCTGACGTCGCCTTCTTGTTCAGGGATTTGGGGAGCTGACGTCGTTCTCTTGTTCACAGATTCGAAAGCAGACGTCACTTTCTTCTTCTATCTCTGAAGATGAGATTGGCTTAGCTCTCGAAAGTTCGGAAACATTTCTTAAAATCACCTTCGTATGAGTGATTCTCTTCATGTATTTTTAATGTTTATATGTAAGATTTCAAACTGATTGTCCTGTACTCAGAACATTTTCTGGCATTGCTTTTCTTCTGCAGAGGTACCAAAACAGTCTCCGTGAAATCTTGTGGCCAATCCCCTTTCTCATAGATTTCATTGCATAAGTGCAGTATTTCTCTTTTTCCATCTCCCAGGCATTTGATAAGTTCAACAGGAATTTCATCAGTGCCCGTTGCTTTCCCATTCCTCATTTCTTTGAGTGCTTGCTCAAATTCTTCATTCAGGATATAGTATCCTTTCTCATCGTCAGGCACGTCGTCTTCATTTTCTACATTCAGACTGTCTGGGCGATTCTCTTTCTGGTAGAGCTCTTCAACGTACTTTCCCCACACATTCGATATTCCTTTTTTGTCTGTGATTTCACATCCTTCCTCGTCTTCTATCATCCACATTGTTTTCCATTTCTTCTTTTGGAAGCCCAAGCAGTTTACTTCACGATACATCAAGTCATACCTTCCTCTTTTTTCCAGTTCTTCAATTTCTTCACATTTTTGTTTCATCCATTGTTCTTTTGCCCTGTCAGTTTCTCTTCTTAGCTGGTTATTCAGTATCTTGTAATTATGTCTTCCCTCTTCTGTATTTACGTTCTTCCATTTTCTCCGTTCCTCCATTTTTCCAGCATACTTTCAGTAACCCATGGTTTCTTTGCACTTTTCCTTTCCCAGTAGCCTATTGTTTCATCCACTGCCTTCTGTAAGCAGCTTTTTATTCCATCCCACATCTCATCCTTATTGTTACAACTAGCTTTAAACTTATTATAGTTTCCTTGGAAATGTTCTGCAAATTTTTGTCTTTCGTCTTCTTCCCTTAGCTTCTCTAAGTGGGGTTTCTTGCTCACCTGGTTTTGGGTTATCTTCTTCAATGTAAGATTGATTTCTCCTATTAGCAAGATGTGGTCTGAATTAATGTCAGCTCCTGGCAATGTCTTCGCATTTTTCAAACAATTTCGAAATCTTTCTTGTACCAGTATGTAATTTATCTGGTATCTTTTACAATCTCTTGGACATATCCAGGTGTACCTCCTTCTCTTATGTTGTTGGAACAGTGTGTTTCCAACAATTAGGGAGTTTCTTTTACAGAAATTTACCAGGCTTTCCCCTCTCTCATTTCTCTCGCCTAATCCATATCTTCCTACTGTACTTCCATCCTGCATTTCTCCTACTACAGCATTCCAATCACCCATTACGATAATGCACGAACCATTTCTCTCTTTTTCCATCAATTCCTCTATCTTCTCATAGTTTTCCTCCACTTCTTCTTCTGACAACCCACTATGTGGCATATACACTTGAATTAACACTAAGTCTTTCTTCTTTCCTTGAAGTTTCACCATTATAATCCTGTCATCCACATAACGCACTGCTATAACTTTAAGTTTCACACGTGGTCCTAGCACTATTCCCACACCACGGTTTCCTTGTTGATCACCTCCAGAATAAAACATCTTGAACTCATCACTCACTATTTCACCATTTTGTTCCCACCTCACTTCTGATATTCCCATAACATCTACTTTGTTTCTTCTCATTTCTGCCTTTAAGTTTTCTAGCTTTCCCGACTGTAACAGGGTTCTGACATTCCACGTTCCAATCCTTAATCTTACCTTCTGTTTGCTTCTCTTTTCCCCATCAGTGTCCTTTGTCATAACGTGTCCTTCCCAGACATCCCCCTCCCGGACATCCGAATGGGGGGCTAGTTTACGTCCGGAATATTTTGCCTTGGAATGACTCATCATGATTGCAG
The DNA here is from genome assembly GCF_977018435.1 of Lepisma saccharinum. Lineage (NCBI taxonomy): Eukaryota > Metazoa > Arthropoda > Insecta > Zygentoma > Lepismatidae > Lepisma > Lepisma saccharinum. Next base: position 81,575,411 of record NC_139235.1, read on the forward strand.
TTTTTCTAGGGAAAATATATATGCGGTAGCTTCCCGTTGCTTTCCGCACACCACTCTCTCTTTCGCATCTTGAAAGATCCCAGGGGGCCCCAACGAGGAGGTGAGGAGAGTGGATTTGACTAAATGAGCCCTCCGGACTTCACCGAAATTCACTGCACCAAACGTATGGTGTTTGGATATAGGTTGCATATCAGTTCCATCAGGGTTTTTGACTCAAGGTCGAGAAATCCCATTTAAGAATTCTGAACAGACGCCTATACTCGAAGGTCAGTGGCGAGTTAGAGGAAGAACAGTTTGGTTTCAGGAAAGGAAGAGGTACAAGGGATGCAATTGGTTTACTGAGGACCATTGGGGAAAGATATTTAGAGAAAGGAAAGGAGGTGTTTGTAGTATTTGTAGACCTGGAGAAAGCCTTTGATAGAGTGAATTGGGTTAAACTTTTAGAAATTCTGAAGAAAATTGGTGTAGATTGGAAAGAGAGAAGACTTCTAAGCAACTTATACATGAATCAACGAGTTAAAGTGAGAACAGGAGACGAAATGACAGAAGGCTGTGAAATTGGAAGAGGAGTACGACAAGGATGCTGCCTATCGCTTACTTTGTTTAATATTTATTTAGAAGATATAGTGAAAACTTGTTTCCAGGGCACAGGAGGTGTCAAATTGGGAGGAAGAAGAATAAACTGCATAAGATTTGCTGATGACATGGCATTATTCGCTGAGGATGAAATAACCATAAATAGTATGTTAGAAGAGTTAAACAGCAGCTGTGAGCAGTATGGGATGAAGATTAATGTAAAGAAGACAAAGGCAATGGTTATAGGACGGAAACCAAGGAATATTAATGTGAGAGCAAACAGTGAAAGAATCCAGCAAGTGGATAGCTTCAAGTACCTCGGATGCACTATAAGCAGTGACATGAGCTGCAACCAAGAAGTGAAAATGAGAATCGCAATAGCAAAAGAAGCTTTCAATAGAAGAAAAAATGTTTTTTGTGGACCCATGGACATAGGTCTAAGGAAGAGATTAGTGAAATGTTTTGTGTGGAGTGTAGCACTATATGGTGCAGAAACCTGGACGTTGAGAAGAAATTAAGAGAAACGACTCGAAGCTTTTAAAATGTGGACATGGCGAAAATTGGAGCGTGTAAAATGGACGGACAAAGTAAGAAACGAAGCCGTACTGAAAAGAGTTGGTGAAAAAAGATCTATACTGGAGACCATCAAGAAGAGGAAAAGAAACTGGTTAGGGCACTGTCTAAGAAGAAACTGCCTGCTAAGAGATGCCTTGGAGGGAATGGTTGAAGGAAGAAAAGTCCGTGGAAGAAAGAGATATCAGCTTATGGATGATATTAAATTAACTGGGTCGTATGCTATTACGAAGCGCAAGGCAGAGAACAGGGAAAGCTGGAGATTGCAGTGAAAAACCTGCCAATTAGGCAGAAAACAATGAATGAATGAATGAATGTAAGATTTGTTGAAAATCTCAACTTCTATCAAGGATTTTCAAATGAATATATAACTTGAAAATATGTAATGTAGTTATTACAGAGAAAGAACATAAATACATCTAAAAATCGAAATGAAAAACATTATTTATTTATTTTTGATAATTTTCTTGAAATTATGTGGTCTTTGATTCTTGAATAGAATAAAGTAGCCAAATTTGAGAGGACCTCCATACTTTCGGCAGGTTTTGTTTTTTGCTTTAAAATGCTCCTGCAACTATTAACAATAGTTGAGTCGTTACAAAGAGAATATACAGAAGATTCCATATTTATGCCCTCTTTTCCTTAACGTTTGAGCAAAGCTTAAGTTACCGACACTTTATGGCACCATTCACTTGGTCTTACCTGCATGAGAAACTTGATGGTGTCTTCGTTGGTCTCCAGTTCTTCGTCACTCTGAGCAGTGTTGCATATCAGCGACAAATTTGACAATTTCATGTTCCTGGAAATATATTACGTAAGAGACATATAGTTTCTAATTTTAGGAATGGCATCAAGACACCCTCGGTTTATTGAAACGAGAACGTGAACAAGGAAAGCTTTTAAAAGGCTAGACCAGAAGGAGACGAGCCGTCGTCCGTGGGGGAGTGGTTAGCACAGCGCCCTACGACGCAATGGGTTCAGGGTTCGAATCCCAACCTGGACCTGGACCTGGGTGTTCTTTGTGTGTTTCCCTTAATCATTTTTTATCCTCGTCGACGCGATTAGCCAAAAGTGGCAGAAAATCGACGCTAAATAACAAAAATGAAATCAAAATTTTAATTATACCATTATGCAGATGTTCAAAATTAGGGGGGGGGGAGATCACCCCGCTCCCGCATTTTGCGGGTTGATATTTGTCACTAAATGTAACACCATCATTCCTTTTGCTGCTTTCATAAATTTTGTGGGTTGATATTGAGGCTTTCATGCAATTTCCAGGTGGATATTTCCTGATTTCATTCATTTTGCGAGTAGATATTTGAGACTTTCATGCATTTTGCGGTGGATATTTGAGGCTTTCATGCATTTTGCGGATGTATATTCGAGGCTTTCATGCATTTTCCAGATGGATATTAGTATTACTTCCTTAGGTGCATTCATGGGCATTTCAGAGATCTTATGAGCCATTTGTCAATTTCACTTACTCTTCGTCCGTTCTGTTGTTCCACCTCCTCTTCTCGACTTCCGTCAAATTGAATTTTGAGTTGTCCACCTTTAGATTGCTGCAAATGGTGACTGCCGGGAAAGGGACGTCTGAGATCGGCACAGTGTTGCCAGAGAATGTCACCAGGACTGGAGACGTGTCCCATTTCTGCCACAGCTTCTGGATAAGTAACAGACAGGCTGCGAGCGATATAATCAAGAACAGCATCCAGCAAAACCTGAAAAGTCACAGAATGCTGCGTTTTAAAGTCCACAGGGGCAAAGGTCTCCCCTTCCATGAGCGTCGCGAGAGGGGGGTCAGCTGATGGGAATGGGGCTGGTCAGGCAAAGCCAATGGAGTTCATTAGTGGTGACGTCACAAGCAGACGACGAGCTGGAACTGAGTCTACACAGCGAGAAAACGTGTTTTCTTCCTATCCAATTCAATGCTATTTCTCTTCGGAAGAGGTAGCTTTAATTATTGTGACAGCAGTTATGAAACAAAATTATGATGCGTATTGTACATCAGTGTAAAGATGATATTTCGGAGAATACGACTATATATCACACATAACTTACAGAGGATAAGGTAAAGAATAAGGCAGTGTCTGCTGCCACGTTCTTTTTCTGCTGGAACCTCAAAAAAGATGCTCGTGGCAGCAGACTCGGTCTTTGACTTATCGTGATTTCATCATGTTATGCATGCAATTACGTCTGTAACACATACTGTGAAGTTGTAGCGATTACTTTCACGAATTTTCTTTAAGATTATGTTCCTTAGCATTCTTCTAATATAGACAAATGCTCTCGTAGTTAGGCTAGGTTCTGTTAGCATTAAAATAATATCGCTAAATGCTTTCTACAGAAAAAGGGCCTAAATTAACTGTACATTCATTCCCACTAATCATAAACTTGCATTTCTCTCGTCTCAATCTGTTCTTAAGATTTGTAACATCATCTTAGCAGACGAATTACGTGGCAGGAGAAAATTTGACGCTTATTCTTACTGCTGACACGTGCGTGGCAGCAGACTCGGCCAAAGAATAACCGGAGTAAAAAAGTCATGCATTTTTATACAAAAGTTGGACATTCCAGTTCCGAGCACAACCGAAGCCGAGCCGAAGTTCACCCGATCTCAAGTCGGCCACTCTGCCCCTATGGATGATGGGAAACCAGCAGCCTCAGGCGATTGAACCGACGACGCCCATTGGCTGAGATTTCTTATGGAGCATTCGCTTTACTCGATTTCCTACTCCATTTATTCTTTACATTCTCATCTGTAAGGTATATACTATATATAGACGTATTCTCTGAAATCTCATCTTTACATTAATGTACGATGCACATCACAATTTTGTTTCATAACTGCTGTCACAATAATTAAAGCTACCCCTTCCGAAGGAAAATAGCATTGAATTGGATAGGAAGAAAACACGTTTTCTCATTGTGTAGACTCAGTCCCAGCGCGTCGTCTGCTGTGACGTCACACTATTGGACTCCATTATAGATGGCAGCACGATAGTTATGTCCTTGCGCTGCTGGCAGGCAACTGTTCTCCCATTAAAAGGACATGGGGTTTCAAAGCTTGGAATGCCATTATTGTATTAAATTGCAAGTTTGATTTGAACCCTATGACGGAACACAGTAATGCTGTAAAACTAGGATTTTTAAGAAGATGATGGTCAAGAACAGAAGACATATCGGAACTCAAAGAACATTAAGATTTGCATGTATTTCGTTGCGTCACTTGCAATTTTCACAATTTAAGTGTTTTATTGTCATGAGATTGTATGTTAAAGAATAATACACAATAATTCCGTACGACTGTACTTTTATTTTACAGTTCTTGGTAATTGACTCCTTTTATACTTTTCGACATGCTTATTAAAAATGACCTCTTTGTATCGAGAAGAATGGTTGTTAAAAGCATCTTCTCTTTTACGTCCCTCAACATCTAGGGTGTTCGTTTTTATTTACAGGAAGGGGTCACGGATTCTAATCTCGGCTTGAGTATGGTTGTACTTTGTGAGTGTCCCTTCATCAATTTCATCATATCATCACTCATCCTCATCTTCGCGATTAGCGAAAAGTGACAGAAAAGCGAACTCTACAGCCCGTAAGAACTTTGGCCTATCTCCGGACTGCCAGTCTCCCTCCCACAATCCTACGTAGATGTATGGAGATCTTCAACCAGTAATGGGGTGACGTGCGGTCAGCACGTCGAACCCTCAGCCGTTGTAGGAGATATCCGAGACCTGGTTACGCTACTCACTCGTAGCTCCCCAATTTCCTCACGATGGTGGGTTACCACCAGTCCTATACACAGGCCGAGAACTTATGCCGCCCCGCAGTCGGAGCCCAAAGCACAGCGCCTTAGACCGCACAGCCACGGAGAAGGACCAATCAATATCTGCAGGAATTAAAATTTTGCAAGTGTTGTAACAAAAGAGAAGATTGATTGATTCATTGATTTAGTTTATTTTACTTCGCGTATTGTGCCTCTTGGCTAATTTGCGAAGATGGAGGTGAGTGATGAAATGATGAAATTTATGAATGGACATTCAGGGCCAGAAAAGACATGGACGGAACTACAAGGGGGAAAATGTCTACCTAATACAAAGATAATATAGCTGCGTTAACATTAAATTATTGGGGCGTGCTCATGTGATACTTATTATTTTCCCCTAATAGTCAACGATTGTTCTAAGCCCCGCGACAGGTTAAGTTTGCAGCAGGTTGTATATATTAATCCGCGCGAGAACGGCGCTCAGAATCTTCTGTGCCAGTCTTGCCTCAACCGCCGAGCTGTTCATATCACAGACAGTGAGAAAATCGTCAGTATTGCAGCGGAACTATATTCTGCGCGCACGTTTGGGTCTGTATATGCGATAAGTTGCTGCAAACTTAACGTTTCGCGGGGCTTAGTTCGAGATGAAGTAAAAGTTAAAACATAGTACCTTACAGTTGCTAACATGATTTCGATACTGACGACTACCAAGAAAGTTAAATGTTACAAAGTTCTTCAAACTTTGGTACTTTACCTTAAAGAAAGTGAGTTTGCGTTACTTTTTAAACAAAGTTAACTCTATCACTGTTAGAGTTGCTTTTAAAAGAGTAACTCAGTTACCGTTACTTCAAAAAGTAGACAAATTGAAGGTTTTGCAGTTACGTTGTTCAAAGTTATCTCTGCACTTATAAACTATAAACGGGCTGTCATTTGACTGATTACCATCTAAAATTAAACCCATCAATTAAAATAAAACCCATATGTTTTAAATACGAAAACATAAAATTTTTATTTCCATTTCGTCAACAAACCATAATTTTGTCTATTATCGTTTATACTATTTTCGTTATTGGCTATGAAAGAAAATACAGAGTTACGGCTATTTGTTTCAAAAAGTAAGTGTACTCGAAACGTTACAAATAACTGTTTCCAAACGCTGCTAAAAAAAAAAAAAGATTTAGTCATTTTTTACTACATAATTCACACAAATTTATACTTTTCTGGATCTTTAAAAGCCATTAATGAGCTTGTACAAAATTCGAAGTTAATTTAACACATGAGTCTTCGTTTCAGTTGCGTATGTTCTATGTTACAGCGTTTAGAGGCAGTAAACCAACCTTTCTCATATATTTTTTTACATTTAATTGCTCATTATACATTATGCGAACCACAAGGTGAATCAAAAGTCCCTGACCACCCCTTTGTAAAATGAAAGGGAGTGTAGCTTGCAGCAATTGGTCATGGTTAGAGCCCGGAAGTTCAGGCATTTATTTTCGTTAAAATAGGCAGGCAAAAAGGCATTTATAATGTGGAAAATAGGCACTAAAAATGAAAAAAAAGGCAAAATAAACAAAAAAAGGCACATTTGGAAGTCGCTTACTTTTATATATAATTTCTGGCAAAATGTTAAAATCTACATTGGGAAGAGCATTTCAATTTTCACCAAATTCACGCACGTAACCATGTAACTTACCACTTAATGGCACACTAAATTTCAGCATGATGACAAATACACGATCGTTTCCCTCCAAAGTGCAGAACTAAACTAAAGATAGAGAACTTGATTTTGGAATGCATGCAAAGGCCCTTGGGCATTAGTGCTGTTTCTTGTCAATAACGTCCTCACACGGACGCTGGACGTGATGACGTAATTGTGCAGATGTTCTGCAACAGGTTTTCAGCAGTCAATCATGTACAAGGAAATGTTAACCGAAAGCCAATATCCTAACTCAGCATGAAATACTTTTCTCTCACACTTTTCTCCTTCAGCAATATTGAAACATACGTGAGTTCAATATTACTTAAATAAAGCGAAAATTATTCACATAATAAACGGAAGAAAAATAAATGCCAACAACGTTTTTTGGGAGAAAAATAATTTATATACACACATTTTTTTTAAAAAAAATGGTCCAATTTCATTGAAAAAGACAAAAAAAAGGCATTATAATTAAAAATAGGCAGTGGGGTCCCAAATAGGCAAAATAGGCAAAATTAAAAGGCTTCTAAAACATTCGAAACAACATAAAAAACGTATATCCGGAAAAATTTTATCAATATATCCAGTAGATAAAAAGAGGCATTTTGCCAAACTTCCGGGCTCTAGTCATGGTAGTAAAATGTTAGGCCTAAGGGGAAACTTTTTGGTGCATGTCATGACATCGTCCGCCATCTTGGATCCAACTTCATTTCTTTAAATGAGAAAGGGGGGCATGTGGGGTATGGTTTTGGGCTAGAATTTCACCAGGAATTCAGTGGTGAAGTCAGATTTATGAAAATGTTAATGATAAGGAAGTTATAGGCTTATGAAAGATATAATTACGTATCATTTGCAGGTGATATACAAGCTTCTGAAACCAGCATTTAAGTAAACTATTTAAAGAACTTACAGACTGGTTTATGTACACCACTGATCGTTTTCCACCACACCCTTCTGAAGACTGGGTTTCCTCCCTGATTGTAGGCGGGGAGGGCGAGGGAGCCGAATCGAGTGGCTATTTAAAAACACGCGGGGTGGAGCGTCAGTTCTACCGCTGCAAGCAACGTTGGCGGAAGTACACTCCTTGTTGCTCCCTGCTTTCTGTGCCACGGTTGGCAGAGGCAGTGTTTCTACATGAAGGGAAATTCCCTTTGGTGCAGGGAAATCTAAGTCCAAATTCGGTAGAAAGGGAGATTTTATGAAAAATATCGAAATTGGCGGAAAATTTTAAGTTGTATAACACTATAAATTAGTGTTTTATTTCTATTACTATATCTAATTAATATACAGGGTGTTTCGTTCAAACCTCCCACATTTCAAATCATCATTGCTTAAAGGTTATGAAACATAATGGAATGCGAGTATTACTAGACGAAAGAGAAACTCAAAAAAATTTATTGCATGACTTGAAGTTCGCCGTTCTCTCACTATGCAGCGCCACAATCGCATAAAGCACATTGACGACTCCGCAGCAGCGCGCACAATCTGTATTCTGGTATGCAGAGACCAAATCAATCATTACAGTGCAAAGAAATTAACGGAGAGAATATGGAATATGCTTCATGCAATAAAATTCTTTGAGTTTCTCTTTCGTCTAGTACCACTCGCATTCCAGTATGTTTCATAACCTTTCAGCAATGATGAATTGAAATGTGGGAGGTTTGAACGGAACACCCTGTATATTAAATATGTTCAATAAATAAGGTTTTGTTGCGGTAAACCAGATCAAATATTCAGAATACGTCACTGCTTCTTATACTAAATTCAGAACTCGATCAATAATTTGGGAGCCTTACCTTTCGAATGTTGTAGTTTTCTTCTCCCCAAGGTACTGCAATCCGTGAAGACTAGAGTGGTCACAGTATTCCTTGAAGTATTTTGTAATTGGTTTCATGCATTTGAAAGTCTTCTTCACTGTCCTTCCTCGGAATTTTCCATCGTCTGCTGAAATCTTGTCCACAACTGCTTCCGATTTTGTTGGCAAAGGTTCAAAGCGGTTGTCTGACATGGCAAACTATACAATAGATCCGCAAACCTAAAGAACATATTATATAAACATTATTCTACTAAGGAGAGCTTTATCACACTCAATGTAAGGCGCATCAAGTATTTAAATCATAAGTTAATGAGAAAAATGTGCTCAGTTTTATTTGCAAGTTTCTTACGACATGGGGCGCGTCAATATCTGAGTGCTCAGTGAGCAACTTGATCGCTCAGCTACTTGACGGCCAAATAGGTGTTGCTCGGCGAGCACTGCTCCAGTTTTTGTAATTGTATTAACATTAATGTGTTTTTTATTCCAAATAATACATACTAAATATTAATGAATATACACCGTAGTTTTGGAAAGTTGTGCAAGGGTATAAAAATGAAATTTTCGACGGTTTTGTCCACATCGCCAAAAATAAACAGCTTTTCAAACACTGAAATATTGTCTGCTCGACGCAGCCACATTTATCACAGATTATTCAAAGGCACTGATATTTTGAACAATGAGCACACAGCGTCAAGTTAATGATCTGCCTGGTCAACGAGCGAAAATCTTGCTGAGCGAGTATCGCTCAGATAATTGACACGCCCATGGAATCGTCAAAATAGCCGAGTATCGTTCTTGCTAATTGTCCTACAGGTTTACAGTTAACCTTTTCATTCCGCCCGCTTGGACGCTCCTGTGATTTCTGCATTCCCTTCTCCGGTTTTTAAAAGTTAGTTATCCCTTTTCGAATATTTGTTGATTACTTTGTGATCAGAGCTGTAGCTCGGGTTACAATGGGATGCATAAGCATTAACAAGCAAGCATATTGTCCATGTTTTTGCTGTTTGTTTCGGACAGAGCTGCAAGTATTGAAACAAAAAGTCAAACAAGCTGTTGACAACCTCTATATTCCAGTATTCGTAAAAATCAAATCCTTAAACATAGTGGTTCGGATTCCACTTTACACTGTAGGTCCAGTTCCGACAAAGCAGCAGGCAGCCAGGGGGCTGAAGCCACCCCCCCAGAAATCCTACAAATATCTAATTTAAATAGTGGTAACTCATTTTACTTCCTTAGCAGGATAGTATAGTAAGTTGTAATGTAATGAGAAATTCATTTTCAGGACTTCTACCCCCAGGAAAAAATCGGCTGATATCGGTAGATACCACTGGTATCGGCTCAGCCCTAATATACTGTATGCGTACATATATGTAATATAGAGCTGACCCTCTGATTAGGGGGGGAGGGGAACAAAATCCTTGATTAAAGATCAGTAGGGAAAGATAAACCTCATTTTATCTCACTGTTTTAGTTCCATTGCATATATGGTATAATGCAGCAACATATTGATTGACTTGGTGTTTTAAGTCCACTTTATGTACAGTAAAGCTAATCGGGACTGAACCTACAGTTTAAAGTGGGATCGGAACCACTATGTGCCTCGAACCCGGGACCCCCTGATTACAAGGCGACGACGCTACCACTGCGCCATCGGGGAGCCATAATGCAGCAACATAGAGGCACCATAACGTATAAATAAATTGTTCTGCGCTCCTTTTCCTCCAAACAATTGTGTTCATGCATTTAAGACAAAACTGTTTAGCAGCAAGTCTCTGATGAACTTAGCAGTTATAGCATCTTTCTCTGGTAATTTTTAATGAATACAGAAAACAAAAAAAATGCGAGCGAAGCGAGCAAGGAAATTTTAGATCCAAATTTTTGAAAACTGAAAACGATATTGATTTAATATGGCACAAAAGAGTTAATTTAGATCGTTCCGCGCCCAGCGCCAACTCCCGCCGCCCCCTACCTACGGCTCTGAACTTGACAAGACTGTAAGAATAACAAGATATTGCGAGCGAAACGAGCAAGAAAATTTTACGAAATGTATTTTTTTTTTTGTATAACATTTGATATCGATGGGGCAATTTTCCTTCTGTGTCCCCTTGCAGGTGTTTTTGGCCGTCTGGAAGAAATAATACAGGAAAGACGCGAAAACTAATTCCATCTTGAGTATTCTCTTGTCCTGCTACTCTTAGATAATACTAGTCTTGCTTTCTTTTACCTCAATGTTTGCCCTCCTTAGAATTTATTTCCGGTCAAGGTTAGGGAGGGGCAATGCCCATTGCTCCCCTGTGGTTTCGCCACTGCACCCCTGCCCGGTAGTTGCTATGAGCTTTAATCGGCTTGAAAATACTTAATTTTCCCTAAGAGTATAATATCGATTAATAACAGCGATAAGATAAGATAATAATGTAGGAGGGACATGGACGTCTGGAAGAGGGGGGCAAGGATGGCCACACCTCCCCCTTAGAAATCGAATGTCAACCTAAACGTATATATTTCACACTTATAATTTGATTTCAGTCACAGTAATTTACATTAATGCGATAATTTCAAATCCAAGTGGTGTTTTCTGAGGGGGTAACACTATCGGGGTAATATGCCCCTTGGAAAAATACCTTGATTGTCCCTCCGTGAAAAAAAATGCGGACGTCCATGATTAGGGGGCAATTGCACCCCTCCCCCTCGTGCGCACGCCTATGGATAAGGGTATATATCTGTGGTGAGACGAATACCCTGTCTTTGATGAAACCCCACAAAAAGAAGTCACACGGTGTAAAGTTCAGTGATCTTGAGGACCAAAACAAGATTTGATGTGACTGATTTGAGTGTCACCTAGTGGCAGGGATATGAACTCTCAGCTTAACGAAACATGCACGGACAAACAGTTTGCGTTCCTATCGTGTTGCCGGATCAAAAGACGATACCGAAGTAGGTTCTGCATATTTTATATCACGTCCCAGAAATTAATTAGACAATTTAAATTATACCGACGCGTGAATCTTCTCGGCGGAATGTTACGCAATATTGAGCGTGCTCCAAACGTTGTCAAGAGCAGGCGCAGCAGCTTACAAACTTACGATTTTTCCTTATCTTATTTAAAGTGCAGCGTTACAATCCCAAAAAGGGGCAGGAAGTGACCTTCACCTACATCAAGGCACATACCAATCAAAACAAATCCCAAGACTTAGTAGACATCTACGCAAAACAAGTTCGAACACACGAACACGTAACCCCATTACGATTACCTGACACAGACTTGCTCCCTGGAGTAAAAATGAAAATCCAACACGAATGGGGTGAACGGTGTGCACATGAAATCCAAAACACAACCACCTACAAGTGGAACGCGCAAACCGGCAAAAAGCAACCTTGGTATCAATCTTTGAAAATATCTCGTGCAGTGATCACCTTGAGAATGCGCACAGTCACGTTCTCGTGAATCAACATTTGGCAAGAATACACGCGGTACCTACAACTTCTTGTCAATGCGGAGAACCCAGCCAAACAATAACGCATCTGTTTTTTCAATGCACCTTACGACAAGTCCATCGGGAAACGTTATACAAAACCCTACTTTGCCTAGATGTTCCATTTTCGGTGTCAATCCCAACCCTGATAAGTCAGCCTCGAACACCCATCATGTGGGCACTGTATAGCTTCGCACGAAAACACAACATTTCCATGTAAACAAAAACAACAAGGAAGAACAAAGTTTAACATACCCACCAGGATACCCTCCCATGATGAAATTCACGAGTGAAAGTGAAAGTGTATAGTGCAAGTGCCATAAGGAACAATGTGGAAGACAACAAGCAGAAGTAGGATCACATAAAGCAGTACCGATGGCTAGAAACCGCAAAGGATAGGCGGTGTGAGCCAATATAAAGTAACAACAACAACCTATCGTGTTGATGCGTCACCCGTGGCGCATACATTGAACATTTGTTGGTGTTATTAAAAACTGTTTGAGTTCCTCGTTCGTTCTGGACTGGTTTCATTAACGAAAGTTTAATAGTTTACTTGCAATACTTATGTAATTTGCCCGCAGTGATTTTATTGCGCTACTGTCAACTTGTTTCTGGTTTCGCGTGATCGGGAATATAATGTCGAGAAAGCCCACCACTTGATCAGCTTAAGCCTGAGAAATATATGAATTCATATATTATTATCATATCTTAAGATGTGGCCTACCTTGCTGGAAATGACGCTTATTTTAGAGTTTGTGCAAAACGTTCTTGTGACGAGCTACAAGTCATATGTTCTTGTGACAAGTGTGGCGATGTATCAAAAAAGTCTCCAGAAGAAGTCTTTATTGCGTAGTGTAAGTAATGCGGTCTTCAAAGAATTGTTTTACAAGTTTATCATTTTTAGTGTTTTTAGCAGTATTATTGTCAACAACAGTACACAAACTGAAAATTCACAAAAACAAGGAAATAGAATAGAATAATATGATGCACTGTATCCCTTGCGTGCGTTCATGCAATGGAATAATTAAAATACGCGTTTCATACTTATAGATGTCTTCTTTATTGTAATGTGTCTCATTCATGTTGGGAATTATGCAGTAGCGTAACTAACACGCTCGCGTCCCCTCCCCAGCGACTTCCAGTTGTGCGACCCTACTCGTTGAGAAAAAGAAGAAAAAGCTTTTCTTTCTACCGCCTTAATTTATATTAGACATATACAAATATGTAAATACATACATGTAATTTGAATCAATGTAAGAACTGGTACGAAATGTTAATAGAACGAACAGACAACCTGTAAAAAATTATACAGGCTGTCATTTTAATGGTGCCCATGGACCACATAACCGTATAGATGACATCAAAACGGACAACTTCTCTCAGTAACATTCTTATCGTTGGTGCGTCATTTCGGCGCTACAGTCGTTCAAAGAAGTCCGGTTACGCGTCGGTGACGTCATTTTTTTCCTTCTGTGAAACAGTGCACGGCAATATTGCAAGGAACACAGTTTTTATGAGAAAAGTAGAGCAACGGGAAGTGAACCAACGAATCGAAAAATGATAGTAAATCAAGGTATTGAAAAGGAAGTAGTAATATCGGATTTTGTTTTTTAGCCAACATGTCATATTATTTGCAGATCTCGTTGCAATGTTAAAAGTCAGCGTTGCCAGCGCATTTTCTTGCGTGTCGATGACTTGAACTATTCAGCTAATGAAGGTTTTCTTCTAATCTCGTAATTCACTTTTTACTTTTCTAGTGATTAACATTCTCTGTTTGCAGTTGTAGGGACGTAAAAATATAATATATTTGGTTGAACGTGTATTTTAACGCCGAAAGGAAAACTTTTGTGAATTTTCGGTCTTTCTTAATTTATCATTCTTACTGCGCACCGAAGCTCGTGCTCCTCCCCGCACCGCGGGGGTGTTATTTACGCCACTGGAATTTTGGGCATATCATCATCATCATCATCAGTATTCTATCATCAATGGCAATATTTTTGCAGAAGTTAAAAGATTTCAATGGAAACCAAGTTCCCCTTAACGTTTCGTGAAACTTAGCGTGTACCCTCTGAACATTTTGGGACTACAACACGGTCTGTAAATAATTGTAATAATAACAACACTGAATATATCACTACTTACCTCCTTGTCACCAGGCTTTCTGTCAGGGAACACGAATTCTGGCTCTGTGTTGCGACACTCCTAATGTTACACGCCTGCTCACCACACCCATTTGGGAACGTTGCCAGATAAAATGACCCCATAGGAATTGAGCAGAACATGAAAATTACGTTGTAATCGTCGTCTCATTAGCTTAATTACAAAGATAAACAGTATACTCTTCAAGAAGCAAATTTGGCTTTGTGGGTTGCCGGCCTCTGTAGTGGAATGCTTAAGTAACGCGGTACCACAAAGCCAGGGTCCCTTGTTCATGGGCGTAGTTTCATCCGTCCACTTGGGGAGCTAACATTATTCATCCTTTATCCATTGCGAAAATCATCATGGACATTCTCCTTGGAAACAAGTGATTCCCACATGATCATCTACAAAAGAAATGAAATTGTGTTGATGTCGAGTGTTACTTTTATGAAAGAAATAAATATTATATTATATGGTTGGAAGTTATTATAGAACACAGTTCGTCTTTAAAATATAGAAGTGTACTTTTAATATTAATACATCATTATGGGCTATCCTGCGTTCTAATGAACAAATTGTAATGGTGGAAGGCAAAGCTCTGAGGAGCAGTTGTGATTAATTCCGTGGGGGAAAAAACCCTAAGATATTACACAAATAACATAATTGTCTCATCTAAGTGATCTTTTTTGCTTTTCTGTATAAATTCGTGAAGAATTCTTTGCGGTCCACAACAATTTCCCTTTCTATATTCAATTATGTCTTGCCTCATGGTTGACCATTTCATAAAACTTACGACGCGTATGAGCCCAGCATGTTGCTTCTTCTATCTTGGTTGCTGATTTTTCATCATTAATATATAATTGATCATAACCAGACCTTAGCCATATTTTCAGACGTTTCATTGTAGAAGGAAACCGTTCAGCTGTAGCCGAATTCACTGGCATGTGCAACGTTCAACACTTTGTGCAACTGAAAATGAACATCTACCCTGGGTGCGATTTGTGCCCCTCCCCCTTACCCCGCCAAGTTACGCCTATGCTTTAGGATTTAAATAAAATGTATTCTGAAGAAATTAATTAGGGAAAGGAAGAATTCTGGACTATTACAAAATTGAGAACCTCGTATTGAATTATTCACGACAGGTGCGCTATTCTTGGTCTCTAAGGATAAATTCCACCTTTTAAAAAAATAATTATTGTACGCTCCTGAAGAGAAGGTCTGACTTAAACAAAATAAGAAGGACATACTTATATTAAACATATAGAAAGTTCCAAGTTAGGTGATGTATTAACCAATTATCATCTAAAACGACTTTTAAATTAGGATTCTCAATCAAACAACTTTTATAGCTATAATCCTGGTATGGGGCCTTCAAAAGGACGCCAAGTATGACATTCAAAGCAGGTTTTATAAGATCATTTTGCATGTGCATGGTTTAATTTTCTTTCTCAAATTCAATAATCTATGTCTACTCGCTCGATGCCTGACTTTAACTATTATCCAACACTTTAATCAAAAGGAATGATAATTTTGTCATCTGTGACTTAATTTCTCAAACAGTATGAGCAAACATCAAAGAATGATTTTTCAATAATTTCCAATCTCCAAATGAGAAATAAGTTTTTTTTTCTTGTTATCTAACCAGCATAAGCACATGTCCTTCCACGATAATCTTCCTGTGGGTTACTTGAAACGACAAATAAGCTTCTTTTTACATCCAGAAGAATTAATCTATCCTGAGACTCCTCAGCATCATTAAAAGGGACCCAGAAGATTCACTCGTCAGGAGAGTTGAACACAACTTTCAACTGCATCGCCCTCGCACGATGAAATATTCAATGAACTCCCGCGCATCTGCATACATATTCTTGACATGGCGCAACATACACAAGACCAAAAGACTTGGATAGGAGCGATTCCACTAATGAACTGTAAAGATCATTAAATAAAATGATTGCGCGCGATTCAATCTCTTGTACACGATCGCGACACATTTACATTCACACGGTATTCAAATGACGCGTACGCAATGACGCGTACGCAATGCAGATCACGCAGGAACTAACACCACTTTATTTTCTAACATCTTTTCATCAAAACTCTAATTATTCTGTTCAATTCTCTACAATGACGGCTCTATTTTTTTTTCAGAAAAACTCAATTGTAGGAAGTCATCGTTGTAAGACTCCATTTATGGTATGCTAACACTATGTGCCGAAGCCACTTTTGTTTGAAAGTTTACCATGCGATCCAAGGTGCAAATCAAGAGAAAATGATGGTGATGTATTTTCCATACATATGGTCCATAAAATGCACATGGACGTCTATAGCCGTGTTCGGCGCAGGAGAGGACACTACTTCCGGTTTTGAAAAAAAAAAAAAATAACATGGATTTCAAAGGTGTAAGGGGTAATGTATTACAATCATTGCGTGGCTGTTGGTTGCAACATGAGGTCGGGAACGAATATTTTTCTCCAGTATCTATACATTATTTTCCGACAGACCTGATACGGAAAAATCAGTGGATTCAGCAGTGGCGTAAATAGCACGCCCACAACCCCCGCGGTGCGAGGGGGTGGGGGCGCACGAGCTTCGGGAGTGCAATAAGAATGATAAATTAAGACAGACTAACAGTTCACAAAAGTTTTCCTTCCCGCGTTAAAATATATTTTCAACCGAACATATTATATTTCTATGCCCCTACAACTACAAACAGAAAAAATAATCACTAGAAAAGTAGAAAGTGGATTACCAGATTATAAGTAATAGCTGAATAGTTTACGTTGCCGAAGGGTAGACGACAAGCAAGAAAATGAGTTGGCAACGCTGACTTTCACCGCTCCCCATCCCTACTTACAATTTCTACCATGTTATCAAAATCATATCAGTAACTTTCTCAACCCATTGGACTGTTTTAAAGTAAAGATTTTCTACCGTGCTTTAGATATTCTTGTAAATCAAATAAACAATAGATTTCAGGGCATGAAACAAATCAAAGTAAGCCTCACCTTTTTAGTTTTTAAGCCCCATGAAGATGTATCTTGCACTACAGCGACAGAAATTGTTTGTTTTCGGAATGTAATCAAAAGAAGAAACCTGTCGAACATCAGCGAAGTTGCAGAATTGCTCTTAATAGGAAACAAGGTCTTCACCAGCTGAGAAGTCATTTTCCAAGCTAAAATTGATCAAACATTACTTGAGAAGCATAATGACAAGAGTAAGATTGAGTGGACTGTCGCTCTTAAGAATCGAAAACGAGCTAGCTCGAAAATTGGCCTCGACCAAACTAACATAAGAACTTGCTTCCATAAAAAAACACAGAGAACTAGTAATGGGCATTTACTTCTTCTTTTTTCTGACCCTATCAACTGTTAGTGGATTATAGTCATCTTTCTGAGTATTTTGCAAAATATATTTAGTTCACTATGCACTTATTTTTCTCAGAAACTGTACGCAGTGAAACAAAAAGAAAATGTGGGCCTGAAAAAGCAATGTTTGTAGTACATCTCTGCATATCACTTTACTCCCTGTCGTTAATAGTTATATCTGTAAACGTCAAAAAGTAACAATCTGCGTGTGAGCGCAATTGCCTTATTGGTAGGGTAATGGCACTCAGTAATCATCCTAACAGTAAATCAATACAATTTTTGTACTATACAGAAACTATATATTTAAGTACTTATATTTATTGATATGCAGATACAAATTAAATTGAGCACAATTTTGCACAAAAATGCACAAATGGGACGCTTATTATGAGAAACGTGTTTGCACCCTTCATGTTCCCATCACAAACAGCGTGAGCGTCATTACCCGATAGGTTTATCGTCTCATGAAGAACCTCAAATGTTTACTTTATAATAATTAAGAAATAAACAGGAGATACTATTATTATATCTGTAAAATTTTCAAGACTCTAGCTTAAACGTTCCGTCTACTTACCTTGCACTTTTTTCCTTCCCAATTTTATAAGAAAATATGACGAATTCGTTTTTCGCACCCTGCTTCTTAAAAGTCAACTCAACATGTGCCGACTTTTGTTTGGTGCCTCGTAGTACTGGGTTCTAGATGTCAGCACAGGTTACTCTTGAATAACACCCTCCGTAACGACTACAGAGGGGTGAGCGCCATTGCCCGCTGAGCGCCATTCCCCCACCTTCCCCTAGTTTTCGAGATAATCGAATTTCTATTGTTTTTTTTTAAAATGACAATTTTCCACATAAAAAGATGAATTGAGAAAAAAACTGCTCATTGTATGGAACTTATTTCAGCGTTTTCTGATAGCTAACAAATAAGTGGTTCGTTGAAATAAAAGTTTTCCCAAATAACAATCACATGTAAGTAACGGGTTTGTCTAAACTTACAAGTGATGATAAAAAAATGCACTCTTAGTTTACTTGGCAACGTATTAATAACAAAAATGGTATGACACGAAGCGTACACATTCTTGTGTCATCTGCTATCCAACAAGGAACAAATGTTGCTAACATTCACATTTGTGTACATTCATCTTCATGTGAATGGAATCAATGAACAATACAATTAAAGAACATTACACGTCTTGCTCAAAGTGGGCACCTCCGGTACGAATGCAGGCACGCAGGTTTTTACGGATATTTGGTCTCTTAACTCGTGATGTGATGGTGTCCTTGATGTGTTGACCAGCTGTTAAGATCCTCTCCCTTAGCTCTTCTTTAAACATCAATTCTATTCAAAAATATTTTAAAAAAAAATGGTAAAGGTGGCAGGCGTCGAAATTTTAATAGTCACATTTATTTCCTAGAAACCCTGGCCGACCTCCGCACAGCATGCTACGACGCCAGGGATTGCGGGTTCGAATCTCGGCCTGGGCATCGGTGTTCTTTGTGAGTGTTCACTCATCCTTATCTTCGCGATTAGCCAAAAGTAGTACAAATGCGAAGTAAAATAAACCAATCTTAGGAACTCTGAATTTTTGTAGTAAACAAAGCTCCATTAAAATTACCTCTTTCATTAGATTTCTATGACATATGCTAGCGAAAATTTTTCGATTTCTTGATCACGTTCGCACTACCCATCATACTAGCTGCCAGCAGCCACTGATTCAACCCTT
Source organism: Lepisma saccharinum (assembly GCF_977018435.1). Taxonomy (NCBI): domain Eukaryota; kingdom Metazoa; phylum Arthropoda; class Insecta; order Zygentoma; family Lepismatidae; genus Lepisma; species Lepisma saccharinum. The sequence goes on from NC_139235.1 coordinate 81,594,548, forward strand.
CAGTATGCAGATGATTTTTGTTTCTATAACATAACAGATGATGCTACTCAAGGTATTACAGCAATGCAGAATTTAATCTCCACCATAAGAGCATGGTTTTTCAACGAAGGACTATCCATCAGCGAAACAAAATCAAAAATTATTTGTTTTAATAATAAGCGATTGGGTACTTATCCCAACAATATATCACATATTTCTAATATCCTAGTAATAGAAACACATAAATATTTAGGTATACATTTGAACAGGCGATTCACGTGGAATACACACATTACACATTTAATCAATAAAGGCCGTAAAATAATAAATATACTCCGTAGTATGACAACAGTTAAATGCGGTGGCCACCCCAAAATCTTACTTGTATTTTACAGGAATTGTTTTCGATCAAACTTTGAGTATGCAGCCTTTAGTTATGGGGGTGCAAAATTAATTCTTTTAAACAAAATAGACATACTACAGAGAAAAGCTTTGAGGACCTGCTTAGGTCCTGTCCTAATGTCAGTGTATATATGGAAAGCAAAGAAACTAGTCTGACACATAGACGGATCCAATTAACAATAAAATTTCTGCTCAAAACTTGGGAAAATCATACGCATCCATTCAATAAATTTTTCGAAATACAAAAACAATGGACAGAAGCTAAAGTCATAGATCCTAAACATACGTTCTTTTATTTTGCATATTGCCAATACATAGACCCGGAAACCCGTGCAAAGTATTTCACCTTCCAACATCCTTTCATTTATCAATTAGACATACCCTTACATACTCAATGCAACATCCATTTCAGGGATCATAGGATTTCTATGTATAAAGAGAAATGGCCAACACATCTAATCATATATACTGATGGATCCAAAGATCGCCTAGGTGTGGGTTGTGCATATTTTATTCCAGATCAAAATATAAACAAACAAGTCCGTTTACCACCTGATACCTCTATTTTGACTGCAGAAAGTTAAGCAATATGTAAAGCTCTCACATACGCTATCCATAATAAGTACACAAAAATTCTTATCATAACAGATGCTTTAAGGGTATTAATGGCGCTGAGTTCCTCATATCCTCAGATTTGTAAACAGACTTTATTTATCATCCTTATAATCCAACAAACCCAGTATGCTAGTGGAAGAAATATCAACGTTCAGTTTAGTTACGTAAAGGCTCACCAAGTAAATACGGGAAATGAACGTCTGGACGTATATGCCAAAGCTGCCCGATCATCGGAATCTACCTCACTTGCGAGACTTCCATACACGGATATTCTCCCAAGAGTTAAATATAAACTTCAAGATAAATGGAAACAGTGGTGTATGGAACAATTTCAATCCGCGGCCAATACATATAAATGGTATGCAAAACATTCACAAAATAAGCCTTGGTACTACTCATATAATCTTCCAAGATCAGTTATTATTTTTATAATACGTCTACGTACAGGTCATGTTCGCACTAATGATTTAGTACGATTACATATTACAACAAAACAAGCCTGCAGATGTGGAGAAGTTAATCAAGATGCCACACATCTTTTTTTACGATGTCCTAATTTCGACAGAGAACGAGATAAATTATATAATGGTTTGCGTCGCCATGGAGTTCCATTCCCTACATCTCTAATTGCCATGCTCACGAATCCCATTCCTCCCACTATATGGCTTCTTTATGGATATGCAAGAAGATGTAATTTGACGATCTAGCAAACAGTGTATGTATATACAGCGTGTCCACGCTAGAGGGATCGAGAAATAAATGCTCGCCATTTAAAACCAGATAAGGATATTGCTGTATTTTTCATATGACAAAAAAGGGAAACTCTCCGAGATTGTGCAACACTGTTTTCAGACAGCTACACGGTCGCGCATGCGCGTCAATAGCTTTTGTCTCGAAAGGAAGCAGCGATGCCAACCCTAGCATAATGGTGCTAAACCTAGCATAATTTAACCGTCATTGGCACCTAGCACCCTGTGTTTGGCATAACAGCGAAATCTAGCATAATCAACAACCGCTCTGAGTCTGAGCGGTGGAAGTTTAATTCACAGGAAAGAACTTTGAAGAAGTAAGAAAAAAAAAGTACCTCCACATCTCTATTTCAGGAGTGGTCATGTTTCCAACAAAATAGAGTAAACCGGTCCAGATCCCACCACTCTTCAATGAATTACATCTCTTCCACATCTTCTTGTCCTAAAATCGTGGAAGAGGGTGGTTTGTCCTTTCTCAGCACCGACGCAAGGGTTCAGCCATTTGTGGTGCCTTATTTTCCAGAGGAATATTTATGACAGGAAATCTTAGAAAGTTGGATTCGCAAATAAAGCTAATGTTCCGCCTTTCCTTATCGGCGAATTTTGTGACAATGTTTCAAGTCGAATGTTAGCAAATCAATTTGTCTTCTTCTGGTGTTCGATTCGGTCCGCATCTTGCCATTTCGGAAACCGTTCTGTGCCGTTGCCCTTTGAAAAAAAAAGCGTGTAGCTAATATTGTTTGTGTGTTTATTTTTTTAGCATGAGTTTAAGTGTATCTGTGCTTCTTTTTTTCTGATTCTTTTTATTTGTGTTTGTAAATATATTTGGAAGAATTTCTAAACATGAGTACTATCACTCTTTGGTTCGCATTCCTGCCTGGAAAGGAAACAATTTTGGACCAGTGTGAACAAGTCAAGATTTCGTGTACAGTGAGAGTGGCAGTTTTTTGTTTGTTCTTTAATAATAATAGTAATAATAATAATAAAAATAATAATATTAAATGTTCTAGCACCATTGAGTACCATTTTGGCAAAATTTCGATGTACAATCAGCACTTTTCGCAGCTGATAGGTTGGCAACGCTGAAAGGAAGCCAGGCGTCATTCAGTAGTCGATCGCGCAGTGGAAAACATGTGGACACCGCAGCAGAAAGTTCAGTGCGTGTTATGGCTAGCAGAAGAGAAATCTGTTACTCGGGTTCAACGCCGTGTTCGTCGTACGTGGAATGTGGATCCACCTGGTCATAAAGCGATTCTCCAATGGGACAGAACACTCCGAGAAACAGGTTCTTTACTACCGCAAACCGGAAAACATGCGAAAGTGTCTGTGAATGAGGCAACAATCGAACGTGTGAGAACGGCATTTGCAAGGAGCCCAAGGAAGCCTATCCGAAGAGCTAGTTCCGAACTTCAAATTCCTAGATCGACTATTCACAAGGTCTTACACAAGCGACTCCATTTGACTACTTACAAGATCGAGCTTCATCACCACATAAAGCCAAATGATCGTCCGCTTAGGGCACATTATGCAGCTGAAATGCTTGAAATTAAAATCAATGCGAATTGAAAATGACAACTCGTATCTGGACAAGATTGTTTTCTCGGATGAAGCAACCTTTCATTTATGCGGCAAAATATAGGCACAACTGCCGGATATGGGGTTCAGAGATTCCCCATGTTAATCACGAACATGAGAGAGACACGCCTAAAGTGAATGTCTGGTGTGGATTGACGAGGAACTCTGTCATTGGACCATTCTTCTTCTTAGAGGCTACAGTCACAGGACATGTGTATCTGGACATGTTGCAGAACTTCGCCATAGACCAATTTCCCCCAGGATCGATTTTCCAGCAAGATGGAGCACCGGCCCATTATCATCGACAGGTGCGTGACTTCTTGGATGAACGTTTCCCCGATATGTGGATCGGAAGAGAAGGACCCCTTGCCTGGCCACCCAGGTCACCCGACTTGACCCCTTTGGAATTATTTTTCTAGGGATATGTTAAGGACGTTGTTTATCAAGGAGACAGACCAAGAAATTTGCAGGAACTGAGGGGCCGCATCACAAATGCAGTAGCGCTTGTGACTCCCCAAATGCTAGAGAACACTTGGCGGGAAGTTGAATACCGTTTAGATGTGTGCAGAGCCACCAAAGGTGCACATATCGAGTTGCATTGAACATCATCTGAAACTCGGTGAGTTTTGTATCAAGTAAAAGTAAAAGTTTATGTTACCAATACATTCTGTTCACTAGAAATTATCACTTATTTCTCGATCCCTCTAGCGTGGACACCCTGTATATATATACACAGGGTGACTGGTATTTAAAAGTTGTTTAACTTTTAATTTAATATCGTATAGTACCTTGGAAAACGGTGAATGTAATAATGCTCTAATCTTACTCATCTTTACTAACTACCCTTCCTTTCACACACCATCGGACACTTTCACTTCACTAAAAACAAAATCACTGAACAATTAGAGACACCGAGTCGATCACGGTATTCTCGCCTTGCTTTGTTTATAATTTGCAACCCCAGCACAGCAGACGGTACATCAACGATCGGTGTTACTAACATCTGAAATATGATTATCTGCTAAATGAACTGTAGATCTACAATTTTTAGAATTCAATGCAAGAAATTGAATTATATCTCTAAGTGAAATTCTTATACTGATGGATTTTCCGTGTAATTTTTTACAAATATTAAATTAAAAATCCCCTGGTGATGCAATTCCCTTTGATATTTAGGCAACTCTTTTGTACAGAAAATGTCTTCAATATTGTCAACGTCAGTTGCAACACGTGAGTGTCTGTGTGCGTGAGAGCAAGGGATATATCTTTTCTTAAGGAAGAAATCGATAACAATAAAGTCTGGATGGCTCTTTAGACGCATCTATCTAATGGTTATATAAATTTGAGGAAGATATTACGTTCGTTCTTACCAAGTATGCAGGATAGTATCTTTCTCGCGAATTACTTCTCCAACCAGTATTACAAATCGGTCAGGATTAGTCACTTCTCTGTGAAGTTTGCAACTACGTCAACACAATGCGAAAGCTCTCGCGTCGTGCCAGCCGAAAAGGGGCACGGCTGGTTGTCTTATGGTTACCACTGGGATACCAACTCCTCAGTCGTTAACTGCGGAGACTTTTTCATGACTCCGCGCATGCCTCTGCGCACAGGCCAGACTATGCTGGCTCAGGGCAAGTGAGAAAACAGCTGGGGATGCGGCGCAGGAATTGAGGCGGCCGTAAGCTCGAACGCTTACGAGATTCGAATCTCCTCGTTCGTAAATGTATTAATTTAACTATATTTTGGTAAATCAAGTGCTTTTTCTTTTTCTGAGGGTAGAGCCATGAATTGATAATGCATGTATCTCATTCGTATAAATCTTGAATAAGAGAGGGTTTAAAGGTGAGCCTTGAGGTATGTCGAGTAAAGTGCAACGAGAATCGCTTAATTTATCGGAGAACCATTCAAATATAATTCTGTTGGAATATAGATTCCACACAACGTGTAATTTTACTATTTTGAATTGCTGCTGTAAGAGTGGCTATGGCATCTAGACTACTAAGATGTTCGAAATCCAAATTGTGTGGGATGAAAAAAAACTGACGTTCAAATAACCAGGATAGTCTATTTTTCGTTGTGCGCTCAATTTTTTTTTCCAGAAACTGAAATAAGTACTATAGGTCTGTATGAGGTTGCATGGGGCGGAGATTTGTTTGCTTTTAACATTGGAACAGCTACATGATTTTCCACTCTAACGGAACTATGCCCGTTCGATATATATTGTTGTAATGTGAAACAAGAATGTCTACTCCGGTATTCGGTAAATATGTTAGTCAGTGAATATTGCGTATTGTAGCATCACACAGCACGAGCAGAGGCACGAGGTTTGTCTATGAGCACGAGCGCGAAAAACCATAGACATACTACTACGAAAAACCGGGTAGGAATTCTACTTCTGTCGTCTGCAGCGGAAGTACAGCAGCGCCTTGAATCGGAAGGCAGGAAAGGTCACATGGCCCCTAGAACCAATCAGGTCTCCGTACGCCCGCGTATGGCGAGAGCATTTCGCCCGTGCTGTAGAGATCCAAGCGACAAGCTTTCCCTCCTCCTCTCTGCCTCCAGGAAGGCATGGTCCTGTACGCCAAACCTAGCCGGCGTCCGGCAAGCAGAGAAATTAGAGAAATGCTACAACGAGAGCTGTTAGTGGAGCGTTGTAGACGGATTGAGAAATTAGCTTTTATAATGCCATAATGCTCAAACATGTATATAATTAGTCACGTTTTACTTTATATTTACAGCATTTACGCATTTTTAAAATTTTAAATCAGGGAAAGGCGGAGCGTATGGGCGTACTAGGACGCTACGCTACTGATTGTCTCTAATAATGAGGTGTAAATCTTGTGAATATTTTCAGATGGATGATAAGAGCATGATTGTTCTAAGTTTTTATCTGTTGAATTAGCATGCTTTATCCTTGAGGAGCTAGAATTAGAATAAGCATTTTGCACTAGGCCTATATTTAAAGAGGACTTGGGTTCTGACTCAGTAGAAGAAGTGTCTGTAATTGTCGATGTGGATGGGTTGGAGTGAGTATGTATCCTTGGCTTCCTAGAATGTTTGCTTTTTTGTTTTGATGTCACTGATATTTTTATGTACTTCTATCGACTCCCCTGATTTGTGTGGAAGAGGTTGATGAATCGTTGAGCAACTGGAGTTAGATTTGACCCAACAGAATGTTCTTGCCATATATAAATGCTAGGGCTGTGGTTTGCAATTGTGATGGGTTTAGATGTGAGGGTGGGTTGTGCATTATGATTTAGAATTTTTGAGACACTGGGTGAAGCATTTGGTCGGGCACGAAACTGAATAGGAGGAAAATCTGTTTTGTTTACAATGGGATTCAGAATTTCCTCTGTAGATGGCGGTTGTATATACGGGGGCATTTAACAGCATCGTAATTTTTGTAGTAACAGTGTACTGTCATATGTAATTACAAAATCTAATTTTTTTAGTTTGTCTGTTGTCATAACCTTTCGTACCAGTTTTTACATTGATTCAAATTCATGTATGTATTTTCATATTTGTATACCTATTAACAGCCTAAATGTAGGCGTGAATTAATATTTTAGAAGAGAAATATTTTTTTTACGAGTAGGGGCGCACAACTGAATGTTGCGGGGGGGGGATTCAGACAGATTCTTAAAAGACTGGGAACCAACACGAGGGAGTCGGCACTTCATCGTCGGTAAATAAACGCAACGTAATATTTTACGTGTTTCAAAATTAACGCGAGTATGTTGGTGTAACAAATATAAAAGATGTAACTCTTATTATATCAGGCAAATATGGGCGTAGTTGGATAGGGGCTATGGGGGCTAACCCCCCTCCAGAGCCTGACATTAGCTCCGGCCTCAAACGCATGTGACATATGCACAAAATCAGGAAAGGGGTGTGCGGGACAGATTTTTTTTGGTCGGGACGGGAAATTTTTTCAATCTTGACATTCGGGACGGGAAAAATTCGCAATTTCCCGAAGCTCTGAAAATCTCGAGTTCTACACGTCATTTTGACTTTAAGTAATTGTTTTTGCATTTCTGGAACAAAAACTAACAATTTACGAGAAGTTCCAGAAATTTACAATGCAGAAAACGCCGAGAATTAACGACTTTTTATATTGACCATTCGGTATTTCCCGACTGCTCGGGATCGGGACGGGAATTTTCGCACACCCCTAGAAAGTGCATAAAAAATAGAAAATTCAACATGAAACTTTTGTGTTATTCTTTTGGTGTTGCAGCAGAGGCGTGGCGTGCATGTAACCGGTGTTACCGCCAGTGGCGTAGCGTGATTGTATGAAAGGTGTAAGGCTTCCAAAAAAATCTGACCTGAATATTGGATAAAGAAAACACAAAGATAGTTTAACTAAATAGAATCTATTTGAATCTAAGTCATGCATGGGCATACTCAATTTCAAACACAAAATGCACACACTCTATGTTAACAATAATAGCATATGTATTACTTACTGAAAATTCTCATTTATACTGTAACTCAATCCGACGATCCTTTAATCTGAACACCTCCATCACGTCGTCGTAGAATCGGGGATTTCTGGTCAATGTCTTTAGTAGCTTCTTTTCAATGGATATAAGTCCCAAGTCAGATTTCCTTGCCTGAGTCTATGTGCTGCGTTGAAACGTATGAATCCTCTTCAGTGCAGACAACGACCTTTCCACCGACGAGCTTGAAGCAGGAATAGTGAGGAACAATTCTGTTAGTATAACGAGTCCATTCAGATGCACTGTTATATGGTCATTAAATATGCTAAGATTGGAAATTTAAATCTTCATTTTTCAGTGGGGGCTTTTATTTCATTGCATTCCCCATAATAAATTACCACAGATTACGAAATGTCATCATTTTCGGAGATATATTTTAAAAGTTATTCAAAATTAAAATATGGTCACGTATTTTATTTATTTTCATGCTCCTTTGTAAGCATTGCAAAGAACGGGAAATTTTGTAGCAGTAATTCTTGTATTTGTTAATATTTCTTTGCTAATTAGTACTCGCATTTGTTTCACAAGGTTTTCCATACATTTGCAATAAAAAAGGGCACAATTTTTAGTTAATTTAATATTTTGATGAAATTTGTCAAAGAAAAATGCTTAATAGTGATTGATCTTAGTTCATGGCTATTTTGCAGTGTTGCTAAATCACTTTGTGGTAAGATCGAAAATATCACAATAATATAAGGACAATAAACATACAAAATATATTCAATTGAGATAGTAAATAATACAAAAATGTCTTAAAATTGTATGAAACATAATTTTATTACATATTTGAACTTGTAAAATAAGTTTACAGCAGTTTCTATCAGAAGGTACATTCGTGATGTACAAAAAAGTAGTGATTCAATAGTCTGTGTGTCCTTATCACAACTTGACAGTGAAGGATACCTGGTTCAAAGCTTCGGAATAAAAGATGGCTTCCAAAAAGACGACAAGTTAAGCGTCGGGGCCAAAAAATGGATATTTGTCTGTAACAAATCCAAATTAAAGTTCATAATGGACAAAAAACGGAATACTAGTTGTTGAAATAACAGTGACATCACTTTATACCGAAGGATCTTCATAGCAGAAGTGGTGAAGTGATCTTTTGACTTAGAAATCTTAGAAACCAGATATATATATTTTTAAAAGCCAGCCCCAGGTAAGGGAGGCTGGACTTTTCTGCCAACATACAATATATTTTACAAAGAAAAGAACATATTTGATAAGAAGATAGAACTTTTAAAATATACAAATATGGCCACCTAAGCTTGCCATCAGTATTGTCAACGCTTGGTACATTTGTAATTTACTTGTAAGAGCATTGTATAAAAGAAAGGACTGAATTAAAGCTGATTATCGACATTAACCATCATTAACATTAAAACTGCGTGCTACGCAGCTTTCCCCAAAAATAAAGATTCGCGAAGAAAAAAAACAATTCTGACATGTCACTATTTAACAAATTTCAATTTTCATTTATTTCAGAGTGAAATAAATGAAAAAATTCCGCAACTCCACTACGTAGCGATGCCTATCCTTTCAATTTTCGTTTATTTCAAATTATATAAATGAATAAAAATTCCGCAACTTCACTACGATGCCTATCCTTTCAATTTTCATGTCTGTTTAGGAAAACAAGGCATGACGCTTTTCATTTCCAAAAGAAAATGAAAATGACCGCATCAATCCACCACGTAGCGTTCCTCTGAACGCGGGGATCTTAAATAGGGATGTACTATTAGTACTAGTTGATGGTAGAGACAGCCCTGAACGGGCAGGTACAAATATCTAACAATTCATTAAAATAGACTCATGATTCGTTTCTAGACTGAAGTGAGCAATGCAAATGGCAGAATGGGTGTAGACTAGCTTACCCTGTTCGGTTTAGAAATAAGACCAGTAGCTCCTGCTTCTCCGATGATTCCAGATTAAAAGGCCTCGTGTCGCTCTCATGCGCACGTATTTAAACACTCGCTTGGCCTCTCGTCACCTCTTGCCAAAGGCCAGTGTTCTTACCATTTCCTGTAGAATGCTTATTCTACACATTCTGAGCAGGAGCTGACAAGGTCTGCCAGGGTCAATATTTCTTAATCGAACGGGGTATGGTACGCTTCATCGTCGGTAAATAAACGCAACGTAATATTTTACGTGTTTCAAAATTAACGCGAGTATGTTGGTGTAACAAATATAAAAGATGTAACTCTTATTATATCAGGCAAATATGGGCGTAGTTGGATAGGGGCTATGGGGGCTAACCCCCCTCCAGAGCCTGACATTAGCTCCGGCCTCAAACGCATGTGACATATGCACAAAATCAGGAAAGGGGTGTGCGGGACAGATTTTTTTTGGTCGGGACGGGAAATTTTTTCAATCTTGACATTCGGGACGGGAAAAATTCGCAATTTCCCGAAGCTCTGAAAATCTCGAGTTCTACACGTCATTTTGACTTTAAGTAATTGTTTTTGCATTTCTGGAACAAAAACTAACAATTTACGAGAAGTTCCAGAAATTTACAATGCAGAAAACGCCGAGAATTAACGACTTTTTATATTGACCATTCGGTATTTCCCGACTGCTCGGGATCGGGACGGGAATTTTCGCACACCCCTAGAAAGTGCATAAAAAATAGAAAATTCAACATGAAACTTTTGTGTTATTCTTTTGGTGTTGCAGCAGAGGCGTGGCGTGCATGTAACCGGTGTTACCGCCAGTGGCGTAGCGTGATTGTATGAAAGGTGTAAGGCTTCCAAAAAAATCTGACCTGAATATTGGATAAAGAAAACACAAAGATAGTTTAACTAAATAGAATCTATTTGAATCTAAGTCATGCATGGGCATACTCAATTTCAAACACAAAATGCACACACTCTATGTTAACAATAATAGCATATGTATTACTTACTGAAAATTCTCATTTATACTGTAACTCAATCCGACGATCCTTTAATCTGAACACCTCCATCACGTCGTCGTAGAATCGGGGATTTCTGGTCAATGTCTTTAGTAGCTTCTTTTCAATGGATATAAGTCCCAAGTCAGATTTCCTTGCCTGAGTCTATGTGCTGCGTTGAAACGTATGAATCCTCTTCAGTGCAGACAACGACCTTTCCACCGACGAGCTTGAAGCAGGAATAGTGAGGAACAATTCTGTTAGTATAACGAGTCCATTCAGATGCACTGTTATATGGTCATTAAATATGCTAAGATTGGAAATTTAAATCTTCATTTTTCAGTGGGGGCTTTTATTTCATTGCATTCCCCATAATAAATTACCACAGATTACGAAATGTCATCATTTTCGGAGATATATTTTAAAAGTTATTCAAAATTAAAATATGGTCACGTATTTTATTTATTTTCATGCTCCTTTGTAAGCATTGCAAAGAACGGGAAATTTTGTAGCAGTAATTCTTGTATTTGTTAATATTTCTTTGCTAATTAGTACTCGCATTTGTTTCACAAGGTTTTCCATACATTTGCAATAAAAAAGGGCACAATTTTTAGTTAATTTAATATTTTGATGAAATTTGTCAAAGAAAAATGCTTAATAGTGATTGATCTTAGTTCATGGCTATTTTGCAGTGTTGCTAAATCACTTTGTGGTAAGATCGAAAATATCACAATAATATAAGGACAATAAACATACAAAATATATTCAATTGAGATAGTAAATAATACAAAAATGTCTTAAAATTGTATGAAACATAATTTTATTACATATTTGAACTTGTAAAATAAGTTTACAGCAGTTTCTATCAGAAGGTACATTCGTGATGTACAAAAAAGTAGTGATTCAATAGTCTGTGTGTCCTTATCACAACTTGACAGTGAAGGATACCTGGTTCAAAGCTTCGGAATAAAAGATGGCTTCCAAAAAGACGACAAGTTAAGCGTCGGGGCCAAAAAATGGATATTTGTCTGTAACAAATCCAAATTAAAGTTCATAATGGACAAAAAACGGAATACTAGTTGTTGAAATAACAGTGACATCACTTTATACCGAAGGATCTTCATAGCAGAAGTGGTGAAGTGATCTTTTGACTTAGAAATCTTAGAAACCAGATATATATATTTTTAAAAGCCAGCCCCAGGTAAGGGAGGCTGGACTTTTCTGCCAACATACAATATATTTTACAAAGAAAAGAACATATTTGATAAGAAGATAGAACTTTTAAAATATACAAATATGGCCACCTAAGCTTGCCATCAGTATTGTCAACGCTTGGTACATTTGTAATTTACTTGTAAGAGCATTGTATAAAAGAAAAGGCAATGTAAATGTACTCGTAGGCATGGCCATGCATTCCAAATATAAGTTTCTTAAATTGTGAAGAATATATAATTGTTCGAAAGTTTGATTTCTGGCTTATTTGTGAAAGCATAATTTTAGAAGTATTGTTAGTTAGTTTATATTGACTGAATATTATTTTTTAAGAAATTGCAAATTGAATAGATTTGTAACATGTTTGAAGATTAAGTTACTGTTCACAGCACGCCTTGACATTGGGAGTCACAACTCGCTACTTATTGCGCGAAATCTTTATCAATACTGAGGCGAGGAACATTCATTTCGGTGGTTGTAACCTCATACAAGATTTAGGAGACTCATTTTGGGCTCCTGAAGTTTCTTGTATAGTTCATTAAACCTCATATTAGTTTGTACACTTGTTCATTCGGCTTCAGAATAAATTACCTGTAGCTCAACTTTCAACTGGTAGCAATTGAAAAATTTCGCATACAGCTTAGTTAAGGACACAAACTCTTCTTCTGGAAAGGTTTCTACGTAATCGGGAAATTTATCAAAATCCAACAAAGGCAGAAACTTTAACTCCTCCATGCTTCCAAATCTCTCGGTCGTTTTTACCATCAATGTGTCCAATATTTCATAAAATAACACACGAAACGATGTTTTAGCATCAAACTCGAGCCTCGATCTCTTGACCTTCGAATTGCACTATTTGTGTTCATTTGTTTTTGACCAAATGACTTCAAACTGTTCACGCAGTGCTTGCAAATCGGTTTTGAATTGCTCAACCTTTTTTAGACAAAATCCAATGTCAGAAATTTTCTTTTGCAAGATATTAAAAAGCACTTCGGCCTTAGGAAACACTGAAGAAAAAATACTGAGGAGAAAACAAAATTCAAACTCTTGGATAGTGTGATAAAATCCCCTAGCAGCCATTCTTGATTCCACGTCCCACTCTTCATCATCTTCCATCATATTCTTCAATAGTTCCTCCAGCTCATCTTTAACAGAAGAAATTACATGTACGAGCCTCGTGCTGTAAATTAACCTTGTGGGTGAAACTGTGGGAAACCGCCTATTAACAATTTTCTCAAGAGCATTCATTCTTTTTGTTGATTTCGAAAAAAATGTAGAAAAGCCAGAACATGTCTGAAAAAAAATCTTGCACTCTTTAATACTGTCTGTAAAACTAGGTTGAATTTATGGGCGTAACAGTGAACAAATATCGCCTGTTGGAATTTTTCCCTAACTCTCCGTTGTAAACCATTGTGTGCTCCTGCCATAACACTTGCCCCATCATATGTTTGACAATCAAATAACTAAACAAGTGTTCTGCTAAGTTGCTGGCAGTACGATCACTGCTTACGTCATCAAATCGCAGAAACCTCTCTTGAACCTCACCGCCTGAAGAAACGAATCTAAATACAGTTGAAAGTTGGGATTTGTGAGAGATGCCTGTCGTCTCGTCCATTATTACGGCAATGTAATTGGATTCTTTAATTTCCTTTTTTATTTCACTGGTCATCACTTGAGCCACTGACTGTATGAGGTCATTTTGAATCTCTGGAGAAGTACAGGAAAATACAGTAGCTGTACGCAAATGATGAGCTAATATTTCATAAGTTTTTGCCATGAAATTCAATAGATCTAAGTAGTTTCCTCTATTCTGTGACTGACTCGATTCATCATGTCCTCTAAATGCTTGTTCCTGCCTCCCCAGAAAACAAACGATATCGATAATGTAGCGATTGTTTGTCACTTTTTCATTATATTGCTTCACGGATTGTTTGAATGCTTCACTCAGGGAAGTTTCTATTCTCGTTTGGCCAAATTTAATAATACTTGACAATGCATAAATATGAGATTTCGATTCAACATGCCACTTTTTCAATAAAGAAAAATTGCAGATATCCGTAACACCAAAATTACTCCACACATTATTTTCCTTTGAAAATAAAAGGCACGGGAAACAATATAACTGTTTCGTTCCTGCCCAACCACAAAGTCATTTGTTCCGATCGTACCACGATGTTTGAAATGTGTACATATCTTTTCCTTTTCTCTCCTTTTTCAAATCTTTCAGTTCTGGTGTCGGCCTACCTCTGTTGAGGATGTCTTGTTTACACGCGAATGTCAAAGACGAAAAGGGTTGTTTTAAAACAGATTCAACTACGCACTCACACTTGTTCATATCAACCACACACTCATTTTCACTCACTCTTGAACTTGTGCAATTATTTTCCATGTTGCACAAAATACTGTAATGGCTGGCTAATAGAAACACTGAATCCTCTCTCTCTCGCGCGCGCGTCTGCTCGTAAGTCGTAATGCGTCTTGCAAGTGCTGAGAATCGGGGCGCCCTGTCATTGGTTGAGAAGATACTACGTAAGCAAACACACCCACCATGGGCGAGCCCAAATCATTTCTTCCATTCACCCGCACGTAAGTCCTCTGAAGAAGCCTTACAGAGAAACAACTCGAATCAAAACAAGTCCTCAATTGCATCGTTAAAAGTTCTACTTGCAGTTGATATTGCTATATGTGTTCAAGCTATAAATACGGGAATGAAATAAGTTTTCTTCAATAATTTCAACTTGTAAGGTGGACTTACAAGCCTTACGTGGGCACTACGCCGCTGGTTACTGCAGGTAACAATGTAAAGAAATCAAAAAAGTTTTTTTCTCAATAAGATAACAACATTGTTAAATAAGTTAACCGACAGCGTTGCAGTTGAGTGAATATTGCAGACGACATTTTTTCTGCAGCCGACAAAAGCGAAGAGACAGGCCGTTCCGCTACCCTCAAGAGGCAACAAGAGGAAAGGCCGCCCTCCGCCAATGCAAGGGAACAGCGGGGAAAGACTTGAGGAGGCAAGTGTGCTAGGGGGTTATTCATATGCCTGTTTAGGGGCCCTGTTGCCGCTGCGGCCTACCGGATCAGCAAGTGTTGTCACATTGGATTTCCAGAAAAGAGCTAAATCCCGCCTAAAACGGGGATTCTATTTCTCTGAAGCAACAAGAACTAGACTGCAAAGCCAAAGCCGGATTTAACTCCAACTGAGACCGTTTACGTAATAGACGAAAAGATAAGTACTTGATGCGATTCGTGACTTGGACAAACCTTGCTCCAAAAAACTAAGTTGGCAACAGTAGTACGTACATCTGGACTTCCTCCCACCGCTGGAGGAGGGGAATTCTGTCGTCTGCTCAACGCAGAAACGTGAAGCTGACCCGAATGTGTGGTTCTTCTTCCCCTTTCCTCCTCTTTGAAAAGAAACAGAGATGGTTGACAAGGCTCGATTACTATTCACTGGATTTTCGCGGTAACTCTGTCATGAGTGGTAGTTCTTTCTAGGAGTGATTGTGGCTAAATAAATCATTGAGCGGAGTGCAAAAAAAAAAAAAAAAAATATCCAGATCAAAGGCGTGGTTTTTTTTTGGGGGGGGGCGGTAGGGTAGAGATGATAACGTCTGATGGCCGGTAACACTTTTGAAAAAGTCACGCCAAATTATGTTTTGTTGCAGGCAGTACGCAACAGAAGGTGCAGTTTAATGCCATTACGTTCGTCAACATCGTGGTGGACTGTGTTGGATCCATCATGGACTCGACTCGACTCCATTGATGAAATCGAATGTAGGGTGAGCACGAGCGTTCACGACGCACGCAGTCTGATTTCTTTTGTTTGTAGTTTTGGAAAATTTCAAAAAGAAGATATTCCCAAAGTAAAGTGAGAGTCGCTCGCGAACCACGATAGGTGCTGGAAGTCTATCCTCATACCTCGTGAATAGTGAATACGATCTGCCGAATAAGTGGACCCGGACTTTATTGTAAGTGTTATCATTTCTGAGTAGACTTTATAAGGACAGCTATACCATACCGCAGATTCGGAGAAATAGACAACGCCCCTCGAGGGCGAAAACTACTCTCTCCCACCCTCGCAGACTTTCTAAACCGTGTATTAATACCCCATCTAACATGACCGAATCAAACCATTTCATGGACTTAGAGCCCAATGCTCAGCTCGGGGATAACCCTGGTGCTTCCTTTTGCGATGATATCCATATTCCAGACTGTCATGATAAGGGCAATGGGAAAAGACTTTGCGACTCAAGTTCTGTTGAACGCGAGAGTGTAACTAACTTCAAATCCCGCAAAACTGCTGATATGATTGCGACACAACATACTTACCCCACTGACCACCCAGGACCGTACGTGGTCCTCCTAGAAGGCACTCCACATGCCCAGCACATTAGCCATTTGAATGGCGGAAGTCTAGGAATTTTTTTTAGGAAAAACGACATCCCGGTGGAACTTGTCGAACAGTGCGGGAAAAACCGCGTACGTGTCACCTTTCCCTCGGGCCAGGATGCCAATCACTTTGTTGAGAATACAACCACTCTCGCGAAGTTGGCGGTTACTGCTCGCGTACCCCTCTCACTTATTCAAAGAGAAGGGCTAATTTTTGGTGTGGCATTGGATATCACAGAAGACGACATCATCGAAGGCTTGGACTCGGGTCCAATTCGGATACTGAGTGTGACACGACAAAAAAAGAAGATCTGGAAGGACGATGGATCCTTCCATCTCGAAGATGCCCGAGTTATCTGTGTCACCTTCAGCGGCACTCGACTCCCAGAATTTGTTATCTTGAATCGCGAAATCAAAGAGGTGAAACCCCGAATTCGCCCTGTTTTACAATGCAAAAATTGCCTGCGTTATAATCACACAGCGGGCCAATGCAGATCTCGAGCATTTTGTGGACATTGTGGGTCGGACCGACATGAAGGACCATGTCTCACAGGTCCCAGATGCATTAACTGCAAACAGGCCCATTCAGCCAATGATAAAACCTGTACCAAATGGCAAGAGGCAACTGACATCCAAAACCGTATGGCAATCGACAACATATCCTTTTTTGAGGCTAAGCACAGAATTCAAGGAACATACATTGCGCCAATAACTAAAGCAGAAGTGCTGCACTCGTTACACGACCCCCGGGCATACCCGTTACTAAAAACGCCGACCCCTAACACCCCTACGAAACCTGCCTTACCCATAAACGCGAGACGCCAGTCCTTCCGACAAGCTATCCTCGCCCCTCCAGCCCATACGCCTGAACCCCTAACTACCTTCGTACAACCAGAATATGACTCGCACCACAAACCCCGGAACAAGAAACCGCATAATCCTATGCGCAAACAAACTCGCAACTATTCATCTAGTAGCTCAGCCACAGAGGAAGATATTTGTGCATCCTTGCCGGTGGGGAAACGGGCGTTTCCCAATGCCCCCCCCACCATTGCCGATACAACATCGAGCCACCCCGGTTCGGTTAACCACAAAAGGGTCCTCACAACCCTCAACCTCTGCACAAATAACAAGGGAGCAAACTCAAATTTACAACTCGATATTAGCAATAATTCCCAATCTGTGGGACGCAGTGCGGGACACAACAAATAACCACCGTCGAATTCAATTAATACATCAAATCCAAGCCTTAACTTCCAACCTTCTGGCGATACTAGAAGCCACACCTTGACGGAACCAGGTTTCCAACAGATACCGGAAATGGAAATAATCGTTCAATGGAATGTCAATAGTTTATCTGCAAGAAAATTGGAACTGATAGACTTAATTGCCGAATATCAACCCCAAATTCTCTGTTTACAGGAAGTTAAGGGTACCAAACATGAAAAATATCGCCTCGCGCATTATAATTTATACGGTACCCCAACCACCAATAGGGGAACTGTCATATTTGTACATGAACAAATACAACATACAGAGGTACCGATTCCGAATGACATAAGACTAGTACAAGATTTTCAAGCAGAAATTGTAGCCATTCGCGCTTCCATATTCCACCAAACTTTCACGGTAATATCGATATACATTCCCTCCCATCCCAACTCCCAACGCATAAGCTCAAGGGACCTCCAAGAACTGAGAGAACACGTTCCGGGACCAATTGCCTTACTAGGTGACTTTAACGGGCATCATTCAACGTGGGGAAACCCACATGATGACAGACTCGGTAAAGTATTAGACACATGGATTACCGAGAACAATCTCATCATCAGTAATGATGGAACCCCCACCCACTTCCCTCTAAACGGGAATCACCCCTCTTGCATCGATCTGACGATAACGTCCCCGGAAATATTCACCCAGTTCTCGTGGGATAAAGAAGAAGACTTACGGGGCAGCGATCACGCACCCATTTTATTAATCAGACGCCATTCTCCGTCCCGACACTCAAACTTGACAGACAGACAGACTCCCCCAGTGCGGAGATGGACTAAGGCTTCCATTAACTGGGAGGCGTTCAAAGACACGTTCACAAGGATATATATACCAATCTTATCATTCCGAAATATCCATGTAGCTTACGATAATCTCATCGACACGATCACGGTCGCCATGGATTACAGTGCAACACGCACCCGCTTTCGCCCCTCGCCCAGATATCCATCCATCAGTTGGTGGACGCGAGAATGCGAAACCATTAAAATCAGGAAAAGATATCAACTTCGCACATATGAACGATACCGCACTCGTGCTAATTTGCTTGAACTAAAACGCTTGCAAGCGAAAGCCAAAAAAATATATCTCCAGGCGAAGAGAGCAGCATGGCAACATTTTTGCAACACATTAGATCGCAGTGACAGTCTAAGCTCCATCTGGCACAAATTTAATACCCTTCGTAAACCAACCCAAGGTAAGGTAAAAACGATTGACCGAACCTGGGAAAATGACTTCATTTCTTTCTTAACACCCTCCTCGGTTAGCCTTGGTTACAAACACGACGAAAGATTACATGCCTCATTCACAGATGACTTTCCTGCGGTAACCGCATTAGAACTCATCAATACTCTGGACTCACTCAAAAATACCGCACCGGGATATGACGGCATTACATATGACGTTCTTCGCCACTTGCCGGAAGAAGGTCTTCAAACCATTGTCAGAATATATAATGAAATATACCATACAGGTATTATCCCATCAACTTGGAACAACCATATCGTAATTCCTATCCTCAAACCATCCAAACCCCGCAACAACGCACACTCGTATCGCCCCATTGTCTTAATTCCGGTAATAACTAAACTTTTTGAAAAAACCTTACAATATCGAATAAACTGGGCCCTCGAAAAACAACAGTTTTTCCCCCCAACCCAAATGGGATTCCGGATCAATTATGGCAGTCAGGATGCCGTATCCACACTAACTGTAGCAATTCAAAATAGTCAGATACCTAAAGATTATTGTTTTAGCCTGTTCACAGATATAGAGAAAGCATACGACTCTGTTCATATACCAATACTCTGCAATGTCTTAGAAAAATTACAGATCCACCCTTCGGTGGTTAATATCATATGGAACTTATATAATGAACGAAATCTTCTTGTCTTTTGGTTCGACGATCGAGTAGACGGGACCCGCAAAGTTCGAACCGGAATCCCACAAGGATCCCCCCTCAGTCCCTTACTTTTCAACATATATACTCAACACATCCACCACTTAGATCTCGCTGATTTGAAAATATTACAATATGCAGATGATTTATGCTGTTATAAACAAACATCGGACGCCACCCAAGGCATACTGGCTCTAAACCGAGCTATCACAGTACTTCGGGATAATCTCTGGAGTATAGGACTAACTTTTTCACCCCCCAAATCTAACATAATAATTTTCAATTCTCGACAACCCCTTTCCTATCCCAACAATATCTCACGTATACAAAACATACCTCTTGTAGAATCCTATAAATATCTCGGAGTTGTTTTTGACAGAAAATTAACGTGGAGACCTCACCTAGCATACCTCAAAGCAAAGGGAAAAAAATTATTAACATATTACGAAGTATAGCCACCACTAAGTGGGGGAGTCATCCATAGATCATGTTACTATTTTATAAAAATTGCTTTCGTTCCCTATACGATTACGCAGCCCCAGTATATGGCGGGGTGAATATAAAACTCCTGAATTCGTTGGATATATTGCAAAGACAGACATTACGCACTTGTCTCGGATTAATGCCTTCAAGTCCTAATGTGAGTGTATATCTCGAGAGCAATGAACAATCACTCACACAAAGACGGAAAAAACTCGCTGTAAAATTTTTACTTAAAACATGGGATACTCACCCACACCCTTTCAATAGAGAATTCGCCATCCAACGACAATGGGAGATCGAAAAGAGCATCGATCATTCCAACTCCCGATATTTTTTCTTATACTGTTATTTTATAGATACCGAGGCATACCAGCTGTCCTTTACCCATGATCACCCACTTATATATCAACTAAAAATCCCCATAGAGCCAAACCTAGATCTCCACTACGTCGACCGTGGGGCACATGGAAATTATCAAGAAAGATGGCCGGAGGCTACACTAATATATACGGACGGATCAAAAGACGATACCGATGTCGGTTCTGCATTTTATATTCCGTCCACGAATATCATTAGACAATTTAAACTACCTCCCGACGCGTCAATTTTTTCGGCGGAATGCTACGCAATTTATAGAGCATTACTACTTCATATCCTAACATCGGGCATTATACAGTCTCTTATCCTGACAGACGCCCTGAGCGTGCTCCAAACGTTGTCCAGAGCTGGCAACGCAGCCCACAAACTTACTATCTTTCCTTATCTTATTCAAAGTGCAGCGTTACGACTTCGAAAACGGGGACAGAAAGTGACCTTCACCTACATTAAGGCCCATACCAATCAAAACAAATCCCGAGATTTAGTAGATACCTACGCAAAACAAGCTCGGTCACTTGTACACGCAACTCCCTTACGATTACCTTATAGAGACTTGCTCCCTCGAGTAAAAATGAAAATACAACATGAATGGGATGAATGGTGTACCCATGAAATACAAACCACAACAACCTACAAGTGGAATGCGAAAATCGGTACAAAACAACCTTGGTATCAATCTCTGAATCTACCTCGGGCAGTGATCGTGTTCACCTTGAGAATGCGCACGGGTCACGTGCTCGTGAATCAACATTTGGCGAGAATACACGCGGTACCCTCAACTTCCTGCCAATGCGGAGAACCCAGCCAAACAATAACGCATCTGATTTTCCAATGCCCCTTACGACAAGTTCATCGGGAAACGTTCTACAAAACCCTACTTCGATTAGATGTTCCATTTCCGGTGTCAATCTCAACCTTAATAAGTCAGCCTCGAGCTCCCACTATGTGGGCGCTATATATCTTCGCACGGAAACACAACATCGCCATGTAAACAAACAAAGAAAAAAAAAAAGTCAACAAGGAAATCTGCAGTGTAACATACCCCACAGGATAACCCCCTTAGTAAAAATCACGAGTGAAAGTGAAAGTGAATTGTGAAAGTGCCATAAGGATTACCGAGGAAGAAGACACGAAGAAGTAGGAACACATCAATCAGTCCCGCTGGCTCGAAATCACAAAGGATAGGCGCCAAAGTAAAGTGAATTATGTAGTTTTTTTGTGCAAGTGAATTTCTCATTTAATTGTGATGTATATTTTAAAGTAACGGTAAAGTAACTATATGTGATTGACGTTTGAAATGAAGTGTTATTTTTAATAAATATGGTAGAAAATTGATATATCAAGTTGCTTGAATGGGACAGCAATCGCTTGTAGGAAATCGAAAGTAAGTTTTAAATTAATATTATGGTAACATTTTACTATACCGGAGACGGATTTCTTCAAATTTACAGGAGAAAGTACTTACGCAAATCATTTTCTGTAGCGTTGTTGATGTTCGGGAATGTAGTTTTGATCCATTTTAATGCGAATGCATGTGGTTTTCTACGAAAATCTATTTCCGACGCGCAATTGCTGCTGCCGCCATTTGCTTTCTGCATGAGAGCACAATACGCGCTATTGCTGCTGCTACAAGCGGACGTTGTCCATATATGCTAAACTGAACGAATGGAGTGCTAATGGAACCTAACCTAGTAGACATACCTCGTTCCCGTGATGGTTCGTGCGGCTATCGTGAATTTTTGGCCTAACGTCAATGGTTTTTGGGGCTACCCGTGGATGGTTTGTGGGAAATAAGGGTAAGAATTTACAATATAGAGAAAGTCTCCAATTTCGTTAATTTTCGGTATACTAACTAATTTTGGCCTCCTAATCACGAATCTGTTGTAAAAAACCGGGGGTCACGTTTGGAAATTGTACATTTTGATGAAAAATTGTTTGTTAGCGCAAAAAACCATCCACGGGTAGCCCCACAAACCATTGATGTTACCCCAAAAATCATCCACAGGTAGCCCCACAAACCATCTTTGGGTAGCCCCACAAACCATCTTCGGGTAGCCCCACAAACCATTGACGTTAGCCCCAAAAACCATCCATGGGTAGCCCCACGAACCATTTACACAAGGTTAGGTTAGGTTCCATTAGCACTCATTTCACCCCTAAATTCATCGAAAAAATAGGGATTGTACTAGAATTGAACATCATAAATCATTTTCTTGTAAAACAACGGCGTGGTTGGACACAATGACAGGAGATTACATTTTTGTTCTTAAAACTACGCATATACACCTATATATAGGCTATATATAACAATTCAATCGGATTTTTTTCAAATTTTCAGATGTGACCCCCGGGTTTTTTCAACAGATTCGTGATTAGGAGGTCAAAATTAGTTAGTATACCGAAAATTAACAAAATTGGAGACTTTCTCTATATTGTAAATTCGCTCCGAAATAAGGAACAACAGTGAGTAATGTAATGTAAGAAATAGACATTATTTTCGTTAGAAATTCATTATTTCACCTAAAGAAATGTTCCGCAATGCAGAATAGTACATTAGCAATGTAAAAAATTGCGAAATAAATCATTGATAGGTGTCTCCGGTATAGTAAAGTAGTACCAATATTTTCGCTGCATGTGATTCATGATAATTTTTAGTTCTTTTGTACACATTAAACTTGGTTCAAGTAGGTTGTGCACCTGACCGTGCTCATGAGAAGCTGCTGTCTGAAGCATTCTTTCACATGGAAAATTAGATGCGTCTCCGATCCATGAAACTGGTAATGAAATTATGTGTACACAAGCAGAAGATGAAGTATAATGCAAGGTAACTTAATATATGTGAGTATAATATATGTGGTATTGGTAAGCAACCAAACCTAACAATACTAACCTACTTGAAGCATGTAAATAGTAACACAGTATGCACGTACATGCATAATTGTAGTTCCGACACCATCAAACCTGACCCACCTAACCTATTCGAATAAACATTAAGAAGTAGGATGACAAGGCACAAATAAAAGAGCAATGAGAAATAAGAAAACTTGTTTCTATGTACTTATAGACATGTATGGAGTTCAATTCATGTAGAAAATGCATGCATATCCTGATGATATCGGAATTACACAATGAGCAATTCCAGATGTAGGCTAATGGACCGACACTTTAGAAGATTTTCTGGAGCGATTTTCCAATACCGGGAATTTCTCCATTTTGTTTGAAATTCGGCATACTCACTTATTTTGGCCCCCTAATCACGAATCTGCAGTTAAAATTTGGCCCTCACACGTGGAAATAGCAAAATAATCTAAATTAAGGGTACTTGTTCAATAAGGCCCGAACACCTCTCACTCGTTTATTTCCTTAATTTTAGCATTGCTACTTACATATTCTGCATTGCGGAAGATTCTTTAAGGTGAAGTTATGTCTTTTTCCATAAAATAGTGTCAACTTTTCATATTACAAGTCATTATTTGTCTTCCTTGTTATGCTTGGGTAACAGACAATATGGCATGCAGTCGTGCTTGTGTTTTGTCGATTTGGAGTGGGTATGCAGTGTTTCAACCTTCTTAACCGAAAATTATATACTTTCGTGTTTATTATGTCATCATAAACCATTGATGGATAGCCCCAAAAACCATTCACGATAGCCCCAAAAACCATCCGCGATAGCCCCACGAACCATTGACGGATAGCCCCAAAAACCATTTCCGGCAAGATTAGGTTAGGTAAGCATAGTTAAAAAAAAAAATTAAAAATTCTCGTAAAAAAAGGCACGTTTGGAAACACTGCCGAGACCGCGTGACTTTTGACGCTCGTGCCATCTGCACGTACATAATGGAAACAACGGCCTAATGTTACAGAAGATGCAAGTTCCTTATGTAACAACTGATTATTTATTGTTCTGCAGCATTGTATGGTGAAGTTTTTAGTTTCCGCGAAAGAAAATACCATGAAGAACCTCGACAATGATACAGAAAGTGATTTCAGTAAGTAGTTTCTCCTGTAAATTTGAAGAAATCCATTCGGGCTATACCAGACAGTTACCAAATTAAGTTCTTATTTCTACACCCTCGATTTCCAAATTTCCCACCGATTCTGGGCTCCGCCCCTGGGTTAATTGACCTACCGCCCCCAACCCCTAACGTGGCCCCGCCTCCGCTCCGCTCCGGCTCCCCTGCTTTCTCTATAGAGTCCCTGTTAAAGGCATGTTAGAAATTGGCCGGATTCACCTGGCCCCAAATAAGAGCCAAATTTTAAGTGCAGTTTCGTGATTACGAGGCCCAAATTAGTAAGTATCCCAAATTTCAAACAAATTGGATAAATTCCCTGTATTGTTAAATTATACCGATTTTCTTCAGCTTTTTAAATTTTTAATTAGGCAGATATGCAATATTACATTTCCAAAACATCACCATGTTAGATAACAAAAAAGAGTCCTTTTTAAGGTACCATAAGATTTTAAGGTTAGATATAGCCGGAGACACATTTAACTCATTTGTTTTTTTCAAATAAAAATCATTTCTACTTACCTCATATGCATAGCGGAACATTTTTCAAGTTGGGATCACTTTTTTTTCCATGAAAAAAGCTTTATTTTTAACATTATAATTATTTATTTGTCGTTGCTAATTCGGTGGCCAAATCTTGAATCATGTCTGTCGTCAGCTGATGTGCAGTGTTCCCAAACCTATGAACCTATAAATGCCGCACAAGCTATTCACAAAACGTTTTCAATCGAAAATTGTTCCACAAACCATTCACGGAAGGTTAGGTTAGGAAAATTTAGAAAAATAAATTTAAACAAAAAAAAAAAACTTTCACTACACTTAAATGTATTGCATGCTATGAAGCTATAAATGCCGCACAAGCTATTTAGTAAACGTTGTTAATCGAAAATTGTTCCACAAACCATTCACGGAAGGTTAGGTTAGGTTCATTTTGAGGTATATTTCATGAAAGAAACACAAACTTGGGCCTGCATTCAGCAAAAGTGGAAAAACTTATTTTTATCTGAGCATGCTTCAAGCAAAATATTACATATTCTTCCTGAAGTGTTGTAAGTAAGTACCGTTTCTGATATTTTCTTTTTTATTATTATCATAATAATGATAATCATTTTTATTATTTTAGTATTACCAATATTTAGTCCTTCATTCCTTGCAAAATTAACCATGAGAGCTCGTCTCTGTCTGGGAGAAGCAGGTAAGGCAGATGATGCACGTTTTTTTTTTTTTTTTTTTTTTTTTTTTTTTTTTTTTTTTTTTTTTTTTTTTTGCTTTCCCAAATGATTGACGTGATGAATACACTTTTGTCGGTGTTTCAATGACAGATGCTGTTGGTGTTTCAGGAAGAACAGTGGCACTAGCATTATTCTGACTACCAGTAGTTTCTCTTTTCTTCTGTCTTTCCTTCTGTTTGTATTCACGGTTTTTCTTCTTTAGCTGCCATTTGCCTCTCTCACTAAGTGCACTTCTTTTTATTTTCTGTCTTTCAGCATCTTTTCTCTTTACTTCTTCATAACAAACCTTTTTCTTCATACGCTGTCTATAATTCTGCTGCTTTTCAGCATTGCTTACTCTTGGCATCTCGAATCAGTTTACTGAAACAAAAGAAAATATATTTAAGTATGATTTTTACAATAAAAATTATTTTATAATATAACTAATATTGTTTTATAACTTTATAAAAATAATTTTGAGTAATAAAAGTTAAAGCAGGACTGTCAGATGAAAGTTTTTTTAATATTTTATATAACTTCTCCTTATAATGTCAGTCTGTTACCAAAGTCAGTCATTTACCAGTGTCAGTCCGTTACCTACCCATAATACCCTAATACCTTAAGATATAACTGTGAAATTTTTTCTCTGAGTAGTCTGGGTAAACCTAACACAGGATATAAAGTTTTATGAAATTGTCACTGGATTTTCTTATAAAAAAAAATTTTCAAATATTTTGGTAATGGACTCACACTACCCCTTAACGAAGTTTAGCATGCATTACTTCTTCATACATGATATTTTTAGTATACAGTTTCTGTGCAAAATAATGTTATTTTTATGCACATTCTAGTAATATAGCCTAATTAACTTTCAGGTAGATAGTTTCTGAATGATTTTATAGGTGTTGAAATAAAACTATTATTTATGCAATGTGAGCTCTGACTAGCAGTACCATCATATTTTATTATACTGCAGCTGCAAAAATCAGTTACATTAGGAGATAATTATACTACATTAATCTACATGAAGTTTTCTTTCCAACAAGGTATAATACATGCTACTTGGTTACACTTTGATTTTCACACTCCAGGTTGACAATTTTCTGGAATTGCTCCAATTCAAACCTGGGCCAAAATAGAATATATGTTGTGATGTCGTCAGTTAATGTTCGTGAATCTGGTGACACCTATAAGGAGGAAATGCCCTGCGGCGTAGAGAGTATGGTGCCAGGTAATACAGCTCCCATAAAAGTCGTGTGATTTTAGATATAAAGTGTGCAAAATGTTGTAAGATAGTTAGGAATGGAATTCTATGTGACATTTGTGACAAATCGAACCATTTCCGTTGTGCAGAATTAGATGAATACAGCTTACCAAATGAAAATATACAGTAAAACTGTCGGCGGTGCCCGGCTGTTACTTTTACCGACAACGAAGTAGCGGCCGATCGAATAAACAACAGTGCTGTAGAAACAATAGAACAACAGTCTCTGAAAAAGGTAATTGAAATCTTGGAAAATGATTTAAAAGCTCTAAAGTTAGAAAATGAGGATTTAAAGAAAGCTGCAATAAATAATTCTAAGAAAAGTGAGACTGCTGATACTCTGAATGTAAAGGATAGGCCTGCAAAGGTTTATTCAAGAAGGTGGGAAGTTGTCCGCAATAAACCAATTAAAAATTTTCATCTAACTGTAAATGATGACAATTTCCCTATATTAAAAAAACAGATTTGACATTTTGGCTGATCTACCTTCTGAAAGTGATGTGGGAAGAAAGAATGAGCGGAAAACTAAGCCTACAACAAAAATTGAACAAGCTAAACCTACTACTAAATCTAGTCAACTAAACAAAACTAGACTGTCCTCTCCTACAACATGTAAAAGGAACACTGCAGAAATTTACATATATGCAGATAGCCAAGGAAGAGGTGTAACGGAAGAGATATCCAGAAATAGCTGCCACAAAGTGATCAGCATTATAAAACCTGGGGCTAATTTTGTGAATGTAACCTCTGAAAGCCACGAAGACCAGACTGAAGAATTTGTGGTTTTCATCGCAGGAACCAATGATGTTGGAAGGAATGAGGCAGCTTATCGTTTGAAGTCTCTGAAGAGGAAGCTCTGTGAACAGCGGAATGCAAACATTATAGTTTTTGGAATCCCTCAGCGTCACGATTTATTGGACTGGTCATGTGTCAACAAGGAGGTGAAATCGACAAATGAACTAATGACAAATCTTTGTAAAAAATTTAAAAACGTTACTTTTGTAGATATAAGTACGTTAGGGCGATGTTTTCATATGTCACATGGCCTCCATTTTAATAAACTAGGTAAAATTTACTTAGCAAATAAGATCATTGAGGTAGTTAATAATAAACTAGCCGACAAAGAAATTAATGAGTTGTCTCCCATTCCTCTTCAAAATTCTTCAGATTTTTTTTTAGAGATTTGTATATTTTAGGAGTAAGTCACAAAGAAAGTAAAAAAGTTAATTATTTTAAATTAGTTTACCTTAATATCCAAGGTTTGAAATCCAAAGAACTTGTTTTGAATAGTTTTGCAACTGATAACAATTCGCGATTAAAATTACCACCTGAGCACTAGCGTCGCTTCCAATATGGCCACTCTACGTAGGATAGATCTTTGTTTACATTCAGTAGTAGTACGTAATAGCAGCGTGTTGTCATTGCTGGTATGGAAGAAACATTTAAATTACGCGTTATATTTAACACTAGAAGCGCCAGGATTTTTTACTACCTAGAAGCGCCACCTCCGGTCAAAATGACTGGTATTTAAAATTTGACCATTTCTCAAAATGGATATTGCCAATAATCATCTTATTACTAATAAAACAAAATATTTTGTAAAAAAATACAAAAATATCATGAAACCCAGATATTTTTATTTTCCATACACTAATTACAACAATAAATATTCATTTTCTTCGAGGAAATAAGTTTCCGTCATGAAATTTCACATAATACATTTTTTGCATTTCAGTACCTTTTCTACACCAGAAACACATTTTCCACAAACATATTTGTTGCACAATGAACAAATGTCACTTGTTTTGTTTTCATTGCAGAATGCCACCTGGCATTGGCGCCTCTTTCTGGAAACAGAGCCACTTACATTCCATGCATGTGATATTGATGTTGACAATATTTTATTGGGCTTTGCATTCAAATGTCCTCAGCTAATTCTATCAAAAAGTTATGTCTCGTAACGTTCCTCCCCGTGACTGCCTTGTAAACTATCCATGCATTTATTGCTGACAGATCTAAGATATTGTAAAACACACGTACTGGCCATCTACGTGATGAAGCACGGACTGAATATTTGATCAACAAAATCAACACCGCATTTAGTTTTGTTATAATACTTGATTGTTTCTAGTAGTTTCTTCTGGCTTTGCAAATCTACTTCTACATCTGAATGCACGGAGCTTAGGAGTAGAACATTTTTGTTTGGTTTAGCTTGGTATGCACACAATGTATTGTCCCCCTTTTTTAGCAAACATGTTTCATACACTTGTGTTCTAATGTTCACAATTTCATTACGAATCTCCTTTCTATTTTTCTTCATAGTGCCAATTAGGCTCGTCTTCTTCTCCTTTAGCTTCTCAGCGAGTTTTAGCGATGTGAAATAATTGTCAGTAGTTACATTTCTACCCGCATTTAGATAAGGTGAAGTAATTCTCAATACAACATTTTCAGGTACAGTAACATTATCATTCCTTGATTCATCTTTCCCAAGGTATGGAAAGGCGTAGCACATGTATTTGGAATGTACGTCCACTAGCATCCAAAATTTTATACCAAATTTGTCTGGTTTGTTTGGCATGTATTGTGTAAATCTACACAATACATGTTTCGAAGGAAACAATTGTTCGTCAACTGTCATATTTTCCCCTGGGGTGTAGCAACTCCTACAATTAGCTATAAATTTGTCCCAAATTTCAGAGCACAGTGCAAATTTATCAGTTTGTAATCGTTCAGATCTGGATGATTTTGAATCAATTCTAAGATATTTCATTATTTCCCTGAATCTGTTTCTTGACATTGTTTGTTGAAAGAAAGGTGGCCCCCAAAGTAGTTTTCCATAAAAAATCGTAGTCTATACATCCATACACTCCTCTAGCATATAAAATAGCCAGGAAAGCGTCAAGTTCTTGTAATGACAAACGCCAGTTGAGTTGCTGCTTTCGAGCTGTTTCTTCTTCCGTACACTTCTGTATGTGTCAAAGCATGGAATCGTCTACAGTAAGATCTGGGTCCTCGACATCGGATTCATTTTCACTAATCTCCTGTAATACTTTCAAATATTCCTCTGGACTGAGGACACATTGTCTAGAAAAACATGCTTACAAACTGCAGTGTTCAAACGAAACTGAGTTTTCACTTTCTCCTTTTTATCAGCTTTGACAGTATGCCAACATACAACCTTGGTGACAATGAAGTTCGACCAGAAAGGAATACGTGATTAAATGCACAGAGGTATAGGCGGTGGAATGAGTGACCCGCAGACGTGACGCATGTGTGTAAGAGGAGGCGTGTGAGCAGGCAAGAATCGTGATCCCAGCATGTTGCACCCAAGGTCACGTAAAGAACGAAAACGGGGAACTATACGCGTGACATTGAACTTCAACCAGGCACCAGACCCATACGGAAATTCCAGATAGTGGCGCATTCGACGGAAGCATGACGTCACGGACACGATAAGGGAGTCCGCCGTATATAAGCGCGTGCTGTGCACCGAGGAACCGCAGTGCATCATCACCATGGCCAGGGGCAAACCTATTGACAACACCGTGAGGAGAAGAGTGGTGGAGTTGCAACGGGATGGACTCAGTGAATGGGAAATAGGGCGCCAACTGAACTTACCCAAGTCAACCGTCCACTGCATCATCAAACACCACTAAAATACGGGTACTACAGAGCCAGATAAGGCCCCCGGTTGAAAACGCCTGCTGAGCGTGCGTGACCTACGGATATTTAGGCGCTATATGCAGACCAACAATCATGTGTCTGTGGCCGAATTACGACTGTGGACTCGAGAACGCTTTCACATTGAAGTGTCAACCAGAACCATTCGCCGTTACCTACAGCGATGCGGTTACCGAGTGTACAAGGCGAAACGTAAACCCTTCCTTTCCATGTTGAACAAAGGCAATCGACTACGGTGGGCACGAATGTACCGGGGATGGACATTTCGGCAGTGGAACAGGGTTTTGTGGACGGACGTATCCATTTTCAATGTTGTGTACGGGAAAATACGGAAAGCAGTCATTTGTCGGAAGGAGGAACAGAATGAAGCAAAATGTTATGCACGTCGGGTACAGAAACCTGCGTCAGCGATGTTATGGGGATGCATGATGGCATCTGGGGTTGGCCCACTACACGTCTGTGAGGGCATTGTGAATGCACACGCATACTGGAGCGGCATCTTCCCACAGTGCGAAGGCACCTGTTCCACAGGCGGCGTCTCATCTTTCAACACGACAATGCCAGGCCTCATACAGCACGGCTGACAAGAGAATGGTTGACTCGCCATCACGTGCGAACTCTGCCATGGCCACCATCGAGTCCCAACCTCTCGCCCATTGAGAATGTGTGGCGTGTTCTTAAGCGACGTGTGCAACAGAGGGGACCCACGACAGTGTCTGCTCTTATCGCCTGCCTGCAGGAGGAATGGCACCGCATCGATGTGGAATACTTTGAACGACTTGTCCGCAGCATGCCCCGATGCATTGCCACAGTTATTCGCCGACGGGGCGGCGTCACACCATGGTAAACAGGATCCCCTCTAACAGTGGTCGAACTTCAATGTCACGTGTAGATGGACGAATATATTTTATTTTTTGTGGACACCATACATTGCTGGGTTGCAGCGGAAATTTATGTTTTCCTTTGTTCCACGTAGCCTGCTGAATAAAATATGTTCAGCATATGCATGTGTTCTCCTTCTTTCACAACGCACTCCTATATTTGTGACTGGTCGAACTTCATTGTCACTAAGGTTGTATATGGGCGAGGAAGAATAGGGGTGGAAACTGTAAGTGCAACGTTCCAACCGAGAAGTGGTTTTCCATTGAAATAAATTAGCGGTCAAAATGACCGGCAACGGTGCTTCTAGGTAGAAACACAAATATTTCCATTAGTATTATTTTTTTTGTAAATAACACATAGCAGTAATAATGTACTGCAAATTTTAGGAAAAGTCACCAAATTTCAACGCACGAAGAAATTTTTTTCTGTACAAAGTAGAAATCGAAATTTGAAAAACGGTCAAAATGACCGGCTTGGCGCTTCTAGTGTTAAATATTGCGAATGAGATGTGAATTCCAGGAACTATAACGAAGGTGAAGCTGTGCTGAGAGCGAACATTTAATTATGATAATAAAAATAACATGGAAAACGCAGACGAAATTAATGCATACGCACTGGTTCTTCAAAGCAGTGCTGTTTCATCTGCACTGCTGCATCTCTTTTAACTGCCTATCTGGGGCTCTCAGAAATGATTTGAAAATAAAGCAATTCACCTGTATTGCAAAGCTTGGGCAGGAAATAAATGTAAACATGCCGTTGCAGTTTTTTTCCCCAAAGGGGCAGACTGGTTTAATAACAACACCAGATAATGATAATAACAATAACAACAATTTCATTGAGGCTCTCTTCAGTGTTCACTGAAAATTGACTTACTGAATGGAACAGCAACATTAGCATGTAAATTATGTTTTTCTGACTTACCTTTATGATTACGGACATAAGTTAATTCTCAAACTATTTTCATCTTCACACTTAATCGACTTGCACCTGTTCCAAATTAAATTACAGACATAATACATTGTCTTCGAAAAAAAAAATGTTATATTCATAAAGAACAATTTAAAACTTACTTTCATGGCAATAAAATCATCTTTCCGAAAGATTCAGTTATGCCAATCTTGACAATCAGTTCTGTTTTCCCTGATTTATTTAAACATTTCATTTTGTTGATTCCTCGGGGTGGAAAACACATGTAAGCTTTTCACTTGTCCTGAACCACAAAACGATTTAGAGCAAAAAACTGAACAGTATACGCTACTTTTTCGCATGTTCTCCTTGCTTTGAACGGCTTCAACACGGCGAAGCATAGCGAGGTGTCCTACGTGGAGTGGTTCCTGAATATCTCACCAGATGGCATATCGGATAATTTTAATCGCGAATTATGATGTGTTGTATTTGAGTGAACACTGGTATAATGAGCTTGAAATACCATTCGTCAGTCTTGATGAATTCATCTTGGCTAATAATTATTGCAGACTATTACACATAAGAGGGGGAGTGGCAATTTTTGTAAGTAAATCACTAAAATATTCTGTAAACAAACTAGACCTAAGTTTTCTTTGCAATGAACTACATTTTCAAGCTACAGGTATAATTATTAATAGTCTTAAGTTAATAATAGTTTCATTGTACAGATCACCAGATGGTAGTTATACAGTGTTCCTTGAACACTTTGAAAGACTTCTACTATTTTTCAATAAACCCTGCTGGAAAGATTATGATATAGCCTTAGGTGATGATGTCAATTCAGATTTTGATATAACAAGAGAGAAGCGTAGTGTGTATGAATTGAGGATTTTACTTAAGCAGTTCAATCTTAAATTTGTTAATAGAGAACCTACCAGGGACCTAGCCTGTTTGGACAATGTTTTTATTAATGTTGCTATTACACAAAACTCAAGTCAAATAGTAATGTTTCCATTTTCAGATCACAAGGCCTTATTATTTAACTATATTATTAGGTCAGATTTATTGAGCAATTTATCTGATTCCCCCAAAATAGTCGTAACAAGACCCATAAGTTGTGAACTTTAGGAATTCTCTTCTCTATGTTGATTGGTGTAATGTTATGGGTCTGCTTAATATTTATGACAAGAAAATACCAACTAAGCAAGTTTTTAAAAGATTTTTTACAGTATTTTTAAATAATTTTGAAAATTGTATTCCAGTAAGAAAATGTAAAGTAACTAATAAATGTAGCAAATGCAAAACCACAAGAAAAAACAATTCTTGGTATACTCCTCAACTTGTAAAAATGAAAAATCATGTAATGTTATTACTAGATGTATATGACAGGCTTAAAACTAATGGGGCAAGGTTACTTTATGTTAGACAAAGAAATGAATATAAAAAATGCAATTTCAGAAGCGAAGAAAACTTACAACATACAGTCTATTGAGGGTTCCGATAACAAATGTAAATCAGCATGGAACATGATGAACTCCATAACTAAAGTCTCAAAGAATAGACATCACAATTCCAATATTTCTCCAGATGACTTTAGTGGTTATTTCATTGAATCTGTAAATGAAATAAGTTGTTCAATAGTTAGACCTAATACGGCTCCCTCAGACATGCTCGTACAAAATAGTATTACACCGCTACCATTGCCAGATATATTTACCTTCTCTGAAATTTCTCCTGGGTTTGTTATGGATGTAGTTAAGAACTTTAAACCATCAGATAGTGTAGATATATATAATATTTCTTGTAACCTTGTTAAGAAAATAATTGACTCCATTGTCTACCCATTAACATACTGCCTAAATTTATGTTTATCTGAAGGGTACTTTCCTGATGAACTTAAACTGTCTAGAGTTATACCAGTTTATAAAATGGGTAATAAAAACTGTTCTTCAAGCTATAAGCCAATCTCTCTTGTGCCCCTATTTGGCAAAATTTTTGAAACTATTATATATTCCCAGATGTCTAGATATTTTGAGACCACTCTTTTTTAAACGAATCACAGTTTGGTTTTAGGAAGAAGAAATCAACAATTGATGCTATAGTTTCTCTGGTTAAAATTATTTTTGAGGTTTTTGAGAACAAGGACTTTGCTCAGGCCACCTTCTCTGTGATCTGAGTAAGGCTTTTGATTGTGTAGATCATACAATATTACTAGATAAACTGGCTAAATATGGTATAGGTAGTATTGGTCTCAATCTTATGAAGTCTTATTTAGAGAACCGCAGGCAGATAGTTTGTGTTGGTAAGGAGAAATCTAATTTTAAACAAGTTAAGATTGGAGTCCCACAAGGATCTGTTCTTGGCCCCTTTTTGTTCCTTATAATGATAAATGATCTGCCATCATATGTTAAAACACATACAACATTATATGCAGATGATACCACTTTCTTCAACACTAGCAAGAATCTTACCGACCTTGGAACTATGGTAGAAGATACAATATCAGAAGCATCATATTGGTTTAGAGCAAATGGCTTTTTATTAAATCAAAATAAAACAGCAATTAATCTTTAGTTTAAGAGATAAGCCACGTTTAGATGACAACATTAGTGTTAAGTTTTTAGGAATACAAATTGATAACAAATTAACGTGGGAATCGCATATTAAATATATTAGTTGTAAGTTGTCTATTTGCTACGGCGTATAAATTGTGTACCTGTTGACTATATTATAACTTCTTATTTTTCATTTTTTTCAAAGCATTATACTTTATGGAATAATCCTTTGGGGGAATTCCTGTCAGGTCAATGACGTTTTGCTATTGCAAAAGATTGATTGATTGATTGATTTAGTTTATTTTACTTCGCGTTTTGTGCCTCTTGGCTAATTTGCGAAGATGGGGATGAGTGATGAAATGATGAAATTGATGAATGGACATTCACAAACAACCAAGCCCGACCGGGATTCGAACCCGGGACCCTTGGCGTCGCAGCGCGCTATTGCAAAAGAAAGCCATCAGGTAGATTCCAGGTTCTTCTTATAAAGACCATTGTAGACCTTTGTCTATTCATTACCAGTGGCGTAGCATGAGCATTTCGGATGGGAACACCAAGTTAGAAGGAAGGGTAGGCCTTCTTTTTTTTTGCTTAAGAGTTTACTTATGGAATTAGCCGACATATGTATTGTCTATTTAAAATCTCATTGTGTTTATTACATTAAGTCAGACGGGTTCCGATAAAACATGATCCATGCTTGTTTTATCCAGAAAATAAGATGCCTCAGTGTGCAATAAATGCTTGGAGCACTGGTGTTTTATACCATTTTTAATTAGATTGCTCAAGTCAGAAACACCGTACACCATTCAAAGTATTTTGCTCCACACGTAACACATGTGTAGCAAAACAGTATTTTCGGCATGACGCAAGTAATTAAAAAAAACCTACCTGAATCACAAGCGCCTCTAGAACACCAGTAGACTTCATTGTTGTGGATGATACAACTATTGATTGATTTGGTTTATTTTACTTCACTTTCTACCACTTTTGGCTAATCGCAAATATGAATATGAGTGATGCTATTGATGAAGACACACTCACAAAGAACATGCATAGGCCGGGATTCGAACCGGAAACCTCTGGCGTCTTAGTGCACTGTGCAAAACACTCTGATACGAAGGTGGGTGGATGATCCAACAATCGTACACTCTACTGACATAACAGTGCCTATTAGTAGTAATTCAGAGTTTCGGACCACTGTTTATTGTATCTTGAGAATGCTGATAAACATTTTAAAATAATTTTGTCAAGAGATCATACGATGTTAAGAGTTTTGAAACGAATGCTAAACATTTCCACTGGCACAATAGTAGGCAGTTAGATACTAACGAAAAAATATTTTTTAAATAAATAGTTTTGTGGGTTAGGTGGTAGAGCAGCCACAGGTTGAACTTCTACCATGAGGACTTTATCAACTTGTTTGACAAAAACTGTTTTGTTCTTTTAATTTTTAATGTACTTCACTGTTCTTGCGATAAATTACCCAATGCAGTGGTCATTAAAGATATGTCAGTCAATATTGCGTATTGTAGCATCACACAGCACGAGCAGAGGCACGAGCACGAAAAACAGGGTAGAAATTCTACTTCTGTCATCTGCATCGGAAGTACAGCACCTTGAATCGGAAGGCAGGAAAGGTCACATGGCCCCTAGAACCAATCAGGTGCTCCGCTCCGTACGCCAGCGTATGGCGAGAGCATTTCGCCCGTGCTGTAGAGATCCAAGCCACAAGCTTTCCCTCCTCCTCTCTGCCTCCAAGCAGGAAGGGTCCTGTACGCCAAACCTAGCCAGCATCCGCCAAGCAAAGCCATTAGAGAAATGCTACAAGGAGAGCTGTTAGTGGAGCGTTGTAGACGGATCGCGAAAAATAGCTTTTATAATGCCATTATGCTCAAACATGTATATAATTAGTCACGTTTTACTTTATATTTACAGCATTTACGCATTTTTAAAATTTTAAATCAGGGAACGCCGGGCGTATGGGCGTATTAGGATGCTACGCTACTGTTCATGACAAAATAATGACTGTGATAAATTTATATATTTACTCTGTTTTGATTTATACTAAAAATAGGTTGCCTGAATTGAAATATATATACAAAATGTACATAATTACAATACAATGTATAACAGAGAACTTTACTTTGAGTTTGAGTTGGTGTTTTAAGTCCACTTTATGCACAGTAAGGCTAATCGGGACTGGACCTACAGTTTAAAGTGGGATCCGAACCACTTGTGCCTCCACCGGGTATCGAACCTGGGACCCTTCGATTACAAGGCAACTTTACCAGAGAACTTTACTTATCTCATCATAGATTGTCTAAGTCATTAAATAGTTTTGAAGTAATTGGCCAAAAACTTTTAAACAAAATTCCATTCTACTTGCATAATGAATCGTCACATGCTACTCAATCTATCTCAAATAATTCCCAGCTTGACGTTATATATTTGGACATTTCAAAAGCCTTGGATAAAGTAAATCATAATCTCCTTCTTCATAAATTACAATCCAGATTTAACATCCATGGGAAATTTCTATCCTTACTACAAGACTATCTGAGTGCACGAGAGCAGCGTGTCATCCTTCCTGGCAGCTCTTCCAGCTTTCTTCCTGTTTTGTCTGGAGTTCCCCAAGGGAGCGTCTTAGGCCCACTTTTGTTTCTTCTTTACTTGGATGATCTCCCTGACAGACTGTCCTCTCTCCCTATAAATATACTTCTGTTTGCTGATGACTGTAAACTCTTCACAGAAATCTCATCAGAACACGATGCTTTAATCTTGCAGCAAGTTCTTACAGAACTACTTGTGTGGTGTTGCCAGTGGAAACTTCAACTGAATCCTAAGAAATGCTCCTGCCTCACCATTTCCCTAAGAAGGAACAAACTCGATTCTGCTTACTATCTTGAAAACAATCCCATCAAAAAAGTTAGCTCTGAAAAAGATCTCGGAGTTATCATCGACGAAAAACTAAACTTTAATGAGCACATTACGAACACTACTAAAAGAGCAATGCGTCTTCTCGGTCTTCTGTACAGGTTCACTGAAATCCAAAACCAATCATCAATCAGCATATTTTATAAATCCCTTATCTCCCCCATTCTTGAATACTGCTCTCCTATCTGGACCGTGGCTTCAAAAACAAATCTTTCCCGGATTGATTCTGTTCTCAACTTTTTCGTCGCCATTGCTCGCCACAGAATACCTTCTCTGAGGCACCTTCACAAAACAGACATTATGTATGTCTTCAATATCCAACCACCACACACTCGTCCCGAATTAGCAGACATGAAATTCTTGCACAAAATCATGAATGGTAAAATTAAATCCGAATTTCTGCTCAACAAATTTCATCTACGTGTTCCCACACGGCCAACCCGCAACGTTAAGCTCTTCCACAATCCCACCACAAGGCTCTCCCTTCTACAGCGGTCTCTTTTCTACAGGCTTCCTCACGCATATAATTACCTGCCTCCAAATGTGGACATATTCTTGCCAGAACAAAGTTTTAGGAAATTGTTAACGATATATGTATAATTTTGATTTGTTTTCAGTGCCATCTTGTACTCTATTTTGTTGTTGTTATTATTGTTATATTTGAACCAGTTTCCAAATTCAAATACTTAGGAGTAATATTAACAAATGAAAATTATATTAAAGAGGAAATAAAAAGTAGGCTTAATTCAGGAAATGCATGTTACTTCTCTCTTCATAAACTTTTGTCTTCTCGTTTAATATCTAAGAAACTAAAAGTTAAAATATACAAAACAGTAATTTTGCCTGTAGTATTATATGGGTGTGAAACTTGGTCCCTTACATTGAAAGAGGAACATAAATTGAGAGTATTTGAAAATAAAATCCGTAGGAAAATCTTTGGACCTAAAAGGGATGAGGAGACAGGTGAGTGAAGAAGGTTACATAATTTAGAACTACATAATTTGTACTCATGTCCAGATATTATTAGAATAATTAAATCAAGAAGACTTAGGTGGGCAGGCCATGTGGCACGAATGGGAGAGGAAAGAGGAGTTTACAGGATTCTTGTTGGGAAACCAGATGGTAAGAGACCTGTAGGAAGGCCAAGACGAAGATGGAGGGACAACGTTGAGATGGACCTAAAGGAAATCGGTAGGGATGGAAAAGAGTATATAGAACTTGCTCAAGATAGGAACAGATGGAAGGCCTGTGTTGCTGCAGCCATGAACCTTCGGGTTTAAGAAGGCTAGAGAGTTAGTTAGTTATTGTTATATTCCTGCTGTTACTGTTTCAGTGTAAAATGGTCATTCAGTACTGTATCTGAAACTTTAGGTAAAATAAATAAATAAATTGTACAACTGGTTAGTTTTACACCCATTTTATGATATTAATGAGTTTTTTGAATGTCTAGTAGATATATGATTTAGTTTTTGGTACATAATTTAATTGGCTTTGCATAGCATATAGGTTTCACACTATTATGTGCATATCTTAACTATTGACTTTGTCTATTGCTGTACTTGTCCTAATGACAATAAAATTTTATTATTATTATTATTATTATAGAATGAAGGGTTGCCAATGGTAACCATAAATTACTATGGCAAGGCTTTTGTGTACCAAAGAAAAACCAGGGGTCAGTATTATGTAATTATGAATCAAGAATTTTGGAAATCATTGTCACACGAAATTTGAACTTTCCTTAATTAGAGTAAGGAGCACAGTTTTTGAGTTGGAAAAAAAAAAGTTAGTTGAAAGAAAAAAACTTAAAAATTACCTTACGCAAGCATGCGCGTTTCCCATGGACAAGGTATTCTCCGTTAACAAGCAACAGTATGTAACGTAGACTAGTGGGAATAAATGTAGAAGTAAATCGGAACCTTAGTAGAATGCATTTAGGAACTTTATTTTAATGCTAAGAGAACCAAACCTGACTTGCCTAACCTAACCACGAAAGCATATATTGAACAATATCTTAAGTAATCACTAAAACTCCACAGTATGTGTTAACAGACATAAATCGAAATCGAACCATGTAAAAATTGCATTCATAGCATGATGAAATCGCATTAAAACAAAAGGAACTTGGGCCCCAAAAAGAAACTATATCTCGTATGTATTGATTTGTAATATTGAAGATATAGAACGTCGTCAGTGTTTTTCATATACTTCTGACATATATTTTGTGTTTATGAAGTGATAGGCAACATTCCGTGTGATGTTGAGTTCATTATTCACTTGCACAAATAATTTGGGCTGTGCTGCTTCAGGCTAGGGTAACAGAGGTAATTTACTCCACCTTAACACATCTCCCCAAGCGAAAAACAAAAGAAAACTTTCATAAACAACATAAGAGGCATTCCAGTGTTATGTGTGTGACATTTTTCACATGCATCATCCCATGGCACACGTACTGTTTTCACTTCTGTTTTCTCATCAAGACGGTCATGGTAATAGTTACAATGCTGAAACTCCATTTTATCTAGCTCATGTACCACCTTATATTATTAAAAAGGTAAATTTACAATTTGGAGTCATATTTAACTCCATATGTTGGTGAAAATAACTAAATATATAGTTACATATTTAGCACATTTTTACTACATACAAATGTGTTCTCTGCTTATCATTTTCTGCTTCCATGTTACATCTGTTCACCATGTCATTTTTTGTATGTGTGTGCTTACTCACCACTACCGCCTTCTGGTTATCTGTCTCTATGCTTTTCACTCCCTCCCCATCCAAGTTGAATATATGCATGTATGTGTCCTAGAGAACAGAGTGTACATAATTTGTGTTTTGATTAGTAACCAGTTTACAGAGTTGGTATTTTATTGTTACTTTGAGTAGTACAAGGTACAAGTGACCTGGAGGGAAAATAATATATAGCCTAAAAATAAACACTTTTATTTTCACAGCAACACGATTTCCAGGGAAAGCATAGCATGGAAGAGGAATGATGTAGCAACAGCCTGTAGAAGAAGAAGCTGAAGAAAGACAACAACAAACAAGACAGTTGTAGAAGTTAAAAAGATGTTACAATTGGAATTAAATCAAGTAAGTAATTTTGCTGGTGGGAGGATTGAGCATTACATTGGGGGGTACTCTTGAAGGGGTATATCAATGTTAGGACTTAAGATAGGCACAGAATTTCCCTAGTAAGGGGGATCTAACTATGAAGTTCCAAGTGGAGCAATATTTAGCGCTTTAGTATAAAATTTGTATGATGATCATTATTTAGGCTGTCATTTTCCTGTATCATTTGGAAGACATATGGTATAATGTGGATTTTACTCGATTATTCGCTAAGCAGGGTGGCGGTGGGTGTCATAAACATTTGCCTTTTTTCCTTCTCTCTTAAAACAAACATTGGATACATGAAAAAGTAGTAGAGTAATATATAACACTGAATACTAAACAAGAAGTCCATGGGTTATTTCATGTCGCTTTTCTGCCACTTTAGGATAATGATGAGTGATGGCCAGACACAGCATTAGCTACGGGGAAAGGCAAGGAGACACACTCACGAAGTCCAGCCCGGAATTCAAACCTGTGATCTCTGGCATCGTAGCTTGCTGTGCTAACTACATTGCCACGAAAGTCGGCTACTGCATTACCAGATCAATATTCTTGGTGTTGATTAATAACATCAGTTTTAAAAATATAATCCTTGGTGTTTGTATACTACTATATGAAGATTGTTTGAATATTTTAGTAAATTTTCAGATGATGCCGCGGTTCATTACATGAATAGATCAATTTGCCAGCAGTCTAAAAGTGCTCTTCAACAGGAAAATGGGCTTCGAACTATTTACAGGACTTTGCTTGTGCGATTTTTTCCTGCAGGTGCAGCATTCTAACGATGTTGTTCCATTAGAAATACTACTGTATTGTCTTTTCCCTGTGCTATAATAATTGTACTAAATATACTACACAGTAACACATTGTAAATAACCTGATACAACATAAAAGTAAATAATGTAAAATGTTCATTTCTAACTTGTCGCAGGAAGTGAATTTTGCACTTGAAATACAATTCAGGAAATTTTGACCGCGAAATGCCACTCTAAGCAGAGGAGAATTTGTTGCACGAGGCACCAAATTCTATTTTCACTGTCTGCAGCTCTGGGTATGAAACAATAATTGAATCAGTCATAGGAGAAAACCAGTTTTGATTAAGACAACTGCAGCACGAATATTTGGTGTGCCCCATGGCAGAAGAAAGAACCCTGCTTACGCCAGTGGTGTGCCCAGTTAGATTTTATCATTAAGTTGTGGTAATTTTAACACTGTATATACATAATTTATTTTCTGACATTTCAAATTATCTAAGCAATCAATGTGCTTGGTGACTTTCAGCGTCGAAAATTTACATGTTAAGACTTAACTGCCAACCACTTGACAGGCTATTGCATTCAAATTAAAATTAGTTACTATACATTTTTCAAAATAATTTTGGGGTGGGTACTGCATCCAGGGTCTTGGGGAGGGATGGGAACCGTGGTTTGGTTTCTACTGGAACATTGCTTTAAAAGAATGCTAATACTGCTGTTTCTGGTGTAGGACACCACAAATGGTTACAAAATTTCTGCAGAGCTATTTTGCTTATACAGAAGGTTGTTCGCTTTATATCCGACCATTTTTGATTCGGTGCTGCCACCTGGCGTATCATGCTGGAACTATGGGTCTGCTGGCGGGAGCAGTGTTGTGTCTGACCTTGTAGGTGCGTGAGTTTTGGTAGTGAATGTTATCAAATGGTGCCGAAAATCAACCGGTATTGGGAGGGTTACGTAATGGTCCTTTTCCAAGCTAAGTTTTCATACGTACACATTGTGAAACAGTGTCGGGAGAATGGGTTAACACTCGGGGTGACTACTGCGAAAGCTATTGTGACCCGTTACACACAACAGGCTCTCCTTGCGAAACATTCACCCACGAAAACCACCAGGAGAAGGGCTGCAAGCAGTGTCACCTGTAGTGCTAAGGGGGATCCGTCGATTGGCGTGCCAAGAAAATCCCCCGACTCAACGTGATATGGCCCACAGGTTTCACCTCGCACCGTCAACTGTGAACAAAACAATTCGCAAGTTGTCACAATGGATGAATCATATGTCCATCTCACTGCTGGTGGCCACATTCGGGCGATCACATACCGTGACATTGACAGCAAGGGGCGCAGCAACTTTGTTCGTCAGTGCAGGGAAAGTTTCCCTCGAGGCTTTATGGTTGTGATGGGATTTGGATATGAGGGTAAGTTGATGATACGCAAGGTGGACAAAAACGTGAAGGTGAATGCCAGATACTTCCAAGACTCCATTCTGACACCTATCTATCGGAGAGACATCCCACAATTGTATGGAATGGACGCGAACCAGGTGATGAACCATATGGACAAGGCTTCGAGTCATACCGCCAGAACATCACTATGTTTTTATCAGGAAATGACAGAGGAATTAGGAATTCATGTCATTTTGTTTGAAGACATTCCTGTGAAAAGCCCAGATGCCAGTCCAATGGATTTTTGCGCATTTGGACTGTTGAAACAACGTCAACATTGCCGCCCGCGCACCCTGGATGGTCTATGGAAAGCTTTCAGGGAGGAGTGGGACAGAACTCCCATGCCTGTCCTGCGCCGGAGCTTGCTGCAATGGAAACTGCGATGCCGGGTGATAGTCCACAATGCTGAGGGTCCAATAGGACATGATCGGTGGTGGCGGCGCGGTATCTCTTAAGGTGAGTACCCGTCAAAAATGGTCGGATATAAAGCGAACAACCTCTGTTGTTGAA
Organism: Lepisma saccharinum; assembly: GCF_977018435.1. NCBI lineage: Eukaryota > Metazoa > Arthropoda > Insecta > Zygentoma > Lepismatidae > Lepisma > Lepisma saccharinum. The sequence continues at coordinate 81,638,160 of NC_139235.1, forward strand.
GTACAGAAAGAAGTTGCAAATTTTGAAGAGTGGATTCTAGTGCATGGAATAAGCATAAATATTGCTCTTCCGGATACCAGCCCCAAACTTTGTAAATCAGGTGGGAGGTAACCTTCGAAATGATATGTCATGGAAATGACTGCTCATCAGGATCATCTTTAAGTCGAATATTTCAGAAATCACTGAATGGGGTGTAATAAAGGAGATCTCATCTTAAAGCACAAAGTCTTATCTGAAGGAATTTGTTTTGAATAATGTTTTCATTATGAGATTTTTTTCTCACATTTCTTGCCATTTCCTCTCCCATTCACTTTCCAAATTTCATATTTACACAACACTAAATATAAAATTTCTGAAAATAGTTTTAACTAAAAGCTTTGCTATTAGTTTTACCTACTTGAAATTGTTCCCTGGTGATTCATTATCAGTAGACTTGATGTTAGGCAAAATGCCTAATCCTTTATTGTTACAGATGTCATAAAAATTATTTAATATAAGGTCATGTCAAACTTTGTTTTGCCTAGTTTTGTGTATAGTGCCCATAAATGCCTGTTTACCTGATTATTCTTTTCTCTTGTTTCTCTCTTCTATCTTTTATTTTCCATCTCCTCACATCTCCTGCTAGTAGCCGGTGGTCACTGTCTTAAGTTCTCACTGGGTATTACTTTAATGTTGTTCATTATCTTCTTTACTTCCTTGTTTGCCAATATATAATCTATTGCAGACTTTTGTTCATTATTCCAAGTGTATATTGGAATTTTATGGTTGTCATATTTCTTCTTAAACCAGCTATTACCTACTAACTATCCATTTCTCTTACAAAAGTCCACTTTCCTCCTTCTCTTCTCATTCCTCAGTCCCCATCCATCTGCTCCACGTTTTTCCATATACCCTTTCCTGTCTCTTCCCAATTGTGCATTAAAACCACCCATCACAATTCGCCATTCCTTTCCTACATGTTCTTCCAAGTCGTCTTCAAATTCTTCTTTCTCCTCCCTGTTTGAATTAGTTCTATTACTTTTTCCACTTCTGACTACAAATCCAACCCCACTTCTCCTGCCCTCTTCTGTACCTGCCCAATACAGTTTATAGTCTTTCCTCAATTTCATTTCTCCTCTTCCTTTCCATTTAGTTTCGCTCATTCCAAAGATGTCGATTCCTCTTCTCTCCATTAGATCCACAATTTCTTCAGTCCTTCCTGTCAGTGTTCTAATATTAAATGTCCCTATTCGTAGCCTGCGTCGTCTCCAATTTCCAGTCCTGCTTGCTTCTTTCTTTTCTAGATTTTTATTTATTTATTTAATAGAAGATTCGAAATACAGCGTTAGCCATTTTACATTGGAACGATTTTGTAGAACATAAGGACAAAAATAATAACATAGAAACATTACATGTGGTTAATAGACTTACATACTTTTAGTTAACTTTCTTCTAAAACGGTCCAGACTTTCAAAAATGTCTATTTGGCTTCCTAGATTTTTATATTCACTGGGCAGTCTATGGAACAGAGAGCGTTGGATGAGGCACAATCTCGGCTTCTGAAAAACCAAAAATTTATTCGTTTTTCTTGAGCGGGCAGGCACACAAAAGTGAATTTCCTGAAGAAGGCGGTCACTTCTGATGTTGCCATTCACTATTTTATGTAGAAATATATGGTCAGCCAGTCTATGTCTCTCTTGAGGATTTTGGATATTAAACATTTGCAGGAATATGGACTTTTGCAAGTGTTTTGTGGACGGAATTCGGTGTCGAACAATGGCCAGGAAGAAATTTAGGATGGAATTTAGTATATTTGAATTTGAGGGGCATGCCATAGACCAGATTGGAGAACAGTATTCAATTTTAGGTGACACAAAAGATTTGTAAAAGGTGCTGAGGGCAGTCAAGTTATTTATTTCTGTGAAAGGATAGAGAAGACCCAGCATATACATTGAACCCCCTTGTCACAGCCTATACCTGGGTGGTGGGGCTGCCACCTGTGGGTTCTCAGGTACACTCTTGTTTTCTGTTGGGGTTCCAACTCCCCTAGCCTTTCTGAATCCCTCCAGGCCCACAAGGTAGTGGAACAAACACTTATGGTGGTGTTTTTTCGCCATGAGACAAGGCTGTCGATGAGTATCTGTGGTATTTGCTGAGTATGTCCATGCCACTGGACACCCTCCACACCCTGATAGCCTTGCTGCCTCGGTCCGGGACTGCTTATTTGGGTTTCCCCTTATTCGCAGCTTTCCCTCATATCTGAGAGAGACTTCACTTCACAGGCTTCACCTGTGACCCAACCAGAAGCTGAGGCTCGCATTGGACCTAAAATGTCCTGGATTCAAACCTTGCCAGAATAATTTATGTTCTTTTTATTATTTTATTTGTGTTTGATATTAGCCGTTACATAAAATCTTTCTCGTGAAACGTCTTTCTCATCTCTTTTAGCTGTTAAGAGAGATATTGTGTGTTCAGTTTCAGGCGATGTATATTTCATCCTCCCCCCCACACCAAGGCTGATCCTAGATGAGTGCGGAGCCTGGGGGATACAATATACAATTACAAAAAAAAACAAAAAAATCACAGGTCAATAATTATGGGAGGGCATTTATTTGTATTTAATTCAAAAACATGTTGTTCAATATCAAGCTATTATTTTACCTATCAAAGTTTCAATTTTTAATCATATTCAATAATATTTTCTGGCCAACCAGGATCCAAGGTTGGAATACCAGCCTGGGCATAGATATTCTTTGTGAATGTCCCTTCATCAATTTTATCATATTATCACTCATCCTCATGTATGTGATTAGCCAAAAGTGGTAGAAAAGCAAAGTAAAATAAATCAAATTAATCAATAACATTTTCTTTCTCTTTTGTTATGTTTCTTGGAATTTTGACACTGTAGTGAATTTACATGGATTACTACAAAATAATATTTTCACTTGATTTCATTCTATAACTAAATGAATAGTGTACAGCAACTATTTTGATTGATTTTTAAGTGTGACTTTGCTTAGAATAGATTGGGTATTTAGGTGTGTTAAAACAATCCATAAGTGAGGAAATATCAGATTCGTAGCTTAATTAGAAGCACCAGCATCCATAAACTCATAATAAGCAGTGCATAATCGATAATTTTTATCTGGCAGGGAGCCTCCTGATGTGTGTGGGGCCTGTCAAGTGCAGTTGCCACTCCCTCTACATGACACAAAGTGTCACGTCTTGAAATCTTGTAACTCTTTATCCTTTTTTCTTAGCTATTGGTAAAATTGTCACATGTTTAAATCCTACTAAAGTATTTTTCTTTTATTTGATCTTTTCTACACCCAGTGGTGGCGATTGGGGGGGGGGCGAGGGGGTCAGTCACCCCTGCACTATGCTGAACCTTATCTACAAAGTTAAATATACTGTATTTCCCTCCCCCCAGTTTTGGAACCCAATCGCTGCCACTGTCTGTACCAGTTATGAGAGGTGGTCCCGCAGTCAAATGAAACTTGGTGCACACCCTTCCCTTATTGTTGAAAGAAACCCCATGAAATTTTTTCACTCTCTCTCAAACGGTTTTAATTTTACAGCACTTTGAAATATCATTAAATCTGGGTTGTCTGTCACTCATGAGGTCCTCGGCATAAGATACCTTTGCTTATATTTTATTTTTTTCTCCTTACCAATGAAATGAATGTTATTAAATCTGTATTGTCACTACACGAGGCATAAGATACCCTTGCTTACATTTTTTTCTCCTTAACCAATGATCAAATCCCTCTGAAATTTTACACCAAACTGAATTAAATTACGATAATTTCAGAAAAAAGATATCAGCACTCAAACTATTTTATAAAATCCTTAAAATATATTAATAATGTACTTGTAGCCTAATTTTTGTGGTGTAAAAACTAAGTTACGAAAACCTAAATTTTCAGCATGTAGGAATGATGGAACCAAAAGTTTATGATGTTGAAAATCATTGCAAAGACATGCTCCTTCTCTACAAAGAATGAAATTTATGTTGTTTTTTTTTTACTCCTTGTAACGAAAATTTTATGTGTTTTCTACATTGTGGAAATTTTCAGGGTCAATCAATACCAAATGGTCCAGCACTGGTCGCTCGACAATTGAATTTTTTTTGTATATGCTTCCTCTAAAAGGAATTAAAGCTCTGATATTAAATGGCTTCCCTACTAAAAAGAAATCCTAAACGTTGATTTCTCTTCAAAGTTTAATATCGGTTTTGACCCTAAATTTCAGCCATTTGAATTAGAGATGATCAAAAAAAAGCACAGGACATAAAATGTACCTTGAAATGTACTGAAAAAACATGTTTTTTACCCAAGCAATTAAAAAAAAAAATGGGTCTGACCCAGACCGGGCTGACATGGATGACGATTCTAATTGAATACGGTAGATCTTATCCCATTGCTATTATTGTACAACCGGATTTCTACCATGCCCTCGTATATTTCTGTACCAATCAGCTACAGTGCATAAAATGGATTTCAAACATCAGTTCAATCTGTCACTCGATCAATAGATTGCACAATTTATACCATGCCATCGTATATTTCTGTACCGATCAGCCTCGGTGCGTAAAGCAGATTTCAAACATCAGTTCAATCCCTCATTCGACGTATATTTTTGTACCGATGAGCCTCGGTGCATAAAATGGATTTCAAGCATCAGTTCAATCAGCCAGGCATTTCATATTTAGCGTTATATTCATTTAAGTGGCATCACTTGTTCCTCGCTGAAGAATTTGTACCGACACGGAACAAGGAACTCCTGTGAAAATCAGACAAGGAACTGTTATGCCTCACACACAACACACAAAAATCATTGTGATCTCATATGCAGACTTCTAAAGTACGTTGCAAGCAATAAAAAATATGATTGCAGATGTGTGTGTGTATAAGGAAGTCGATAGATTCCTTTTACAGAATCCTTCCCTCCAGTTCATCTCCTCTTCATCTGTGTAGCAGAATGGGTAACGATGATTTCTTCTGTGTTGTAAGTACCCCTTTTGCATTTTACTTTGTATTCTGTGTCTTTGGACTAATTTGCAAAGATGGAATAAGTGCTAGACATTCACAACTACAGCTGAGCAGAATCAGGGACCTCTTTTATGGAAACAGTTAATTCCTCGATTCGAACCCTGGGTCTCCGGCAACATTCGTAACCATGCCTGGGTGGGATTCTAATCCAGATTTTCTTTATGCAGACATAGTTAATTCCGGGATCCAGGGGTAACAATCATGCCTGGCTGGGTACCTCTTTCATCAAAACATAGTTAATTTCAGGATTCGTACCCTGCGTCTTCGGCATTCTAACACAATACTAGTTATATACAAACACAACATTTTTCTGTACAAAATCTTTTATTAACACATTGAAATTCTATAGAAACATCGCAAGTTTTTACATATACAAACTGTTTTATTTTACAAAAATGGTTACATATAGATGTCTGTTTATAGACACACTGAACATCTATAGAAGTGTTACAAGTTGCTTTTACAAAAATATCCGCAATATGCCCTATATTTAATTTCTATATACAACATATTAGTCTGTGGTAGATGTTAGTGTATTAATTTGGGTTAGTTACTCGTTCAGTTTTCTTTTTTTAACATATCCATCATTCGTTCATGCATATTTTCCCCTGTTTCTCCTGTCTTCTTATTTTCAGCCTTCTGATCTCTCACACCTTTAAATACCTCCATCAATTCGAAACATATTCTTAAAGATAGATGGGAGGGTACATATTGCACTTTTTGTATATTTTGTATAAAATCGCCAAACACTGGCGCATCTCATTTTTTGTCAACAATGTAAGTAAATATTTTGACCAAACAGTCCACTGATACATCAATATCTTTTCATGTCTCTACTATTTTCGCCAATAAGTCTTCCGCCAGTCCATTTTCTTCACAGAAATTCACATAATTGGCGATGTGTTTTTCAACCTGTCTTCCGTGTATTTTACTCCATACGTTCCTTCTTTCTTCCGGACCTGCTGTCGTCTCCTTAATATCGCCATACACCAAACTCAATCCAAGGGGGAGTGTCGACATCTGAAAATATACACAGATTATGTTAGATGTATATTGTATGTAAACCGTGATTACAGTTATACATTTGTTGTTTCAGAACCGGGGGCTGGCTCTTTTCGAGGCTTTCCTGAATTATGTGTCTAGCGCAGGAATTCAGGACGAGTGTGAAAGACTACAGACAGCACTCAATCATTTCTGGGAAACAGAAATTATTGCGCAACGTCTAATGGAGATATTCATCCAGATGTTCGCGGAACATGACCAATTTCTGAACAGACGAAGTCAGGCTGAGCGGGAATTGGAGGCGGAGGTCGGCACAATCCTGGAAAGGTGATTATTATTCTTTTCTCCATTATATCTATTCGGTACTAATTCTGTAGTTTTTCAGACTTATATGTACCATCTACGAAAACCATTTGTACTAATTCAGTAGATTTTCAGACCTATATGTAACTATACTATATACAGGTGCTCAAACTGGTAACGTATCTCGCATAAACCACTTTTCTGCTCATTAATGCAGTACATATCGATCGGAAACCCATGATCGTTGCACTGCATCACACACTCATCAGGCAAATTTCTATTATAAAATGTTATCAAAAGCGATTCCCTGTATCTAACAGGGATATCGAATATTAGCAATTTAGAATTTATACTCGCCGATATTCTTTTTTTGTAACCTTTCTTTCAATGCCGGAACTATTACCGGATATGCGAGACACGTTGTTAGGCCTGGAAAGCACTCCGTATTGATGTCAACCCTACGTTCCCGTTTCCTCGCATCGCTACTGATGTTGTCTATCCCGCCATCTTTAATCTCGTCATACTGATGCTGTTTATTGTTTTTTTGCTTCCCACATTGTCCGAACTTGTTGGTCCGTCAGATATTTCGGAACGTCTACATATGGTTTTTCTTCTCTTGTATCCTCTTCCGTCGGCGATCCTGACATTATCGGTGACTGAATGAAACATAAACATTAGCATGTCAATTTCCTTTTTCTGACTTACCTTTACGATTACAGACATTAATTAATTCTCAAACTATTTTCATCTTCACACTTAATCGACTGGCACCTGTTCCAAATTACATATGTAATACATTGTTTTCGAAAAAAATGTTATATTCATAAAGAACAATTTGAAACTTACTTTCATGTCGTTACCCCCACACCCCCTATATGCCTTCATGGCATGCTGCTAAGCACAGGGGAGTACTTTACCTTTTTTTACCTTTCATGATAATAAAATCATCTTTCGGAAAATAAAGTGAACGGAATCGTGCATTCTTCGTAATTTTCTTGCTGCATTTCAGTTATGCCAATCTTGCCAATCAGTTCTCTTTTCCCTGGTTTATTTACAAATTTCATTTTGTTGATTCCACGGGATGGAAAACACATGTAAGCTTTTCAATTGTCCTGACCCACAAAACGATTTAGAGCAAAAAACTGAACAGTAGACATTAGTTTTTCGCATGTTCCCGATGCTTTGAACTGCTTCAACACAGCGTAGTGGAGTGGTTCCTGAAAATCTCACCAGATGGCATATCGGATAATTTTAATTGCGAATAACATTCTATGTGATTCATGCGGGAAAGCATAATTTCAGGGGCACTTTCACCCGAAATGGACACAGTGAGTCCGGCCTCATGCAGTGATGCCAACTCTAGCATAATTGTGCTGAACATAGTACATTTTGAACTTCGTTGGCACCTAGCAGCACCCTGTGTTTTGGATAATGGTAAAATATAGCATCATCTATAAACATGCCCTCTGGGAGACAGATAAATTGAATTCAGAGGAACATACTTTGAAAAAATAAATTTAGAAAAAATTGCAGATCTTATATGTTTCAAACATGAGCGTTGGCAGGGGGGTCGACCGCTACTGCTACTACTACTATTATTAGTAGTAATAACAATAATAATAACATAATTTAAAGTACCGATAATGCAATAATTTTAAAAATAACCTCCCCCCTTGACAAAATTCTGCATATGCCACTGGTCTGTATCACAATATTTTTGAGGGGAGGGGTTTTCCTCGACATCTTCGATTCGACCCCCCCCCCCAGGAAAATTTCTAGCGACGCCCATGGTGTCAAACAAAAGGTAAGGTAGCATGCCGATCCAGCCACATCTGGTCCACCATCTTCTTTTCATCATCTTAGCTCACGGGGAACGTGTTATTGAAGGAAATTGCTAGAAAGTTGGGGTCACAGATAAAACAAGCTGCCACCTTTTGTAGTTATCTAATTTTCTCAAATTTTTTTCAAGCGATTGAACCAATTATATTGGTTAAACCATTGTAATTAATTTAATGGAGGAAATTACCATTATTGTATAACTAATCAACGATGCATGTTCACATCGCAACTGCCCCCAAAATAGATGCATAAAATGAACTTAAGATCTAAGTCATCTAAGCACAATATAAGCCATGTTCGAAAGGGGCAAGACTGTACTTGAAGCAAGCATCCTCCGAGTATGATCTTGAAGTGCGGTCTTCAAGTCATGGACTGGAAGTACACGTCTTTCGAATTGCACTTCGACTGCAGCACCAAATACGATCAGTAGATAAAACTGAGTACTCATTGTTTTCTTTGCATTTTGAACACTTATTTTTCACCATAGAAATCACATAGCATTTTCAAATGTCCGTACACATACATTTCCACACATTAGAAGAACTATAACCAACAACTTGCGGGCCCATAACGTATATCTACCTGTGTTGCTGGCTTTCTACCTCCGTGATTTTAAACAAATGAACAACGAGTGCGGAAACCACGTGACCTAGTCACCAACCATCTGCACTGCGAGCTGTGCACTTCCGTACTTCTGTTCTTGGTGCTTTTGAACTGTACTAGGTGATGTCAGTTCCGCCAAGACCATACTTTAAGTCTGTACTTTGTACCTTTCGGACAGAGCCTTAGTTGCATTTAGCAAAATTTAAGAGTTTAATCAGCACACTTTTCCTGATTGGGAGGTTGGCAACGCTGGGCACATGGTACAAACTAGGCTTCACATCTGTTTCTTGTCCAACGAGGGGGAAAGGGAAGGTGAGTTAGAAAGGCAAAGACAACTTGTTCCGAGGGCAAAATAATGTTTCTATCACAGTGTTCTGCGTTTTTGTTGGTTTTTCGATTCACTCCTGTTGCGTTGTTTTTTTGTTAATATTTTTTTATTTTCGTTCATTTATTTTTTTATTGTTCTTTGATTCGTTGGGTTCTTTTTACTTTGCTTTTTGTGCTACTTTTGGCTAATTTGACCAGAAATATCCATGCCCAGTCAGAGATTCAAATCCAGAACCCCTGGCATCGTAGCGCAATGTGCTAACCACTCCGCCAGGGGGTCGGATTTCATTGTTCTGAGCTTGAAGTAAGAAAGGGAAATAATGACTTGTATTACTCTGGAATGCTACAAAAACAAGCATAAAAGCCTATTACCGGGCATAGGAAGAAAGTAGGGGCATCGGAACATTAAGGACTGCCACTCGAATGACATCTAAAGCATCAATTTACAATAAAATTAAGAAATACGGTTTACGAGTTGGCACACATCAAGAGTTACTATTCAGGTACATTGATAGATGCAAGAATATGTTACATTTTCGAAAATAACTTTAAAGGTTATATTTTTTATATTTTGAAAAAGTCTCACCCATAACAATTAACAACAGGAAGTCACATGCCTGTGCCTGCCCTTCCAGCGACAGAATGCTTTGCCACTTGAGTGTAAATAACATTGATTTACAGATCATGAGAAAATAAGATGGGGAAAATGCATGGTAGAGGATTATCCTAACTAGGGTATTCCACTTTGACCCAGTGTACCCTCTCGAGAATTACGTAAGATTTCAATGTTTACGTAATAGTTCTAGCTTTCGGAAGGCACAAATAACGGAGTTGTTTGATCCCAAAGTATGACCCACACAAGTTGAACTATTTTCGGAGCACTTTCGCCGCTTTTTGTTAGTAAAAACTTTGTATGCACACAAAAGTAGCGAAATAACACTTTGGAATTAAAAAATAACTATCAGTACCAAACCTAGTAATCCTGACCTAACTACGTAAAATTATAGCTGCTGTGGTGGAAAGTCGTTTTGGGTGCTATATTCACTTGCATTCGAAATGGTTCACATAATATAAAATTGGTTCGAATGTGCACTGTGCGCAGAGGCGAGGCGTCCAGTCATCGGGAGATGCAGCGATGACAAAGCAAAATAATAAAAATATTGTTTTTGAAATATTTTAGATAAGAAGTAAAAAAAAATAAGTCATAATTTTCACATATTTGAACGAAATTAGTCACGCAACATCACGAAACACCTAGAAATACCCCAGAGATTCGCTAAGTTTAGCACATTGAAAGGACAGCCCAGTTCTACCCCCCATGTCCAACTGGCCCGTCATGTTTCCTCTTGAGTGCAATGCTGTCAGGCGGCCAGCTCATCGCAGCAGGTCTGTGAATCCAAGGCCCTTCGACCACTTTTCCCTCGCTCTTGAAAGTCTAGCCATAAGAGACCTTTATCTTCCAGCCCCCTTGTTTACAAACATGGCAGGGTTCTCAGAATGTCCAGCGCAGTAAAGCATGCAACGCTGTTGTTTTTAAGAGAAAAACACATATTGAAGAGCATCACAACGTGACTTACATAGAATACAGCGTGTCCATAAATATACTGTCATACTTTAAAGTGATATTACGTCGCATTGGATAATCGTATTTAAATGAAATTGGTGACATTTGAAAGTAAAACTCAAATATTTTTGTGCATGTCAACAATGGACACCAATATCAGCAATGGACAACAATGAACGAGATCAAACATAGAAATTGAAATAAATTCACTCCTGACAACAATGGACAATGCAGGTTCATTGTTGGATATTTAGCAGGCAGGCAGGTTACATGTGAATGTTTTCCTTTAAAATTGTGTTGTTATTACAGAAGATTTAAGAACGTAGTTGGTGTGTTTTGGAATATCATTCCACGCAGAGTGTGGTGAAGGTTCAGCGTGCTTATAGGCGAAGGTTTCAAAATCAGGCTCCTTCACAAACGTCATTTTTTTTATGGGGTTACATAAAAGATTGTGTCTATGTACCCCCATTGCCTCAAAACCTGCAAGAACTGCAAATTCGCATCACTTCTGCAATCCAGTTCATCCCTGTGGATATGTTGGAGCGTGTGTGGCATGAATGGGAATATCGCCTTGATGTCTGCAGGGCCACTCGTGGGGGCCACATTCAATGTCTATGAGTTGTAAAATAAAATATGTGAGTTTTTCTTTCAAATGTCACCAATTTCATTTAAATACGATTATCCAAAGCGACGTAATACCACTTTAAAGTATGACAGTATATTTATGGACACGGTGTACATGAAAGTAATGGTGCTTAGCAAAAATGTAAGTAAGCAAGAGCATAAATTTCCTTACGGTTAGTGCTAGAAAGAACTTAAATTAAAAAAGCAGTTCTGAATCCTTCATAGTATTTCTCCTTTAATTTTATTTATTTATTTATTTTCTTTTGATCCTGCGGTTCAAATATCGACTTTGGAAGTAGAGTATGTGCCAAAATATACAGTTCGAGGGCTGTAATGTTAATTGCGACCAGGGACCGTCAAAAAATGTCAGTTTCCCCCGTATTATTAACATTTACCCAACCTAAATTTGCCCGACCCTGTGGCCGAGTGGTTAGCACATCGCGCTGCGATGCCAAGGGTCCCGGGTTCGAATCCCGGTCGGGCTTGGTTGTTTGTGAATGTCCATTCATCAATTTCATCATTTCATCACTCATCCCCATCTTCGCAAATTAGCCAAGAGGCACAAAACACGAAGTAAAATAAACTAAATCAATCAATCAATCAACCAACCTAAATTTAGTGAAAAATACCTTTTTTAAAACCAAAACTTAACAATAAAAAGGGGTAATTCCGTGGTCACTTATGTTACAAATTATAAAAGTATTTGAAATGTGATTTCACAATAATTTACTACTTTTACTACAGTTTAAAAATTTCCTTAGCTTCATTAAAATTATGTGGCCACGGTGGCTCAGCCGGTAATGCGTCTGACTACCAAGCTCAAGGTCCCGGGTTCGATCCCCGGCCGGTTCAAATCCGGGAACTTTTCTAACGTTGAAAGCGGCTCCGGCACCCACCCAGAGTCGAATGATATGGGTACCTGGGGGAAACCCTGGAGGGTAAAGGCGGTCAGGGGCGTGATGCTGATCACATCACCCCCACTCACGACCGGATCAAGAAAGTGTGGGGCGTTACCCCCACACCCCCTATACTCCTTTATGGCGTGGTGCTAAGCACAGGGGAGCACTTTACCTTTTTTTAAATTAAAATTATAATTCAACTTTCTCACTCAAATTTGATCATTGTTATTCATTGTATAATGAAAAAAGAAATGAAATAAAACTATCACTTACGTTACACAGAATGTGACAGTAATATGTGAAAAGTAAACTTGCAATTTTATTCCTGTTCTGTTTTTACAATTTGAAAAATATAACTTTGTGTCAACTTAGATAAAGTGTCTTGGAACCCAAGACCATTTTAAAGTATTAAAATACTCATGTGTAAAGACAGAAAAAATAAAATAATAGTCACTTACATTACAGTAAATGGTCACTTACGTTACTAGTCCAAATTAGGTTGAGGGTATTAGTGTGTGAGTTATAAAAAAACTCAAACATGGGGTAATTCCATACAAAAAGGGACAAAATAAACAATTTTTGAAAATACATCTAGTGAAGTTTTATCTATATGGTTAAATAGTATACTTTCTATAGTCATTTTGGCAATAGTGTAAAATTACCCAGCATTCCCTACTTTCCAGATGGCAGCTATGATAATTTCCCCGTAAAGTGACTGCTGGTTTCCAAGAGAATTTCTTTATCAGGTAATGTTTTTTTCATTTGAATACCTAATGATATTTAGGCTTTACCAACTTAATTGATGGCTAATTTGCTTAATTTAGTGATGTGCTAAATATAATATTTATTGGAAGTTATCTAATTTTATTTGTATGTAGGGTTTTTATAAGAGAAGTTTTTACAATGAAGGTTTTAAACAAACTAGGGAATATGGGGGTAGTGAATGTTGTAGAAATGTTTTCCAAATTCCACCCTCACCTAAATTGTACCGTTTCCTTCTTTCCTGACGTTTGAGATGATTTGACGTGGCTATGACATATTTCTGATAGCCGAGAAAAAGAACCTGAAGAAGGGAGCAGTTGTTCCGTTCCCGAAATGTCGTATGAAACAATAGATACTCACTACATATAATTACAAAAGTTTTGTATTTTTGATCAGTTTAATGAGAATACGAATTAATCTGTAAATAAATTCTAAATTTCATGTTAAAGAGTCTATTTCACATTTTGCAGATCATTTTGCATCATTTCATGATAAAACAGGGTACTGCTCAGCAAAGAAGAGAAAACCCCTGGAAAATATGCAAACTAAAATCCACCCCCACTTGTTTCTGATCCGGTGAACAGCAGCAGACGAGAATCTGGGGGAACCCTTTTCCTCTGCTCTCAAATGGCACGCTGTTGCCACATTGCCTCACAGCTGTTCTCTGACAGATGGAATTCTGGTGGACCTGCCACAAAATGCGACGTTCAGGGTGGCGTGGTCATTGGTTGAAAAGAATGGATAGCGTTCGTGACGATTCCCGATTTAAATAATTAATAACAATAAAAATTATTGTCATGGTTGTGATTCTTACTATGCGATAGTAAATATTACCATCTAAGAAACAATTTTATCTTCAATTTAATTATTAATTATAATTATATCCTTAGAGACAGTGGCGGCGATTGGGGGGACCAGGCCAGAGGCGCTAACTTAAGATAAATTTTGGGGGGGCAAGGTTCGCATAAACAATATTTATGTAAATAGATAACCCGTCAAATATACACACAGCTTACATTTTAAAAATAAAGAATGATTTGAAGAGATTTTCTCAGGCAATCGGCCAGGTGATTTCTGAATAGGCTTTCGAGAGCTAACGTCACTCTCATCTTCAGGGATTGAAGGGAATCCCTGAAGATGAGAGTGACGTTAGCTCTCGAGAGCTCGCTTTGTAGCTTGATTGACCGGAAACATGTAACATCCTTTTCTCACTTCGTTGTCAAAAAATTTAACAACATTCGAAATCACCTCTCGGCTCTCACTATGTACGGTTTTGCCCTTCATTTCAGTACAAACAACATACACAACAGACGCACTCGAACTCAATAACCTTTCATCCATGTAAGTTTGGCAACATTGAAAGTGTGTTAAAAATCAAGCAGTCCTTGCTACCCCCCACCCGACCCCACCCTCGAACAAACAAGTTGCCTACAGGACAGCAGCACCAGAGAGACTTTCTCATCTTTGCTGAGCAGTAGGAAAATGCACCTCACACCTTTCAGAAACATTATAACCTCATATTTCACATTTCCTGTTTTGGTCAAAAACGAAATATGCGTGCTCGTACTAATACAACTACATACACCCAGGGAATGATTGATTTTGTTTTGCATTTGTTGAAAGCATGAGAATGGATTTTTCATATCCTGAGGTAGCTCCAAATTCTGACGACACTTCAAATCTCTTGCCTAAACTACATTTCTGGAGGTTAAGAAAAGAGACTTAAAATATTTTAGGGCATCATTTAAGCTATAGTTTGACAAAAATGTTGAAATATTGTGCATGTTTAAGGATCGTTGGGGGCTAATTGGGGTCACTAATGTTTTGACCATGGGAATTCCCTTTGCATAGCAGCTAGATATTTAGGATGATGGATACAGTATTCCATTGGGACGAAATCAGCCAAGACAATTAAATATGGCAGACTTATAATATTTGCATAGTTAATTCATGAAGGAGATCTTTATACTTCAAACATCCAGAAAAAAATGGGAAAACACTACTGTGAACAAACTGTATCGAAGCAGATTTAAAAGTGTTGTATACCAGGTGTGCCGGTTAGTAATTCTTAATTGATCCGAAAGAAAACAAGTGTATGGGGAGAAAGGTAACAAATGCTTTATTCCAAGTATGTGCCATCGCTAGCTATACATTGTGCCAATCTGTCCATCAAAATTTGGATGCCCTTCCAGAAAAATCGTTCACATTTGGAGGTGATCCTGTCAGCGAGTTGTTGACTGTAGCGAACAGCATTCACTGTTTCACCTGGTTTCAGAAGCTCATGGTACACCACACCCTTCTGATCCCACCAAATGCACAGCATTGTCTTCCTTCCGAAGCGATTCGGTTTTGCGGTCGATGTTGAAGGTTGTCCTGGGTGAACCCATGACTTTTTGCATTCTCGAAGTAGATCCATTTTTCGTCCCCAGTCACTATCCGATGCAAGAGAGACTTTCTTTCATGCCGAGAAAGCAACACTTCACACACAGTTTTTCGCTTTTCCATTTGTCTGTCGTTCAGATGATGTGGGACCCATTTTCCTGCCTTCTGGATCTTTCCCATGGCATGAAGACACTCAGATATGGTTTGGTGACCAACATTTAACTTCTCTGCCAGTTGTTGTTGCATTTGCGTATCGTCTTCATCCAACAGTGCTTGCAATTCAGCATCTTGGAATTTTTTTGGCTGGCCAAGGCGATCTTTGTCTTTCAAGTCGAAATCACCACTTTTGAATCGTCGAAACCAACGCACTCAGGCATCTTGCATTAGGACATTGTCACGGTACGTTTCCACAAGGATACGATGGCTTTCACTAGCGTTTTTCTTTTGATTGAACAAGAAAAGCAGGCACATGCTCCTTATTTGGTTTGAAGGTCAACATGTTTCCCACACAAACCCAATATCACGATCACTCGCACTTGGTTGCACATCCACTGCATTTTGACAGGTACTGTCCTGGCAGCACACTGACATAACAGTTGAGACTGTGCACCAACCCTTGCTTCCAGTGCCATCCAGCGACGAAATTAAGAATTATTAACCGGCACACCTGGTAGTATTTCTGCACTATTTAATGGCCTATGGTGGCTTATAAGGAAATTAAATAAATGAGTCAAAAATATGTTTGTAGCTGTAGCAGAAATAATTTCTAATGCAAGCACAACACTGCATTCACAAAAATCAAGAGGTCCCGACTTTAATACTCAGTTGAGGCACATGACACAGTGCTTCGGATCACACTTTAAACTGTTGGCCCAGTCCCGATTAGCCTTCCTGTGCATAAAGTGGACTTGAAGAAATAAAAAAAAAATAAGTACAAGATGAAATGGTCACTAAAAAAAGGGCTGCATCTTGGAAAAACAAAACTATCACAAATAGGGTCTGTACTTCCACCAACGGCAGGTTTTCTGACAAGGAGAAGAACCAACTCATCACTACTAGAGAACATGCTTAAATATGAATATTGTTGCAGGGAGAAGAGTGTAGCAAACCTGATTGATTTGGCAAGGTATTCAGTGGTTGTGTTACATTTAATAATAACTTCAAAAGAATGTAAGATTTTGCCTTATCAGTGTGGCTATTGGCATACATATGGTTGCATAGGCCTAGTTTGCACCCCAAACTACCTCACAAAGATGTATGTACAACGTGAGCAGTTCTTTGGGTTTGAATTCTGTTGACGATCTGTGGTGAATGTTCATTTCCCATGCAAAATCCTTGCTTTTATGCTTTGATTTGTGATGAATTACTGTCTAATTACAAAAAAAAACATGCTACAAACAGAAATGACATGTACTTGGGTTTCTATCATGGATTTACATGAAACATTTTTTTTAAACCATTACCCAATACACAATAAAACATACAATACAATTACAAAAAAGGTGAAATTTATATACAATAACATAACAATTATGCTTTCTTTCACAAAAAAGTATACCAGTGACATATTTTCAAGTGGTGACATCACATAAAAATATGGATCATATCATGTTTCTCTTGTTGAAATAAAATGTTAGTTTCATTCTCATGTATAGTAAGGTGCCAGTATAGGGTTCCATTGAGTATTGCCAGAAAAATAAATTATAACATATTTTGTACTCCCTCTGTAGTATATGCTAGGAATGCTAAACTGTGTTCGAATCGTGGGTAGATTTAATTTAATTATTCTTTATTGAAGGGCAAGGTTCAGCCTGCGGCTTTTTTGCCACTGAACCCTAATGGATACATGCCACACACTAATGACCAGTGAATGGATTTATAAGTAAATACATATTTATGAAGCTGAAATCAATTACGTGGGTCGTTCAATATATAAGTTTCCGTATGCTGTAAAAAAAAATATTTTTAAGATACATTAGAAAATTATACATACATGTGTAGGAGGTTCCTTCCTCAGTTCTCCACATAATCCCCGTAGAGATTCATGCATTTGTCCCACCGTTGCACCAATTTGTCCATACCCTTTGCAAGAAAATCAGGGCTCTGGCTATTGAGCACTATTGACTTTAACACCGGAAAAAGATGGAAATCACTCGGTGCTAAATGGGGGCTGTATGGAGGATGGGGCAGCCATTCCCACCCCAATTCTTCAATTTTGTGTTGTGTTTGCACTGCTGAGTGGGGGCGAGCGTTATCATCAAGAAGAATGACACCAGCTGACAGGAGACCTGATCGCTTATGTCGAATTGCATTTTTCAGTTTATCCAATGTTTGACTATAACGGTCAGCATTAATTGTTCTTCCTCGTTCCAAAAAAAGTCCATAAGCAGAACGCCCTTAGCGCCCTTAACTCCAGCTTTCCAACACCATCCATGCTTCTGAACTCCTTATGACACGAGCCCACGTTTTCCGAACAAGCATTTACTTTTCGCCCTTGAGCGCATGCGCCTTCACGTCTGATAATGAATCGATTGCTGTTCCATGTGATGAAGGATGGCGCTTGTCAACCATGTGCTTCTTTTTAATGGCATTGCTTTATACAATATTTTATAGCACAGGGAAACTTATATATTGAACGTCCCTAGTATATTTTATGTTATCTTTCCGCATCACTTCTTATTTTCAATATTTCTACATATATTAGATTTTGGCTCATATTTTAGTTATTTTTACATATTATTTCCATATTCCAGAACATTTCTCAACATAAACTCCATATTCAGGCAAGAACTACATGTCCCCGTGTGACCGAAAGAGTTGGGTGATTATCTTGTGAATAAAAGTCTGAAGCGACATTAAACAAACAAAAGTTTATGACATTCCAACTGTTAAGCTTTTGCTATTGTAAAAAACTTGAATTTCCTGTTTATTAACAATAGTGAATGAGGGCTCAAGCATCGGCTCCTGGTTGTTATAAAGGTAATTTTGGCAACATTGGAAGAGAGTCCCAAGTCGAGAGCCCATTTCTAATCCTACCCCTCACTACTAGTTGCGTGCCCAACAGCAGCACCAGAAGTAACAATTTTGTGGCACACGTATGGGATTCGCTTGTGGTTTCTCTTCCAAACAGTCATGGTAATAGTTACAATGCCTAGTGAAGCACACTCAATTGTTTTAAACTTGTTACATAATGGAGTTTGAAGATGAATGTTTATCAACCAATGGTAAAGTTTTATTTTGCAATGTGTGTTCAACCAAAGTGACAGCCATTCAAACATTCTTAGTGTAACAGCACATTTGTTTTACAATTCATGTCCATGTAAGCATACTGTATTTTATGTAGCTCATGTATTGTCTTATATTAATGGTAAAAATTTACCCATTTTTAAGTCCATATTAGCTCCATATTTCGATGAAGAAAACTAAATATGTATTTTCATATTCAGCACATTTTTACTGCATATAAATCACTTTCCTGCTAATGACACATTAAAAAAGAATGAAGAAAAGCTTGCTTACATATACACAAAATATGCTACATGCATGTGTGACGCACTATGTACTTCATCTAATCATCATTAATCACATCGGTGTGATTAGTCTAGAGATGTAGAAAAATATCATAATATAATTGAATAATATGTCCAAAATCTTCGTGTTATGGGTTAAAAAATTGTAGCCGTATTTTAAATTTCAGTATATAATTTGCCCCACCCACTCTGGTCAGAGGGGCTGTGGTGCTGGTCACATCACCCCCACCTTCAGCCATGATCAAGAAAGTGTGAGACCCTAACTCCACAATCCCTATATGCCTTCATGGCATGGTGCAAAGCACAGGGGAACACTTTACTTTGTGGTCAAAGAGAGGCTAATTTCGAACTATGTATAGTATACAGTTTAAAGTTGGATACACTAAAATATGTGCACCTCGGGGAATGCAACCCTGGAAACTGATCACAAGTGCCACAGTTTACAGCCAAACGAGTGCACGAAAGAGCCAGATCTGGCTCCAAAGAGCGAAGTTGGCAACAGCGATCGGCAGCTACAGCAGCGAGAAAGCCTAGGGGAAATTGTCCCTCTTCCCCTTAACAAAATGCAATGCGTACATACAAGGAAAAAGAATTGACAAACAAACTTTAGGGTTAAATTTGCCATTTTTTAAATTTTTTTTTAGGAATGTAAAGTAATAGCTCATGCTTATTTGTGTTCTGCATGGAACATTTGCAATTTTATATAAGATAAGTTACTGTATCAGTGAAATGGTCACATCTTTGAACACCTAGTAAAATGTATTGTACCTCCATTGTTGTAGGCTTTGGGTTGAAATCCTGGAGGAAGCTGTAGAAGTCCTGGAGTGTTCCTGCAATCAACAAGTGGAGAAGTTAACATGCATCGTCTGCAATGAGAAATACATCATGTAAGTTAGCTATAATGCATATCTATTTCATCCATTTGAAGTGATGAGGTTTATACAAGGTACCCATTGACGGAAGTGTCAATACCTTACCTGGGAGGAAGGGGGGGGGGGGTGGACCACTTGCTAACACTGCCCATGACCTATAAATTGTGGATAATCAAAGTGTGGCATTTTCTTGGATTCTAGAATGAGAAATCTATTAATATATGTTCAGCATTGTTGCTAGCCGTGATTGATTTAAATAGTATACCAATTTGAAAACTTAACGTGTGCTGCAATCAGTGTTTGTAAAACCCCAACCCACCTGGACCCAGGTGGGTTTAATCAGGTTTTTTCGGGTTTTGTCGAGCTTTTATAAATAAAAATGTGAATACATGTAATATAATTCACATTTGTAATTGCCGCTCAACCTACCCACTGCACTTTGCTGCCTGGCACACCAACTAGCAGACCACAACAAACTGCTAAACCATAGTAACATTTATTTTTTATCCTTTATTCTCTTACGATTTCCTGATTACCTCTGTTCCTCTGTGTATAGTAAGTTTGTATGTTTGAATTGATATTAGCAGGTGTTGTATCAATAATGGATGCATTACGATATAAGATACATTACAACTTGTCAGAAGCATCAAGAGATCAATTGCAGGTGTGTACTATTATCTTCAGTCACAAGCATAATAAAATAGCGATAGTATACATAGTATTCCCCGATAGTAGATCGAAAGAAACTGGTTTCAGATCAGAGTTCAGTTACTTTTATTATATACTAATATATTTCATATGGCGACTGAAAGCAACATAGTTTCATTTGCGTAGCTTTCTTCATTTAACAATTCACGCTAGTCCATGAGGCCTTAAAAGATCACTTTCCAGGCTTGCAGCAGACTACAATATGGGGATGTGTCTGCGAGAACCAATGAGGTCCGCGAATGAGCGAGCCCGGTTGCCACAGCTAGCTCGCTGCCCCTTTCTGGAAGAGTGAGTGACCTCTGCCTGTTGTGAGTGAGTGCGCTTGTGCTCAAAATATAATACGTGTTTGAGATGGAAATGTTGCTAGCTGTGTTTGTTTTGGTTGTAGGAGGTTTACGTAGTGGAAGAAGTATACGGTCAGATTAGAGGGAATTGGTGGTGAATGTGTACGTTTTTTCAGTCAGAATTTGATGCGTGCAGAAGAAACTAAGTTTGGTGATGGCCAGAGTGTGTAAATCTTGCATTCGGCTCATTCTGAAAGAAAAGGATGCTGCAGATGCCAGGGGGTTCCCTCTGAAAACTCCAGTTAAGAAGAGAAGGAAAGCCACAAGATCAAGTATTGACAATTTTGATTGAGATCTCTTACGTAGAAGCATTTTAGATATGTAACAAAGACAAGTGCATTCCTAGCCTGCCTGATATGTACAGTGCGTTCAATTTAAAAGCGGTATGGAGCACAAATATACAATATACAAAATATACAAGTAAGATTCTTAAAGCAAGTGTTGAAAATAATGACCTTGTTCTTGAATGCACATGTTAACACGTTTTTCCATATTTCTTGCGACATTATGGAGGACATCTACAGTTATACTCCTAATTTCCTCAGTGATGTGGTGCCTCAGCTCTTCTAAGGTGCGTGGATTCTGCCTGTATACTTTTTGCTTCAAAACCCCCCACAAGAAGTAGTCCGGACTTGAAAGATCTGGGGGGCCACAGTCCCTTTGAAATAATCCTGTGTCCAAAGAAATCTCTTAACATAGCCATAGTCTCATTGGAAGTATGCGGAGTTGCGCCGTCCTGCTCAAACCAGCACAGACGTTCCTCTGGTTCCAACATTGCAACAAACTGCATTATAATGTTTTGGTAAATTTCACTATCTATTGTGTTTTCAAAAAAAATGGGCCGTGGATATAGCACACCAGCCACCAACTTTCTGAGGGTGGGGGGGGGACTCCACGAAAAGATAGGGATTTTCAGAGCTCCATGTTCAATAATTTTGCGAAGACAAGTAACCATTCAGGTGAAACCATGCTTCATTGGAAAAGAACACGTAGTCCAACACAGTGATGTCATTCCCAATGAAGTCCTTCAACCATTGACAGTAGTGCACACGATTAGGGTAGTCAATTTCTTTTAATTCTTGAAAAACTTGAATTCGATATGGATATAATTTCAACATTTTCCTCACTGATATATGGGCTGATCCTACGGACAAATGAGTCTCCTGGCTTAGGCATCGTAAAGGTTTGTGGGGGAGATCTTGTCATTATTTCATTAACATTAGTCACTGTCTCTTGTGTTAGTACAGTCCTCCTACGTCGGTGTTTCACGTTACATACAGACCCTGTCTCACGGAATTTATTGACCATTTTCTGAATTGAACTTACAGTTGGAACACTCTTACCGAACATTTCCGTGAATTTACTGCAGCTTTTTTTGAATGAATTTGTTCTGAAATAGTGTACAACAATAAAGGCACGTTGCTGAACACTAAATGGCATCGTAGAGGGCAATTTCCCACTCACTCAACTCAACGAAGAACAAACACAACCCAGCAGTACAGCAGAACACCTGCAACTGACAATGCGTCAGTCCCCTCCCTCCCCTCCTCGTCACCTCCCCTTCCCCTACAATAAACTTTTCCTGTAACAATGGGCATAACGGAACGGACGGAACATAATGGACGACAACAACAAAAACAAGACTCAAATATACCTTACGTACCGCTTTTAAATTGAACGTTCAACAAAGCAAAGGAGGTTATTTCGTTTCAATGTTCTATGTGGGCTCTCAGAAAAGTGATTAAGGCACTTGGGTTTGTCTATAAAAAAAGTGATTTGGGAAGGAAGTACTTGATAGAAACGATGTGGTTTCCAAACGAAGCGAGTATCTTCGGAAAATGAAAAGGTTTAGGGAGGCTAAATGATTTATCGTATTCCTTGACAAAATGTGGGTTAATGCGAACCACACCAAAGGCAAATTGTGGATGGAAAATGGGTTTATTTCGAATGCTTTGTTGATATTTAAATCCAAATCAACAAAAGACTACCTCGAAGAAATGGACGCCGATCGATTTAAAGAATGGTTCGAAAATTGTCCTGATGAAGAACATGACTTGCTTTTCCACAAATCAGGTCGTCGTCTTCTTACTCGCCCACGAAGGGTCGCCAGCATTGTAATGAAATATTGTTGGTTGACTGTTTGACCTTCGGGTACACAATTCGAATCAATTCATCGACATTTGCAAGGTTTGATTCCATTTTTGACGTGCAAGACCATCCAGGATGCTTGTCGTTCACAATCACTTCTCGTCCCTCTCTAAACCTTTGAAATCACTCAAATACTTGAGTGCGTGATAAACACACATCTCCGTACACTTCCTTCAACAAACCATAAGTTTCTGTGGTGGATTTTCCGAGTTTGATAAGAAACTTCAGATTGATACGCTGTTCCACTTTCACACTTAATTTCTTTTCCGACGGAGCACAGATGTACGGTTCACTTCATCCACAAACTGCAGAAGAACTGAGCGCCGCGCACCCTGGGCAATCACACAGCCGGTAGGCAAGATATCACGTTATACACCCATGCAACGCTTATCCTTGACACGCTTGCCGTTTGTTGACAGCAACATCAATACAGTTTTTTTCTAGCCACACCTCGTACATTTCAAGATGTCGGATGTTGAAAAATTATTTCGGGAGTCAGTTGACAGTGTGACAACAGAAAGCTGGAGAAAAGCATGCGTCATTACATGTTTTTGGCTTAATGCATTAGAATTTTCATTTGTTTCACTTACTTGTTCTTCATGTTTTAAAACAATATATTCCTTGACTTCAGTGTACTGGAATTTCATAGCGATGCCTATTCTTTCATTCACTGAAGCAAGCACTGAAATCACTGTGCGAAAAATTATTCCTCTTTGCTGCCTCGGCCTGTTTGTTTGGCCAAGGAGCAGAGGACACGAGAGTATCGGGAACAGTGTGCGAGCGACGTCTGCTGTTAGCCCGCGAAGCACTCTTTCTAAGGCCTTCTGCAGTATAGCGCCTCAATGATAGTAGTTACAGAGAAACTGACTACAGATCTGAGTTCAGTAACTTTTATTTATTAGGATCTAGAAGTTGATTTTGAATGGGATTTTATTAAATAGCAAAATTAATCTGTAGTTATAATGACAGTCGTGATCGCATTCTAAGAATCTAAAACACAATCTTCATTAGTATACACCTCTATGACGTTCCTTCATTTCATAAATCATTGAAATACCAAAGTTAATGATAAAACCCACTGGGCCCTGGGTGCAATAGTCCTCAAGGGCCTTACTCCTGCATACCTCGACAGTGGTAGCCGTTCATTCAATTTAATTACGTATTAGAGGCAAGGAGCAATTTTAAAATATGAAAACTAATAGTTTTGTAATTTGATGCCTGCTGTGACATCATCACCCCTGGTGGATCAACCCAGTTGCCTACAAATTTTCGAAATTGAAATTTCCCCCGGGAACCAGATTTAAATGGCTGCTACTTGCCATTTTTTGCACTCCTTTTAATATATTCGTTTACTTAAATGAATAAATAATCTACTGGTTCTGTTGATGTGAAATTTTGTACTTATGAAGTAAAATAGCAAAATATGCTTTTATTTAATCTTCATTCACATCAAACAACTTTATTTCTCTTGTAGTCTACGGTTGTTACAACCATAAAAAACACAGTTTTGATTCAAACTAAAAATAAATGTCTGATGAAGGGAGCATGTGTTCTGAAACGTCACAACAAAAAACTGTATTTTTATGCTTATAACAACTGTACACTATAACAGGGTATCTACCAAAATAACAGATCCAAAATTCTTGACTTTTTCACCTTCTTTTCCCTTTTTCTTTAATTGCCCCTCCCCCCCACTCAAAGTCCGTCGAAGCCCACTTTCCCCCGCTCTAGAATGTTTGTCATAACAGGTCTTTTTGTCAATCCCCATGTTTACAACTTCGGCAGGGGTTCTGTGACGTCATCAGCATGATACTCTCTGCGTGTCTGCTATTTTGAGCACTGTAAAGCTTGCAACGCTCTTGTTTTTAAGAGAAAAACACATACTAAAGATAAAAAAAAAATATTATAAAAGAGTGTGAGGGTATATTCAGGCAGTTCCACGGAAGAACAATAAATCGGGGAGCAAAAGTAATAAGCAGTCTGTTGGAAATTCTGAAAAATAGGTTTCCCCGTGAAGATCCGAAGATGCTCAAGTTGTTTTGTAGAGCAAGAACATTTTTCCGAGTTCGATATCTGAATCGCAGGACCCAAGAAATAGAAAAGAGAAATGCCATGAAACAAAAACAATGGACCCAGAGCTGCTCTTCTTCCAGTTCTTTCCAGCACTAGTCGTGGGTAAGTTTATGCTTTTACATACTTATAATTCATCTATACACCATTACTTTCATGTATTCCGTGTAAGTTGTTTTGCGATGCTCTTCAGTATGTAGCATTTTGTAGGTTTGGTGCGTATTACTCACAATTCCAGAATATAAAAAAAGACGTTAAAAACTGTACTTACGTATGCGAGTATGTTGTTCCTATTTTTCTTTCTGTAGAACGACGTTTCGGAGATTAACTATCCCCTTCTTCAGGTTCGTATGACAAAAACTAGGTCCTTAGCATAGTACCACGTCGAAATGTAATATAAGGATTGTGGACAAGGGTTGGTGTGGTTACATTTAAAATATTATATCCTTGCCCTAGAGGTATATAAAAAGCTCGTCGTTCACTAAAAAAACTTGCACAAAAAAAACAACCTATTTTTTAGAATTTCCAACAGACTGCTTATTACTTTTGCTCCCCGATTTATTGTTTTTCCGTGGAACTGCTGGAATATTCCCTCACACTCTTTTATAACTTGCATCCAATTAGGAGAAGGAGACACAAGGCCACTCCGTGACAGAGTTTCTATCCATCTTCCACCCGATGAATTTGATGCACAAATTTCACCAGCTTCGACATTCCTACATTTTCTTGCGATATAGGCCGCAACATACCGCAGAGCCTCCTTTTCTTCATTTCTCATCAAGTAAAGCATGTCACCGTTTTCATCTGGCAAGTCTACAGATGATGACGTAAAGGTCACTTCTTGTCTTTGGTCAGTTGTTTGAGAATCGACGAGATGATCAAACAATGAAGCAAGCATTGTGGTCTCCCCAGCATCTTCCACAGGAGCACTCCCCGGGTGAGGCAGGTGGCAACCTAGTATCAATAAGCGCAACCTGTGCTTCACTTCTACCGCTAGCGGATTGTTGTAAAAATTCCCCATCCCACGAAGTTGAGAGAAAAGGTTCTCCAGAGCATCTTGGTTCAACTTTCTGGTAAGAATGTATTTCAAACCTTTTGATTTTAAATCATGGTATAATCCTCTTAGGCTGCGGATGGAGACAAGAAATCCTTGTTGGAATGGAAGAAGATTGCGTTTTCCCGTAACTCTTGCCTCTGATATTGCTTTCTCCATTTCACTAAGCACTTCCATTTGTTCGTCATAATGTATGCCAAAGCCACATTTGATTTTATTGCTAGAATTCAGTGGCACACCTGAATTCATGACGTCAATAAAATTGTTAGTGAGATGGAAAAAATTTGCCTCAACCTCATTCTCTGGGAAGACATACTCAATAAGAGCAGCAGTGTGCCTGGAGAAAAGTTCCATTGCTGGTGCAACACTTTGTCTGTCATTCTGTTGCACTGATATGTGCATCCAATTTAACTTTGGAGCAAGCCTGAGTTCGGAAGAATCCATTTTGAGTATCCTTTCTATGATATTTTTCTTCATAACTGTTTCATTCCACTGGATCCCATTATCGATAAAATGATTCCTCAATAATTTTATTAAGTGTGGCAAATCCGCAAAAACCCAAATTTTCTCCCCTGACAATGGAACTGAAAAAAACGGCTGCTCACAATAGACACTAAGATCGTTCCATAGTTTTCTATTACTTCCACCTAGATCCGAAACTATAGCGACTATATTATACCCAGCTACCCCAACCATTGATATAATATCAAACAACAAACCCTTGGTCATAGCCGTATCAAAGTTATAGTATACTGGCTGTTTCCATTCACCTGTCAATCCTCGAAGCATTGCAACCTGAACATTTCTATGGGGACCCAAAACTCTGTCATTTTCACTGTCGTAGCACACTCGTCCGTCAACATTCATTTCATCAAACAACAGGACACTCAGTTTTTCCACTTCAGTCAAACACTATCCCTGCTGTTTCATAATATTCAAAACTGGTGCAAGAATTCCCGGTGGGAGTCTCAGCGACGAAGTGTTGCAATGCTGGGTAATGGAATTCCGAATTATGATCTCATGTGGGTATACAATCGTTCACTGATCGCCCTTTGTGTTAATGCAGGAATTATATTTTCCTGTTTCCACCTCTGCTTTCTATTCCCCTTAATTAACATGTTGATTTGCCCTTGAGTAAAGGTTTTGCTCAAAATTCGTCTCACTTTTTTGTTCACGATAGTTTTCACTTTCTTCCGCTTCCTTGTTCTTAAAGCCACTTTTGACTGCAATACCTTCTTATACCTTGCTTGCGATTTTTGCAAATTGATTTTAAGGTTTTTGATTTCCTCATGACAATTATTTATATCTGTCTTTAGCTTTTCATTTTCCCCATGAAGCACTTCCAGTTGTTTTGTGTTTTGATTTTTTCACTTTCTATTGAACAAACAAATAACACCGATAAAGGCTTTTGTTCTTGAGGTGGCACGCTGCTGTTCACAAATAATTGTTCACTTACCTTAGAGAGAACCCTTTTCCTAGCACATCTTGCCTTTGCACGTCTTGCACGAACGCTGTTGTCGTCACTGACCTGCACATGTGTGACTGGAAGTAACAATGTAGGAATGGCATCTTTCTTCAGTCTCTTCTTTGGTGTAATTCCTAATAATTCCGATTTTAAATCGCGTTCGTAACATTCTGGTGAAAAATGTGAAGAACAAATACTCGAGTTAGCAACCTGAAATTTGTCTTTTCGATAACATTTGATCTCCCAGATTTTTCGGAACTTCTCGTTGGGAGGAAATTTATGGTAAACAATATCAAAATTTTTAGTTTTCCTGAGATAGTTTCGACATATGCTCACAGCACAGTTAGACATTATTATTATCACTCACATTACAATATGAAAACACAACAAAATGACTAAAAATACATGAATACAAGAGCAAGTAAAGAACACAGAAACACGTTTCCCCTGCTAAAACTAGCGGATACTAAACTTTCCCCAGCGATCTGTCATGTGTATGATGTCACAGTTTTACAACCACCTCTGCTTGCTCAAAAGGCGCATTATGAACGGACCTTCCAAAGCGAGCGGCAAACACAGGTCAACGGACCTTGCCCCCCACTTAGGTATATTTGGAAATTAAGAAAATATAGTTTTATATATATATATATATATATATATATATATATATATTCAATTAAAAATCCCTACCATGAGACCGGTTAAGATGCAAACTGAAGCTATACTTAACAAGAGACTTAGACTTGCTTCAGTTATTAATGCATGTACAAATTAATGCTTCAGACTTCATCCTGTATGGGGAATGGCCACATTACTTTAATATTTTTTACAAAACTTCACACATACAAGAAACAATTCTTAAGAAAGAAAGGTAAAAGATCTTAATCACAACTCAATACAAATTTAGATTTCCAAAAATCCAATTTTATCAAATCTCAGTACAGGTATATAACAATGTAAATTCACTATACTGCCGTATACTGTAAAAAATAGCAAAAATTGTTGACTGGTAGACACCCTGTACAAGAGAAATAATTTTACAATGCAAGCAATGCGTACCAAAACAAACAACTGTCACTTTTTTTTTGTAGCTGCATTGCTTATATTCTTGCTTGCATAACTGTTTTTGACATTCTCATGGAAGAAACAGGGTCCATGAATTACAAAAATATGTCAAGTTCACTGGGACATTCTGCAATATTTCATTAGAAGCACCATTATAAGCTATAATGTTCAGAATGCAAACTTTCATCACTTTTCTTTTCACCTCCCCAATCACATTCAGAAAAAAAAAATTGTCGCTTAGCAACAAAAAGAGACTATATTAGCATCCTGCATGTAGGCAGCATGCTGCTCATGATCGTAAACTAAGTCGCAACAAACTAAGATTCACACATGCTCGAACAGAGAAAAATGACTAACGCAAAGCCCAATATCATCTACACAACACAGAAAATGCACCACTAGCGCAGTCTGTGAGCAAAATTGAGGACTTGAAGCAAATACAACCTACGTGTTGCTGTGTCAGACACGTCAAACGTCGCGAGGGCCAACTGAGACTACACGTGCAAGAGACATCAAACGGGTTGAATGGGTTAACACTGGTACACCTTCATGCCACAAAAATCTAAGCACTGCTCTTTGTTTGGTGCAAAGGAAGAAGGCACGACAAGGTTTACCCAGTAGCTACAAGAAAATAAAGCACAATGAAGGTCAAATACGCATCAAAGTATCAACATATGTACACAGTATTGACATCCCCACGCAGAAAGCGGGATATCCAACCTAAAGAAAATTACAGCAAAAGTGCAGATAGTTATAGAGTTTCTCTTGTAGATAACAAATTGCCTTGTGCTGTGTAGGCTGTCTGTTATTCAACGACAAATTGAATAAAACGGTATGAATAAATATGGTGCACAACATCGGTTTGTTTTCATGGGAGGAGGTAGGGGCAACCACTTAGTTACTTAATGTTGCTGTTTCAGCTTTGAATACATCTTCTTTAGAACTGATTTTTTTTCAATTCAAAACTGTAACCTTCCTCAATTTCCTTACCAGCAGAGATAATTTGAATAGTCATTGTTCAATCCTACAGCTTTAAGTTTCATTTGGAGGGTATACGTTGCCACAGGAACTGATTTTTCTCTTTCTCAGTCAAAACTCCACTTTCTGCTCATATAGGCTAATGAGGACTGGAGCTATGGTTTCAAGTGCACTGTACTTGATTGCAACTATGCCATCTAGGAGACTCTTGTTACAATTTATTTGATCCCGTGACTAAAACAATTATCTGGTTGATATTGAAGGTACATTTTTTTAAAAATTGAAAAAAATCAACTCAAATATTGAACAAATCACTAATACTTTTTACCTGGCCGATAACTATGTCTCCTTAGTGAAAACTGAGTGATCTACATGTAATACTTGTTTCTTACCAACAGGAATTGAATTGAATATGTGGAAAAGGCAGTGGAAGATATGGAAGCCTGGAATCAACAAGGAGTCATGTCCTGTGATGCATCCTCTGCAAGGGGACTAAATCAGGTAAGTCATCTTTAATGTATGTTTGTTCCATTCATTTGAAATCTGGGCTGAATTGCATGCATAAAAGACTGGAAAGGATAATCACATTTCAGCGGCATCCCCATAATCAGGATGAAAAAACAAATGTAAACTATAAACTTTAGCAGGGGAACAGTACAAGAAATATAGTTCGGTACACTATATTTCGGTCATATGTACACACAGGAGTGCCTCGCACAATAAATTCAATCCATTTCAGG
The DNA here is from genome assembly GCF_977018435.1 of Lepisma saccharinum. NCBI lineage: Eukaryota > Metazoa > Arthropoda > Insecta > Zygentoma > Lepismatidae > Lepisma > Lepisma saccharinum. Next base: position 81,668,469 of record NC_139235.1, read on the forward strand.
ATGACATTCATTATGCAGAATGCTGTTTCCCACAGGTTACCATGTGAATAATTTTAATCCTTTCCCGAGCCTGGTCCAAAATCATGAAACATCATAAGAAATTTGCAGGGAATATGAAAAACACCACTAATGTTGGAAATGATAGGAATTTAAATGTACAGTCTCTCGCATTGTTATTTCTGCTTTTGGTGTTCTGGTCAGTCTTGTATGAATTGTAGCAAGGTTGCTGCTGTGAGGTTGTTTGTAATGCAGGATCTGGTTTGTTATGCGAGACATTTTCCAGCCCGTGCACATGTTCATTAGGCAGGATATGTTTATGTACGTATATGTGAATAACCACATCCATAACAACACCCTCTTGTTGATGCTTATAGTGTAGAAACATTTTTATGGCACATTTAATTTTGAATTCTGCTATTGTGAAAATAGCATTGAGTTTACATCAGAATCTGAACATAATTGTAATAATTTGATACAATAAACGTTCAGAAGTGAAAAGAGAGATAGCAGGGTGGTGACAGACCTGGAAAACTGGGAAAAGGCAGGGAATTAGAGGTGTCAAAAAAAGTCATGGAAATGCCAGGGAATTTTGTCTTGATTGACTTTTTGTTCTTTGTAAGATATCGTTAAGGAACTCTGCACGGGAACATGAAATCTTGTTGCTAAGTTTCGGCCTCAACTTTTAGGCCCCTTTTATGCACAACACAACCACGGCGCCAGAAACCAGTGATGGCAGGAGGAGAGAGAAAGAGAAATTTCCGGAGGGGCAGAAAAGTGTGTTAAGCCTCAAAATATTAGGTGGAAAATGCATTGAATTATCAATTTTCTTGTCCGTATGGTAGTAAGGGGACAGAACTGTCAACAGATGGAGGGAAAGGGAGCAGGTGGTGCCATCCGATAGTTGTCGGACGTCGTAGTAAGGCATTTTGTTGGATAAACTGAAGGAACATGGAAACAAATAGGCTCCATTGATACATATGATTTTTGTCGAATATCGCCACCCAACAAAGTATCTCATTACAACATGCGACAGAAATTGCATGCATGGCACTTGTATGGAATTGATTTTTGTTGGATGTCTTCGGACTGCAACATCCAACAAAAATCGCATGCATAAACAAGAAGAGCTTTAGACTGCAAGTATGCTGCTGGAATTTTATTACTCGTCTGGCTCACTTCACCTTATTTAATGTAGCAGTGCTTACGAAGGTTTTCTTTCATCATCCTGACGTATTACTAGTTTCGCACAAGTTAACATACGTTTACAATGACATTGCACTATTCTTAGATATCAAGAAAAATCCAACAAAACGGGATATATATTGAATACTATCACGAAAAAGTGAAACATAAATCTGCATTGGTGAACGTTATAAAAATTGGCAAGTGCATGCTCCCAACCTCAAATTTACTGCAACACTAGTATTGCAATGAAATTAACACCACTCTCTGTCCTGTCTGTTTAAACTCGTGAGAGATGGTTATTAATCTCTCACTAAGTGAAGTTAATGTCCAATATTATGAAATAAAATACTAATAAAATATATGGTAATATTTTATTATCATATTTACTCGAATCATAAAAGCAAATAACTTTTTTCAAGAATTGACTGCCAGCCCTGCTAAATTTTCACTTTCCATCTACTGATTTATACAAGGGGTAGCTAGAAAGTAATTTCCAATTAGTAGTGACATTGATTTTTCGCAAACGCGAAAACCGTGAAAAATGGTAAGTGCTGCGAAGTTGTGTTTATGAATGTGCAGTGATGACACATTTTTCGCCCATTCGAAATATCGAAAAAATGTGAATTTGGCATAAAACGCGAATTGTTGAGGTTTTTTTAATTAATTTTTTAAAATGTCCTAAAACAACGAAAAATTCCATGAAATCCAAAATTCTTGTCTTTTCTACTTCTAGGCCATGTTTTTTGTACATAGAACGTGCAAGTTTTCCAACATTTTATTCAAGAGTAAACTATAATGCTTGTTATACATGGAATAATTCCGACAGCCACATTAAATCATGTATTTCCCACGATTTTTTCAACTTCTATCAAAACCATTTGCATCACAGAGCAAAGTGGCAGGGTTCTAACAGGAGATCGAGTACGTATCTATCGTCACACGGGAGCCACATCTTCAGTATTTGTCACGCGAGATGTGTTTGGATTACCAAGCTAAGTGCACACCATCGGCATTTGTCGAGCGAGAAATAATAGAGCTAAGTCGTTAGGGCATCTGACTACCATGCGAGAGACCCAGGGTCGATCTCCTGCGAGGGAGAACCGGGATCTTTTCCACCTATTCAAACTGCTCCGGTGCCCACCCAGCATCATATCAAGCGGGTACCTGGAGGAAACTTTGAGGGATAAAGGTAGCCAGGAACGTGGTGCTGATCACATCACCCCCACCTTCAGCCGTGATCAAGAAAGTGTGGGGCCCTAACTCCACACCCCTGTACACCTTCATGGCAAAGTGCAGGGAGCACTTAACTTTTACTTCCTCAAAAATCTGTTCCAACATATCAAACTGTCACGAAAATACGTAGACCATGTGACCTACAATTTAAAATAATAGTTTGAAACCACAATGGAGTATTAAGTTTTGGTATATTTGGCAGAAAAATGTTCTAAAACAAAAACGCGAATTTTGGGAAACGTAACACTAACAAGTCAAGAAAAGATAATGCCAATTTTTGGTGCCATAATATATTGGTATTTGTCACGTGAGATTGATTGATTTAAATTTTTTGGGTGCGTCGCCACTTATAGTTATTATGCACCCTTCAGTATATACAGGGAAAATTCCATTATCTAAAACCTTTACCTTAAAATTAAAAAAGGGGTATGGAAAATAACTTTCCAGATATCAAACTCTCACGAAGAGGCGTAGGCCATGTGACTTACAATTTAGAACAGTAGTTTAAAAACACCATGAAGGTATAATTTCAGATATTTGCCAGAAAATGCACTAAAATGAAAATGTGAATTTTGGGAAAAATAACACCAAATAGTAAAAAATAAAAAATAAAACAATACACCAATTTAAAGAAAATAACAAAAAAATCAAGGTCCCTACCGATTAGGCATAAATAAAACAAGAATATCAGTTGTAATTTATTGCATTAGTAATAGTGAGAGTCCTAACCTAATTTTCGGCATAATCACCACCGTTGTTCTGGCATTTGTCGTACCATGGCACTAAATTTTGTATGCCCATGGCATATATATCTGACAGCAAAGACTGGAACTATCTCTACCGCAGTGTAGCTGTCAAATCCTTGTCCTGCCAGAAACCTCTTCAGTTGAACACAGAGATGAAAGTCGCTACATGCAAGGCCAGGGCTGTACAGGGAGTGGTCCAAGATCTCTCACCTGAAGTGATGCAAAGGGCCTTCCGTGAATTGTCTGCACCATCGTCTGACCATACTAGTGCACATTCGATTGGCCTTCCGTGAATTGTCTGCACCATCGTCTGACCATAGTATCACTCACGACGTCTGGTCTGCACACCTCACACGATTGTTGGTGGCTCTGTGCCAAATTCTGAGCATGCAAAAATCTGATTACTACACGTAGGCTACATCACAGTTGGTCGGAGACTGTATGAGAGCTGCAATCTTTAACCTAGAACTGTCCTGAAACGGCTGCATTGCAACTGCACCAAATTACAGCTACATGCCACGTCTTCCTGCCTGCATGTGTGTGTCGCTCTCCGACCACTAATGCTGCGTATAGGCACCATTGGAGCTTTTTTCAGAATGCCCCTCGTATATGAACTTTCAGAAGCTGTTATTAACAGTGTGTTACTGTTTTAATGTGTGGTTAGCTAAATCAGGTAATTCTAAAAATTCCTTGCGTTAAATTTCTAACCCTTTTCGTCAGCAATAATGGTATAACTGCATGTTGTGAGTTTCACAGTACTTCACTTGGATATACTGATACTGAAGCAGAAATCCCATTGATAATGTAAGGAAATATGACACTTTCTTTTGTACAATTCAATTGTTTCACTTATATGCAAGAGTTAAGTTGTTTGCTTTACAGAGAAGAAAGAAGTAGCTTTATGCATCGAAAAATGAGTTCGCACTCATGGTTCTTGCAAGCAGAGGGTTCCAAACCTCAGTGGAAATATCAACATATAATACCGAGAATGTTATAAGGAGACTGATAAATTTCCAATTGTATTGCTTAATCAATCACTCTTCACTCTTATCCCATTTAGTCGTAACTTTAAAAATAATCAAGTATTTTATTTTAAACTTACTGCGTATAATAAAATTCCGTAATCCTTCCCTAGCTTGTGAATTGTAATGATTTTCCAAATTCACAATTATGGTTTGAATTCAAATCATAGAGAATAGAGAAATTAAGTTAATTTCATAGAAGATAATATTGGTCCTAACAAATCCATACCTGGATCTGTATGAGGTTATTATTCATATTTGCAAAAACATCGATTTAGTTTAGTTTGTAATTGTCAGGAAAAAATGTAAATTTTGTCCTGGAAAAGTCAGGGAATTTCATTTCTGCTTGTTTGTAGCCACCCTGGATAGTGTTTCTTGAAATTGGAACATTGCTTTATTGTTTCACTGAAGAAATATTCCGTGAACAGTTTAAAGTAAGTTAATGTCATGAACAGCCTAAACGTAACATTAAAACAGTACATGATGATCTGGAGGACCTGGAAAAGTCATGGAATTTGTTGTGGCCCATGAGCAGGTGTGACGTGTGTTCTTCTGACTATTTGTAAAGTATCAGACGTGTCACATTCAAGAGCTACAGTTGGACAACTATGTTCATATAAATGTACATGCACAGTGGTAACTCAATGTTATGGGTTTGAAGGTTCTGAGCCATAGTTGCACTTATAGTGTGGTTGGAAAGCAAGGAATAACGGTAGAATATGTACAGAAATGTTGTTTATAACACCAGAGATTATCATCAAAGTGCAACTAAACATAGATTATGGATATCGACGCCCTCCGTGCCACTGGTCCTTTGTCTCTGTGCGAGAGGTATCTGGAGGAAAAACATCATAATGATGGAAGATAGGCATCTCACAATACCCAAAATATGATATTTTCATATTTTTTCTACTGGTTTTGGCCTTGCTGCTTCGATCCTTCTGGCATATTCATTGGGACACACAAATTACTCAATATGGCGAGCCTGGGGTGCCGTACACTAAGTCTGCATGACCCAATACCCTCCAAATCATCAATATTTTGGTATTTCCGGTTTGTGCCAACAGAAGATGTCTGAGCGCAAACATATTTTTGTGCTGGTCTACCCTGATGGAAAGGGAAAAATTAAGACCCCTTTCGTTTGGAAATTTTATCCTTTGTTCATATCATTATGCCCTAATGCACAATCTCTATTTCAGAAAACATTAGCTATAATTGCATGTTTTGTAGTCTATCTGTGTGTGCTTCTGTGTACACATACACTTCTTACTTTGCCTCTAATTATGTGCCATCATTCTCAATTTGCATAGTACAGTCAGTTTTGCAATTAACTAAATGCCTCCTTAGAGGAAGTATGTGGCAACAAGGCATTCCCATTCTCATTAAGGCTCATACCAGTGTACAGTCTGAAGGGTGCATGATACCTTGAATATTCAAGTCTCCTCTTTCCATTTTTCGCCATCTGCATTAATAACGCAGTTGTCCTATGGTATCGGACTATTATTACACTATTTTTGATGCCAACATTGAGTTCTTGAACCTCCAAAACATATGGTTTGATCCCAAACATGATCACAGCTGAAATGGTTATTTTTTAGACTTTTTGTGATGATATTGACTGCCATTGTCTTTTTAATTTATTATTATCGTAATTACAGTTATAAACTGCCAACCATGTGAAAATAAGATGCCATGAATAATAAATAACTGCAATGAAGTAACAGGTTTCAGGAATAGAATTTTCGTCATGACCACCATTTTGATGACGCTATTGCAAACAAATTAGAGCTTCAAAACTTGGGGTCTGGGACATTTCGGGTTCGGGAATGAATGTAATATCCGCACCCACCAGAAGTGAAATATTTTCCGGCAATTCAACCCCACTAATTAGAAAATTTCTCAGAAAACTGTTTAACCTCCAAGCAGACATTTTGAATGCTCTTATTTATAAGAAAGTGGGGGGGGGAAACAGTTCCATAGCATTATTTTACCATTTTTCTTGAAATTGAAAGAGGAAGAGGGGTGTGATTCATTCTCTGACAAGTGAAAAACTTAAAATGTGGAATCGAGGTTTTACTTTGTACACTGACATAAAGAATTTCACATGATGAACACTTAGGAACACTATTTATCAGTGAAATGTTCTCAATCTTCAACAATGAGCATTCAAATTAAGAGATGGTTTCATGAAGAAATAATAAAATGTGGTTCATTCAAATTAGAGTCTGTTCTTTGTGTACACTAACAAAATAATCACCCACACTTACTGTTATGCAACCCGGAATTTTATATCACCTAGTTTTGCCAGAGAGCAGAAGAGAGAGTGATAGGGAAGCATCTCTTCGTTTGATGTTCGTGTCACTCGCATGGTGGACAATATGATGGGTAGCCAAATTTTGAATGACAGCACACACAGCATAGTTGTGCCATGTCTATGGCAAGGAAACCATTGAAAGTCACTGCAGTAAAAGTGTTGTTTGAAGCTGCACAATGCCAAGAAAAGGGTCGACTTTGTGTTCTGCAATAAATTGCAAGAACAGTGGAGGAAGAAAAGAAGAACATAAGTTTTTTCTGCTTCCCTCATGAACAAAAAGTGTATATTCGTACACTGAATACCCATTGAGGAGAGGGGTAATTATTATATTAAAAATTCAGTAGATGACTGTACACACCATTAAGGAGAGGTGGTGACTTTACACACACACCAATGAAGAGAGACATAATTCAGTGCACACGCAAGAGGGAGGGACTTTATATACATCACTGAGGAGAGAGAAGGACTTTATATCGACAATTCAGTAGAGATATTACATTCAGTGACTTTATACACACAATTGAGCAGAGAAATGACTTTATATGCATAATTTATAAGAGATATTAGTGGGAGGGATTTTGTATACCCATTGAGAAGAAGGGTAACTTTTATATTAAACATTTAGTAGATATACGTGGTCTGTTAGGGAAGTAATGAGACTGGCAACGCTGCTGCCCCCACCTTCACACGGCAGGTAGATGAATGTTTGCCGTTGACTCAGTACAGGTTTCAACTTGCTACAGTTTCTACACGATTGTTGAGAGCGTCTGACGTGAAGTTGTGTTTGTGAGGTGCGTTACGAAAATGGACTGGCAAAAGTTTGAACAACGTTGTGCCATCAAATTTTGTGTTAAGCTTGGCGAATCCGCCACTGTGACTTATGAAAAGTTACAAAGGGCTTATGGAGAACATGCACTATCTAGGGCAGAAGTGTTCAGATGGCAGAAGTCCTTTTTAGAAGGCCGAGAACAAGTGGAAGACGAACCTCGGGCGGGAAGACCTTCACCCTCAAAAACGGATGACAATGTGGAAAGAGTGAGGTCTCTTGTGAGGTCAGATCGTCGATTGACGGTGAGAATGATCAGTAGTGAGTTATTTAAACGTGTGTACCGAATGAAGTCCTTGCAAGACCCAGGAAAGGGTGACCAGACATTGCACGCACTTGGATGCTGCACCACGACAATGCAGCATGTCACACGGCAGTCTCCATCAATGAATTTTTGGCCAAAAAAAGCATTCCTGTGGTTCCTCAGCCCCCTTATTTGCCGGATCTCAGTCCCTGTGACTTTTTTTATTCCCCTTGCTCAAAAACTACTTGAAAGGATGCCATTTTGATACTTTGGATAATATCCAGAAAAGCGTAACCGACGAGCTGAAAGGTATTCCAGCAGAAGCCTTCCAGCACTGCTACAAACAGTGGAAACAACACCTCCATCGCTGTGTAGCTGCCCAAGGGAACTATTTTGAAGGGGATAACCTTGATTTGTAAAAATAATAAAATTCATCGTTTACAGAAAATCAGTCTCATTACTTTCCTAACAGACCACGTATTAGTGGGAGGGATTTTGTACACACCGTTAAGGAGAGGGAGTGACTATATACACAATTCAGTAGAGATATTTGCAGGCAGTTATGCTTTTGAGGAGAGGGAGGAACATTATGCACATAATTGAGTAGCCACAAGAGGGAGGGAGGGACTTTATATACACCACTGAGTAGAGGGAAGGACTTTATATAGACAATTCATTAGGGATATTAGAGGTTGTGACTTTATATACAGCATTGAGTAGAGGGAGAGGCTTTATCTACAAAATACAGTAAAGATATTGAAACCAATAAGTTGCTGACCAAGGCAGTTTATTAAGGTAAAAACACTTAACACGTAACGTTTCGACCCTGTATTAGGGTCTTCCTCAGATGAAGAACTAAACTAAAATGATGAAATAAACTACACACAGAAAGATTTCATACACATAGCAGGGTCACAAGCCACACAACAACAAATCAAATTGACAGTCCTTATCTAGGAAGATTTCTACAAAGGAATTAAACATATCACCTCCTGACAGTTGATGACTAATGGGTCTACTACACTGACAGGTGATTGGCAGGTCAAGATCAGCAAGAGTCTAAGAACCACCTGCTCACCACTCCCCCACCCCTCCTGCCTTTCTGGTTATGGGTGAATACCTCCTCCTCTGGTCTTCTTCTTTTCTCTTCTTTCTTCCTTCTTCATACTTCTTTTTTCTTCATTCCTTTTCTTCATCCTTTCAACTTTCTCTAACACACTCTTCCATTCCTTGTTTATCTTGAGCCCTCCATTCCAATTCATGATGTCTTCTCCTTTCTTTTCTATTTCTTTGGCCTCCTTCCATTTTCTCACTAGTTCTCTCTTCTCTTTTCCTATTCGCCTAGCCGAATCCCATTATATATATATATAGGGGAAACGAAGAAGAGACTTAAAGACAGGTTAAAGCAACACATGGATGATGTGAGATTGAAGAGAGACAGGAATGCCATATTCAAACACACTAGAGAAACAGGACATGAAGTTGAATGGGATTCGGCTAGGCGAATAGGAAAAGAGAAGAGAGAACTAGTGAGAAAATGGAAGGAGGCCAAAGAAATAGAAAAGAAAGGAGAAGACATCATGAATTGGAATGGAGGGCTCAAGATAAACAAGGAATGGAAGAGTGTGTTAGAGAAAGTTGAAAGGATGAAGAAAAGGAATGAAGAAAAAAGAAGTATGAAGAAGGAAGAAAGAAGAGAAAAGAAGAAGACCAGAGGAGGAGGTATTCACCCATAACCAGAAAGGCAGGAGGGGTGGGGGAGTGGTGAGCAGGTGGTTCTTAGACTCTTGCTGATCTTGACCTGCCAATCACCTGTCAGTGTAGTAGACCCATTAGTCATCAACTGTCAGGAGGTGATATGTTTAATTCCTTTGTAGAAATCTTCCTAGATAAGGACTGTCAATTTGATTTGTTGTTGTGTGGCTTGTGACCCTGCTATGTGTATGAAATCTTTCTGTGTGTAGTTTATTTCATCATTTTAGTTTAGTTCTTCGTCTGAGGAAGACCCTGATACAGGGTCGAAACGTTACGTGTTAAGTGTTTTTACCTTAATAAACTGCCTTGGTCAGCAACTTATTGGTTTCAATATGGAAACAAGGCTTAATTATATTACAAGTAAAGATATTACATTCAGTGACTTTATTCACGCAATCGAGGAGAAGGATTGAGTTTATATGCATAATTTATTAAGATATATTAGTGGGAGGGACTTTATATACCCATTGAGGAGAGGGAGGGGCTTTATTTACATTATTCAGTAGATATATCTGCAGGCAGTTACTTTATATATATACTTATAAGGAGAGGGAGGAGCTTTATGTACATAATTCAGTACACACACAAGAGGGAGGGACTTCATATAGGACACTGAGGATAGGGAAGGACTTTATATAGACAATTCAGTAGAAAGATTAGAGGTTGTGACTTTCTATACGTAATTCAGTTAGAGATATTAGGGGAGGTAACTTTATATACACCATTGACTAGAGGCAGGGGCTTCATGTACATAATTCAGGAGAGAGACTACATTGAGTGACTTTATTCACACAATTGGGGAGTATTGACTTTATATGCATAATTTATTGGAGATAACAGTGGGAGGGACTTTACATACCCATTGAGGAGAGGGAGGGGCTTTATTTGCAGTCAGCTACTTTATATATAATGCTTTTGAAGAGAGGGAGGAGCTTTATGCACATAATTGAGTAGCCACAAGAGGGAGGGACTTTATATACACCACTGAGTAGAGGGAAGGACTTTATATAGACAATTCATTAGGGATATTAGAGGTTGTGACTTTATATACAGCACTGAGTAGAGGGAGAGGCTTTATCTACAAAATACAGTAAAGATATTACATTCAGTGACTTTATTCACACAATCGAGGAGAAGGATTGAGTTTATATGCATAATTTATTAAGATATATTAGTGGGAGGGACTTTATATACCCATTGAGGAGAGGGAGGGGCTTTATTTACATTATTCAGTAGATATATCTGCAGGCAGTTACTTTATATATATACTTATAAGGAGAGGGAGGAGCTTTATGTACATAATTCAGTACACACACAAGAGGGAGGGACTTCATATAAGACACTGATGTTCGGTTCACTCAACAATCCTTAAAACGTTCTTAGCGAGCTGATAGTTAACACATCACTAAACTCTTAGCAACTTTCAATGTTCGCTCAAGCTATTTTATAGGCCCGTTAACTAATGACATGTTAGAGGCGTTTTGCTTTGATTCCTTGCTATTCTCATACTTTGATACAAGAAATGCAACGTTTTGATTGGTTGCACCGTGGACAGTAGACTGCCATAAGCACGTTCTTCCGAAACATTTGTTTTGGGCTTTTTTGTATGAATGAAATCCCAGGAACAACAATAAATAAAATAATGTGTAACACAAATATATGTTTAAGAAATGAATGTTACTTAGGTATTTACGCCCGCACACCGAAAATGTTATGTATTAGGATTAACAGTTATTGGATTTTCGGAAGTTCGATTTATATGAGTGCCTACCGACTGCCAATACAAGATCATAATCATGCTTAGCACCACGCCATGAAGGTGTGTGGGGGTAACGCCCCACACTTTCTTGATCCGGTCGTGAGTGGGGGTGATGTGATCAGCATCACGCCCCTGACCGCCTTTACCCCCCAGGGTTTCCCCCAGGTAACCATGTCATTCGACACTGAAAAGTTCCCGGATTTCAACCGGCCGGGGATCGATAAACATATACATAAAAACTAGTTCTAGGTTAGGGTAACCTGTTTGAAGTTTGATAAATTTAATTATATAAAAATGGCATTTCAAAAAAGGCCTAAAGGTGGAAATGAACGTGTGTATAACAATTTTCCTCAACAAAAGAGAACATTTCACGAAATGTACACCATGCATAACTTAACTTGCTGTGCCATGGCAATTAAATAATATGTAAATATTGCAAGTTTACTTCTTTGGGCATTGATGTGAATGTGACACTGCAAACAAGAAATCTAATGTTTCCAAATAATCACTGACCAAAAAGGAAGGCACGTATAATGTTTACCAGTACGCTTACCATTCATGCATATGTACAAGGACGTTTCTGAATGGTTGTGTGTTTTGTTTTGTACAAATATTTTTTTAAAGAAAAAATATATATACAATACGATATTTTATATTTGTAAAAAGGAGGACAAGTACACTGTTAGACAGTATCCTTACCACTTGTACGAATGTACCGTAGAAGGAGAAATATCCGAATGGGTGGTAGTGTGTTTTACAAACAAATATGCATACTTTTACAATGTGCATGCACGAAACTACAATACCTGAAACTGCTTAGGATTAAGCTTTTTTTCTTAATGAAACATACATGTGTTGTACGGCACTTTACATTATGCTTGGTTATTCATTATGTGATGAAATGGTAGTCATTCAGAAAATGCACCTTGTACATGGAACGGTTGATTAATATGATATTTTACATTTGATTTATCATAATTGGTAAAAAAAAACCAAGTTCACTGTTAGACAGTACCATTACCTCTTGTATGTATGTACAAGGAATAATTTCCGAATGGATGGTAGTGTGTTTTACAAACAAATATGTACACTCTTACAATCTCCATGCACGAAACTATATACCTGAAACTGCTTAGGACCTCAAGCTTTTTTCTTATGAAATAACATATGTAATCTATATTACGTGATGAGATGGTCGTCATTCATAAATGTACCTTGTACATGTAACGGTTGATTATTTTTTACAATTTTTAAGTGTTCTTTCAGTTTGTTACGAATACGATTTAATTTCCATTTGCACCGTTATAAGTCAGCCCACTTTCAGTATGCTGCATAATAATTGTTTTGATTTTGTGATTATATTAATACTCACGTTATATTAAATAACATGTTTTATTGTACAGTACTTAAATACAGCTACGAGCTAAATAAGTAAATAGGTTAGGCAGGTTTTATTTATTTCTGTACTTGGTTAGGTTAGGCAGGTCAGGTTTGGTGCTTAGTATTTATCTCCAGGTTGCTACAACTGTTGCTTGTGGTTGCACACACTGTGATGCAGAATATAGAATGATGAACATTTGTGTCGAGCATTCTCTTCACTGCAAAATAATTTTTTTCCATTATGTTAATTGGAGTAGGTGGATAATAATTTGAAAAGTTCCAAAGAACAATTCCCTACTACTTTGAAAGATTGCAGGCTACATTGTGTAATGTCACAAATTTATTTTACATTAAATGAGAGTACAGGACGTGTATTGCCTATTTCTAGGACAGTTGCTTAATTTTAATTTTATCTCTTACGTTTTCTGACATTTTTCAGTTTAAAAAACAACATAAAATTGGAATGTTATAAGCAGACATAAGCATAAACACAACATACCACGACTTTATCCAGTTTCTGTGTGATCCAGGCACGTATCCAGAGGGGGGGCTTATGGGGCTCGAGGTCCCCCCCGAAAGTTTTAGGTTTACACTAGATAAAATGAGTTTTTTTGTATCTTGTGGTGTGAAATAAAATAATGTGACAATATTTTAAGGAGAGAAATAATTATCGAGACGGAGAATGTTCCGTAACCCTGTTATTGATAATAGCATGTATCCAAGATGGGGCACAACGGGCTCGACCCTCTCCCCAGGAAATTTTTCAGTTAACGTTAGATACAATTAGATTTTTGGCTTCTTGAATAATGTGAAAATAATTTAAGGAGATAAATAATTATCGAGGCAAGACGGAGAATGTTTTATACCCCTGTTATTTGTTAATTGCACGTATCCAAGGTGGGGATAAGGTGGCTCGAGCCGTCCCCACTAAGGAAATTTTTGAATTTACACTAGATAAAATTAGATTTTTGGCGTCTTGAATAATGTGAAGATAATAAATTTATAAATCTGAGAGAAATAATTATCGAGACAAGACGGAGAGTGTTCTATAACCCTATTATTGTTAATATTGCACGTAAACTTTTCTTGCGCTTTCGGTGTTGTCGCAGCGGACTTGAGCACTATGTAGAGACTTGTCAGCATTTGGAAGCTGCACAACAAAGGTAGCGCCACACGTAGGGCGATTCGTTGTAATTTCTAATCTCTGGAAGGCGGGAGATGGTACGTTCTTCAATGAGAGAAGGAGTCAACTACTGGCAATATTAACGAATCGTTTTATCTGCGGAACGTTCTAGAATATAATGAGGATATAAATATATGGATTCAATTTTTCGGTTGATCTGTACAAAGAATCGGTTAATGAGATTTCAGAGGTAAGTGTGACAATTCATACAGTCGATTAGTGATCAGTCAGCATCCTCTGGTTGCTTTATAAGATATAGTGATTCGAAAATGAAGACATTGACGACAGTAGAACTTCTGGGGCCTCAGTGTAGTGCTAGTTTGGATCGAGGGCCGAAGAGATCAAGGCGTCTGCCTGCCTGCCTCTCTCTCTCTCTCTCTCTCTCTCTCTCGTGAATATTTCAGCAGTACCGGATATTTGAATGGTTTATTAAAAGAGAAATAAGCTGCATAGATCAACTGAAAATCAAAGTTTTGAGTGATGATTTAGTTTTGCCAGAACTAAATTTCGAATATGCAGTCCGAGAATTTCATGGTATAAAAAAATACTTTTGTTTAAGCCTACTGGGTTCGAAACACATTCAAACACTTAACTACCATAAAGAGACAGCCGAAAATTTTATGAATGTCGAGAAGAGAGAGCAAGAAGAAGTTGCATATGTAGACATTTTAGGCGGAAATTGCAGGCTCTACCAGAACCCGAATCAGGGCTCTACCAACTGAGCCACCTAGCCATCATTGACTTCAACCGATTTTTCGTTAAAATGTCTACATAGTACATGTCCTGTGTATATCAAATCGTAAGGTGTTGCCTGTATAGTGAACAAGCACAGAAAATGTAGGAGAGAGAAGAATACTTCAAGGTGACAATGACAGTGGCCTAATAAGGGAGATTTCACACCCTGTCGCCTGAGGATTTCACAAATCGAAATTAGGTTTGTGCAGCCTTTTGTGTCGCTATGGTGTGAAACGTTGCTGTTGATTGGCCCATTCCAATCAACATGTATCAGGTGTCCTTCGGTCTGAAACCTTCCTAAGTCTTGAAAATCCAAGTCACAAGGATGGAAAATTAGGGCCTTGTTAAGGTTAGGTGTGAAGGCAGGCAGACGACAGCACCCTAAAGGATCATATCCAAACCTGCAGGAAGAACGCATCTCACTTTAATCTCCAATACGGAATGATAAAACTTCTGGTGAGTTGATTTTAAAAAATGTGTCCGAGATAAAGAGTGGTGTGCCCAGGATTTTCGGAATGGAGAGGGGTTACGCATACCTACTATTTTTGATGGTCAGTCCTGATTTTGTCATTTTTTCCTGTCTTTGACGTTCTTCTTTTTTTTTTTTAAAAAAAAAAAGAATATTGGGTCAAATGGGGTTATGACCTCACCAACCCTCCCTTGGGCACGTCACTGGAGATAAATGAGTAAGCATTTGATCATACTGGGAGACGAAACATTAGATGTGTTGGGAACGGAAGGGTTTTCACTGTACATTAATTGTTTCGTGATCCAGCTGTATTCGAGAAGACTTCCTTTGTTTCGTGCCGATATATAACAAGACAGCGGAAGCTGTGACAGGCATTTTTGAACACTTATGAGTGCTAAGGCCTGAATCTGAACAATTTGGTGGGTTTCGGCTTTTATAAGAGCTGCAAACATGGGAGGACAAGACACTTTAGTGATGTTCAGGCTCGAATCAGAAAGAAATATTCGAGAGGTGTCTGCATCCAGTTCGCAGCCCACAATTTGAATCTCGCGTTGTCGAGTGGATTGTCCATCCCGTGCATGTGTAACAGCTTCGTGAAAACACTCAAAGACACCATAGATGTTTTTATGTCTGATGAGATTAAATGGACAAACACACATACTGAGATGGTTCCGGCACACAATGTTAATGCATGGAAACAGAAGAGTCGAGTGGTAAAAAATGTTCCAATTTCACGTTCTGATTAAAATGACAGCCTTACAGTGGCGACGATTTAAGGGATAGTTGCTCCCCATTTTTTCCCCTCAACATTATGGCCTCTTGTCTACCAAGAGAAAGTAAACTTTCCTTGCACCCCCCCCCCCCCGGTTTTGAAACCCAATTGCCACCACTGGTCTTAAATATACAATTGTGAGGTTCTTACTATACCCCTTAAAAATGGTGTTGAGCCCCCCCCCCCCCCCGAAAGGAATTCCTGGATACGTGCCTGGTGTGATCCACTGGAAAACGGCATGGACGACGACACCGAATATTTTGGTGAATACCTTTACCTTATACAAATTGAAATATGTAAAAGAAGGTTACATTATTTTAAAAAAGTCATGAGATATTTTGTGTTTATGGTTACAGTGCATTGAAGATGGAAGCCCAATATGCATTTAAAAAAAATGAAGTTCGTATAATTAACTATAAGCATATATTTTTGGCTCGACAGGCAAAATTAATAAAATTTGAATAATGTGCGATGATCACAATGCCATTATTGACAAAACTTTAAAAAGTACATTCATACAATATTTCTCATTTAACTTACGAATTTATAATATGAAATACGAAATGGGAAAATTATTTTTGCTGTAGAAAGAAATCGAACTAGTGTACGTTTTGAGATGGTATGCAAATAATGTGTTCAAATCAGTTTGGGATAACCTTTCAACACAACAGCTGGCATACGCAATTTCGCCATCTTATTTCAGACACAACACAATGCGCTGTTAAGCACTTGAATGAAGCAAAAGAGTGCCTTTAGATTTAACGACGAAATTAGAGGTCTGTTAGCCTTAACGATGGTTGGAGAAATGCCTCGATGTGCTAATGTAGCGTTAACTTAATTTAACGCTTCTTTAAAATTTAATGTGGATTGAGCGAACCGGGCATGAGGATAAGGAAGGCTTTATGTAGACAATTCAGTAGAGAGATTAGATGTGACTTTCTATACATAATTCAGCTAGACATATTAGGTGAGGTGACTTTATATACACTATTGAGTAGGAGGGGCTTGATATACATAATGCAGTAGAGATATTACATTTGGTGACTTTATTGACACAATTGAGGAGGATTGACGTTATATGAATAATTTATTAGACATATCAGTGGTAGGGATTTTACATACCCATTGAGAAGGGTAATTTTTATATTAAGAATTCAGTAGATATAGTAGAGGCAGTGAATTTGTACACACCATTAAGGAGAGGGAGTAACTTTATTTACTGAATTCATTCGAGATATTTCCAGGCAGTTACTTGATATATGCTTTTAAGGAGAGGGAGGGACTTTGTATACACCACTGAGTAGAGGGAAGGACTTTATGTAGGCAATTCAGTCAAGATATTACATAACGTAAACAAGCTGAGGGTATTTTGATGCAATACACATGTTCCTTGGTGGAAGGTTTGTTTGGTGTATTGATATCACTAGGCTGTGATCAATAGTTCCAAAGGTATTGAGTCCCGAAGTTCGCTCATTTCTCATATTTGGATCACATTTTCTGTTGCGTGCCACCTTCTTCCACAGGCTATAACTGTAGAACTGTTTCTCGGAGGAACCTAATATTTGGAATACAAGCCTTCCAAACATGATTGAACCTTCATGCCAAATTTCATCCAAATCAAAAAACCATGACCTGGAAATTGGTCGATTTGACATGGAATGACCCATGTGTAATTCAATGGCGGAAGTAGGAATCGGGGCCCACCACATCTATTTTTTAGATTTTACAACTGTTTGAAAATAAATTACATTGTTCTGTAGGATGTTCCCAATATTTCTGTATTACTTTTGGTCATTCAAAACATTAATGTTGTAAATAGGAGGCAAAATGCACTTGGTGGGCTTATCAGGTGCCATCTTTGAATGTGTCTCATTACACACACTCATACCAGTGAACAATTGGTTTGTAATGATGGTAATTATTATATTTAATAAACAACAGCACTTCTACAAACAAAAAAGCATTAATAAAAAAATATGCAATTTTTTTTTTTTTTTTATTAATGATAGTAATTTAAAAAGAAAGTGTGGGCCTGAGAGTCCCTCCCTGATATGTACGTTTCTTATATGGCACGGGTAAGCTAGGGTTAAAACTAAACGTGTAGTCCTGATGAGCACATCTGACCATGAAATGAGCTTAAAACAACATTTTATATGTTTGTGTCTCAATTTAAACGTCATAAAATAAGACAAATGTTAATATCAAAATATTCGATGCTTCGGAATAATTAAAAAAATTTACAGTTCACAACACACATGCAGAAGTATGTGTATTACGTAAATGTGTGTGTATATCCTGTTTAATGGCGCTTTGAGATGAAAGCAACACATGGCTCTTGGAAAACGAACCTTTAGAAGTAAATGCAACATTTCTAACCGAAGCAACATAAGCTGCAAGGGTTACTTGGCCTGTACAGTTTTCTCAGGGAACTTTCAGACCAAAGCAACAAATGACGTGTGTCACTTGGAAGCAGACCCTCAGTAATCCATTCAACCATTTGAACCAAAGTGAGACATGAGCTAAACATGTCGCTTGCATGTTGCTCAGACTGCACTATTTTCTCAATGGCATTCATCGTGCCGCTTCAGTCTATTGTTCTTACATGCACAATGAATGTTTTGCTTTATACTGAAGAAGACTGTGTCACTTGTCATCTGTAACTTCGGTCTGAAAGCTCCATCAATGGCACGCATCATGTCACCTCGGTCTTCTTTGTGCATGCATGGTGGATGCTCGCTTACAGACTGAAGCGGCCCATGTCACTTCAATGTGACAGCCCCCACTGTCATGTGTTGCTTAGGTCAAAATTATTGGGGGGGCTCTGATCACTGAAATAAATTAATGAATGACTCACTCACTTCCTTTTTCAAAAATAAAAATTACGTCTTCGTATAGGAGTTTATAAGCAGCTATTATATTCCTGATGCAAATGAAATGTAACATGAAAAACGTTTAGAAAATGTTTCAAAGTCTCTTTATGTCTTTTGTGTCTGCTCATTTGTTTTTTAGATAACAATTAACATTTTTATTGAAAAGTATGTATTTACATTAAGAGACCAACCTAACAGTTTTATGCCGGCCTCGGTGGCCGAGCGTGTTGGGTGGTCAACTCAAATCGTTTTGATCCAGAGGTCTTGGGTTTGAGTCCCAGCAAGGGCATGGGTGTGTTTTAATGTCCGCAACAGACATGTAACTGGTTGAAAATAACCTTAGTGTTGACGTACCATAAAATAATGAATATTTACAATATTTAACAGTTTTATTTAATTATTTACATAAATGCTAACACAAATCGCAGGAAAATAGATTTACTTTTTTGTTCTTGCTACAATATTTTACTTTTTAAATTTAATTTTGCAATAAAAAAAAAGCGTGTACACTAAGATATAAAGTGACATACACAACAAAAACATATGAACATGATTTGCAAAAGTTGCTTTACGCACTGGGTTATTTTTTATGAACTCATTAACGAGCGCTCTCAGGTTCAAATTATTAAGCACAGTTTGATGTATGTGGACTACCGCTAAGCTGCTTAGTCTTTTCTGCCCCATTGTAGATCTCAAATATGTATTTAGTCGGCGAATAGCACTGAATGATCTTTCGGCTGTGGCTGTCGTCTCTGGCACAGTGTGGAGGACCATCATGAATTTGGCAATTTCAGGCAGAAGCTCCTGGAGGGCGCTGTCTTCCAAAAAGAAACTTCCTTATGTCACGCATGGTCGTTAGAACCACTTTATTCTGTTTGGCGATATCACCAAGCATGGACATGTGAAATGAGAGCCAATTGGCATCCAAATCTTGGCGAAAGAATGCTCGCATCTGCTGAAAGTTTGTTGAGTAACTGTTCACAGCTGAGATGCATTCTTTCTCTACAGCTGTTACTTTTTGTAGTCCTGTAGATTCATGTCCTTGTTTAACACATGATTTTGCTGTGTCACAGACGTCAGTGAATATTGATTTATAATGCTATTTTGGAGTGTAGAACTCAGCCCCCAAAGTTGGTGGTCTAGAACATTTCAAATGTGTATTTAAAGTTAAGTTCATGTGGCACAATTCAGAGTAAACTTTACAAGAGAAGCAAAATAATACATTATATCCTCTTAAGCAAAATTATTTGGGGGGCTCTGCCCCCACATCGTTAACATTGGGGGGACTCGAGCTCCCCCAAGCCCCATGGAGTCGGCGCCTATGCTTAGGTCTGAATGTTCTCTATACTTAAGAAGATTGGTAGCTACTTCATCAGACAAAGATTTAATTTAGCCTGTAAATCAAAGAGAACAAATTGCAAGTACTGTTGGTAAATGGCAGGTTTTTTGATAGAAGGTTGCTTTTATAATCATGAATGGGCCTCTGGAGTGCAATAAAGTAATGCTGTTGCCTTGTAATAAGAAGGGGTCTGAGGTTCAATCCGCAGTGGAGGCAGAGTGCTTCAGATCTCATTTCAAACAGTAGGTCCAGTCCAGATTTCTTAAATAGATTTTTTTAAATTTATTTATTTGCAGCCAGACTTATTTGCTTCTTCAGTTTTAGTGCCAGTGTTTTTCAACAGCCAGGCTGCAAAAGGTCCATTGCACCCAGGGGTTGACAACTAATTTAAATCTAATTTTATATTTGACAGCAAGCCTATACATAATTGCACTACGTTTATGCCATAGTTGATATATTAATATGTATTAGTTAAGGATATTAATTTCCATATAAACTTTAAAGATCAGAAATGTATTTATGGGTGAGATTGTTGGGATCAGGGCATCGACTTTTAAGAAATAAATTTACTGGGCTGTGGTCTCGCAATGGTTGAGAACCACTGCAACGAAGTACATCACTAGTTGCTCTGTGACCATGTTTAGCAACCATTTAACCAAAGTATACATGATGTACTGTAAAGCCAGAATACAAATATATTTTACTGAACACAAAATTTAATATAGAGAGATATGATACTCGATACAGCTTTTTTGAAAATACTGTCTAGGTAAGAATTTTATATTTAGAAATGAGTGTTTATTTTACAGTAGGGAGATAAACGAAAACCATGGAACAGGAAAAATACTGCTACCTCCTGTATTTTCATTGATTTGACACACTTTTGTGAAAAAAGCCGAAAAGAGCCCAACCAAAAAAAGCAGGTTTTTTTCTGACCACTTCCAACTCTAGTACTGTTATATTTAAATCAAGAGTCAGTTTTGTTCTTAAAAAAATATATATGTGCATAGTTCTCATTTCTAGATTCACTGAATTTGCAAGGATTTTAAAATTAGATACGTAATATCTTATCTTAGCTGACAAGTACCAGAGAACCAGTTGGACTTCCCAATCTTCCAATGCCAAGAGAAGTAGATATCTTCAAACTATGAAACTGGACCAATCCTCCCTGTACCTTGGGGCATGCGACTGATGCTCGCCAGATACAGGTAATTTATACTCTATTGTCTGTAATTTAATTTTTCTTATTCAAAATCAAATGTTGTGTCTTCCTCTCTAATGTTCACAGAGAAAAATCTGAATATAAATTTTAAAATTAGGTATCTTCTTGTAATACAGTTATAAAGGCAATTCAATTCGTGAAGAAATATCACATACAGTGGAACCTGGATTTTACATTTCAATCTTGATGGTAATCCACATAACTGAAATAGCTGCTGATTTAGGCATCGCTTATGCCATACTTCGCACAGTCATTAGTAAAACAAATGCTTTTTTAAAAATTGGGTAATAAAACTAGTGTCTACTGTAGTATTTCAGTATCAAAGTGTGCCAGCCTCCGTGGCAGAACGGTTAGCACATCACACTGGCACCAGGGGTCCCAGTGTGTCCATTCATAAATTTCATCATATCACTCATCCCCATCTTTTCAATGTTAAACTGTAACTCAAAAAATGATCAGTAGGCCTAAATAGGTAGAACTTAAATATTAGAGAGATTCATTTTGAACTTCTTGGTTTAAAGAAATCAGACATTTTGGTGTTTCCTTGCAAATCTAGACTTAACCGCTGCCATGCCTGCCTATCCTGTTTTGTATTTGAAACTTGCCCTGTGTTTTTGTAATTACAGGAAATGCATATTTCTGTGACATCGTTGTAGGTTGGTTACGTACAAATAAACTGTATTTTATGAAAATTAGTAGGGTACATGTAACACAGAATTACGTACAAAGAAAGTATAATTTAAACGTTTTTTGTTAGGAGCTACAGTAATTTACATATAAAGCACTTTCAAGTGTATGTAAAATAAATAGTATCATACAGAATGAGCATTAAAAGAAGGCATAATTCCTCTTGTTGCTAGAGTATATCCTTGCTATCGATATTCCTGACCATGGTTAGATACCACTCAAGCTTTGACCTATATTTGGTTGGTGGTTAGACACCCAATTTTGGGTGCCTTGATAGCATAGTGATAATATCGTCACATTGTAATCAAGGGGTCCCAGGTTCGATACCCAGTATAGTCATGTAGTGGTTCAGATCCCACTTTAACCTGCAGTTCCAGTCCCGATTAGCCTCTTACATTTTTGTTCAATTTGAAAATGGTGTGTACATACATATAATTCTGAGTCATCAAAAGAGAATTTTAGAAATAATGCAATATGCTTACATGTATTGTGAAGTGAATTCACATTATTGATATTTCATAACTTAAGAAAGTTGGAAAATATCTTTCTTTTGCAGGATAGAAGTCTTGTTCTGAGGCCTTCGTGATTTGAAGCAGGTTCACCTCATGACTGTTGATCCTCCACAAAATCAGCACCCTTCCACCATTGCCCCCAGCCACCATCGATGTCACCTCCCTCTACACCAACATACCCCACTCCCATGGCCTCTGCTCCATAGAATTCTACCTCAATAGCAGACCCAAACCCCAACTTCCTAATCCACCTAGCTCACCTTGTCCTCACATGTAACAATTTCACCTTTGAACACCAACATTTCCTACAGATCCGAGGTACAGCCATGGGTACCAGAATGGCCTCTTCATGGGCAAACTTGAGCAAGAGTTCCTGGACACCCAATCCCTCCCCTGGCTCTGCTTCATCGACGACATCCTCATGCTCTGGACACATGGACAACCATCCTTATCAGCTTTCCTGGACCAACTTAACCACCACCTGGACCCACTCCCCCAACCAGATCACCTTCCTGGACGTGTACATCGAGGGAGGACATCTGAAAACCTCTATCCACATAAAACCCACCAACCACATGCAGTACTTACGCTTCTCCAGCTCCCACCAGTTCCACACCAAAAAGCCATTCTCTCTGGCCCTCAGGGGACAGCGCCTGAACACTTCATCCACCTCCTGCCAGAATTATAACCTCCGCCTGCACCAAGCCCTGGTCACATAACAAATATTGCGAGCTGTCTCACACACCACCACCAAGAAACCTGTTGCCACCAACCCACCTGCTCTCATCACCCACCTCAACAAAATCAGACACACACACTACACTCTCTTCTTCCCATTCTGCACAGTGATCCTGAAACCAAAAACATCTTTCACAACAAACCCAGAGTGGTTTTCAAACGCCCCCCTAACCTCCAAAACATCCTGGTCCGCAACACTCCCTCTCCATAAAACCAACATCCCCCTGCCCACAAATGAAACCACCCTAGGTACAAAATCTCCCCCATTCTTATCACCTCTCACACCCTCCAGGTGCACAGGGCCACTGGCAAATTTACCCTCCACCCCAAAGGGACCTGCCACACCTCAAACTTCATCTACATCCTCACCTGCAACATCTGTGGTGATTTTTACCTTGGGGAAACATCAACCTCCGCATCAATAACCACCATGCCTCCACCCACAACCTGAACTTCACTGTCGCCGTCCATACAAACAACCACAATACCCCTTTCAACGACTGCTTCCAGGTAGCGATCATCCATCTCTTACCCCAACCAGCCAACACCTCAGTTCGCAAAAGATGGGAGAGGGCTTACATATCAGCCATGAGTGCAACCATTCCCCCTGGCCTGAACAAGGCCGCCCACCCTGCCCTCCCACTCACAGTTTTGACGAGCCTGGTGACGGAACAGTGTTTTTTTTCGTTCTACGCACTACTTCTTCTATGATTGAGACCTGACAACTCTACCAGATCTCCAACTTCCAGTTCAGTCTTTTTTCTTACACCGAAGATGCAGCGTTAGACTTCGAAAATTATAATTTTTCCACTGTCTGGTGAGTGTTTCCTTTCTCCTTCTTTGATTTCTATTTAAAATATTTAATTTAAGGAGTTTACATTTGGCATTTCACATACTCAAGACTTGAAATACATCTACAAGTCACAAACGTTATGGGATATATTAATCTACTAAAAATTGATAATTGTATATAAGAATTTCAAACTCAAATTTACCTAATCTACTTAAAAAAATCTTATCTTGCAATAATCTTCAGTGTGTCAAATAGACTGTTCTACAATGACACTAACATAGTAAACGGATTGGTAGAATTCTGTTTTATTTTCCATGCAACTTTATTTTCTTCTTCTTTGATAAAAATTAAAGCTAAACTGTGAAGAACTTGCCTCAGGGCATTAATAAATATGTGTAATTCAATTGGATTTGGATTAATAAAAGTTGAAATTTTTCACATCTAGGGAGAATTCACACATAATTACAGGAATTCCTGGCAAGTAGCCACCCTAGATAAGTAAGCATCAACAAGATTAGATCACAGGATGGAGGGTACGTGAAGGAACAATCAAGTTCTAGTTCTAACAAGGGGACATGACAAACAGATTCATATTTTATTAGTAATATCAATGTTAGAGAAGTGTGTGCCTGCCTTCGAGCATGAGTAACAAAGACATCAACGAAGTGAAAACAACTTTAATTGGATTATTTTGCATATACGAGGGGCGTTCAAGTGAAACCAGGACTTTTAATTTTACAGGTATAACAATGTATGCTGGCATGGCGGTACTAAATGCAGCAGTAAGTGGCTACTGTGTCCTATTCATAATAAGCAGTGTACATGTCGCAAACCAGTCCAGAGATTGTTAATCAAAGTGGCGTGGCAAACAATGTTGGTGCATGCAAGGAACAGCGTGTGATTATGGAATTCCTTGTGAACTAAGGCATAAAATCCAAAGAGATCTAGAGACAACTTCAAGCTAAGTATGGTTATGACACTCATCTGCAGTAAGACATTTGAATGGTATAAACGATTCAAAGATACCAGCACGACCATCAGTGTCAATCCCACTTGTGGTGGTTCCCAGCCCACAGCAGTTGTTCCTGTAAACATTCAGCACGTGGAACCCCCAACCTGGATAATTGACGCATAACCTGTCGTGAAATTGCACAAGAGACAAATCTTTCTGTGGGAATGGTGAATACAATCATTTCTGAACATTTGCACTTTCGAAAAATTAGCAACAGGTGGGTACTAAAACAGCTTTTTGCTTTTGACTGGCACAGAAGAGTTGAAGGAGCACTTTGACCGGGAAGGCCAGGATTTTCTGGATCGCATCATTACATTTGATGAAACCTGGATACATCGTGTCACTCCAGAATCGAAACGAGGATCAAAGCAGTAGAAGCATGCGGACTCACCACCACCAAAAATTTTTGAGTAATTGCACAGTGAATCAGGCTAATGTCCTTGAATGGTGTCACGCATTGTTAAATCTTTCTATGCCGAAGCTTTCCAGGCATAAGTTAAACACTGGGATAAGTGTATAAATGTAGTACAGTTGATTTGGACAATTCAATTTTAACAAATAACCACGAGTATTCCATACATCCTAATCTTGCCTAGTAATAAATTGTAATATCGGTAATAGCAGCACAATTTTTTTATAAAAGCTTCACATATTGGTCGCACCACACTTTTTTGGAAAAAAAACAACAACAAGTATATAGGCATAAAATCTGCCAGGACTATGTGGTGAAATACGGCATGGCACCTTCTAAGGCAAGACCAGGAGGCGAAGGATCAAAGGTGAATCTAGCGAAGGAGATGGAAAAACAAAACAAGATCAGAGAATGTTCAAGAACAGAAAAATGGAAAAGCAGGCTGAGCCCCTAAAACCACAGTTTAATATGAAGAAGTTTATGAAACAGGTAAATAACCATGTGTTCGAACCTTTGCTTCATACACCATTGTGCTAACTCTTCAAGAATTAAAATTACAATTCTTTGATATTTTTACTAATAAGGAGTACTCCATGATCCTTGATGAAGTGTGAAAATTTAGATTTGGCAATCAGAAGCATCAAAGAGCAAGAAATCGAAATTCTGTCTCTTCCAAACTTTCTGACACATCTTCCTCAATCCTTACACAACAAAAAAAATTATATACTCGCATCCCCAGTGAAACTATTCCAGGTTCTCTGCATCGCTTGCACAGTGGCTTCTCAAAGTCCGCCTCTATTAGTTGATCAGATGGTCAACAGGTTCCAACTGGAAATAAGAATCCATTCAAATTTAAGGACTAAATTCCAAATGTACCAAATATGCATAGACATTAACAATTATAATTGTTCTCAACGATGGAGGCATTTTCAGAGCGAATTTTAAACTTCCGCATGTTCTTAAATAAAATATTATATCTCTGGAACTAAGAACGCTAGAGTTACAATTATACTTAGTTTTGTTCAGTACACATGGGGCTATAAGGCTATGCTATAAAAACCTAATTTTCCGTTATCGGGTAGAAGAAGAAGAAAAACTTGTTTTTTTTTTACGAAATTTGAAATTCGTCGGACCCCCACGCTAGCAAGCCGGGACGAAAAGGTACAAAATGGTACCTACATACTGTCTGATATGTTTTCATTATCATGGAAAAAATTGCACACATATTGCAGATACTTTCCCCAAAAAACAAAGATTCAAATGTAAAGCAAGAAAAATAGAACGTGATTTTCAGAGGGCTGTCCCCTCCAAAATATAACAAAAATGAAATTAATTAAACCTTACTAATTGCTAATTACATACCTCAAGACTCGTGCAGAACTCAAAACACAGGATGTCCAGAATGTCACATACTACGAGTTAAAGCTCCTTGTAACACTATAATACAACCTGCCATTTAAGGGTTAAAGTACAATCCGAACCACTATGTGCTATGACCGATGTACCAATTACCATTACCATTGGTCTTTCTACGCACTTCCCCAAGATCTAATTTTCTGTTCTCTGAGAAAAGGACAGCCTTCTCAAATGAACCAGCATTCTTTCCCATGAAGCCATGCATATATATTAGATCACTGCACCTCCAGTGCCAGTGTGTTCCCGCAATAAACTCTGATATCCATCCAGTCCACATTCGGCTCATGTCACCATCAATTCATGTTTGGCTTGATGGTTGGAATTTAAGGAAGCAGGGGGTCAACAGTGAGATGCAGTTAATCACAAAACTTCAAGCATTTTAAAATTTAAAAACCCTGACTAGACTCTCGCCCTCGTCCTGAACAACGACCCTCTGTTCTCAAGGGAGTAAGCAGCTGGAATCAAAACAATAGTTCTGCACATAACAAACTCAAGCAGACGACATAATTTCTGCGAGCCTGCCAGCCAGTCTACAGTTTGGAAATTTCCTTGTCAATATGACTGATATGAAAATTTGAACTACAACCCTGCCCGAAAATATCTCTTCGCCTCAGTGAAATTTAGACAGCCACAGAACGCATAACTTTAAGGAACTGTCCACATAATTTTAACGAAATGTCCGAGCTGTGAGCAGTTAAAATTAATTAGAGCGAGATACTTTTCATCCTCCAAATCAACTCTCAAACAAGGTGTTATTGTGTCTCTGTGCTACGCGATTATCACTCTTCAGTGCAAACTTTAAGTCACATGGGGGTGGGGCTATATTAGACGGACCAATGACGAAGAAGGCATTCCACCCCCGATGTCAGCATAGCCAGAATCAAGGGTGAAACCAAGATACATCGAGAAGAGTTCCAATTCATCGCTCCAACCCTCGAGGAGGAAAAAACTTTGCTCGAACAGTTTTCGGTACATCACTTGAACCCATAAGAAGCTTCAACACAAGACTCCAAAAGGACTTTCCTCTTCACTTCAGTGCGAACAGTCGTGTGCTCTCTGATATACAGTCAAACTTTATTGTTCATTAAGAAATGCATCAGTATTAGTGTTTATGGGTACGGAACGTCACAAGCGCGACTCGTGACCGTCTCTTGTCTTCACCCAGTGCATGATGGAACTGTCGACTCTTTGCGACGGTCAGCCGTCTGCTGTTATGGTAATGTATGTAGTGTGATGAGATGATGTAAGCATTTGGACAGCTCATTAAATAATTCCTTTCCATACGTCTCAGTGTCCTAATTTCTTGTAACAGATAACAATAATTGTCATTACTAAACTTGGCTTGTGAAGAAAGACCAGCGAATAAGGACTTGAATGGCCTTCTCCGCTGGCCAAATTACTGGCTGTTAACAAACCATAAAACACATGTATTTAGTTCTTGAACACATGTCAGGTGGTGTGTTTATTTCCAGGTCTGTTGTATGTAAGCAAAAGCAAACATCCATGCCATTCTAAGATCCGAACCTACTTGCCATTATTTCATTATAGTGCCTCCATCAGGTATCGACCCCACAAGTACAAAGTGATGACTAGGGTCAGATAGGTATGCACTTAAAATATGGATAAAAACATGGGCTAAAAAAGTTGCAAAATACGCACTTAAATATGCACCTCAGCAAAACACATTACATTTTTAAAAGGTTTTCTTTCAGTTACCGCAAAAACCCTACATGTAAATGTTCTTTCAGCTCATAAGATTTAACATTTACCCCTTACGTAAAAGCTGCAGTTTTGAATTCTTGTTTACACTGCTGTTTTATAAGAAAAATTAAGATTCATTACAGATAATGATTGCACTTGATTACATCATCTCAAATTTTTAACTTTGAAACTCCTGTTTTCAGTACAATGTTTTTGTACTCAGAAAAAAATCGCTCTACTTCACAAGATACAATTGGACAATATTGTAAGGTAACAGTATTTACCTAGGTACACATCAAGTTCAAGATCATCAATTTGTCACCACCCACACACATGTTGGTTGATTTGGTGTTTTAAGTCCACTTTATGCACAGGAAGGCTAATCCGGACTGGACCTACAGTTTAAAGTGGAATCCGAACCACACACAAATATGTTAACAATATAAAGGGTCTGTGCGATTCCAATGTATCCAAAAATTCTAATTCAAATCAATTACTTATTTAAGGTGGTTAGTTTACACTTGCCATTTCAAATACTCAGATTCGAAATACATCTACAGGGTGGGTGGAAAGTAACTCCCTATTTTTAATTTTGTATTTCTATTGAAGTTGTGTACATATTGCAATGAAAGTTATTTTGTTTTATAGACTAAAGTATGCCATTTGTTGCATATTTTTTTCAGATCCACTGAAGCCTTTGAAGATAGAGATGGCAGTAGGATTGAGCATTGAAGAGAGAACTGTGTTTCATGTGGGGGAGTTCGTTAATCGTCATAATAGCCATTATTGGTCAGAAATTGATCCCAAAGAGACAGTTGAAAAAATGCAGGGCAAGCCGAAAGTGACAGTGTGGTGTGGATTAACTTCTTCTCGCATTATTGGACCCTATCTTTTGAGAGACACCATGAACGCTGAAAGATACCTGGAAATGTTAGATAATTTTGTATGGCCTACAATTTCTGAATGGGACGAGGCACATGAACTGTTATTTATGCAAGATGGAGCTCCTCCCATTACACCTTGACTGTTAGACAATGGCTTCATGAGCGCTTGCAGGATGCTGGATAAGTCACTGAGGTCCCACACAATGGCCAGCTCAAAGTCCAGTCCTCACCCCATGTGATTTTTTTTTATGGGGGTGGGCTAAGGAAGAAGTGTATCGCAGCAAACCTCAAACTGGTGAACTTGAGAAAAAGATCTGTGAGGTCATAAGTGGTGTTCCTGCTGAGTTCTTGTGGAAGGTCGTAGCAAACGTACCTGTTCGTTCAATACAGTGTTTAGAAAATACTGGAGCACACATTGAGTTGTAACTTGAGGGAAGATAATGGTATACAATAAACTACATGTGTACAAAAAAGTAAGTTTCTACCTTCAATATCTTAGGAGGAAAAAAAAATAGGGAGTTACTTTCCACCCACCCTGTACAAACACAAGCCACAAATGTTACAGTATATATTCTATAATCTACGGTAAATTGTTAACTGTAAAAATTTCAAATTCAAATCTACCCAATCATCTTCAAGATATCTTACCTTGCAATAATATTACATCTGTCAGATAAATTGTTCTTCGAAGGACACTAACAAAGTAAACGGATTGAGAGAATTGTGTTTTACTTTAGGTGCAGCTTTCTTTTCCTTCCTCGATAAAAATAAAAGCTTAACTGCGAAAAACTTGCATCAGGGTATTTATGAACATGTGTAAATTCAATAGGATTAATAAAAATTGCAATTTTTCACATCTATTTGCACATAATTCTTCATGGCTTCATGTATTGTCTCGACATACTTAAAAAAAAAATTACAAGTCATATTTTAAACAAAGTACTACATAAAAATTGTTGGGGTTGCATACCTCCTCGAGAATTATGTTGAATTTAAGACAGATTAAATATTTTACGTAATATAAAATTGGCTCCAGCAAGCCAAAAACACAAAAATTTGGGATATTTGATCCCAAAGTATGGCTCGCGTAAGTAAAAACCGATTGTATGCACACTCAAATAAAATAAAGTGGGTTTTCCCACCAGATAGCATACATGTGTGTGGAAAAAATAATTTGCTACAGTGTACGTATTTATTACACAAATTGACAGTGCCTCCCCACCACTGAATTTTCTTTCCCAGGCTACATATCCAAGACAGGCATTTTGGTGCTAGGAATTTGCAACCAAAATCATTTGGAGGTGTGGAAAAATCCACTTTTCTCCTAATATATACAATTATGATTATACGGGACATCGATGAAAACAAGTGGTAGTCCAAAGGGGCTAAGCCTGGTGAGTATGGCGGGTGGGGCATGAATTCCCAGCTAAGTGCAGAAATGGTGTCTCCGCCTTTCGCTGTGTGTGAAGAGGCGTTCTCATGCTGCAAAATCACTTTTCCGTGTCTTGTCACCCAATCTGGGTGCTTTTCGATCAATGCATGGTTCAAATTGATGAGTTGTTGACTGTAGCGAATGGCATTCACTGTTTCACCTGGTTTCAGAAGCTCATGGTACACCACATGCTTCTGATCCCACCAAATGCACAGCATTATCTTCCTTCCGAAGCGATTCGGTTTTGCAGTCGATGTTGAACTGGGTCAACCCATGACTTTTTGCATTTTGAGTTCTCAAAGTAGATCCATTTTTCGTCCCAAGTCACTATCCGATGCAAGAAAAACTTTCTTTCATGCCAAGAAAGCAACACTTCACACACAGTTTTTCGCTTTGCCATCTGTCTGTCGTTCAGATGATGTGGGATCCATTTTCCTGCCTTCTGGATCTTTCCCATGGCATGAAGACGATCAGGTATGGTTTGGCGACCAACATTTAACTTCTCTGCCAGTTGTTGTTGCGTTTGCATATTGTCTTTGTCCAACAGTGCTTGCAATTTGGCGTCTTGGAATTTTTTCAGCTGGCCCGGGCGATCTTTGTCTTTCAAGTCGAAATCACCACTTTTGAATTGTCGAAACCAACGCACACCAGCGTCTTGCGTTTGGACATTGTTGTTTCCACAAGGATACGATGGCTTTCACTCGCATTTTTCTTTTGATTGAACAAGAAAAGCAGGACACATGCTCCTTATTTGGTTTGAAGGTCAACATGTCTCTCACACAAACCCAATATCACAATCACTCGCACATCCACGGCATTCTGACAGGTACTGTCCTGGCAACACACTGACATAACAGTTGAGACTGTGCACCAACCCTTGCTTCCAGCGACGAAATTAAGAATTTTTAACCGGCACACCTGGTAAGCAGTACCGGACCGAGGCAGCAAGGCTATCATAGTGTGGAGGGTGTCCAGTGGCATGAACATACTCAGCAAATACCACAGATACCCACAGACAGCCTTGTGTCATGGAGAATAGACACCGCCATAAAAGTGTTTGCTCCCACTGCCTTGTGGGCCTGGAGGGATCCAGAAAGGCTTAGGGAGTTGGAACCCTAACAGAAAAACCAGGGTGTACCTGAGAACTCACAGGTGGCAGCCCCACCACTCAGGTGTAGGCTGTGACAGGCCCGATTAGCCGACAGCAGAAAACAAAAAAATCGAGTTAAAGAAGCAAGCCGGACTGGAAATTGGAGACGACATGGGCTACGAATAGGGACATTGAATATTGGAACACTGACAGGAACGACTGAAGAAATTTTGGATCTAATGGAGAGAAGAGGGATCGAGGGATCAATATCTTTGGAATGAGCGAAACAAAATGGAAGGAAGAGGAGAAATGATGCCGACCCAGCCAGAGGCAGGAAACGGTGAAGGATGATGATTAATTTATATACAGTGTCCAAAAACCCAAAATAGTGTTTACACTTTGTAATGCCCTGGATATTACACTGTGGTTCTTTGTGGTTTAGTTGAAATGTTGTGTTTGTTCACTTTTTAATTTGGCAAATATTAATGACGTCATAGACAACTAGTGTCAGATGACCAGATAAACTACTCTTGATGTACCAGGACCTGGCAACCTTTGACAAACGGAGAGATTTATCAACAGGAAAAAATGAGGATAGCGACGGTTTATTAGTGGGAAAAAATGTTGAAATAATTGTAATATGTAGTTTAAAGTTTGATTGCTGTAAGTGTGTTTTCAAAAATATACCTTACATTTAGGTGAATAGTAAGTTTTCATTTTCATGCCTTGTGATCGCAGGAGTCTTTTGTCACGACATGAGGAGCGAAGGGAAATTCCAGGTTAGACGAAAGGTATCTTAACAACTTTTTGAACGTTAATAATGGGAACACTAATAACAGCTAGTATGAACGTTTTTGTGTGTCACGTACCTTAAAGTTATAGATGTTCATTGGCAGCAATACTTTGCCTGCAATGCTATAGAACAGATCGACAAATAGCAGATATGGTTTCCACAGGTAGTGTCGATCTAATGTCTCATGTCATCCAGTGGCCAAAGCTTTGTGGGGTAAACATCGTTCTTCAGTTTCCCAGAGGCAGACATCTGAGGGTGTTAAATAGAGATATCTGGGTGGTTATTTGATACCCCTTACATTGCTTAAAAGAAAATTTGCTCACCTCTGCCACATTAGGTACACAAATGCGTACCGCCTGGTGGGATGTGATGGAACTAAAAAGAACAGAATGCCTACACGCATGCTCAATGTAGATATTGCAGCTTCAAATAAAAGTTCAGTCGCGTTATCTTTAATAGTTTCTGTTATTAACACTCAAAGAGTGTAAACATTATTTTCGGAAACAACATAACATAAGAATGTCTTGAAGGTACTAATAAAAGTTTCTGGATGTCCACAGTAGGTATGGTGTATGACCGCGACATTGGAGACCCAAGTTTAATTCCCAGAACGGATGCTTAGGAGGATAGAGGCAACAGGTTGTGGAATCCAGGGGAGATGATAAACTGATCCATTAACTTTCAGTACTAGCCACACAAAATTTTTGTGTGTACACACATGCATGCATAACAAGATATCGCCAGAATAAAAGTAACTTTAAAAATAATTGTGTAATTTTGTAATATACAACAGTGAACATGCAAACTTTTCACAACAACAATATAGTCAAGACCCAAACGATCAGAGCCAGGGTGGAGAAAAAAATATTTTTTTGATTTTTTTAAAAAAAACATGCTTCACATTGCATGTATGGTTTTTGGTATCCTACATATAGATATAGGTTTTGTTATAGAAAGGCTTTTCCTGGTAAACGGCCCTGTAAAATATTTGAACAGTTTGATTAAAGCAAATAAAAAGATATTATGTATATATACATTTTTCTGTTTCTTATACTGCACACACATATATAAGAAACCTACAATGTAAATGTTTGTTGAGTGTGTTAATGAAACTATAATAATATCAGTAACTTTTCTTCCACTGGAAAGAAAACATTCTGGATGTACCATATAATTGTAACTTAAAATATATCTTTGCAGCTGAATTTTGGCAATTTTTTTAATGATAATTTGCAAAATATCAGCTACCATGTCTATTTACAGTTTAAGGCCGTACTAATGCTGGTTTTGCAGTAATTTTTCGATAACAGATGCCAGCACCATTTGTCATGGCAATCAATCAAATGCCATGTTGTCAAATCTCCACATAATCAAGATAGATGCATACAGGTTGGTCAATTTGGGTACTTGTTGATGGGATGTGAAGTCACTTTGGTTACCAGATTATTTTTAAAGTAAGTAGACCTGGAGCAACATAATTGATTATCATGAGATTTTAGTTGTATGTTCTTATTAGAAAAAGGACCAATTAATCAGCAAAGGAAGATAGTAATAGTCGTAATATTAATAGTAATAAATTAATATAAAGTCTTCAGCTGTGCACGCTATTCCAATGAATCAACTTTATTCAACAATGTTGACTATAAATTAATAAAAATCAAATGTTGCCAACTTGGCTCTTTTGGGGCCAGATCTGGCTCTTTTGTGCACTCGTATGGCTGTGAACTGTGGCACCCGCCCCTGCCCCACTATGATGCCATCACTAACCCCGGCCCACATAGACCAACTTTTGCCATGGGTATACATTTTGCACGTGACATGATATTATTATATTGGCTGCGAAATTCCACCCCCTCTTACCTCCCCAGCTACTTTAATATAGTGCATTGGCTGAGGTGAAGATGACAGTATTCTTATTCAGTTCCTATATTTTTGATTTCATATGATCATTCGGTGAATTATTGAGATGGGTCATGTCGTGAGATCTAGATGGTGAAAACTAAGAATAGATTGTCATAATAGCAGTGCCCCACACCCCATTGACACATAAAATTACCATGGGAGGCACTTTATCCAGCCTTCCTAAATCTAGCTTCTTGAAAGTCAACTTTAGTTAAGGTGAAATTTAGCTCTTTTATGTGCATCTGGTTTGGCAACACTGCCAGGATGGCCGTAGGAGGCAAGGAGAAATGCAATACTCTTATGAGAGAATTATTATATTAGTTTTCTTGGGGATATCAAACTTCCAATGTCAGAAAAAACATGTGATGGGGTAGAGGATCCACTGAAGATGATCTTTCGCTAGAAAAAGTCGAAACTCCCATTTGTTCAGATGTAACTTGAATTTAAAATTTCTTTCTCCATAAGGAATACATGGGATTCTGTAAATACTTATTCATCAAATTTTTCAAACACTGTATCTAGCTTAATAATCAACTTTAAAATCTGCTTCCACTTGCAACATAGGGAGAAATTCATACTCTCAAATTATGCGTTGATTTTCTTTAGTAGCAGTGCCCATTCGGGCGATATTTAAATAAATGCATGCCTGGTGCGAAATTGTCACACCTCACCTTAAATTGAACTCTATGAACTAAACATGAATTAAAGCTGACTTACCTGATTCAGTTCCAATTGCAGAGGATGCATCATAGGACGTAAGTGCAACTTCTCCACTTGTTGGTTCCAGCCTCAATCTGTGTCTTCTACAGCTTCCTCCATGATTCCAACCCAACGACTGTTATCCCCACAGATTCTATAACTGTGGAGGTAGAAAAGAGTTCAGTAGGGAAGGACCAACAATGAAAATGTTCCATGAGGAACACAAATGGTTCGTTAACCAGATTACTTCAATAGGTTTTACCTTAAAAAAAGAAACTATGTACTTCCACATTTACTTTACAAAATCTGTATGAATTATACATATATAATCAGGACTGAACCTACAGTTGAAAATGACATTTGAGACACTATGTGCCTCAACTGGATATCAAATCCAAGACCCTTTGATTAAATGGCAAGGGTGTTTGTTACCACCATATCATTGACAGGCCCAACTTTGCACTAAATTACAACTTATTTATAGAAATATCACATCAGTAAAACATGATATGTCTGTAAATGGTGGGTGACCGACCATGATAATCTTCCCAACTCACTAATTGATTGATTTGCTTTATTTTACTTCACTTTTTGTGCCACTTTTGGCTAATTTGCAATGATGGGGACGAGAGATGACATGATGAATGGACACTCACAAACATATGCCAGGATTTGAACCCAGGACCCCTGGCATAAGAGAGCGCAAGGTGCTAATCACTCCACCAGGGGGGCCAATTTATTTTGAACATTAAGGTTAGGTTAGGCTAGTTAGGTAAAGTGTTGATAGCATCTTCATGTTATTTCTTAAAATTAACATATTTTCCCCCCGTTTCTGGGTAATGAAAATTGCTTACCATTAAATGGTGAAAATGATAATTTACCATTTTTGATAAGATAGGACAGTTAACTTTTCATGGTGAAGGTAATTATGCGTTATCCTTCATTATCAGCTGTTGATTTCTTCTGTGTACGACAAAAAATTCTTCAAACGAGTGGCAAAAGTAGTCCGGGATGCGAAGAATTGGACATGCCATGGTCACATTTCGAGGATAAATATCTCGCTTATTTGCAGTTCCCTCATGTTAAAATCACTTTCAGGTACCTTAAAACATCGAAATCTGCAGACTGGAAAAAAAAAGTTGGAATATTAGAGGGTGTACGGTCGGTCACCAGCCCCTACCTATGCAGTTCGTACTCCGAGGTTGCAGGGGTGAAATGTGTGAAGTCGCAGACGAATCACATGCTACTCACACTAACCACATACAGGATATCTTTCAGCAATCTGCTTAAGGATATTCCTGAACACATCAGTGTCAGTAGGCTAGATCCATACACCTGTCTCCATGCATATAGTCGTCAACATATCACACCAAAAACTTCGAATTTCATAAACCCTCTTTGGTCGACCAAAATCCTTCCACCTGGTTCATACAAACCCCAGTTATCAGATCTCAAAAGTGCATCTTATGCTTAACCATCTTGTGAATGTAAGGGGAAACATTCCCAAGATGGAAAAGACATAAATAGACTGTAATTTTTCGGGGTTTGTGTTAATTATGCTAAGAGAACCAAACCTAAACTAACAACAAAGGCATTCTGCTTTTCCGTCAAAACACGAAAGTGTGTGACTTTTGTGCGATGAGTGAGACCCAAATGCACCACAGGTAGGTCTCTGGCATCAATCACGTTGTGTGTGACGTAATAAATCATACCACATAAAATCGCTAATTACTCATAACGCATTTCTGCGTGCTAAAAACAAGGACAAACGTTCTGAATGGTAATCTTCCCAACCCACTAAAAATTTGCAAATTTCTCATGGGTGCACTGAGGGTCACAATCAGTGACAGGGTAATTGGGGTAAAACTTAATTTCTTGTACAAATGTGTATGTGTGTGTGAGAGAGAGAGTGAAATGGGGGGGGGGGGCAGTAGCTAACTGTTCTATGTCCATTCCCATCTGTCATCATCAATGTTATAGTATTGTCAATATCTTTTACACTAAGGGGCCCCCAAACATTTAACTTGCAGCGTGGTGCACAGGAAACCTCTACACCACTGGCCAGAGTCAAAGGTCCAAGATATGAAAGTGCTCAAAATTGGATGACCCATTATGATTTAAACAGGATTCTTTAATTACACAGTTTTGCTTTAACAAAAAACATTGACAAGATGAAGTCATGCCCTTATCACAAATAACGTAACACCAATATTGCATGAACTTTATTGGCACCAAAAAAATATATAGTTGATAACTTCATCGGTAACGGTTCCGATTGTTTTATGATTTCTCCTAGCACAAAGACTAATTATTGTAGAATTTTGGAAATCATTGTCACACGAAATTTGAACCTTCCTTAAAGTAATGAGCGCTGTTTGGACTCGAAAAAAAGTTATGTTGAAAAAAACAACTTCAAAATTACCTTACGCACTTCTCATGGACAAGATATTCTCCGTCGACAACCGTAGAAGCGTGGGAATGAATGTAG
Organism: Lepisma saccharinum; assembly: GCF_977018435.1. Lineage (NCBI taxonomy): Eukaryota > Metazoa > Arthropoda > Insecta > Zygentoma > Lepismatidae > Lepisma > Lepisma saccharinum. The sequence goes on from NC_139235.1 coordinate 81,706,082, forward strand.
AAGTAAATCGGTAGTAGAATGCATTTAGGGACTTTATTTTAATGCTAAGGGAACCAAACCTAACCTGCCTAACCTAACCACGAAAGCATATATTGAACAAAATATTAAGTGATCGCTAAAACTCCGCAGTATGTGTTAACAGACATAAATCGAAATCAAACCATGTAAAAATTGCATTCGTAGCATGATGAAATCGCAATAAAACGAAAGAAATTTGGGCCCAGGTGTATCCAGTGTCACAGTGGTGTAAGGAAATTACGTTCAACTAACTAGACGGAAAGCGGTGTTAGAGTTCAGAATATACAACAAATGCCTGTCTGCGGCTAGACTGCACAATCAAACCTTGTGTTTTACCGTTTGAAAAGTATAAAAAAAATATTGTGCGCTAATAGTATGTATTTAACACTTCAAATTGCCACTGTGCATTTCTCAATTTGAAGTTACATTTCTATGAAATAATAAAAAAAAATACTACTACATTACTTGCCATAGCTGGTTTCCTTGAACCTAAACACACAGTATTGCCAGGTCGAACTTTGGTTTTCAACGGGAATATATATGCGAATTTCCACTAGCATTCAACCTTTTTAAAATCATGTTTTCATTGAAAGGGACTCTATAGAAAAAGGTGGGGCCGCGGTAGGTCAATTACCCCAGGGGCGGAGCCCGGAATCGGGGAGCGGGGCAATTAATACTACTTTTTTCCACTTCCAATTATTTCCTCACCTTAAATTTTACATTTCTTGAATCCTTGATTCATACCCTTTCCAACGATGTATCAAACATATTTCTTATTAAGAAGGGTCGATTCGACATCCTTACCCTGTCTGCTGCTTTAAACAGTCATTTGATTAGTTAGCACGCACCACGTGACCATACACCATACCTACAATGGTCCGGAAGGTAGTGCAGACACCAAATACACTACTTGACTCGAAATCAACGAACTAGACGACTCAGTGTTGCACCATGCAACCAAGAACGTATTTGTAGGGAAATAAATACTAATTTACTATTTGTCCTATAATATGGAGTTCTTATTTCCGCCGAACTGAAAAGATGACGACTCAATATGGATCAGTTTTGTACTAACAGTATGTGCGAAAATTAATGCATAACAAACAGGAACTTTAGTTTTCATGAACTCAAACTAACTTAAACTAACGGTAATTATGCGATATCGCCCGACCACCTCTAACTCGTTTATTTCGTTAATTTTAGCATTGATACTTACCTATTCTGCATTGCGGAAGATTCTTTAAGGTGAAGTTATGCCTTTTCCCATAAAATGGTGTCAACTTTTCATATTACGAGTCATTATTTGTCTTCCTTGCTCCGCTTGGGTAACTGACAATATGCGTGCACTCGTCATGGATCGTCGTGCTTGTTTTGTCGATTTGGAGTGGGTATGCAGTGTTTCAATCTTCTTAACAGAAAAATACCTACTTTAGTGTTCATTATGTCATCACAAACCATTGATGGATAGCCCCAAAAAACCATTCACGATAGCCCCACAAAGCATTGACGGATAGCTCCCAAAAATGATTCACAATAGCCCCACGAACCATTGACGGATAGCCCCACGAACTATTGATGGATAGCCCCAAAAACCATTCACGGATAGCCCCAAAAACCAATCACGATAGCCCCACGGACCATTTCCGGCAAGGTTAGGTTAGGTAAGCATAGTTAAAAAAAAAGTAACAAAAAGGCACGTTTGGAAACACTGGCAAGACCGCGTGACTTTCGACGCTCGCGCCATCGGCAGGTACATAATGAAAACAACGGCATAATGTTGTTGCTTTACAGAAAATGCAAGTTCCTTACGTAAAAAGTGATTATTTCTTGTTTTGCAGCATTCTATGGTGAAGTTTTCAGTTTCCGGGTAAATGTTTACTATCCATCGGACACCTGTGGGGCTATGCGAGAATGGTGTGTGGGGCTACGAATATTTTTTTCGAAACCAATGTTTGGTAACGATAGTATAAGCCGGAGACGGATTTCTTAAAATTTACAGGAGAAAAGACTAGAAAGTACTTACGGAATTGCATTCTTGAGGACTTTCTGAAGCCGGGGAAATTGTTTTTTAGAATCGTGCAACGTATTTTGCCTGTGAATAAGGTATTTTTCGTCAATCATGCATCTCCGTTGTACGATAGCTCGTGCCGCCATTACCGTCGACTACGTGAATCAAATGTTCCGTGCGTTCGGTTATGTAACCCCCTCACAGTGTAGCAACCACGTGGAAGTTTGACAAGATGACGTGAGAGCGGTTTATTTTTTCCAATGTAAGGTAAGACTCTAGTTTACGTTCTTTTCCTAAGGAATACGTGTCATATATCGTTGGAAAGCTTATTTTGTAAGGAATTCAACAACGTAAATCCCAAAGCGAGCAAAAATTTCCTGAACTTTACGTCCTTATCTGCATGGTGATTGCTTCTTTGAGCTCGCGGTGCGCGATGGTGGTGCGGCACCCGGCATCTCTTCGGGTAAGTACCTTTTTCTTTTTCCACTTTCTTTTCACGATAACCCCACTATCCATTCACGGGGTCGAGGTATGGCTACGAGGTTAGGTTAGACCTGTTAGGTTAGGTTCCATTAGCACTCATTTCACCCCTAAATATGTGCTTCATTATCTAAAAAATTCCTTAGTATGTTCAATTACGCATATCCGGACAACATCGGTTTTACTCTTTCAGGAAATTTTTCCTACCTTTGGGATTTACGTTGTTCAATTCCTTATGAAATAAGCTTTCCAACAATGTATGACACGTATTCCTTAGGAAAAGGACGTAAACTAGAGTGTTATCTTAAATTGGAACAAAAAACCCGCTCACACGTCATCTTGTAAAACTACCGCGTGGTTGCTACACTGTGAGGGTGTTACATAACCGAACGCACGGAACATTTGATTCACGTAGTCGACGGTAATGGCGGCACAAGCTATCGCACAACGGAGATGCATGATTGACGAAAAATACCTTATTTACAGGCAAAATACGTAGCACGATTCTAAAAAACAATATCTCCGGCTTCAGAAAGTCTTCAAGAACACAATTCTGATTAAAATTTCGGTAACCACCAAACGTCTCTAATTCCCTTATTTTCGTATTTTTCACATTGATACTTACATATTCAGCATTCGTAAGGATTCTTCTATTTCGCGTTTCGTTTTTTGCAGGCAAATAATCTCAATTTTCGAAATTTGGAGTATTTTAATTTTCTTCGCTTTTGCTTGCGTTACACGCGATATGGCGGAGAAATCTTGACTAGCATAGTCCATGATCAGTGGTTATGCAGTGTTGCGACCTTCTTCATAGCAAAATATCTAGGTACTAGTATGGAGAATACGTAAGTATGAATGTGGAAAATACGAAAATAAGGGAATTAGAGACGTTTGGTGGTTACTGAAATTTTAATGATATGGATAACAACATAGGCCTTTAGCCTAAAAATAAACTTCAGTCTGCTGACGTCAGAACGCAAGGTAGCAAGAGTGTTGTGCGATAAGTGATTGAAATAAAACAAAGCAACTGAAACCATTGGCGCGTGGATAGGTTAGTAGGGCCACGCAAAGGTTTCAATAGTGAAAAAGACAGCCCCACGAACCATTGGCGCGTGGATAGGTTAGTAGGGCCACGCAAAGGTTTCAATAGTGAAAAAAGATAGCCCCACGAACCATTGGCGCGTGGATAGGTTTAGTAGGGCCACACAAAGGTTTCAATAGTTAAAAATATAGCCCCACGAACCATTGGCGCGTGGATAGGTTAGTAGGGCCACGCAAAGGTTTCAATAGTTAAAAAGATAGCCCCACGAACCATTGGCGCTAGCCCCACAAACCACTGGAGCGTGGATAGGTTAGTAGGGCCACGCAAAGGTTTCAATAGTGAAAAAGATAGCCCCACGAACCATTGGCGCTAGCCCCACGAACCATTGGCACGTGGATAGGTTAGTAGAGCCACGCAAAGGTTTCAATAGTTAAAAATATAGCCCCACAAACCACTGGCACGTGGATAGGTTAGTAGGGTCACGCAAAGGTTTCAATAGTGAAAAAGATAGCCCCACGAACCATTGGCGCTAGCCCCACGAAGCATTGGCACGTGGATAGGTTAGTAGGGCCACGCAAAGGTTTCAATAGTTAAAAATTGGTTTCGAAAAAAATATTCGTAGCCCCACACACCATTCTCGGATAGCCCCACGAACCATTGGCGCTAGCCCCACGAACGATTCACGGATAGCCCCATGAACCATTTACGGATAGCCCCACGAACCATTCATAAATAGCCCCACGAACCATTCACGGATAGCCCCATGAACCATTCACAGATAGCCCCACGAACCATTCACGGATAGCCCCACGAACCATACATAAATAGCCCACGAACCATTCATAAATAGCCTTAGAGATACTGGGCGAAAGGGGGGGGGGTTATAGCCCCCATCAACCTCACATTGAGCACGCCACTGATCCTGTGCACGTCATGTTGTCGCAAGTTTGTAATCAGAAATGATGAACAGTAACTCACGTTTATTTACGTTCTAGAACTGTTACACAGTTACAAAACCGCGTATTTGGAAACACTGACCGGTTGTTACGTCATGAAACGCTCGCAAATATTTGGTTCACGTAGTAGACGGACATCAAGGGAACAGCTTTCGTGCATTGGAGTGACATTAATGTCGAAAATTACATGATTTACCGGCAAAAAAATTTCAACGAGGTGAAAATAAACTTCCAAGACCTTCCTAATGTATAAATAAACCCATTTCGGTAAGTACTTTCTCCTGTAAAATTGAAGAAATACGTTTTGGGGATACGAAAATTTTACCCAATTCTGTAAGTACTTTCTCGTCTTTTCTCCTGTAAATTTTAAGAAATCCGTCTCCGGCTTATACTACTGTTACCAAAAAGAACGCTTTTTTGATGGGAAAAAAAAAAGTGATCCCCAGCTTGAAAAATCTTCCGCTATGCATATGAGGTAAGTAGCAATGATTTTTTATTTGAAAACAAACGAGTTTAATGTGTCTCCGGCTTATACTACTGTTACCCAATGTTTAACTAATGTAACCTATGAGTGACCCTACCTAACCTAACCTTACCGGAAATGGTTCGTGGGGCCATGTACGAAATCTGTCCGAAGGATAGTAAACAAGTACCCTTTTTTGTTACATCTACTATTCTACATACCTCGTGTATTGTACGCTGCGATGCCAAGGGTCCCGGGTTCGAATCCCGGTCGGGTATGGTTGTTTGTGAATGTCCATTTTCATCCATTTCATCACTCATCCCCATCTTCGCAAATTAGCCAAGAGGCACAAAACGCGAAGTAAAATAAACTAAATCAATCAATCGTGTATTGTAACGTAAAGGATAACATAAAGTGTGAATTCGCCAGCATATACTTCCACGACATTTCGATTTTCTAACAATTTCCAACTACAACCCCTTGAATTTCGAACTACCTCCTCCTTGCTTGCTTGCTTGGTTTCATTAATGGCCTTCACCTGTTTTGGTGACTTTTGGCCAAGTTGAGACTCTCACTTTTCTTCTTAAGTTCTTTTTTTTTTTTTTTCGATCTAAATTGTGTTAGGTAGTTCTGTTAGTTGATTCTAGAACGATCACACAGTTTGAGAATGTTAGTATACAGTTAAACATTTACTATTCTTCACTCCTTCGAGGCACACCGAGGAGACTTCTTACTGGGTATCTTGTGCCCTGGTGGGGATGAGAAAAAACAAAATTGTAGACAAATTATATACACAGGGTTACATTGTTTTACATAAATGTCCGTGTTGTATTTTTTTTTTCCCTTATTATATGGTGATTTGGGATTTCTTTATAAACTTACTAATACTGTTTAGGATGTGTGGGTTTTGTGTAAAAATAAGTGTATTTAGTTCAGTGGGTGTTGGAATTTTCAGTTGAGTTAATCTTTCAATGAGTATGTCTCTTTCGTGTTGATGAAAGATGCATTCAAACATCATGTGTTCTATGGATCCAATTGCCTCTCCACACTGACATAAATTTGTGGGCCATTGTCCTATTCGATGTAAGAATTCGGGTGTTCGGATGTGTCGAGTCCGTAATCTGGTAATGAGAATTTTTGTCGTTCGGGGTAGGTTTAGTTCATACCACCAAGGTTGGTCCTTTATGGTTGGATAGAATTGGTGGTGTTTCTTACCTGTTGTTTGGGATAAAATGTCGTATTGGTTTTGCCATTCTTCCTTTATTTTTTGTTTAGCTCTTGGTAATAGTGTCGTATATGGTAGAGGTAGTGTTTTACAATTTTTTCCATTGGTAGCTTTGGCTAATTTATCTGCATATTCGTTTCCTGGAAACCATGGGTGATGGCCTGGTATCCATTGTAACCTGACTGTTCTACCTGCCCTCTGTAATTGTGTTAATATTCTTATTATTTGGCAACAATAATAGTTAAGGGACATATTTATAGGGTTTTGTAAAGCTTGTAGGGCTGACTGGGAGTCAGTTAGTATCACGACGGTGGTGTAGTCTGTGTGACATATGTATATCATAGCTTGAAGAATCCCATAAACTTCTGCATCAAATATTGTGAACTGTATTGGTAAGCTAAAGTTCTGGCTGTTGGTGGTTGCTTCATCATAATATGCACTGCCTACATATTCTGGTGTTTTGGATCCATCAGTGTATATACATTTATATCCTGGATACTGCTCCAAAATTTCTTGACTGTGGTTATACCTGGTTAAATTTATGTGTGGATGGTAATTGTATGGTATGTCGAATAAGAAAATTGGGGGTGAGGTTGTTTGAATTATTTGTGTTATCTCTGCTCTATGTTGTATCCATGCTTGCAAAAGTGGTGATCGTGAGTGTTTGACTGTGCGGATTCCAGTGTTACACATTTGTGTTTGTTTGCTAAGTGTGTTTGTAAATGGATTGTATTGTTTCCCATGAGTTTTGAATAGATATTTTGTTGCTAACCATTTTATTCGTAGGTTATATGGTGGCTCTCCTGTAGCTGCATGTATGATTTGTCTAGGAGTTGTTTTCATCATACGTGTGCATATACGTAATATCTGTCGTTGTTGTGTTTCTAATCTGTTGATGTGTGTGGGTGCTGCACTACCATAAAGTATAGCTCCGTAATCAAGTTTAGCTCTGTAATAATTTTTATAAAATAATAATAGCGTGTCAGGGTCAGCTCCCCATTCTAATTTGCTCACTGCTTTAAATTGTTGTATGATCTTTTCACCTTTTTCATGTATGTCTTTAATATGTTCTTTCCATTGCAATTTGGTATCTAGCTTCAGTCCCAAATTTTTAACTATAGTTTCTGGGGGGATACCCGTTACTTGTCTGAGGTTTGGGAAATTTTGGTGTATTTTCTTCCTAGTAAAATAGAGATATGCTGATTTGGATGATGATATCTCCATTCCATTTTCCCTCATCCATGTTAAAATGCTATTGTAAAAGCTAACTGCTCTGCGTTCGCATTCTTCTGCTGTTTTCCCTATGATTAGGCAACTGAAATCATCTGCATATTGTATGATTTTTGTATAATCCGATTGAAGTTTGTGTAGATCTCTGGTGTAGATATTAAAACATAATGGGCTCAGTTTACTTCCTTGAGGCAATCCTTGCCTTATCGTGTATGGTCCTTTGTAGCCTGTGGTAAATTTGAAATATATGTTTCTATGTGTTAGTAAGTTTATTAAAGTCTGTTTATAAATAGATGAAATAGGTGTGTCTTGTATTTTTTTCTCCAGCACATTTAGTTGCACATTGTCATATGCTCCTTGTATATCTAAGAAGAAAACTATTGCATGTTGATTTTGTAAAAATGTATTTCTAATGTATTGTATTAATATTGTTAATGCATCTATGCAGCTATATCCCTTACGGAAACCTAGCTGGTGGTTATGAAAGAATTTTTGTTTTTCTAGTTGCCATGCAATTCGATTGTGTAATATGTGTTCGAATTGTTTGGTAATACAAGAAATTAATGAGATTGGCCGATAGGATCCTACTTCGTTTGGGTTTTTGTTTGGTTTTAATATGGGAAGTATGATATGTTTTCTCCATTCTTCCGGAATATTTCCTGTGTTCAGTATACTCGTAAAAATTGTGCGCAGATGGTGTTTTATGATAGGTGATAGTTCTCTGAGGCTATTATAATCAATGCCATCCCAACCAGGGGCGGTGTTTTTTGGTCTGTTCAAGGTTTCTTGTAATTCTAATTCATCAATTTCTTTTTGTTCTGTTTGTCTATTCCTTTGTAGATCTTTTTTCGTCTTTTCGAAGGGAACTGTTGGTGGAGTGAATTTAGTAATGAATTCTTCTTGCCATTCATTATTAATAGGTAATTGTGTGTTTTGTCTTGCTTTAGTTATGCTTTTAATTCTGTTCCAAACTTCTGATATTGATGTGTCTTTGGAAAGGCTTGAGCAAAAATCTCTCCATGCTATGCGTTTGGCTGCCTTAAATGTTTTTCTTGCCTGCGCTTTGGTTTGTTGTACTTTTATCCAATTTTGTGGTGTGGAATTGTATTTAAAAGTATGAAACGCTGCTACACGGATTCTCTTGGCCCGCGTACATTCTCTTGTCCACCAATAGATGGATGGATATATTATTGTTGGGCGTGGTAGTTTGTGTGCTTGTAAGATGTTTAGTGTTTGGAATATCAACTGTTGTAGTGTACTGTATGTGATGTCTCTTTGTGTGTTGTGTTCGTGTATTATAATTTTGGATTCCAAGATGGTATTGAATTCTTTCCAGTTGATCTGTGAGGTTTTCCAGTGATATATATCTGGATGCGTTAAGTTGGCTTGTAATGTTGGTCCCTCGATTGTTTGTATGAGACACGGGAAATGATCGCTGCCATGAGGCTCTGAGGTAATATCCCAAGATAGTTTAGTTGCTATTTGAGTAGTAGTAAACGTCAAATCTATTGCTGAGCTATGTAAGCCAGAATGGCTTAGGTAAGTGTGTTTTCCATTGTTTATACATGTGAGATCGCATTCTGTAGCCCATTCAGTAATTGTTTGGCCTAGATTATCCGCTGTTGGGTGGCCCCACAGGGGGTGATGAGCATTGAAATCTCCCACGTATATGACGGGGTTATTTACTTGTTGGTGTAAGTCTGTGAATACTTTCAAAGGAAGTTTTTGGTTATTGGGATGAGAATGTATATAGATATTTATGATTGTAATTTGTTTTTTTCCCATAATACATGTAATTCCCATTAGTTCCATAGGGAAATTTTGGGATGTGATTTGTGGTTGCATGATGGGGAAATGTTGCGCTTGGACCGTATGGTGTATCATTATAATTATTCCTCTGTCCGATGCCTGCCACTGAGGGGCGTATGTTATATAACCCTTAATTGTATATTTTCTGTCCTTTTTCCCCCAAGCTTCTTGTAAACAAATAACTTTGGGCTGGTATTTGGTGACTAAAAATAGTAGTTCTTCCCATTTTGCTGATGTCGATTGTATATTCCAGGACAAAATAAATATGTCAGTAGGAGAGGCTTTGGAATGTAGGATTGTATTATGTGGTTTCGCCATTAGTAAGTAAAGTTATGATTAGCTGCATTAGATGTTGTAATAGTTGTCTCATTTCTGGAATGGTTAATAGTTGCTGATTTTGTAACATGGTTCCTATGAGGTTGTTTAATTGGGTTAGGGTGTCATGCAGAATATTTGGTTGTATAGTGGGACGTATAGTGTGTGTAGTGTCTGTGTGTACTTGTTTTGTCTGTAGTGTGTTTGATGTTGGATTGATAGGTTTTTCCTTTTCTCTATGATGTGAGGTTGTGGGTTGTTCTTCTGACTGAATCTGTTGTGGTATACAATCTTTCTGTTGGGTGGTTTGTTCTATAGGTGTTGGTGGGTGTTGAAGTCGGAAATTGGGTCCCCATTTTTTTATGCTTGTAGCATATGAGCGATCTGTTACAGGTGGTATGGCTTTCCAGCACGTAACATATGTGTCTTGTCGTCTCGGTCTATTGTCATGTTCTGTGGGTTGTGGAGGAATAATTTCTTTTCGTTGTAGTGGTTCTGTTCTACTATCCTTACTCAGTGGGGGAAAACATGTGGAGTTAGTGGTTGGTGGGGGTGCATTTTGAAAATTTGGGTTGTAATATCTTCTTTTTGCTTGTTGGTATGATAGATTTTCGTACGCCATTAATCTTGCTATTTCTCGTTCAATTTCCCACATGTTGCATATTTTTTCATTGGCGGAATGTACCCCCCCGCAGTGGATGCATTTCTGGATGCACAAGTTCGATTCGTTGTGTTCCAGATTACCACACCTGGGACATTTTGGCTTGCTCTTGCACTGCTTTTTTAGATGTCCAAATAGGTAACATTGTGTGCATTGTTTTACATTTGGAACGCTAGGTGTAACTTGTACCCTATGTTTGAGAATGTATAGGTATTTCGGTAGGGTCTGTCCTTGGAAAGTAATTTTAATCATTCGGATGGGTTCATACTTTGTTTGTTCCGTTTCTGTATTGTATATGCGTCTGGTCATTCTTTCTATTTTGAGTATAGGTATTGTTGTTTCTATTGATTCATTAATCTCGTCTTCAGAGAATTCTAAATCTATTCCATATACGATCCCTTCCCTTTGTGTGGTGCCGTATGGGATATGTGCTGTAATGCTATTTTTAGTTAAGAAAAGGTGATCCTGGGTGAATTGATTAGCGGTATCCCTATTTTTGAAGAAAATTTTGTATCTATTGTTTCCTACTTGTATTGTTGTATTTATGTTGTCATGAAATGGTTTTAACATTTTGCCTAATTTCAAGCCTGTGAAATTTCCTTGAAATGTTGGCACAGGTTCCACCATAACTATGTATGGTCCAGGATGGGAATTATAATACAAGTTAGTTGGACGTACTTGGTTTCGCTTAGTAATGTTTTCACTATTATTGGTAGGACTACGTCCTCGTTTTTGTGTAACTCTGGTGTTACTACTATGTGTGTCCATGCTGTTGTCATCGTCTGGAATAATACTTAGTATCGCTTGTTTCAGTATGTCATTATTTTGGTTAGATGTCATTGTTAATGCGTAGGGGATAATATCCCCAAAATTGTGGAAATGTTATACTATTATCTATATGTATTTTAGATCGAAAAAATATACTTATCAATCCACGTTCTCTACGAATTCTTCTCTTACTCGGTACTTTCACGGTCAACGATGTGTATGCGTCGACCATTTGCCAAGCTGTGACCTCCTCCTCTTTGTACCATATTGCCTCCCTGGATCAGAGTTGCCATAGCCAGTAAGCACAATTTACCTTTTGAAGATACAAAATTCCCCTTATCCATCCAAAGTTTCCCTTTATCTCACAAAAATTTAAATCGGGATCATGTGCTTTTAATATTCTGCTAAGGGAAGTATTATTTAGGGGGGATAGAGCCCAGTTATTAAGTTTTAAATTGTCAGGCGAATTCTTGTGGGGAGATAAAGCCTTATATTTGTTTTAGTGGGGGGGACATTATAGATCTCTTGACTATCAATGTTAAGTCTGAGGCTGTGTCCGAAAGCTGCAAGACCATACTTGAAGCGAGCATACTTCGAGAGCATACTCGCAGTGCGGTCTTGAAGCCTGGAAGCGGAAAGCTTTCGAACTGCACTTCGACTGCAGCGCCAGCACAAGTGAGGATTGCAACAAAAGTTGCTTCGAAACTAAAATTATCAAACATCGACTGTATGTGTCACTCTTGTTTTCCGTGAACAACACACACATGACTCGGCGTGCAGTTTATATAACACAGCACGTTATTAATTATAGAAATATGAAAGAAATTTGCTCTTTCAAATTAATTTTCACACATTCCGCAACATGGTTTACGATCGCGGAAAAAGAAATTGTTTTCTCACTTTTAAACACTTCTCACTATAGAAGAAAGAAACCACGCATATATGAATAAAACCAATAAATAAAATTACATAGTATTTTAAAAACTTGTTTACTTACATTTCCACACAATGGAAGAACTACAACTACCAGCTGATTGATTTCCGACGTCCATTTTTTTTAACAAATGAAAAGCAAGCACAGATCGCAAGTGTGCACTGCTCGTGTGCTGCGTGCTCTGGTCTTGTACACTCGTTTGCTTGGCGCTTTCGAACTGCACTAGGTGACGTCACTTCCGTCAAGACTGTACTTCAAGTATGTACTTTGTACCTTTTGGACACAGCCTTAGATTCAGTGGCGAAGCGTAGAGTTCCTAGCAGGGTAGGCACAGAAGTGCGATAATTTCCATTAGTTGCTTAAATCTGTAAAAAGAAAGGGAGGGGGGGGCTATGTCATGGAGAGTGGTTCAATGTCTCTCCAGACCGCTTCTTTACTTGCCAGTGGCGTGAAGTTTTCAAAAGTGTTGTTACCGGCCATCAGCACGATAATTATGTCTTAGACGTTCTCCCCCACCCACCAGATGTCATCGATCTAGATTTTTGTTCATTTCTGTTTTTTTATTTGTTTGTATTTTTCAACCCCTGATTTATGCACGGACCTCCAGAAAGAACTACCAATCATGAGACATCGCGAAAATCCAACGAATAGTGCTTGAGCCCTGTTGTCAATTCATCACTTTTTTCTAAATTTATTTATTTATTTTGCAATTGAGGTGAAAAGGGCTAGAAGAACCCCAGTCAGTCTGACGTTTGTGCCGTGAGCAGACGACAGAATTCCGCACTTTCAGCGACTGTCAGTTTGGTATGTTCTATTGCTGCCAACTTAGATTTTGTAGCAAGACTTCCTCGCACCGAGGAAAACACCATTGTTATCTGTTGTCTAACTAAAGGAATGGTTGTAGTTAATTCCAGTCTTGGCTTTCTAAATAAATGAATTTCTGACACCTGTATGTGCAAGTAAACATAATTTAAATTTTGGATATTTTCGTCTCATTTGTTCTGATCTATGCTAATCGTGACGATGAGAATGTATGGAGAATGAATTAAAGATGACCAGGAAACATTGACATGACCACAATTAGGTCACCTGGCTTCGTAACGTGTTAGGATGACGACTACGGGGCTTTCAAGAAAAAACATAAGTAAAGGTGACCTCTCTCATTCAGTGTGTATACTTCGCATCCTAGTTTGTTCTACCCCTTGTGTTAGTAGACACCTTTACGTGATAACAGAACATAGGATCCTTGTTTGGGACCCGGCAACACGACAGGTTACTATGTAACATATAAACAGGTTATAATAAATGTAGTTGCTTGAGAGAATAGAATCCCAATTTTAGGCGCAATTTAGCTCTTTTCTGCCAATCCAATGTGACAACACTGGCCTGTTCCGCCAGACCTGAAACAGACATGGCCCGCGCAATAACCCCATAACCCTCTTTGTCCTAAACCCAAAAAAGTCTTCCCTTGCATTGTACTTTATTTTGCCGCCCTCTTCTCTTGTTATCCCTTCAGGGTAAACGAAACTGCCTACCTCTTCGCTTGTGTCGGCTGCATAAAAAAATATCTGCTTGTAATATTTATTCAACGACAGTGTTAACGCATTAAATAACGTTTCAACAACTTTGAATTTTTTAAAATATTTTGCTGTCACTTGCCACTGCTACTTGCAAAGGAAAATATACTTGAAAACATTTTAGAAATGATTGTTATAAGAAGGAAACATGAAAGACCAAAAGTGGGTCCTACCTTACCGATGATTACATCTTCACTCAATTAAGAACTCGATTGTTCTTGCATTTCAGTCCAGCACTTCTTGCATAAATGTGATCGCTGCACACGACACCAATCAAAAACAAAGCTCTACCGCCACGAACCTCGCGCTCCGAGCCAAGCGCCAAGCTCCCTTCTAGCGTCGTGAGCAGGAGGCAAGTTTTCCCAGAGGGTGAACGAGCGGGAGAATCCCCGTTTACGATAAAAATAAATTATTCTATTCCCAGTGAAAGTAAAACTACTTTGTAAATATAAGGCGTAACTATCATTTTAATTTACGTAATTTGGTATGAAGACTTACTTTACAAATATAAGTTCTTTGGACTTTCTGTTTACGCTACGGTGTTGGGTGAATCGACAAGACCATCAGCACTCTGACCAGAAAACGAAGTCAGAACTACAGTACTCCGTAATTTTCAATTTCACTTACACTTGTCGATGAAAGGAAGGAAAACCTAAGTTTCGTACAAAATATGGAGAATGTACAATGAAATAGAAGTCTCTCTGCACGAACACAGGCTAATGTTTATAAAAAATGCCGGTACACCACAAATTTCCAACCCTGGCGGAAATGCAGTGTTGCTGATATGCTGTTCGTCCTAGTGGGTAACACCGCGAGGCCGGCCTCAGGAGCACGTTATAAGCATACGTACAGTACTCGTAAGATTAGGCTTCCCCCATATACGACCGTAGGACGGAATGTGAAGAGAAGAGGCCCCAGCAAATGTGCCTCACTCCGTGGAAAGTTCGTATACTGGACAGGGTTAGAATTTTTTTGTAATTATCATAAATGAAAATTCCAAACTTTTCCATTGCATTACATATGTTTTGACGAAATAAGTAAATACACCTTTAAAAGAGTAATGGCGAGGGTAGGCCCGGCCTCCTGGCCTCATAGGACGCTTCGCCACTGCTTAGATTATCACGAAAATTCCACTAGGGAAAGGGGTGAGGTTGAGCATTAAATTTGAGGTGGGAACTCTCTAGAGGGGATATGCAGATATTGGATATCAATAGATTGGCACAGAATTTCTATAGTGAGGGAGGATCGAACTTTTCGCGGGGGAGGGGGCAATATTTCGAGCATTGATTTAAAATTCGTGAGATGATCATCATTAGACTGACATTTTATACTATTTGGAAGTCGCGTGGTATCGAGTGAATTTTACTCTGAATTATTCACCAAGCCATAACCATCCGCCTTTGTCCTTTCACTCCTAAAACAAACATCGGATACATGGAAAAGTAGTGAAGTAAAATATAGCACCGACTACTAAACAAGATGACCACGGTTAACTAATCGTTATTTTACGTCACTTTTCTGTCACTTTAGGATAATGAGGATGAGTGATGGCTAGACACAGCATTAGCTACGGGGAAAGGCAAAGGGGCGCCCGGAGGCAAATTGAGCACTGAAGGAGCAAAAAGAGAAACATTTGGAAGGAGTAACGGTCTCGGCCCCTTGTGACAAAATTGACTATTATTGCCAGTTTCGAAACAAATACCCTAAAAATTTTCTTGTCCGCTTCGATCTTAATGCTACTTGCAGTGTACAAGGGCGGATGGAAGGATGAGGGAACAGGGCGCTGGAAGTGATCTCTCCTGAAAACCTGAATTATTTTTTACCGATAACGGTAGATAATTTTCATGGTTCACATTTGGGGAATATACTTATTATACACGATAAAGTAATAATGAGTTTCTGATTGTCTCAGCATTTACTTTATATTGTACCACTTTTCCACCCCATTTCTTAGTGATGCACCCTTTTCGTTTTGGGGGCCCTGTGAAAGTATTGACGCCAAATCAAATTAAATTTATATTCTTAAGGTGCGTTGCAAAATGATAAGAACGGTATGGAATTTGAACATATCGTGGGAACGAAAAGGAAACAGGAAACAAAAGTGATGCAAACTGACGGAGAGAGGAAAGCATGTTATGAGAAACGTGGTACTGTTCAGGGAGACGTGTATGTGTAACAGCAGGCAAGGTCGAAGTCAAAAGAGCGTTGCAAAATGATAAGAACGGAGTGCGGTTACCCCAGCAGATGTCGTTGCCAGTGGCTACAGAAGGCGCTGTTTCAGCTAGCGTGCAGATCGCGATGTATTCATGCCCTGTTGAGGAGTACGCCAGCATTGATGAAGCTGCAGAATGGGCCGTCGAGCAAGATTGTCGGAACGTGAAAAGGGGCAGATATTGGCATATAAGGAAGAGGGAGTGTCTTCGAATGAGATTGCACGCCGAATTTGTCACAGCGCCTGTGTGGTGAACAATTTCCTAAAACTTGGAAACAGGTATGGAATGAAGAAAGCACCGGGAAGGCCGCGGAAATTGACGCCCCGAGAGGAACGTGACGTCCTGAGGAAGCTGGCTACTGGTGAAACATCCCTCAGACAGTTGGCTCGTGATCCTCACATTCATGTGCATCAATCAACGCTATCACGGGCTGTGAAACGTAGCAATCGTCTCCGATATCACAAGGCCAAACGACGGCCACGACTCACAGCACAACACAAGAAGCGTCGCGTGTCCTGGGCCAACATGCACATGCCGTGGAAGGAGGAATGGTGGCGGCGGGTAATTTTCAGTGATGAAAAGAAATTCAATTTGGATGGTCCCGATGGTTGGAGATACTATTGGCATGGTCTCCGCAAAGAGGAAAAGATCTTCTCCAAGAGATAACAAGGAGGACAGTCTGTAATGGTGTGGGGTGGGTTTGGTTATCATGGGAAAACGAATCTCGCCTTTCCCACAGGCCGTATGAATGCGCTCGGATACCAAAACGTCCTAACGGACAATCTATTGCCATTTGCCAATGGCATTGGTGGCGATCAGTGGCGTTTTCATAAAGACAACGCCACTATACACACTGCTGAGCCCACTATCTTCTGGTTTCTTGACAGGAATGTGCATGTCATTGATTGACCTGCGATTTACCCTGACACTAACCTCATGGAAAACCTGTGGGTTCTTCTGTGCCGTTCAGTGTACGCCAATGGAACCCAGTACAACAACGTTCATAACCTGAGAAATGCTATCGTTGCTGCATGGGATGCCCTTGATGCGAATCTATTGAAAACGCTGGTGGACAGCATGTATAATCGGGTCTTCAAAATGGTGTACTGGACTGGTTCGTGTATTGGCTATCAAAGCAGTTCTGGGATGCCGTTCTTATCATTTTGCAACAGTAAACATGGTCACTTTTAAGGTTCGTTGCTTTGTACCTTCTCCTTGCCTGCACATGACTTATGGTCAACACGTTTTCTCTTTCTGTACATTAGGTGAGCATTCTAATGTGCTGTGTGCCTGTACCTGCAACTTAGTAAACTTGTCACACTTACTTTTTCATTTGTTGTTATCATTTTGCAACGCACCTTACAAGTTTGCAAAGAAATAGATATCGATTTTTCTGATCGCTTCGCTCGCAATTATCCGTGTTTGAGGTCTTGGTAAGATGATTGTGAAGGATTATGCTACAGCTGCATTACGATTTGATTTAATTTTTGTTATTTAGTGTCGATTTTCTGCCACTTTTGGCAACACTGAGAATGAGTGATGATATGACGAAATTGATGAAGGGACACTTCACAAAGAACACCGATGCCCAGCCCGGAATTCGAATCTGGGGTCCCTGGCGTCGTAGCGCGCTGTACTAACCACTCCGCCACGAAGATCAGATGCTGCATTACGAGACATGTACAATATTCTTGATGTTGAATATTAACACGACTTTTAAAAATATAATTCTTAGTGTTTACATACTACTATACGAGGATTGATTTCATATTTTAGTAAATTTTCAGGAGATGATGCCGCAGTTCATTAGGCGAATAGATCACTTTCCCAACGGCCCAAAAATTGCAAACCAGTTTTGGTTAAGACAACTGCAGTACGAAATTTGGTGTGCCCCTCTGGCGTATGCAGGGTTTGAGAAGGGGGGAACTGATGGTGCTGCAGCTCTGAAATTTTTAGAAAATAAAATTTTTCAAATGAAAGTAGTAAAGAAATTGGGAAGAGGCAAAAAAAAAAGAGACCCCCGATTAACATTTTTGGCTTTGAAAAACTTTTAAAACTAAGGTAAAAATTATATTTACATAATAGTTTATATTTAATCCCGTCTTCTCCCAGAAAACAGCTATGTGATATCTACCATTACAATTCCAGCCCCCCGCGAAAAGAAATCCTGCGTACGCCAGTGGTGTACCCAGTTACATTTTTATATCTTATCATTAAGTTGCGGTTTTTTAAAACCTTTATTACCTGTATGAAAACAATGCTTATACATATAATTCATGTTCTGGAATTTCAAATTATCTAACCAATGAGTGTGCTAGCTTTCTGCGTGTAGAAAATTTACAACATTTTAAGATAAAATTGTCGATCACTGGACAGGCTATTTCATTCAAATTCATATCTGTTATAAATTTTGGGGGGTTATGATGAACGAATTTGGGGGCTGCGTGTCCAGGGTCTTGAGGGGAATTCCCTCGGTGTGATTACAATGATTGTAAACTAGTGAAGGGGCAGGGAGGGGTCCGGACCTCCCGGAGAGGTATTGTGGCAGGTCAAGGTGGCCCGGATCCCCAAACCCTTCACTAGTTTACCATACTTCTCCGTGGGGGAGATGGGGCAGACCAACTATGGGTGCGTTCCGAATGGACCATATTAGTCTGACGTCACAACAAATAAAAACGTGTTTTTTTTCCCTATCCAAATCCATTGTTTCCCATTGCAAAGGGTAACTTTAAGAATCGTGACACCAGTTGCCAGTGCCGGCGATTGCGTTCCAAAACTGGGGGAGTGGGGGCCAAAGACAAAATATTTCCCTTTGTAGATAAGGTTTAGCATAGTGCGAGGGCAAAAGTGGCGAAAAATGTGGGGCAATTGCCCCCTCTCGCCTCCCTAATCGCCGCTACTGCCAGTTAGGAAACCAAATTGTGATGTGCATCGTACATCAATGTAAAGATGAGTTTTCGGAGAATTGAAGCTACCCCTTGCGATGGAAAATCCCATTGATTTGGACAGAAAAACACGTTGGCGCGTTGTTTAGTTAGACTAAAATCCTGGTTTGTCGTCTGCTGTGACGTCACCAGTAATATGACCCATTCAAAGTTCCCTATGAATTCAAAGGGGCGCGTTCCGAAAGTCGCACGACTTTAACGCGTTAAACGAGTTATGGCAACTGACCGTTCCATAAGTGCTCTCGTGCCTTTTGTGAGGTTCGTTATGCCGTTCCAAAAGTCCCTTTTCGTGCCCTTAGTGCGAGAACGAACTTCATCATACGTGAGATTCGCAGGATTCAATCATAAAAGGAAATATTTTGTTCAAGTAAATATGTCAAAACATTCACTACACTTGTAATAATAAGGATTATCATTATCGGGTAATCATATTTGTCACGTACAAATCTCATCGCTGCTACTTTTCCCTTTATCGAGAAGCGAACAAAAACAATGAACATTCGGAAACCACAGACAAAAACCTTACCTTTGGCAAACTTACAGATTATCTTCACATGGCCCAACTTAGCCCTGATTGGCTGTTGCACGGAAAGCCATTTGCAATTAGGGCACGGTCTATTCGTCAAAACCAGTCAAGCAGTCAGCCATGATTTCCACCCAGTACAGTGCCAACTAGGGCATTCCTACTGGAAATCCAGTTCCTTGTGCTTCGGTCTTAACTTCCGTTCGATTCGTGCGTTTCGTTATGACTTCCTGAACGCATCCAAAGGTGAATGGAGGAGAACTATCACCTCCTGGCAGGCACGTAGCCAGGGGAAGTGCTCAGGGGGCTGAATGAGATAATGAAATATCTAGAGGACAAAAACGTCCGTAGCCATTTGTGACGGAAAGGAACGGAAAGGTTCCGCCATTTCGAGCTCTGATATAGGTTCGTTTAGCTTCTGTGCATAAAATTGCCTTTAAAGCTGATTTTAGTATCTTGCTCTTATAATACAGGGTGTACACGATGAACCTCCGGGGTTTTGAAGTTATGGGAAATTAAAACGAACACACCTGCACATCTTTTGGTAATTTTATTGCAAAGAGCAACTCAAAAAGTTTCTTACAAAAAATTACCACACTTCTATGCGAGCACCTTTAATGACACGAAGAATGTCCGGCCGGTATTACACTTCGCGCAGCAGCACGTCGTCGGGGATGGTATCAATGGTAGCAACAATTCGGTTACGCAAAGCATTCACGTTTGGCACCTTCGTTGAGTAAACTGCGTCCTTATCATTCCCCCAGAGGAAGAAGTCTAGAGGAGAGATATTTGGGCTACGTGGTGGCCAGGGGATAGGGCTCAACTGTCTCGTCGGAGACGCATGGAGTTCCTCTCCCTGGCTTCTTCAACACACTCCCCGTTTCCAGAAAACTTCTGTACCATGTCCATTGGCGGCGTTTTGTTAAAGACACGCCGAAACTTACGCTGCACCGTAACAATTGATTTTGACTCTGCAAACCATACCACAGCATGTTTGATTTTCCGGTAAATATGCGATATCGCCCGAACGGATTTCTTCAAATTTACAGGAGAAACTACTTGCTGGAATCAGTTTCTGTAGCATTGTCGAAGTTCTTGGAGGTATTTTCTTTCGCGGAAACTGAAAACTTCACCATAGAATGCTGCAGAACAAGAAATAATCACCTTTTATGTAAGGAACTTGCATTTTCTGACAACATTATGGCGTTGTTTCCATTATGTACCTGCAGATGGCGCGAGCGTCGAAAGTCACGCGGTCTCGCCAGTGTTTCCAAACATGCCTTTTTCTTACGAGATTTTTTTTAACTATGCTTACCTAACCTAACCTTGCCGGAAATGGTCCGTGGGGCTATCGTGAATGGTTTTTGGGGCTATCCGTCAATGGTTCGTGGGGCTATCGTGAATAATTTTTGGGGCTATCGTGGATGGTTTTTTGGGGCTATCCGTCAATGGTTTGTGATGACATAATGAACACTAACGCACAAACTTGAGCGTATATTGCACCAAATACAAGAGACTGAATTATTGTAACTTTATTTTCTGATTTTTAACATTGCGTCGAAACCCCGGAGGTTCATCGTGTACACCCTGTATGTATGTATCTCTAACAGTACCATGCATTAATAGCCACATATTATTTTGTTTTCTTCTAAGACAAGAGGCATATGAGGTTCACAACAAATTTCGGAATGAATGAAGTCATTGCCTCTTGCTTAGGCTATTTCAATAATTTTGGTAACACTCATCGGAATGATTACAGCGCAATAATAAATAAACTCGTTGTTCCATTATTACTCAACGTAACTGTTCCTAATGGAATTGTTCAATTAAACGGATCTCAAGAAACTGAGAACACTTGACTTTTAATCTAATTTTCTCGTCATGTTTAGAGCACGCTTGAAGGACGTCAAGACATTTTAATATCCATGATTCCTTGCGAATGAGGAGAAGGTGGGGGAGCCAGTGTTGCAATACTCGTTGACGGAGCTTGTCACATTTAATAAGCATTAATGTGATCAATCTTCCTTCAATGCCAAAAGCAATTGCTACAACGTTCTGAAACTGGTTTCGCCATTCGTAGCATCAAGGGACATGAACGAAATTATTAATAGTTTTCAACACTTTTTTTTTCAAAAATTTGCATTTCAACATTACTTCCGCAACCGTGTTGTTCGGCTACTCGAAATAGCTGAAGCAATGTACAGAAATCGCTTTCAAGTCACGTCAAAATATGCGTTTAACCCAGGGTTGCTGTCCAGGATTTTTCGGGACAGTCCCATATCATTTGTTCCGGTGTCCCGAAAAATTCCTTCGGGAGACGCACTGCTATCTCTGTTCGTGTAAGTCACACGTTAGGGGCACCACTTCTTTAATGCCACCTGTGTTTTGGGTGCATTCTGTATACCACGGCTAACTGTAGGGTTATGGGTTATTTTCTTTGGAATGCGAATCAAACCGCAGCGAAATATACCAATAAATATAAATAAAGGAAATATGTATTCTGAAACTTCTACGACACAAATATTATATGCATGAATTCTTAGTACAAACTTTTCTTCCTTCTTCTTTTATGGAAAGGTCTTCTTCTTCTTCTTTCTTCTTTTTTTTCATTGACGATTATCTACTTCTTTTTTGGAAAGATTATCTTCTTCCATGGGAAGATTACCTTCTTATTTCCCTTGTTACTGAAAGATCTTCTTTTGTGGAAAGATTATCTTCTTCTTTCCTTTTTTTATTGAAATATCATCTTTATTCTCCTTTTTATGGAATAATAGCCTTTTATTCCTCCCTGTCGTTTCTACTGTTACTCGATGTGCTTTGGGGCGACAAATATGGATATAGCGCCACCAAGGGAACAAACCAAAACTCTAGCAAGAAGTTTCCTTCTCGCCAGAAAGAAAACACAAATTTGAATCGGCTGCTTAACTTCTTTAATCTTCCATATGTACACACAAATTCGAAAGAAACGCCCTCCCTTACGGTTATGCAACCCGTAATTTTATATCATCTAGTTTCGCCTGGTAGAGTAGATCCCGAGAAGAGCAGTGTTTCCAAACCTATAACTGTAGTGTTTCCAACCCTGTATTGGTAGGTTGGTTGTTGATTTGGTGTTTTAAGTCCACAATACATAGTATGACTAATCGGGACGGGACCTACAGTTTAAAGTGGGATCCGAACCACTTTGTGCCTCCACCGGGACCCCTTGATTACAAGGCGACGACGATACCATTGCGCCATCCAAGCCTGTATTGCTTCGTAGAAGACGAAACCTTCACGTAAACTTCTTCATTCGTGAGTTACATTTGGTTTACAGACTCACATTACAGGACACTCTTTTCCTGTATTGCATGTGTTCTGGAGCATTTATTTTTCCTTCTGCGGAGAAAATTCTGTTATTATTTTACATCTTATTTTTCGCAGCTTCTCTACCATTTATTGGCTAATCTCAACAATGAGGATGAATGATGACTCGATGAAATTGATAAGAGGACAGTCATAAAGAAACCATGGGGGCTAGATTCATATTATTATTATTACTAGTATTATCTTTCTTTTTTTACTTTACTTTTGGCTAATCGCAACGATGAGGATTAGTGTATGATAAAATGCATGAAGGAACACTCATAAACAATCATACCCAGGCCGGGACTCCAACCCGGGAATTTCGGCAGCGAGATCAAAAGCCGACGGCTTACCACGCTCGGGCACAGCGGCGGCCAATTATTATTAGTGATATTGTCTAAGTAGTGTATTTTTCCACCATATTCTTTCATACAATCATGCAACTGATGAAAATTAAAATGTTAAAATACCTGCCTTCGTTTTTTTTAAAGCTTGCAATATAAACCCCTGCTGCACGAAGCCAAATTGTGGGAATACGAAACAGAACCAAGTTAACATATCTTGACCGTGGAAAGTGTTAATACAAAATCTAGAAAAGAGCCATTTAACAGTTGCCTGATTGCTTTTCCATTTGTTGTATGGGAAGAATTGTCTGAAATGTGTGTGTAGTGGCAGGCAAAGGAGAATACAAAGATCGAATAGAGAGGCAACACTGTCACTGTTCTGCACTGCACAGACAACGCGTCTCGTCGAGTGGGCGGGGCACTGTGGGTGCGAGCGAGCTGCTGTTGCTTTTGCAAAAAAGAACACTGACAGACAACTGAATGACGCTCCGCTTAAAATCTAGTCAATCGAGAAAGGATTTGTTGGGGAAGTGAATTGAAATATAAACGCCAGAATTTTGTCTAAGCCTATAATGGTTACTCGCAATAAGAGCTGATCAATTTTTACATGTGGAATTCCGTAATGAAGGAGGCAACAGGCCGCACTCCACACCTTTAGCCTGGTAACACTAATAAATCATCTCATTATATGCGTTCGGTTATGCTGATAGTCATGTTTAATATATTACCTTCAAACATAAACAATATCATGGACTCACTCAGAGGCAGAATTCAATTTTACGCTTTACTTTCCTGAAGATATTGTAGCAATATAATCATTCCGCTCCATTTTCGTATTCTCAATTGAACTCGCACTATTTTTTCCAGAAGTTGAGTCCCACCTCCCTTCTCCCACCTTAAAAATTCTTGGGTGAGAGGCTAAAAACTATACTAAAACTGAATTACAATACTTTACGACTCAAAGTGACGTGACCTAGAACGTAGTGAAAAATCACTGGTGCAAAATTCAACGTAATGATGATAAAATGAAGGTAGGAAAATGGATGTGCTAGAAAGTTTTACATACATACATACACACACATAGTTAGTTCCGTGTAGAAGACATTTCTTCACATTTTTCTCACCTTGGCTTCCTTCAATTCACGAAACTGTAAAGCCATGAACTCGTTAACCCCCTATAATCACGGAGTCCCAGGTTCGATTCCTGGTGGAGACACAACTGCCTAGTGGTTCGGATCTCAATTTCAACTGTAGGTCCCACTTCGGGTAGCCTTTCTGAGCATGAAATGGAATTAAAACACGGTAACTCATCACAACACACGCGCAGAGGGCGTTGAACGTCATGACTGACAATGATTACATACATCAAACTTTCAGCGAAGCTGGAATAAGGTCTATTTGCCTTGCCAAATAGTGTGAATTTTCAGTCTTCTATACGAAGTGCATGCAAGTTATCTAAAAAAATGCAAATGTGAGGGTGAGTCGAGCTATGTTTCATTCAATAAGATCTTCACTTCAAACATATTTTGCTTTATAGCTGTCGATTTCGAATGGGCATCTAAGACTGGTTGCTTAGCGGACCGGATTTGGAGCAAAATCATGGACTGTCATAGTTCCAATCACACTACAGACATAGCAAAAATTGTTCGCCTGAAGATGAGAGAAGAGGTGATCTCTTGAAATGTCTCGAAATATATAGATAGAATATATGTTCAATCAAAAGGAAAAACAGTGGATAATGTCCAATTAAGTAGAAACGTTGTTAGAACCGGTGTTCATTCACAGAGCAAAAGGGTTATTGTGACAAAATCCTGTTTCCCTGCTGGCTGCTTCGGAGAAGAGGGCTTTGTGAAGTTATCGTTTCTTGCCCAAGCGGTAGGCCTAATTGGTTGATTGACCACGAGTTCCTTCGTAGGTAAACGCGGCAACAGAGGATCACTGCCATAAAGGTGGTTCCCGCGTCAGCTGAAAGAGCTACAGGAATTTAAAGAACCATTGTCACTAACTTCAGACAAACATTTAATAATTTCCTTAGGTTTCGAAGCTGATCCGAAGGGACAACAAATACCAAAAAAACGACATGAATTAAATGATCGATTGGTCCGTCCTTCTGTTGATGGATGGCAATTCATATTAACAATAATAATCGTAAGCTTATCATTCAACAATCAAAGCTAATACGCATCTATAGATCAGAAATTACTAGAGTGTTAAAGTTGTTTTTGTACCTTTTGTTATTTTAAGTCGCTCTTCTGCCACTTTCGGCTAATGAGGATGAGTGACGATTAGATTAAATTGATGCCATGATACCAATACTGAAGCCGTGGCTCAAACCCGGAAATTTCGTGGTATCGGAAGTGGACCACTTAACGCGCTTGGCCACCAAAGAGAACCGGCTCTGCGGCCAAGCGGGGTTAGTGGTGGACTAACGATCCAGACACCGAATGTTTCGGGTTCGAGTCCCGCCCGGATCTTTGTCAATTTGTTAATCGTCAGAAATCCCTTCACAATCTAAGACATACCATTTTATCAAAACTTCATTCCCCTCCCCTCCACCTCAAATTTAATACTCAATCTTCCCAACAAAATTTCCATGCCAATTTTAGACTTCCTGCTGATATTGCTCCCTCCAAAAAAGCAATCTAAGACGTAAAAGTAATACACAAGACTTGGGATTCCCTGCCCCCCCAAATAATTATCAATCCCGCTACCTTAAAATCTCACTAACTTCATTAATCGCCCACCATAATTTCCCTATCAATCTAAGGCCTAATATGTAAGAGTTGGATATCGCCCCCCCCCACCAATATTACTTATTACCCTTCACAATTCCCCTGACAATCTACAAATGACTATTTGTATAACAGCAATGGCTAATTGATGATGTAATTCAACTTGTGCCCTGTTTACTCAGTCAAATTTCCTAGGCACCCCTGATTTAGAACTGTGACAACGTGATAGGTGTAATGTAACTAACAGTTAAGTGTTAGGAATGGGTGCATGTGTGCTGCGCATTTGAATTTCATGTGAATCAAATCTGTCAATAATGTGAATATTAATATTATAGAATATAATATAATGGTTCAGGTGTGCGAAAAAAGCACCAAGGTATCAATAAGAAAGAATTGGAAAGATAAGTTGCATATGGAGATGTGTGTAATTATTAGTTTTGTTCTGGGACGTAGCAAAGAACATCGGTTAAACAGTGCGGAGTTTCAATACTGTGTTTACCCGCCGTTGGATTCAAGCACATCATCTAGTCGACGAGGCAAGGATTCCACGAGCAGATGTTTGGTCTTCTCCTTAAACTCTCCGAAACATCAAACACGTGAGCCAGTAGAGCTTCCGTTGTTCTCAGTTGTCTAGGTTCCCACTCTCTCACCATCAACGCCCAAATGTTTTCGATTGGAAGACTTCGCTGGCCAATCTACTCTTGAAAGCAGATCCGCCGCACAAGAACATGCGGACTATCTCCTCTCTTGGAAATTCCGAAGTGTAAGGCATGATGAAATGATATCGTAAAGGAACATTCGGACCGAAGGGACATGCTGCACGTGGCACATGCCTCTTGAAAACAGCTTATCATTGGTGCATGTAGAGTTTCACGCCCATTCCGGTGCAGAAAGTTTCATTTTATTGGTTCCGTTGCAAGTGACATGCTCAAGGCATAGATACGAGTAAAACTGCTGCAGGATCTCGAACGAAGCACCCACCGGGGCTCGAATTAAAGCCAAAGCGTGGTGGCAAAGGCAACCGTGAAGTTACTGCATCTGAGATTTATGTCAAGCAGGGCCTGTGTGGTGTGTGCAAAGAAACTCACGCTTGCTTTAGGAAATAAGGATACTATTGAATCAATGCAATATAAAAGAGTATATACCGTAAAATATACATTATTATTGACTCATGCATTCCATTAAAAAAATGCATTGTTTTCTCGCACATTTCTGCCCGCAATGAATATAAATGTATAATCTATTAAATTAAGCAGGTGCATGCAGATTTAAAAATATTGATAAGATGATTCAATTGAATTGAATTGAATTGTTGTTTTTTAAGTCCACTTGTGCACAGAAAGGCTAATTGGGACTGGACCTACAGTTTATAGTGGGTTCCGAACCACTATGTTCCTCCACCGGGTATCGAACCCGGGACCCCTTGATTAAAGGTGACGACTCTACGATTGCGCCATAGGGGAGGCCCTAGTCCTCTTACGGAGATAATTCGTTCGGAGCAATAGAAATGCCCTATCAAAACAATTGGGGAATATTATTTTCAATGTGGATATTCTTCGGAAAATATGTTTCTAACAACAGTTTACCTAAATAGTGGGGACTTGGGGTGAGAGAGAGGGACGGAGTTGGAAGAGAGAGAGAGAGAGAGAGAGAGAGAGAGAGAGGAAAAGCACACAATTTTCTGTTCAGTGCGAACCTTTGGGATTGCCTTTTCCTAGCGCATCAAAAACACAATACGTATAACCCAAATACAACCCAAACCTTCAATGGCAAAATTGTGAGTCAATCACTCAACTGGAATAAAAAGTACGGATTTAAATCTAGGCCAGAAGATAGTTATTGCGCTACCATGTGCCAAAAAATCCACTTTGCCCGCGAGAATTGTCATGCCTGAGTGATATGTAGTTTACGTTAGTTGTGAGAGTTGCTTCAATTCCATTGCCTGCCAAGAATAATGACAGCGCTGAAAGCATAAAATACAGAAATGTGCATGTTTGGCGAGCTATGAGAAAAGCAGATCCTTGTGTTTTCTTTTCAAAATTTACTAATTTTATGTCAACTTTTACATATAGCCAATGGCGACAGAGGATGAATGATGCTTCAGGGAAATTGATGAAGATTGAAGAAACAACGAAAAAGAAAAACTCATTATCAGAGGCTAGGACCCAAGAACCCTGGCTACGCAGCATGTTATGATATTTAAGTATATCACGGATTGCTGCTAAATCCATTCCTAGATATTTGTAATGAATGAACCCCCGCCCCCGCTACGAGAAAAAGAAAGACTATAGGATGTGAAACATTCACAATGTAATTGCATTGCTTTACATCGCTCTTGGCTGTATTCCAAATGTAGTAAGAGATCAGCGATAAGTTAGATTTTTTTTGTGTGTTTTTTTTTTTATCGCAAGGGCTACCTATTTCATCATTTATAAAGAGTTAACTTCGTCGTTACACTAGCACCAGGCACAAATGCATCAATTTCTATTTCGGTTATTTTACATCACTCTTCTGCCTCTTGAGTTAATCGCGATAATACGGATGAATTATCAATTTATAAAATTGTGACGGGACAAACTCAGTGATACATTCATGCCTGACCAGAGTTCGAATCTGGAACATATGACCTCGCTTCGCTAGAAAGGCTCGCAGAAATGTATCGGAAAAATGTAGGAGCACCAAGAACCGGTTTCACCCAGCACAGACAATGAAATAATTTACAGCGACTCGCTGTGGCAGTGTTGCTCGTCACCCCCTCCCCCTCACTCGCAGATAGCATAGCCTTCTCAGCACCCACCTGCTGATGGAAGAGTGGAACCACAAGCAATACAACCTGCGCAGACCCACGACTCCTGTGCACCGTACTCCCGCGAGGAGGGGCGGGGGAGAGTGGACCATGCTTCCTTATGGCCCGAATTGAAGGGAAGAAGGGAGATCTGCGCGGGTACTTTTCGTCCCAAGGATTTTTTTCGTTGTGGTCGATCTATACTTTTCGTTTCAGGCATATTCCGACTGGAAGGTTTCTGGCACCCCTCCGCCCCCCCTTCCCACCATGGTTAATAAATGAGACCCTTGCACTTTCAAAACCCTTATCGCAAGAAAAAAGCTGGCATCAATTTTACACCACCATACAATAAGATTTACACGGGAAACATTTCCTAACATATTTTCTTGATTCGGACTAAGGGCAAATTAAAAATAGTCAAAGAATTAAATTACTGAAAATATGGAAAAGCGCGATACCGAAATCTGTAATGAGTGCGAAGGGAAAATCGAGAAAAGGAAAAAAAATTAAGTATAAAAGTATTCGAATAACCAGATTAAGAGAGAAAGTTATCACGGCTCGAACAATGGAAATGGAAAAAAAAAAAAAACGGGAATACGAATTGAAATATACGACAATCGGAAGTAGGCTGAAGGAAGCAAATTTTAATAAACGTGGAAAGAAAACATAATGAAAGGAGCGCTGGTTCGATTCGCGACGGAAGCTCATATTTGTTGTTCGAATCCCACTCTACACTGTATGTCCAGATGCATTTACACTTAAAACAAACTTCGTGGAACTTTTTCCAAATCAGATGTCGCCAAAAATTTAAAAACAAAAAGAATAACTCTGAAGGAAAAATGCCGAAAGCGTTATTGCAAATTGAAAAAAAAAAATCTTCACATATTCGTTCGGAAGTGGTAAAAGAATAATAAAAAACTCAAGCATAAATGTTAATAACACTTGTAATTATTACCAGAGACATTCTCAAACTAAACTTCTTGTCCGTTAAAATCAAATCAAGAGGAAAGCAAGATCTCCACCCGGTCGCGTGAATCTGTGGCTAGATTCAAGAGTTGGAAACACTACGCTTCTCGCGAGCTGCTATTCCTGGCGAAACTAGATGATATAAAATTCCGGGTTGCATAACCGTAAGGGGGGGCGTTTCATTCGATTTCGAGTGTACAATGATTATGTCGATCATTGAGCTTCCTTTATGTTTTATATCCTTTATTTACAGCCATTTAATCACTACTCATTCCCTTTTGTTTGGTTTTAATCACTTTCTAGTTCCTCCTAGTTCATTAATAATTTCAGTTTTTCCGCTTGTGCTACCATCTATCGTCATTTTCACCAACTCTTTCCCCATATGTTTATCGTTGGCTTCGCTCATTCCGGCACGTAACAGCTCTAATGACCTGGAATCGTATGGGAAAGCAGAAATGATTATTTATTATTTACATTCCTGTAAACTAATCTATTGCAAAATAGTTTTCGGAAAATTCTCTTTAAACTTTGAATTTTTGCCACTGTTGCAAGAACGTGTCTTTTAAAATTACGCTAGAAGGTGGTGGTTTCATTTTCCTCCGCGCCCTTGAAAATTGATTCTGAAATATCTTAATATACTGAGCTTCAGCGAATAATATCATAATTTGTCGGGTTTCCCTCCCCCCTTTCAACAGGCTTCCGGTCAGCGGGATTCCGAAGTTTCACTTATGAAATATAGCAACCTTCGTTTAACCCTAACTTACCTGAAAGGGGGGGGGGAGGAGCTTTGAGGCCCACCACATCTTGTTTTTCATTTTTTCAACTGTGAACACTTTTATTAAAAAATTGAAAATAAATTACATTCTACTCTAGGGTGTTCCTAATGTTTCTGTTAGTCCTGCACTTTTTGACTGCAGTCACGCGTCTCAACCTTAAAAGTCAGTATGGAAGTAAATGGAGTACTTCCCTCTCTCTCTAATACATGAGTTTTGCCAATAGCTCTGTCCTTCTCTACCACCGCTGCGTCGCCAGATGTTACAAAATTTACAAAATGTAAAAGTCATAAATTTCACACAGTGAAATCATTATCCTGTACAGTTTTTTATGCTCTCTTTAATGACGGCATTATACAGGGTGTTTCTAAAGATCGTTTACAACGCTTGGGAGGTGATTCCTCTCACGAAAACAAGCAAAAAGTGTGAGTTCCATTTTTACGACTGAGGCTTCATTTCCAAGATAGGAGCCTCGCAAAAGGTGACAAAGTGAACGTCACACCTAACTGGGACGAATACTATCACAGATAGAGAGGTGGTTCCAAGGGAATCATAAAGGAATCGTATGTGCTCAGTCCGGAAGTCACTATGAAAAGTTCACTGCACGCATGCGCAATGGAATCCTCAAAGGAATTGGGGATTTCCAGCAAGAACAATGCATGGAAAGGGTATGTAACGCAGCAAGAGGGACCGTGACAATGAGAAATGCGTTAAAGACAACACATCCCGACCTCAAACATCAAAACATGAGCACGGAACACAAAATCCGAAAAGTTGAGCACGGTTGCATACCTCAGTTACACGCGAGGAATAAACGGATCATGTCATGTGGCATACGAGAGACATTACTCCACCAGGAGGAGGGAAAGAAAAACACAATATCAGATGATTGCGACAACGTGTATTTTTACACGCGACAACTAAGTAATATCCCCCCCCCACACACAACAAATAACAAATGCTACAATGTCTTACGCACAGACAGTGCGTTTCACTGTACACCAACTGAAGATGTCACTTTCACCATTCAAAGGGGTGGGAAGCAATACCAAGAGTGTTCTCACTGGGATTTGCCGAGGGCGATAATCACAGACGGTTTTCAAAATGTCTGCCGTTCACTTCTACGCAGAGATGACAGTATTCTAATAGTATTCTAATAGTACTGTATTCCTTAACAGTGTTTTCAAATTTCCTTTAATCAACAGTGGAGGCGAGTTCTTGCTCCCATACTATCCAACACATATTGGTCGAAATTTTTAAAGGGGTGTGACCATTATGTGAAGCTTTTAAAAATATAGTTCTGATCAGTTAAAAATTATTTATTACGATGTAAACTGCCTTTGGTGCAATATTAGGATGAATGAAATACTAGCGAATAAGTTGAAATTGAATAGTCTAAAACGACAAACATAATTTATTTGTGACAGTAAGCCTTTTTTCGGTATGAAACAAAAAAGTAAGACATTAGTTGTTATTGATTTGTGCATTATAGTCGAAATATTACACCTGAGAAAATTTACCAGAGTATTGCGAAACTGTGTCGAAAGATCATGCGCCGCTATAATTGGTTTCGTTCTCTAACGCACCAATGCGACGATTACGAGATGAGAGATTATAAACCATTTTTTTGACTGAAAAAGCAGGGTGCGACGGTCATGCGATGAAATACAAGTTTTTTTTTAATGCCAAGCCTTGTCTACCAAGAAAAGTACACTGCCCCCCCCCCCCTTCCCAGTTTTGGTACCCAATCACCAACCATGATACTTTTATATGTAGAAATAATATATTCTGAAATTAAGTGATATTTATTAGCAATGAATGAAGAACATGTCTGAATGTGAGTTAACCAAGAAAATGACATTTTTCATTGCCACTTAAGTCCGAAGAAACTCGGGACAGGGATTAAAAAGATTTGACTGTCCCAACTAAATCTGGATGTCTGGTAGACTTGCATCAATTGTTATAAAACTACCTGGGTACAATTACCAAATATGGCAGACTGGAGCCTGCCTCTCTCCGCGAACAACCCATTCATTTATGCAAGGACGAAATAAAATTAATTCGTCAATTAGTTTGATAGGTTTTATATAGCATCACATTAAAACATTTCATAATTCGAAGGGGTAAATGCCCTCATCGTCCCTTGATTACGCGGATCTACATGGCTTTCTTTGTGAGTTTCGATTCACTAATTTCTTAAAGTAGTGTATACTTAGCGTTTCAAAGTAACACTTTGTAGGTATGCATTTGTAGCCTCTGTTTTTTACCAATCGAATATCAGTTTTTGACATATTTTGACAATTTTTTGTCGATGTTTTTGCGTTTAGCGATGTTTTAGTAAAATTTCCCTTTTTTTCCCACTCACACTTGGTAGGTATGCATTTGTAGCCTCTTTTTTTATCAATTGAATATCAGTTTTTGACATATTTTGACAATTTTTTGTCGATGTTTTAGCGTTTAGCGATGCTTTAGTAAAATTTCCCTTTTTTCCCACTCACACTTGGTAGGTATATCACGATCTTACGTGATATAACTTAACCTATCCTTTTTTTTATTACGTGCTAAACTACACGAGAGCCTCTACAGTAGATAGTATTTGTACCTTTGAGGCCAACTCTGATTTCTTGACCAAACGACCACCAAAACCTGAAAAACTCACTTTCTCTCCACGTTCCGCGCCTCATTTATTGCGCTGACGATGTTTCACAGCGTAGAAAAGCAGTGATGAGTGAAATTCACTCTCTCATCATCTCATCCTTTGAATGATGAGTGCACCTTATCGTAATTTTCCAAGTCCGGGACCAATGTTTATATATCGTGACCTTTGTAAACCTCTCTCGGGGGAACGATGTGCCACACACGCGCGCGCGTGCCTCTCATTATTTCCGTATTGTGACGCAAACAAACAAATAATAATTGTTTTTTTTTTTAGGATCCCTGGCCCCTATAACCTCGCCAGGGGTGCGTGGTGCCCAACCAAAAAAGTAAAGGTTCTCTAACGGCTGCGGTTATAGATTACCACACCTCTATAGAGTTTCACGTGTTTGTTTTTTTTTCTCTCAAACTTCCATGAAACTCTACAGAGGACCTCCGTAATGCATGCAACGTGTACTAACGACTCTAGTGTTATTTTGATGTTGTAATTTTTTGGATATAGAGTTTTATTGTGAGATAGATAAAAAAATATGTTTATTATAATATTTTCTTGATGAAGATGGAGAATATGTGTGTGTCACAAAATAAAGTTGCATGCTTTTTTTTTCTAGTGTGTGTATGTGTATGTGTTTTTGATGTTCGACAGCATCTGAAACGATAAAAAAAAGAATTTTATTGTTAATTTTCTCGTGTAAAAACAACAAAAATTTTGTGCAAATTCTGATTGTCTCGTGCTATAGTGCAAAAACTGATGAAAAAAAAAGATATTGTAACTGATAACTGATGAAATTGACATTGTAACTGATCTGAACTAGTGAAATTCGTATTGTGCCATTGTTACTGATTGTGCTAGTACAAAAATTTCTTATTGTGCAAGAAAATATGTTAAACCTGTTAAAACTGCTCTGTGACCCTCTCGTTCTTCACGTCGTAGGCGAAGGACTTCTCTGCAATCAGGATGACACTGCATAGAGTATCCTCGGGCAAGGCATCGTGGAACTCGCAGACGACCTTGATGTTGGTGCGATCGTTGACCACCACCTGCTTCCTCTTAGATGTGTTGATGACGGTCATGGGTCTCCGTGCTTTGAATTCGCTGGGCGTGTAGTACATGTCCACGCTTCACTCGGTCACGCGTTTGTAAGCCGAGAACGCTTCGTAAAGTTTGAGGTAATCGTCTTTGGTCATGTCGAGGTTGTAATTCTCGCGCGGGAACACTTCGTTCCTCCCATTCTTCAGATAAACGTTCTTGATCTTGCAGTCGTCGAACTTGCTGGAATCTTTTTCCTGATCGTTATCGCGCCCGGTCTGAAAGAGTACAATGACGAAATCTGGCATGTCGAACTGTATGTTGTTGAACTGCGTCGTCACGTCGAATTCCATGTGACTTCCCGACGCTATCTTCTGCACGCACTGGTAACCGTGAAAGTGAATCGGTACCTGCGGACTCTTCAAGATCTCTTCTTTGTACTTGAGGACGTAGTTTGTTTCGTATTCCACCACCGGCATTCTCAATTCCATGCTCCGGATGACGCACTTGGCTGCTTCGGGTAAAGTGTTGGCTATCGGCGTGGTGCCGTCCGGACCCAAAGTAGCGTATCGCATCAGTGCGTCGTTGTCGTTGGCCGCTCTTCGATCCTCAGTCCTCCCTTCCACATGATCTCCTTGTAGTCCGAGAAGAAACCGGGCAGCAGACGCATGGGAAAGAGCACCGTGTGACTTCTCGTCGATATTTTCGCCCCGGCTTCGAACCCTCCCGCCTGATAGTATGCCGCGTCCGTTTTGGATAATTTCAATGTTCCCACTGCCGTCGACGTGATGCCTCGATAATCTATTCTGTCGATGACGGTGTTGTGTTTCCTCACCTCCACCTGCGAGAACAGGTGAGGCACGAAGTTGTCCACGAGTATCAAATTTGCTGCTGCGGGAAACGCGTCTCCGCTTTCTTTCTTCACCACGTCGAATTGAAGGTAGAGGTCCGCTCTGTGAGGATGAACGAACCCGTCCCCTACGTCCACGTTGTATTCGATCTCCCGGTTCGCTTCGTTCAAATTTGCGAACGTGCGACGGTTCGGAGGAAAAGATTGCAATTCGTAACTTTCGATTTGTTCCATGATGTGTATGGTTATTTATTATACGTTGATCTCCAGGACGGCAGTGGTCGTTGCACCTGCGAAATCCACCACGTCTCCTTTCTCGTTCGTCACCACCAACTCTATGTCGTCTATGCGGTTGCGACATACTGGAAAATAGATAGGCGAAGAGGGTGTGTAGATGATCGGTTCCACGAACTCGGAACTTGGTTTGAAAGTGGCTATGATTCCCGTCTGCTTGTGACTTCCCAGCAACCCCCCGTCCGAGGATTTCGTGATCATGCCTTCCGCTACGTTGCAGTGTACGTTCAGAGTCTCTATGGCCAAGAATTTAGGAATGTTGGTTGCTACGTGCTTGATGCCAGCTTCGAGTTTTGTGTCGTTCTCGAAACCTAAAAGTTCTCCCATGGTGCCCAGGTCCACGGTCTCCGTCGCGGACACGATTTCCACCCTATGCGTGACCGAATTTTGAGAAAGGTACGTGCCTTTGGGTAATTGAGCTTGAAAAGTAGAAAGATTGTATTGACCTGGCGTGACGACGATGTGTTCGCTTCCGACGCTAATTTTGTTGTTGTGCTGCGTTACGTTAGGTATGAGGTACATGCTGTAGAATGCACGCAGATCTACGGATTTAGGATAGACGATGTCGTCGTGCAGCGTGAGTTTCAAGATCGAAGATTCGCTCGTGAGATGGAACACGCCCATCGTCGTGATGCTGTTTCAGATTCCACAATGCTTTCTGGAAATCTTTGATCGTAGGCTTATTTATTTTAGAGAGAAACGCGAGCATGGAGAGGCAGAGATGACCGCAGTTCTCGTCTCCGAAATTTTGAATTCGTTCGTCGTTGTAGTATATAGGATTGTTCGTTTTCAGATAATTGACTAAATTTGTAGGTGGAACACCTCCGAAAGAATCGAAAACGAATGTTTTATTGTCGTTTTTGTGGTAACATATCCAATGCGTGCCTGGATTTTCTTGACCGTCCAAGTTGACTACGCCGCATTCTCTTCTTTTAACGGTTGAAGGTAACGAGTCGGACATGAAAACTCCTCTGAAGTGTTTGATTTGTAATGGTTGGATCAGAGATTCAATGTCTCGGTTGGTGAGTGCTGTTTCTTTTTTTAAACTTTTTCATTACGCCCACCCCCTTCCCCCCTTTCTTCTCCATGGCCAGGTTGTGACTTTTCTGTTCTTCCAATTCCGCCTTGTTCTTCTTCGAGTCGATGACGGTTTTCGCGATGGCGGCGCTACCCCCAGCCAAACTTCCAACGGCCCCCAATGCTGCCAGGATGGCCGGAATGCTGAATATGAAACCTCCGATCTTTTGCTGTTTCCGCGAACGCTGCAATCTTCTCAATTGAGGTGTGCTGAGAAGTAATTTCATTCCGTGTCCTTTCGTCAAGCAAGAACGTTTCTTCTCGCGTTGTTTCTTGGTGAGTAACCCATCGAGGGCACCTAGATTTTTTAGATTGGAGTATGGTATCTGGTACACGACACCCTTGGGCTTCATGTTGATGCTTTATATATATTTTTTTTCACGGTATGTTATTTATATATATAAATGTTCTGAGATTTTTTTTGTTTCGTGTAATTTTTTTTTCACTGTATGTTATTTATATATATAAATGTTCTGAGATTATTTTTTTGTTTCGTGTAATTTTTTTTTCACGGTATGTTATTTATATATAAATGTTCTGAGATTTTTTTTGTTTCGTGTAATTTTTTTTTCAAGGTATGTTATTTTATATATACTCGCGCAGTCGTTACACAAATTCTATTACGTGCTTTGTTTTCTTACCAAGAAGTTCCTTTGTCCCCTTGTACACGATTCGAGTTTTGTTCTCGATTAAAATAGATAGCTTCTCGTCGGATAACATGTTAGCGTATCGATCTGGTAAAAATAGACTGTATTGTCCGTCGAGCAACAGACGCACCTTGGGACCATACTGGGTAGAAACGATTGAACCGGAAGGTATCGTGTAAGGTTTGCCGACTTCCAATTCCTGAATTTTTACATATTCGACTGACAAATTTAGCATTTGTTTTAATGCTTGGAGATCACTCATTTTTTTTCAGTCGTCATATCGAAGAGAAATTTCAGAGTGTTATAGAAATTTAATTTTTTCACAATGTGTGTTATTTATATACCGAAGATTATTTTTTTTTCACGATGTGTGTTATTTATATATCAAGTTTTTTTTTTGACTTGTACATTTTTTTGACATGTATATTATTATTATTATTTTCACGGAGGAAGAAAGTCCGTGCTTCCGACAGCGCGATGATGTGCGTAATAATATCTTCAGTTTCCCGTTTAGACTTGCGCCAATCATCCGTGTATCGTCTTCTTCCCTGCCTCGCCTCGTGCAGTTCGTCCATTCTCTTGTTTAATTTTTCCCCTGCGACCGAAAGAAGAGTATCGAGATCACCGCACCTCATGCCACTGATCTCCCGAAGACGGTCCTTGACAGCCATTTCACATGGGATTCGAAATGCCGGCGTCGTTTTAGCTATGATCAAAAGTTTCCCTATATCCTCACAATCTCCGTTTACTGCCTGTTTGAATATTTTTCTAAGCAGTTCGTGCGGCAAATCAGTTATGCAAGCCATGTTGTTTTTTACTGTATGTTATTTATTTATACACCCCACCCAAATTTTTGTTTCGTGTTCATGGCGATGGTGGTGCCCAGTGCGGCGACCCGTTCACCCAGCGACGCGTCTCTGCTGACGAACCTTTCGAAAGCTGCGTGCTCCAATTTCTTGTCTGCTTCGTGACGTGCATCCAGATCCGTCTGCGTGCTGTTGTAAGCGATGTCGTGATCTTTGCATGCCGCGTTTAACGGATTCACACCCTTGTCTCCTCTCTCCAATCTTTTCTCGAGTTTGGTACCCGGTCCGCAGTACTGGTAGCCAGGTAAATGCATCTCGAAAGGTAACTTGTTGATGATGTCGTTTACGAGTCCCTTTCCTTCGGCCACGTTCCAGAATCTCGGAGGCAGCGTGTTGATGATTTTGATCAGGTAACCTATGCCCTTGTCGTCGTTCACGACGAAGTTGGAAAGTTTCGTGCTGATCATGTCCACGATGCCAACCTTCTCGTTGTAGAAATTACGATTGCCTGCATTCTCTTCGCCGGCTATCACCAACAATCGGTCCACGAGCTTCCTCACGTCGTCCACCCAAACGAATTCTTTGGGTAACGTGTTGTAGCGTTTGACGCCGCTTCCTGTTTTGACCTGGTTCCAAATCGGTTTGATGAGATTCCTGTACTTCTCACCGCTGCTCGATTTTTGGTACAAGGCATCCGTCATGATCAAAATTTCCTTGTAACTCTGGTAATCTTCGTCGGTGTAATCTTTCGGCTGCTTTTTGGCAACGAGTTCCCACAGTCCCACCGTACCCGGATACCTGGTCCAACTATCCTTCTCGCCTAAATTGACTT
Source organism: Lepisma saccharinum (assembly GCF_977018435.1). Lineage (NCBI taxonomy): Eukaryota > Metazoa > Arthropoda > Insecta > Zygentoma > Lepismatidae > Lepisma > Lepisma saccharinum. The sequence continues at coordinate 81,744,382 of NC_139235.1, forward strand.
TAATGTCGTTGCCTTCGAAGGTGACTTTCGATTTTCCAATCTTCCACACGACACCACCCTCGTTGGTTTCCATACTCGGATACAATCCGAACACTTCATCCTTGTCGAACTTCTCCGTGCTCAGGTAGTCTCGTGCCAAAGGTCCCAACTCGATTTTATCCGAAGACGTGCTAGAGGCAACGCGTTTTCGGAACATCTCTGAGTTCTGTCGCTTCGCTAGTCAGCGAGCCTAAAATGGTCTTCTTCCTTCTGACGGCGTAGCAGGTTGCGCAGAACGACATGCTCAGAAATCATTCGTGAAAGTGATACCGAGGTGCGAGGATCTGGTGCTAGACTTGAGCGTGCTGCTGAGTGTATGGAAGTGCGATTTCGTAGTGTGTTCCTCACATAAAATATGCCTCCTGTTCATTCCAAAGTTTATCGTAGAACGCTTAGGGGACAAACGCGTGAAGTTGTGGCAAACGTCTTGCAATTCATGCAAGAAGAGGCTGACCAAAATGATTTAAAGTTGCCTCTTAAAAAAGTCATTGACCGTGTTTGTGCTGCGACAGGTGTATCTTTAAGTACGGTAAAATCAATTAAGAAGGAAAGTTCGGCGGTTCGTGCTGGATCATCGTCATCATACAGTACGCCCCGTAGAAATAAAAATCGTCCGCGGCCGTGTACAGATATAGATGATTTTGACATGTGCGTTGTTCGGAGAACAATTAATGAATTTTACACCGTAGACAGGCAAGTCCCAACAGTAAAATCTGTGCTTGCAAAATTAAGGAAAACCATCGGATATAAAGGGCAGGCAACCAGTTTATTGAAGATCTTCAAAAAACTTGGGTTTAGGTGGAAGAAAGTGGAAACTAATAGACGTGTGCTTATTGAGAGGAATGACATTCGGAATGCAAGGATTGCTTATTTACGGGCCATCAATAGATATCGTCGGGAAGGCCGTCCTATTGTATACACCGATGAAACATACATTCATAGTTCCCACACAACCACTAAAACATGGTGCGACGATAGTCTCGAGGGCCTGAAATCTCCAATATCCAAAGGGCAACGTCTCATTATTGTCCATGCAGGCAGCGACAAGGGGTTCATCCCTAACGCCCTTCTGATATTTAAATCCAATCAGAAAACTGGAGACTACCACTCGGAGATGAATTCCAGCAATTACATGCGGTGGATAAGAGAAATGGTCATTCCAAATTTACCCTCAAATTCCGTCTTCGTAATCGACAACGCATCCTACCACAATATTCAGAAAGAAAGATGCCCTTCGTCTAACACCAAGAAAAAGGAAATGAAAGAGTGGCTATTAAAAAACAATATACCATTTACGGACGATATGTTCAAGCCTGAACTATACAGCCTTATAAAACTGCACAAACCGAAGATGAAATCCTACATTTTAGATGAACTGATGAATGAACATGGCCACACAGTCCTTCGCTTGCCTGCATATCATCCCGATTTAAATGCTATAGAGAAAATTTGGGGCATTTCTAAACAATGGGTTGCAAATCGCAATGTGACTTTCAAATTAAATGATGTGTGGGAACTTTGTAAGGAAGCGTTTTCGGTGATTGGAGAGGAGGAATGGGAGTCATGTTGCAGCAATGTTAGAAAAACTGAGGAACAATACATTCGGACGGAGGGTTTGCTGGAACCAGAAATAGAGCGTCTGACTTTCAGGGTTGGCGACAGTAGCAGCAGAGTGCAGAAGATTCTTGTTGCGAAATGTCCGATTCAGGTTCTGAACTTGACGGCATAGAAGACCTGGAATAAATCATTGGTTTCTTCATTTGATCGTATTTGCAGTATTTACAACACATAAAGTAAGCTTATTGTATTGTTTTCGCTAGTGAGCTTTTGTTGTTCTACAATTCTGCATTGAGTCATTGTTACCCACTGTTTTTTTGTTCACTTGCAACGCTGCTTGAGAATTGTAAACACGCGCCAACAGTCGCGCGTTGCAACTCCCTCACCAGCTGATTCGGTTTCTGTGCGACTCGCTTTCAACTTGCGCATAAGAACACCTCAGAGATGTTCCGAAAACGCGTTGCCTTTACCTATGGCTCGACGTCGTGGTACGTCCTTCAGTTCGAACGGCGTCGAAGGAATGCTCGAAATGGGCGTGGGTACAGCGTAACTTTTAGCTGCGAGTGGTACGAGTTCGTTGATCAAATTTTTATTTTGTTCCGTGACACCTTTAATTTCTTTACCTAGACCGCTGATGGCGTCGATCACAGGTTGATCTTGACGTTTCTTCTCTTCGTAGGATCCGCGATTCTCGGATTTCCAACCTTTGAAGCGCTTCACGAGGTATTCTCGCAACTTGAGATTTTCGTCTTCTTGAAATTGACGTTTTGACATTTTTTCTATATACGTTGAAACGTTTTTGAAACGTCGAATTCTCAGCCTATACGTTCGGTTCTCGTAGTTTTCTTGCTGTCACCCGCTTGAGACTATCCACTTTTCTAACACTCACTTTTTGTTGTAATGGTTATTTTATGTATGCTTGTCAGACGTTTGAAAAAAAAATAACGTTTTTTCAAATTTTATTTTTTAGATTCTCGATTTTTGAATTTTTTTTGGATTTTTTTCTTCTTGTTGCAAATCTGAAATTGTCCTCTTGTTAGCCTTTGAGACGTCTAGATAAACGTTTATTTTATTTCTATATTTTCCATGGTTTGCTTTTCGAGTCATGTCGATGGTCACGAATCCGAAATCACCTTGGTTCCAACAGTGGGAGCAGAATTTAGAAAATAGATTGTAATTCATTTCAGCCCCTACGTAATCATCGTGTGCGTGTTTTAAATTGGTGTGGTCTTGTCGAAACAAACATATGAAATTAGCGTTGTCGCGTAGCAGTTGTTTCGGAACCTTGGAAAAAGTTTGTGCCAGGTAGAAACAATCCAATCCTTTGTGACGACCTCGAGTGAAAAAATTACGAATCTCGTTTTGATTTTCCAAGATCATGTCGTCGAACACCACAACGGAATTCTCGAGACAATCGTCTAGTGGAATGATTTCAGTTGCGAAAGTTGCAATGCCCAGTCCCTCGTACAGTTTCATAAGTTGCTGGTATTTCGCTTGTTCGAGACTTTTCGAAAATACGTAGAGGTGTCTGTTTTCCCAGTCTAACCAATTGGGTGCGAGGATAAAATTATCAATGAGCAGTGTCGTCTTTCCGCACCCCGAAGGTCCTACGATCAGACACCGTATGCTATCGGGAGCAATTCGCCGTTCCTTTTCTTCGTTTGACTTTCAGAATCAGGTAGACGTTTCACGACATTCCACGTACTCATAGAATCACTTCGTTTGAATCGATCCAACTCGTTTCCGGAAGTCCCAGCCATTTCACCAAAAGTTTGTCACCTCTCTTACGCAAAACTTTCTCGATAAGGTACGTGTCGGGGTATTTAGTTTTAGAGAGTTCCTCCTCGTAGAAGCGTCCCAATAAAATTTCACCGCCACTGTCCTTTATTATATACGTGTGACGGTTTCCGGGTAAAACTCGAACCACGGTAAAAAGTTCCGTGCTCCAGTTTCGTGTGAAACCCCTGTCGAACGTTCGCTTCAATTTACTGACCCTCACCTGGTCTCCAATTTCGTATTTAGGTTTTTTTGTCGTGGGTGTGTACTTTGGACAGTAAACGCTAGAAATTAAACGTTGCTCGTCGGACTTGGTAACGTCAGCTGGCTTCATGCCTATCGTTCCGTGCACCGTGTGATTATAGTCGTTAACGAGTTCCGGAAGAATGGTGACCCACTTGTAGCTTCCCTGAAGCGTGAAGCGTGACCACATGCGCGATTTCAGAGTGCGATTGAATCTTTCCACGATGCTGGCCTTGACGTCACTGAAGGTCGAGTAATGTTGAACGTCGTGTTTCCGAATAAACTTTTGGAATACGGCATTGTAAAATTCCTTCCCCTTGTCCGTGTGCAAAAACCGAGGTCGTCTGCCGCCGCTTTCGCGAAAAATTGTCTTGAATGCTTCCGTGACGCATGTTCCTGTTTTCGCCTTCAAAGGTAGAGCCCACGCGAATTTCGAAAATGTGTCTATGACGGTGAGGAGGTACTTGTTGCCCTTGTTCAATTTATGTACGTTTTTCAACTTGCCGCTACTCATTTCCACGAGGTCACTTTCCCAGGGGTCGTCGATGCCCTTGGTTACCACCGCCAAACGTTCGTAGTTGCGGCGTGCAGGTTTATGCAATTCTTGGACGATGGCTTGCCTAGACATTTTTTTTAGAGATTACGTTTGAAGAGAAGCACCAGCGTGATGGGATTCAAATCGCTCCTCAACTTTTTGACTCGAATATCCAACATGAGAATCTCTTCTGCGTGGTCTACACGCTTGGTGTGGCCGAAAATGTCGTTAGGCATTTTGTTAACGGTTATTTATAATAGGATAGGTGATTCGTAATTCTACGAAGAGAGGAACGAGTTTGTCGTAATCTCCTAGGAGTTCCACGTAAAGATAATCTCCTGCAGACACATCGTACACCATGTTAGAAAGCATCTTGTCGTGCTTGATTCGAAAAATGTTCTTGCCGGTAGATATTTTGATTTCGCCTGCGTTCTCCGGATTCACGGTGATCCGAAGTTTCCCTTCGATCGGAATTTCGTAGAAATGTAAATTGTTATTGAAGACGTAAAAAATCTTGCCCACATCATCATCCAATTTTGTCCAAATACTGTTGAGGTGAATGATCAACAGACCATTGAGTTTAGTTAACATGGAAGGTAGAAATTCATGATCTGTCGTCGTGCGGTGTACAGTCTCCATTGTTTGCTTTCGGAAACCAAAGAGATTCATTGTCCTTGATAGTTATTTATCGTGTATGTGAGACAGTTTACGTTTATTTTTTTTTTCATTTGCATTGCCTACAATTTTTACTAATTTCTAAACGATAGTGTCCCCAAGGCAACGTGTGGATTCCGCAAGACAAAATACATCTTTTATCGTCATCCGGATCTAATGCTACTTTCCTAACTTTGTTTGTTGTAATCACGTGGTCTACGCTTTGGATTCTTTGTTCTATACTTAGTATCGTCGATTGTGAGTAAAGGCAATCGATGTAATCGTGGAAGGTGAGTTTGTTCTCCACCGTATTCTTGCCCACACCTTTTGCTTTCTTCGTGACGCTACTCTCTGTTCTCATGGCATACATCTTCGAACGCAAACCCGCGAACTCGACAATAATATCACCGTTACATTCATCTTTCAGTTTACCTAGGACTTTTTTGTTACGAGATGGAATTCCAAATCTGTTGGGTTGAGGATACGCAGAAGTATCGAAATACTCAAGCATGGAAGGATTTTTTATGTCTTCATAGAGGTTAGGTGTTTGTATGCTGTAAATGAAGCTGTCGGTGTCCGTGTACAAAAGTGATATTTTATCATTGTAGAAGGGTTTCATCACGTCGTAATGAAATTCGAACATGTAAAGTTTCGACAAGTCGAGAACCGTTGCGCCAACGTAAATTGGTTTTCTGAATTTCATCAATTTTATATCTAGGTTGAAAAGTGCCAAATTCTCATTGTAAATTTTTCTCGACTTGAATCTAGGATCGGCCACCCACTTCATGCATTTATTTTTATCTGAAACCAATTTCACGTCTACATGATTCCGCACGTTTTCCATCGTCTTGCCATACACCGCGTTATTCATCAATTTAAAAAAATCTTTGTCTAAATCGGAAGTGGCAACCGTCCTATGTTGCGTGTTTGTTTCAATGTACGGTTTGAGCCACTCGGAATGTTTAAACCTGAGGACTCTTCTAATATTCGCTACCTTAGCACCCTTCCCGATCAAGAATCGGAGATTCGAGTAATGAACAACGTATCTCTTTTTGCCCTCTAGAGTCAACAAAAGCTTGCATTGATTAGAATGAGGCGAAGATTTGAACTCGGATGCCGGTGGTAAATCGCTGAACAGATCGTGTAAATGGTCGGGGAATTCGATATCCACCTCTGCGAAGAAGCCATACTCACTATCGTCGAAATTTTCTATGTCTATTGATGCCCATTCGAATCCTCCGTAAGGAAGTTTCTGTACCATGGCATGTCCGTAGAGGTTATTAACGTCAGCGTAGAAGATGTAATTCGATGCTCGATTTGAATCATAATCTTCTTTCATGTGCACGTTGTTGGCTTTTGCATATCTCTGCACACATTGTACCATCCCGCCCCGAATCCCCCTCTCGATGAAAAGTAACATGTCCACGTCCGATATCAGTTCCAGCTTGACCTTTGTCTGGAATAACATTGCCGACCACGCTAATCCCGGTAGGCTGTAGAAATACGCTGGATCTAATTTGTAAATATTCGTTGCCGTTTTCCTGAACGCTTGAAAAACATCCGCGAGTATCGTCACGTCTAATTTTAAGTAGACATCGTGGTAGTCTCCGAGTGTCCTACATTCTAATTTCTCCCACATGAGTTGCGCGTGTTGGTATTCTTCGTCCGTGATTCCTTTCTCTCTGAGTCTGCTGTAAAATTCTCTTGGAGGTGGGAGAGCGTCGTCGTTAAATTTAGAATTATCACTAACGTATTCGTAAGGATAAACCCCTTTACGTCTAACGAGTTCTATGTCTACGTTGGGAAAACTAGCTCTCGTAATTTTGAATTGTTCGTCTAAAAGTTTGCTGGCAAGAGCGTCCAGGCTGGCAGAGAGAAATCTGTACGAATGCAGAAACCTCATCTGGATGGTATTTTTAGTCTCGGGAATCATAACTTTCTTACTTATGGAGATGTATCGTTCTTCGTTTTGAGCAAGAATATCTATTTTTTGAGCGTCGTATCCGAGTTTCCTAATTAAGGGATGAAAGTCGTAATTAGAACCATTGTGAAAGAATATGGGGACGAATTTCGGTTTTTGGATTTTGAGGTTGCATGCATTACAGATTCCGCTTATGAAGCGACCGTCCGCATGCGAATGGTGAAACACTTTACGATTGTCGTCCGTGAAGTGGTTATCGCACACGGGACACTTGACAGTGTCATAGTAATTTTGAAGTTCGATAGCAGATAACGGAAGCATCGGTTTCGATGTTTGCAGCATGCATCCAATTTTCCCAACCTCCTCGATCATCTTTTCGAAGAAGCGTTCGATTGCATCGGGTCCTCGGTATACGTACGGTTCATCTATTTTATCCTGTCGCACGACAACGTAACCGAAACTGTTTGGTTCGTGAAGCTGGTAAGGTGTGGTGGAAGAAAGTTCGGGATCCGGATCGCAGTACGAGAGTGGTTTGAGGAACGCCTCGAAATCAGCAACGATGATGGCCGGATGTTCCAACAACGCCTTGTGCATCTTGAATTCTTCCACTTCGTTCTTTTCGGGCATCAACATTCGAACCGGTCTGTTGTTGCCGCAATATATTTTATGTTCGGCAAGTTTATCGATAGCAATTTGACGTCCGGTGTATTTTCGATTATCGACTTGTTTTATATCGTTGAACATGGTCAAACATCTCGGGCAAACTTCGATGCAATGTTCATACTTGGTAGTTTGACTTCTGACCAAACGTGATAGAGAACGAATTAGCGTGTAGTGATGAACATCCTCGTTTGAAATTAGAAGGAGATTTATTACACGAGCATCGTCATCGTCGACATCGCCTATCCTGACGGGATGCACGACATGTTTATCCAACGTATAGGAATACACGTTGATGATTAAGCGTTTTCCTTCTGCATCTCGTGCTCGTGTTTCGAATTTTGATATATCAGAAATGGTCACCGGGTATTCGATGCCAGACATTGCATTTTCCAGTTCAGGTTCATGCTGCTTGTAATGATAAACCTGTTCTGGATTATTTGACCAATGAATCGGGTGAAGTTCCGCCAACACACACCAGAGAAAACACTTGTTATCGCTGTTCTGTATATTTAACACAGCCCTCTTGTGTTGAATGTTCGGTGGAAGAGGAACGTAGCTGGAAGCGCGAAGAGGCGAGAATCGGTTCACGTAAACGGTTAACGTGTGAGGACTTCCACACAGAGACCATCCCGACCCTTTAGCCTCGAAATCATCATGTTTCTTAACCAGTTCATTTGAAAGATCAGAATAAAATTCGTCCAAATTATCGACGTCCGCCAAATGAAGAGGCTGGTTTTTTGTTCGATGATAAAAAATACTTGTTGTACCATCGACTTTTTCGTATTCGGAAAATAGATCAACGTATACTTTTATGGAATTATTTTCCAATTTATTTTTTAGAATATTTATCACGGATGTTTTCGTTTCACGCAAGAAACTAAGAATGTCCCGGCCTGGTTCCGAAGTAAAAGAGAAATCCTGAATATGACGGTTGAATGCAGATCTAATTGGTTTGCGTTCATCAGATAATTTAACTTGTTTGGAAGTGGAAGCTTCCGTTTCTGGATTATCGATTTTTCTTTTCAATGTTCCTCGTTTGGTCGATGGTTTGCAAATTTTAAGGTGTTTACTTAAATGTGCAATGCTGATCATCTTTCCGCATCGAGCACAAGACTTAGAAGGTAACGAACGATTAATTCTCGAACCTGTTTCGCTACATCTTGCCCTGTGTACCGATAAATTGTTCCTTGAGATTAGCTTCCCACAAGAAACACATTCTGTTTTATCATTTTTACGATTGAAACTAGTGGTGGATGCCATTATGCTTTCTCCAAAATCACAGAAATCAAAAAGTGTCTAGTATATATAGCGATACAATTTTTCAGGTATGTTATTTTATATAGAATTTCTTGGGTGTGAATACAAAAAACTCAAAAATTCAATCTATACTGTGAATAGAATTTCAGGTATGTTATTTTATATAGAATTTTCTTGGGTGCGAATACAAAAAACTCAAAAATTCAATCTATACTGTGAATAGAATTTCAGGTATGTTATTTTATATAGAATTTTCTTGGGTGCGAATACAAAAAACTCAAGAATTCAATGTATACTGTGAATACAATTTTCAGGTATGTTATTTTATATAGAATTTCTGGGGGGGGGAATACAAAAAAATCAAAATTCAAATCTACTGTGAATATAATTTCCAGATATGTTATTTTATACAGAATTTTCTCGGGGTTCATGCGTCATGGTCGCAGCTGGACTCTCCCCTTTCAACGTGAACTTTGGGAGTGGCGCGAATTCCACACCGGAACGTGCGTTCCGCCGGGCACGGAAGTTGATGTTTATCGCGGCGACACGAATCCCCAACCGGCTGCACGGACGCGGATCCCCACGTGTATTTCTCTCCCGACACGCTCAACGCGCCATGTGCATCCGCAAGATCATGGCCTTGCGTAAAAAAATCAAGGAAGTCAAGAATTGCAAGCAAAAGACCTTGCCGCCGGGCAAACTGCTCGAAATGGACGCGAAACAGAACACGGCTATATTAATGATGAATAGCATGTACGGTCAGATGTACGAGCTGAAAGATATTCCGGAAGAGATTCGATCTCAGGTGAACCAATTTTACGTTCGAAGGCCGTACGGGAAAACGTGGGGCACGTTCGTTTCGAAGAATCCCGCTTGCGCTTCTCTAGTTACTTTTCTCTCGCGAACCATCTTATTGAAATCGCGCGACGTAGTTGAAAATTTCCCCTCGAACTCCAGCGTCCGCGCATGATGTACATGGACACGGATTCGCTTTTCATCCTCATGGAGAAACGCCATCAGGCTAACCTGATCGATCACCTGCACGAGCGCTTGGTTCCCGAACTGCGGGTGAAGGTCGAATTCGTACTGAAAAACTTTTTCGCGCTGACCAAGAAAAAATACGTCGTGCAGCTGGCCGACAGCGACGAGGTGCAATTTAAAGGGTAGAGGACCGCCATAGACGTGCGAGAGAGAAATTTTCTCTTCACGATCTTGAAGAAAGCATGGGGCGAATACTTCAACACGGGATATCGAACCACGGACTCGGTCGAACAGATCGTCACGAGCATCGTGTGGCCCACGGCAAAGCAGAAGCAGGTGGTGGTCAACGATCGCACCAACATCAAGGTCGTCTGCGAGTTCCACGATGCCTTGCCCGAGGATACTCTATGCAGTGTCATCCTGATTGCAGAGAAGTCCTTCTCCTACGACGTGAAGAACGAGAGGGTCACAGAGCAGTTTTAACAGGTTTAACATCTTTTCTTGCACAATAAGAAATTTTTGTACTAGCATAATCAGTAACAATGGCACAATACGAATTTCACTAGTTCAGATCAGTTACAATGTCAATTTCATCAGTTATCAGTTACAATATCTTTTTTTTTTCATCAGTTTTTGCACTTTAGCACGAGACAATCAGAATTTGCACAAAATTTTTGTTGTTTTTACACGAGAAAATTAACAATAAAATTCTTTTTTTTATCGTTTCAGATGCTGTCGAACATCAAAAACACATACACATACACACACTAGAAAAAAAAAGCATGCAACTTTATTTTGTAACACACACATATTCTCCATCTTCATCAAGAAAATATTATAATAAACATAATTTTTTATCTATCTCACAATAAAACTCTATATCCAAAAAATTACAACATCAAAATAACACTAGAGTCGTTAGTACACGTTGCATGCATTACGGAGGTCCTCTGTAGAGTTTCATGGAAGTTTGAGAGAAAAAAAAACAAACACGTGAAACTCTATAGAGGTGTGGTAATCTATAACCGCAGCCGTTAGAGAACCTTTACTTTTTTGGTTGGGCACCACGCACCCCTGGCGAGGTTATAGGGGCCAGGGATCCTAAAAAAAAAAAAACAATTATTATTTGTTTGTTTGCGTCACAATACGGAAATAATGAGAGGCACGCGCGCGCGTGTGTGGCACATCGTTCCCCCAAGAGAGGTTTACAAAGGTCACGATATATAAACATTGGTCCCGGACTTGGAAAATTACGATAAGGTGCACTCATCATTCAAAGGATGAGATGATGAGAGAGTGAATTTCACTCATCACTGCTTTTCTACGCTGTGAAACATCGTCAGCGCAATAAATGAGGCGCGGAACGTGGAGAGAAAGTAAGTTTTTCAGGTTTTGGTGGTCGTTTGGTCAAGAAATCAGAGTTGGCCTCAAAGGTACAAATACTATCTACTGTAGAGGCTCTCGTGTAGTTTAGCACGTAATAAAAAAAAGGATAGGTTAAGTTATATCACGTAAGATCGTGATATACAGCAGTGACGTTCCATTTCTGCCGGTGACCTTGACTGTGCGCGATGCGAGGGGAGTTTCTAACGAGCACGTGACTGGCCGATGTGTATGACGATGGCTAATGTTGTGCGGAACGTATACACTGCACCCACATGCGAGCAGACGTTGAAGCTGGAGTTTCGAAGTTTAATCACACCACACACCAGATAAAAAATGTGAAAATATTTTTTTTACATGAACAAACATAACGGAACAAAACAACTTTTGTTCAAAATGTATATAATATAAATATTAAAATTTATACATATTAACATATTTACACACACACACACACACGTTCATTGTTAACACATTACAATCAAGTGTTTTATGCATCTGAAAGGTATTCCACACCTGACATTTCGTTATCAGTTCCACTGCTATTCATATCACTGTCACTACTCTGTTACCGGTGTCACTATCTCCAACGTCAATAACAAAGTTCTCAATAACATCCTCTATATTTCCCTCCTGTTCAATATATTGCTTTCCTATTGTCTCCACATGTTGACAAACGTTTTCTCACTTTTCTATTCCAATCTCATTAACCCCCTGTTCACACAAATTCATTACAGCGTCCAGTTTAAAGTTTGTATTGTTACCGGCTACCCATTGTTTAATATTATTTAATTATTTAATTTGCAGCATTCATCTCATGGTGGTAATCGCCAGTCGTTCTGTTGGATTTAAACATCAGAAATGCACCAGGCCCAAAACCAGCTCGACCACCAGCATGAATAATAATCAGTCTTTGTCCTTTCGAAATGGGAGCCAACAATGCTGAAATGTTGTCATAACTCCAGTTTTTAGGTCTTGTGTGCGTGCTGTGGATATAGGTTTCGTCCTCGTATATGATTGGTCTGCCATCCCACCTATATTTCTGTATTGCACGTAAATATGGCACATGCATTGATCTAATATCATTCTTTTCTTCTAATATCGCTCTATTTCTGGTTTTCCTCCACTTATATCCCATATCCCGTAATATAACTTTTAAACTTGTACTACCTCCTCTAAACTGTATGTTGTCTTGCAGTTTTGAGAGCAGTTTCTTCACAGTCGGCACCGTTTTGTCCTTAATCTAGAAATTAATTGTCCGTCGTATGACACATTTCTCGAAGTCATCAATATCGGTGATTCGTTTCGGTACACGATGCACTTTCCCAGGCGTCTGAAAAGAGGAGCCTTGTTCCTAATACTGTTTCCCTTCTTTAATTATGTTTCTTAATGTTCTCACAGACACCCCAGTTGCTGCTGCCACTCTCTCGTGTACCTTTTTCAATGGTATTAACAAACCTTCAGAAGCCGCTTCACGTCTTGCAAAGGAATGTACATTATTTACAACTTCGCGAAATTGACTGTGAAGCGTTTTTGACCAAAGTTTAGAGTTAATGGGTGGCATTTTGTTTGCCCAGAAACTTACAGATACTCAGACACACACTTTCTGTACGATAAATAAACAGTATTATTTGCAATGTTACACACACGCGCCTAACACATCGTGGCTAGAAGGCAGATACGACACAATGCAATGTTTCCAAGCGACTACGTGTTTACGTGTTACTGCGCATGTCTGTTCAGTCTAGGCCCGCCGACTGTCTCTCACGCGATATAACAGCCAAGGCCACCGGCAGAAATCGAACGTCGCTGCTGTACCTACCAAGTGTGAGTGGGAAAAAAGGGAAATTTTACTAAAACATCGCTAAACGCTAAAACATCGACAAAAAATTGTCAAAATATGTCAAAAACTGATATTCAATTGATAAAAAAAGAGGCTACAAATGCATACCTACCAAGTGTGAGTGGGAAAAAAAGGGAAATTTTACTAAAACATCGCTAAACGCAAAAACATCGACAAAAAATTGTCAAAATATGTCAAAAACTGATATTCGATTGGTAAAAAACAGAGGCTACAAATGCATACCTACAAAGTGTTACTTTGAAACGCTAAGTATACACTACTTCTTAATCGTCACTCATCATCGTCGTCGTGTTTACTCAAAAGTGGTAGAAAAGCGACTCTAAATAAAAATTCGAATACTATAAGAGGCTTCAATACACCCTTCTCAAGTAATGAGTTGCTGTTTTAAGTCCACTTTATGCACACTAAGGCTAATCGGGACTGAACCTACAGTTTAAAGTGGGATCTGAACCACTTGTGCCTCCAACGGGTATCGAACCCGGGACCTCTTGATTACAAGGCAATGACGATACCACTGCGCCATGTGGGAGGTCCTCTCTCAAGTAATGATTACTTTCCGGTTCGAAAATAAGGTTTACAACTTAGAAGCAATATCATAATGTAAAATGCCTATTTTGTGTAGTGAAACAGCAATAATGAAACAACTTGAAAGAACGTTACTCATACCTGATGATTATTTGTTACAAGTTTCTGCAGTAAATAATCCTATGTCTTTCGTTATAATTTTCCAAATTTTTAGTCGCTTTTCTGTCTCTTTATGCTAATCAGGACAAAGAGAGAATAAATGGTGATTAAAGAAAATTAATGAGTAGAAACTTACAAAGGAACACTCCCATGAAAGGATTCGAACCCGGAGTCGTGATTGGCGGATAATGTGAATGGCCACTCAGCGCAAAGTGAAGATCAACATACAAGGTTGTATTATAGCGAGTGCAGCAAGTTTGAGATTGTACTTTACAGCGTAAAGTTTAGTATTTGCTCCAAGAACATAATTAGTGTTCATTTTTATTAAAACTAATTTTCCCTTGCCTTGCGTGAGAACTGGTTCATTTTAAACTATATTCTTAAGTTTGACATTGGTTTTAAGTTTAAGAATATTTTCATTACGGTACAATGCTTTTAAGATAAGATCTCTAGTTCACACGAAGGCCATACATTGAGATTTAAATATTGCGATATCTTTCTTGCACCACTAATGATACCTAGGGATGGTTAGGTCTTTGAATTCCAAGAAATTCTCCAAGTCCTGAATGCGTATCTCTTGAGAAAAGACACCATTGTAAACAACAAATAGCCACATGAATGACTACAGCAGGGGCACCTTTCGCTTTCAATTTGGCATGCTGTGAGGCGGTACCGGAATTTTCCAGTCACTCACCTTTCCAAGAAATTAAATACACCTAGGCCATTCTCCCTCGCATCACTTCTTAGCGATAAGCCCTCTCTACTTCAGTGGTCTACGCTTCGTCTGGAAACGGAATCAGAATCAGTTGTGTTCGATTTCCACTGATATTAGTCGGAAATAAAGTCGATTTCGACTGAAATTAATCGTGTGACTATTTCGACTAATATTAAATGTGAGAAAATTTACTAATGTTGCGAAGTACTTACTTAAAAAAATAATTCTCTGCGTCCAAAGATCATGTGTCGCTCTAACTGGTTTCGTGATCTGATGCGTCAATGCGTTAATGCGACGATTGCGAGATGAAATATTATGCTTTCATAGTGTTAAGCCTTGTCAATCAAGATAGAATCCTCCCCCTCCCCTCAAGTTTTGGCACCCAATCCCATCTATGTTTGAGGGCCTCCCCGATGGCGCAGTGGTAGCGTCTTTGCCTTGTAATCAAGGTTCAATACCCGGTTGAGGCACAAGTGGTTCCGATTCCACTGTAAACTGTAGGTCCAGTCCCGATTAGCCTTTCTGTGCATAAAGTGGACTTAAAACATCAATCAATCAATCAATCAAAACCATCTATGTTTGACTATCAATTAACCAATCATGATAATTAGATGTATAGAAAATGATATATTTTTAAATTAAGTATGTGATAGCAATGATACTTATAATGAAGAGCATGTCTGAACTCCACGAACTCTCCCTCAGAGTGCCCAGACATAAAACACGGAGCAAGGAAACTTTCCACACTGCAACGCCCAGACTCTCGCTCATACAACGTTCAATATTCCAAAGGCTACCGAAACAATTCAACAACATCTCAAACCAAGTAGATATATTCACTGCATATTCGTCTTTTATCACCAACTTGAAAAACATTGTACATAAGTAATGCATTGTGTAAATAATCTGTTTACCTTGGTACTGTCTTGTCTTGTTTATTATTTATATTTTGTTTATTTTCTTTTCTTTATTATAATTTTTTAATTTTTTGGTCTTGTTTAGTGTTTAATGTGTTCGTTTTAACACCAGTGTACTTTTTACTGTTGTTTCTTTCCGGTTTAAAATGGCTTCTGCTGTACTGGAAATTTCAATAAATAATTAAATGAAAAAAAAAGACATTTTTTCATCGTGAATGCAGTTCGAAGAAAGTCGGGACGGGGATTTAAAACAAGGACACTCTGGGCTGAATCCGGGCGTCTGATAGATATGCATCAATTAAACCTTTAAAGGTTATATTACTAAAATTATAAAATAACCAAATATTGTAGACTGCAGAGTCCAGGAGCCTATCTCGCTTCGCGAACAACCCATTCATTTATGTAAGAATAAAATCGAATTTCTTGCAAAATCTGAAAAATCGTCAATGTTATTTTCGTAGGTTTTACAGCTTCATATTAAAACATTTCATAGTTGGAGGTGGTAAATGACCCCATTGCCCCACCCCTTGAGTATTAGGCTGGACATGGATGTTCTTTTTGATCAATTCGTCCTCATCGTCGTGGTTACCCAAAGTGACATACATCCTCTATCTTTCTTTATTATTATCCTCATTTTACATCGCTTTTATGCCTCTTTAGGCTAATCGGGATGATGAGAATGAATTGTGATTACAGGAAATGGATGAATGGAAACTTACAAGAAACACCCATGTCCACCACAGGATTCGAACCCGGAGCCGTAAAAGGCGTGAATGTGAATGAACCACCCTGCGCGCTCTGCCACCGATGTTGCTGGCAAATTTGTACCCCATAAGGGGCAGAAAGGTAAATTAACATCTAGCGACTGCAGCAAGTTTGAGATCGTTCTGGACAGCGTATATTTTTGTATTTGCCCCACGAACATAATTAACGTTTATTTTTAATTAAATTAATTTTACCTTACCTTGCATCAGGGCTGGTGGATTGTAAACTCTCTTCTTATATTCGACCGGTTTTTTAAGTTTAAGAATATTTCCATTCCAGTAAAATGCATTTATCATAAACCCTCTAATCCATCTGAAGGTCAGAAATGGATAGTTTAGCTTTTAAAATGTTGCGGTGTCTTTCTTGCACCAACAATGTGCACTGGCCTGTGAATACCAAGAAACTCTCGGAACTATGAATGTGTATCCCTTCAGAGAAAACAAAAATAGCGACATGAATGACGGTAGGCATCGCCCCCTGGAGGTAGGGGGGGATAGAGCTACAGCAGGGTCAGCTTTCCCTTTGATTACCAGCTCTGTCGCGGCATCAAGGGATAAAAGATTCCAGTCACTGACCTTTCCAAGAAATACCTACCTGCTTTGCTTCCCTTCTTGACAATAAGCCCTCTGCTCAAGTAGTCGATTGTTCGTCTGGAAATGAGACATGTTCGGTCATTTCGACTAATATCAGTCGAAATGTTTCCGACTAATATTAGTCGAACGACTAATCCGACTAATATTAGTCGAATGACTAATTCGACTAATATTAGTCGAACGACTAATTCGACTAATATTAGTCGAACGACTAATTCGACTAATATTAGTCGAACGACTAATTCGACTAATATTAGTCGAACGACTAATTCGACTAATATTAGTCGAACGACTAATTCGACTAATATTAGTCGACTAATTTTTTCAGTCGACTAATTTTCATTAGTCGATAATTTTTTCGATGGTTTTAATAATCAGTAGTGGGAAAGTATATAGGATAAACTCACGAAAGTATGAGCCCCTCTCAAGCAGATTTGCTACACTTAAAACTTGCTCAACATGGCCATATGAGCTTTTTGCTCTAGTGTGGAACCCCGTCTAATCCAAGATTTTTGTAAAAATGCCCTCGGGAATTTCTCAGAAAGTATGAACCCCCTCAGATTGATTTGTCTATACTTACAAAAGGCACTTCTGTGAGATTGTTGTCCATAAACCTGTCAAAAATATGCCCTTCTTGGGCCACACTTAAAACTAGGCCAAGCTGCTTATAAGAGCCACCTACACACACACCCATACATATTTACTTCCGGTTTAAGTTCAATTGGGCACCAGGCTCAACTTGCATATTTAATATTAAAATAATGCAATTCTTCTAGAATTGCTCCGTGACTCTCTCATTTCTTACATCATAAACATATGATTTTTCACCTATGAGAATAACACTACATATGGTGTCATCAGGTAATGCCTCATGGAATTCACAGATAATTTTAATGTTTGTCCTGTCATTCACCACAACTTGTTTTCTTTTTGAAGTGTTGATTACAAACATGGGTCTCTGTGTCTTGAATTCATCTGGTGTGTAATACATGTCAGTATTGCCAATTGTAGAAAACAGTAAACAAAATTTGCCTGTTTTAGAGATATTCCAAATATTTGATAAGCAACAACAACAGGGCCATCTATGTGCAAATGTCTGAACTCGGTGAACACTTGGGAACAAGTCAATTTTTTTTCAATATGTCAATCTTTTTAACTTCTTTTGCCAGTAATAGGGAATGGTAGTAAGCATTAGACAAAGTACTTTGGAGCCAAATATGCCTTTCTTAAGACGTCGTATATTACTAAAATATCTTTAATTCACATATTTCTCATACCGCCGTATCTTGTTCTATTAGGCCTCTTCAAGAAAATTGTAAAATTGCACGACAGCAAAAGAGGTACTAATAGGGCAAGCATACAATGATATGGGGATATGTGAATTGTTGGTTTCTTCGATTCAGATAAATGGATTGAATTGAAACTGGGATATTTTGCATTTTTTTATACAAAATCTGATATTTGTTACATCCAGCTTGTTTGTTGTAATCTATTCATATTTAGAGTCAGGCCTATATCTGTCCATTAGGGCATTAGGTCAGTGCCTTCTGAGACATGCATGTCTGTGCAGGTATTTGTGCTAGGTCAGCACCTCTGAAGGCCGCTGAGGAGTTGTGGGATCAATATTCCCAGCACGGCCAGTTCCTCTGCACGGATCAATACTCGGGGCAGTTTCTCAGATTCTCGCACCGAGGAGCTGCGGCACGGCCAGTTCCAGAGAGTCCCGCGGCATGGCGCTGCGGTATGGATTGTGTGTACGCTCAGCAGAAAAACGGGATGTACGCTCAGAAGAAAACACTTCAGCAAAAAATATTAGAGAAGAGCTCATGTTTCTGAATGCACCCCCTACCCACCCCCACACCCACCCACCCACATCCATACATATTTACTTCCCGGTCCATTTTCATTGCATCATGTTGTGCAATATTAATTGATTAAATGGTCTTCTATTCTGTCTTCTAAGCAGTGTTTCTATTGGCTCTGTAAATCTATATAAGCCAGGGCACAGTGCAGATTCTTCACCATTGCTGGATCGGCAGTGGAACCCACAAGTGGGGGGCAGAACCTGAACAGGCTCCACCAAAGTATAGGAGACTTGAAGCATATAATTTGGCGGAATAACCCAAGTAAGGTCATAGAGACAATATACACTGATGCAATAAAAGCCAATTTTTGGCAGGGGGGCCAAAGTGGTTCCTAAATACAAAATCTCAAGAACTTGTCTGCACTGAACCCAGCTGATATTTTTATCCAGCATAGAGTTTTGATTTGAACCCCAAGAAATTGTATATAAATACCAAAGCCAAAAATATTAAGTCTATACACACATACACACATACACATACACACAAAGCACAGTGCTGAACCCAGCTGATATTTTTATCCAGCATAGAGTTTTGATTTGAATCCCAGGAAATTGTATATAATAAACAACAACAAAAATGCCGAATCAAAAATATTGTAAACAATGCAATAAGAATATATCCAGCCCTAATTGGGCCAAGCACCAAAAGATTTGTAACCCAGACAAATGCAGAACTCCCACAAAAATTTGCCCCAAATGCAATAGAAAATACAGCATGCAATACTTCACATATACACATAAAAATACTTGCTCTGCACAATCATCAACACAACCATCCACATCTGGTCTGAAAAGAAGGCACGAAGCACCTCTTAATACCAGAGCAGCAAAGCAGCCGCGCTATGAACCTATCCACAGCAGTTTTAACAGCCAATTAAGAGATTATCGGTTTGTATCAGAGCCAAGATGTGGCATTGAGAATTTTTTGAACAGTGTAAATTCTGATCTGCAGGCAATTCTAAATGCACAAAATGGCTCTTATAAGCTCTCCCTCAAATTGTTTACACAATATAAGAAACCAAATGGCACAAAATTTACACAGCCCCACATAACAGAAACTGTACCGGTTTATTCAAATACAAATTCGGACAAAATAATAAGCAGTTTGATGGATCAACTGAATATCAAACACTCTGAATTTGCGGCAAAAGAGTCCGGATGGAGCCTATGCGGCTATCCACACAAGTTATATGTTAATATTTCTGAATTCAGCCCATTACAAGGATCTACATATTTGCTATTACCTGCCAATATTAAAAACAGAAGAGCCATGGTTAATATAGAAAATACCGACCAGAAATGCTTTTTGTGGTGTATATTAGCTGCTTTGTATCCAGTTTCAAGGAATCCTCAGAGAATAAGTTATTACAAACAACATGAACATGATTTTGACGATGCAATGGAGGGTTTGGAATATCCAATGTCTGTTCAGAATATTGATAAATTTGAAAAAAGGGCCAAGCATATCAATGGCAAACAATTATCTATTAATGTATTTATTTGTTCCACTGGCCGTGGCAATTGCTTGATAGAACCTCTCAGAATCAGTACAATTGATGATGAATCTGCTGTTCCGATTGATCTGCTCTTAATTGAAGAGGATGGCACATATCATTACACTCTGATACACAGTCTTGAAGCTTTGGTGAGAACACAACTAGACAAATCCAATACAATATTCAAGTTGTGCAGAAGATGTTTATGTGTATTTGATGGTAAAAAAATAATAAAAGGGGTTTGTAAAGTGAATGCAGAAATGGCCAAAAACAAGTTAATCGAGCATCTGAAATACTGTGGGAACCATAAACCTGTTCATATGGTGATGCCCAATCCAAGTGAAAATTGCAAATTCAAAAAGTTTGAAGCCTTGTTGGAACACCCAGCATATATTGTCTGTGATTTTGAATCAAACCTCAAACCTCTTGCATTCTGCAATCCAGATCCTGAAGAATCTTCAACTACACCATACCAGCTACATGAACCTTCCAGCTTTTGTTATACAGTTATACGGGATGGTGTAGCTAGTGAGCCACACTTATACATGGGACCAAATGCCATCAAAGAATTTGAACATAGAATAGAAAATGAGAGCCGTGACATAGCATCTAATATTTTATTAAAATCAAAGCCTATGTTGCCTTTAACAGAGGAACAGATTGAAGATTTCAACAATGCAGAAAAATGCCCGGTATGTGATTCTGAATTTTCAGATGCAAATATCAAGGAACATCACCATTCTCATACAGATGGTAAATTTAAAATGGCCCTGTGTAATAGCTGCAATATTCAGATCAAGAGATCAAGATGTATCCCCGTATTTTTCCATGGAGCATCCAATTATGATTTCCATCATCTGATCAGGTACGGGGGGTTTGACAAGCAGAATTTAAATATTTTAGCTGAAAATGATGAGAAATATATATCTATTAGCAAGATAATTAAAGTTAATGGTGTTCCTATTCACATAAGATTTCTTGATTCTTACAGATTTTTATCTGCTGGCCTGGCTACACTGGCCACTCAATTATCTGATGATCAATTCAAAATCACAAGTGCCTTCTTTCCAAATCAGGACCTGAAATTAATTAGGCGGAAGGGTGTATATCCATATGACTATGTTACAGATTTTTCTAAATTTGATGAGTGTTCCCTGCCACCACAAGAAGAGTTGTACAGCAAAATCAGAGGATCTGGAATCACTGATGAAGATTATCACCATGCCAAGTTGATGTGGAACAAATTAAAATGCAAGACATTTGGTGATTATCACAAGGCTTATTTGAAACTTGATGTCACCCTCTTAGCTGATATAATACAGGCATTCAGAAAATCTTCCATGCAAAATTATAAACTGGATCCAATATATTTTTTCAGTGCCCCGGGCCTAGCATGGGCCGCAATGCTTTTCAACACCAAAAAGCCATTGGATCTGATCCACGATCAAGATATGTATCTGTTTATGGAGAAGGGTATAAGAGGAGGGATGGTGCAATGTTCCCAGAGATATGCCAGAGCAAATAACAAATATATGCTTGATTATGATCCAGCACGGCCATCAAATTATATAGTGTATGTAGATGCAAACAGCCTCTATGGCCATGCCATGATGCAAAAACTGCCATATGCAGGGCTTGAATGGGTTGAAGATTTCAATATTGAGGATCTTCAGGACTTTGATGACAGTGACTATGGCCTCTTCTTAGAGGTTGATCTGACAATTCCTGATGATTTGCACAATAAATTTTCTGATCTGCCCCCAATTCCCGAGGTTCAGTGCTCACCTGGCTCTAAACAGAAGAAGCTCATGATGACTCTAGAGCCGAAACAGGGTTATGTCATATATTACAAAAACCTCCAGTTCCTGATGAAACATGGTGTTCAAGTGACCAAAGTTGGCAAAGTTTTGAGGTTCAGGCACTCAGAATGGTTGAAGCCATACATTGATACAAATACAGAGCTTCGAACATCTGCAAAGAGCCAATTTGATAAGAGCTTGTTTAAATTGATGGTGAATTCAGTGTATGGCAAAACTATTGAAAATGTCAGAAAACATACCGATGTTAAAATAATTACTGACCCCAGCCTGAGCAAAAAATTGGTTGCAAAGCCCAACTTCAATTACAGAAGAATTTATGATGAGCACATGGCACTTTTCAACATGAAGAAAACAAAGATTAAGTTTGATAAACCTATTTATGAAGGTGCTGCAATATTGGAATCGTCCAAATTACATATGTTAATATTGTATTATGATGTGTTGAAACCTATTTATGGTGATCGTGTAAAATTGATGTACATGGACACGGATAGTTTTATTCTTAATATTCAAACAGAAGATGTTTATCAAGATATGTCACAGCCTGAATTGTTTCAATACTTTGATACCAGTGAACATACAATAATTCAACACCACCACAACAAAAAGGTGCCTGGCAAGTTAAAAGATGAGACACTTGGTGATGTTATTGTGGAATTTGCTGGGTTAAGTGCCAAGATGTACACTTTTAAAACATGTAGTGCTGTTGTCAAAAAAGCCAAGGGCATTGGCAGAGTGACTGTTGACAAAGATCTTGTATTTGAAGATTATAAAAATTGCCTCAAATCCCAGAATTTAATCAAAACATCAGAAAATAGAATTCAGAGTGAGGATCACTTCTTGACTTCAAATATTGTAAGAAAAGTGGCTCTGGACCCACATGATGATAAGAGATGCATTTTGTCATGTGGCATACATACTCTACCATGGGGTTATTGTGATTTGAAAAATGGGAAACAATGCCCAATTACAGAGCATGATTTGAAATAAATAAACATGCCTATGAACTTATTTGGGTTCAAAAAACAGGCTATTATGGAGCTGCCGACACCACAACCCTCTTCTGATATGATATCTAAACTGAGTGGCTTGTTAATTATTCATCTGAACAGCATACTTACAGATGTTGATGATGAAACAGGTAAAACATTGTACATATTTAACAATAATTTAAATCATTACCAATTACCTGTAGGTGGGCAATTGCAATTTATTACAACCCCTGAGGGTGATGTCAAGATTTCAGTAGGGAGAAATATTTACAGAATTAAGCACTCAAACATGATTTCTGGCACTGTATATACTGTTTCTGCAGGTGACTGCTTATATATTGAGGTCCCTGGATCATATGACAAGCTTATACCCTTTTTTATAGAATTAAGAATCAGATACTCTATAATAAATAACCACTAAAACAAAAATGCCTAATGATATATTTGGCCATACAAGACATGAAGATCACAGTGATGAGATTCTGATGCTTGATGTCAGAGTCAAGAAATTAAGAAGTGATTTACAAGCTTTACAAACCACACTCAATGCCAGTCTTCAATTAGAAATTACAAATTTACAATCACAATGCATGGACCCTCTTCTTAAAATTGACTCAGAACTCAAAGTGCTGCTTCAGAAATATACTGATCTGGCAACATTAGATAATTTTCAAAGTTTGGAAGAAGCTGTTGCAGCTCTTCAAGCCAAATTTAAGACCCAGGCTAACTACTCTGAGCAATTGAAACAACAATTGGAAGAGCAGATAAATAATGTCCAGGCACAGCTCCAAACAATTGTCAAAAGCATAAAATCACAAGAAGATTTTGATCTAGTGATTTCCACTCTAAAGGAACAGATTCAATCACTCCAAATACCTAATCTGGACCCTCTGAACAATGCCATAGCCGAGGTTAAAGAAAAAATTGAGACACTTGAAAATTTTATGAACAATTTGCCATCTTCTGATGCTTTGAATGCAATAACTCGGAGTGTTGCCAACATTAAGCTGCAACTTGAAACATATGAAGATTTTGGAAAAGTTCAAAGTACCATAACCCATCTTGAAGGTACAATAGCAGCAGTGCAAAGTGATTTGGCAAATGTACAAGAATCTCGCCTGCCCGGTATTGTAGATACTCTTGTTAGTGTCCAGCACCAAATCACAAAGCTTGAAAACCTCAACACTGAATCTGAACTATCTCATTTTCATCACTTGATCGATGATATTCAAACAAAACTTGAAATTTTACAACAATCAACACCCTCTCAGGCAGATATAGCCCTGCTCCAAACTGCTATGCAAAATGTGGCTGATGCATCTGAATTAAACAATGTGAAATTGGCACTTGAATCTTTGCAGAATACTGTTTCAAATCTTCCTACATCACAGGAACTTAAAAATATTAAGAGAGCAGTGAATCGCATATTGAAATCAGAAGATATCAAGAATATCCAGACAGAGATCAAACATCTCACACAGACAGTGGCCACTCTACCAACCAATCAACATATTAATGAACTGCATGCCCTGTTTGAGGATATCAGAAGACAGGTACATGATCTTACTGCTCAAAATTCAAAATTGGCAGTTATTGAAAATTTCCAACAAATTGTAGCTAATATCAATCAACAGCTAGGAACCATGGAATCCAATCAAGCAAATGCTCTGTCTGTTTTTGCCACCCAGCTACAAGAAATTGTGCAACAATACAAGAAACTTATTGTGGACATAAAAATCAAGCCAGGCCACGATGATGTTGTTAGGACCATCAATGAGCACCTTGAATCTGTAACAAGCAGATTGCTCACAGCAGAAAAAGAAATAACAGGCATAATTGAGAATCCAAAACATACAGTAATTCTTGAATTGTACAGTATCCCCAACAAAGAATATGATTCACCATTTACACAAGGTGGCAAAATATATATGCTGTCCCCTGATCAATTTTATTACCAGTTTTTTTGTTGGGGCAAACTGAGACCAATCAAGATCAAATATTGGCTTCAACCACAGGCACACCACTACCCTACCTTATCAATAACAAATGCTGATAACAAAGCAAAAATCACCAGTGTAGAGTTAGAGGATTTTACAGACCCCAATACATTAGAAACAGCCTATGCTGAAGATGATGGCTCTCTGGAATTTAAAATACAAATAGGGGACAAATTATATTTAGAAAATCCTGTAGTATCAGCTGCTGAACACCCCATAGTTGCAATATTCTTGTTTTCATATTATGTCTAGAGAAATTATTGTTGATGAATTACACAGACAGGCCAGACATAATTATAAGAGACTGCCAGTAGTTACAAAAGGCATAGATGATTTATGGCAGAGCGACTTGATTGAGTTGTCAAGTGGACAGTTGAAAAACTTAGACAAAATCAACAAGGGCTACAAGTATCTACTCACTGTGATAGACACATTTTCAAAATTTGCCTGGGCTGTGCCACTCAAATCCAAGACTGGAAAATGTGTTACAGAAGCCTTCAGGACAATCATCAATCAGAGTGGAAGATCACCGCGCTATTTGCAAACAGATAATGGCAAAGAATTTTATAATTCAGTGTTTCAACAATTTATTAAAAGCCAGGCAATAAAACATTACTCGAGTTACAGTGACCTCAAAGCCTCAATTGTAGAGAGATTCAACAGAACCCTAAAAAATCTTATGTATAAACAATTTACACTTCAAGGTAATTATAAATGGCTTAATATTCTTCCAGAACTTCTACATAAATATAACAATTCTGTCCATTCCACAATCAACATGAAACCCTCTGAAGTAACTTCATCTGATGAGCAAAAATTGATCAGGACTGTTTATTATCCTAGATACCAGCCAACAACAAGAAAAGCCAAATACAAGGTGGGTGATCAAGTAAGAATCAGCAAATATAAGCACTTATTCAAAAGAGGCTTTACAAGAAACTGGAGCACTGAATTATTTACAGTGGTTCAAGTTAAACCTGGGACCCTTAACACATATATAATAAAAGATCACCGAGGAGAAATTCTCAAAGGCAGGTTCTATGAACAAGAGCTCAGCAAAACTAAACAGCCTGACACATATCTCATAGAAAAAATCATCCGCAGAAAAGGCAACAAGTTATTTGTCAAATGGCTGGGTCATCCGGAAAACAGCTGGATTGATGCAAACAAAATAATAATATGAGCACCTGGGATGTTATAAAAAGGCTGCCAGAACCTGAACAACAGAATAAGAGAAATGGCAACTTGCTGCCTGATAATATTAGGTGTCTTATTGTTGGGCCATCTGCTTGTGGTAAAACTACACTATTAATTGATAATTTTTTATTGGCACCCAACTGGTTAGACTGGAAAAACAGGCACTTGTATATCTTCTCTAAGAGCTTGGAACAATTAAAATATCAGCAGCTGATGAAGCTATATGATGGATTGGATATTGCTACTTTTGAACCAGATGTTAAGCCACTTCATGAATGTCTCGATAATTCTGTTGTTGTGTTTGATGACATTATACTGGATAATCAAAACAAGGTTAGAAATTTTTTTACACAGGGCCGACACAAAAATATTGATTGCTTCTACCTGGCACAGACTTTTTCTAAAATTCCGAAGCAGCTGATCCGAGACAACAGCAATTTTATATGTGTGTTTCATCAAGATCATACCAACCTCAAACACATACATGATGAATATGTAGGTGGGGACTTGAGCTACAATGATTTTTCCAAGTTTTGCAGTAGGTGCTGGAACCAGGACAGTTATGGGTTTGTCACAATTGATATGACAAGAACACCCAATAGTGGCAAATACAGAAATAAAATCAACAATTTTCTAGACGTAGAGACGTATATAAACAACCATGAAACGACCAATCATTGATGATCTTAAGTTAAGAGATTATCTTGTAAAAAGATTTAAGGGATGGAAATCAGAGAACCGGGGAATTTATGAAAAACACAAACAAGCAGAACAGCCTGTAATTGATGCTATTAGTGAATTAGGTAAAAATATCAAAACTGTTACAGAGCAAAATCAAAATTTGATCACAGAGCTTGTGCCTGTAGCTGCTAGGAACATATTAGATTATCCATTCACCCCACTTTCCAGTATTCATACACCTAGTCCTGTTGCTCCTAGAAGAATTGAAGCTACTCAGGATCCTATTGAATTGGGTCTTCTTGCTCAAAAATATTTAACCACACCTAAAGACAACAAAGATGAGGTGTTTGGCTTATATGCTGACACAGAGCTTGATGGTAGCATCATACATAGAATTGGCAATTTCAGAGTAACATTTATGGGAGATGATCTGATTGTTTATTCAGAATCTCGTCTCGGAGAAAAAGGTGCTTTTGTTAAGTACCCCGGCACACCTGGGTTGTGGGAACTGATGACTAGGAAAAGGCCTGGCAGCTATACAGATCAAGATTATGAGCATTACAAAGAAATATTAATAAAATCAGATGCTCTATACCAGAACAATGATCCCACACAAAAAAGAGTCAAGTCTAGCAGTGGAGCAAAATACAATAATTTAATCAAGCCCATATGGTCACAGATCAAGACTGGTAGTGGAGTCAAACAATACAACACCCTGCCCAAAGAATTTGTGTGGGTTGATGATGTCAGGAAACTTGTAGACAGGTTATTGGTGATAGCTGGGGAGGAAAATGCTGGGAACCACAATTTTTACAATGAAAAGGTTGGAATTATGGACATGATAAGCGCCAAATTGTCTAATTTTATAGTGAATGACACTAAGGGGATTGGATATCTCATAAAAATTATTAATACTCTACCACCTAAATTTTGGAATATTTCTGAGGGTCGGGGCCTGGTTAATGACATCATAAACAAGCTGCCATTTGAACTACATATTCCAGGCTATCAGTATTGTGGTCCCGGTACAAAATTGGACAATAGATTAAACAGAGGTGATCCTGGTGTAAATCCCCTAGATGCTGCTTGTAGAGACCATGACATAGCATACAACACACATTCTGATCTTGACAAGAGACATGTTGCAGACAAGAAATTAGAAGAGGCTGCATTTGGTAGATTTGTAAGCAAAGATGCTTCTTTGAGTGAGAGAATAGCAGCATTGGGAACCACCATAGCTATGAGCACCAAACAAAAACTGGGGTGGGGTTTGTGAATATATATA
Organism: Lepisma saccharinum; assembly: GCF_977018435.1. NCBI lineage: Eukaryota > Metazoa > Arthropoda > Insecta > Zygentoma > Lepismatidae > Lepisma > Lepisma saccharinum. The sequence goes on from NC_139235.1 coordinate 81,772,261, forward strand.
TAATAAACCTACAATGAAGGCCAAGGGTGTTATGTATCAAATACCTTATGCAGGTCTTAAATCTCTTAAAACTATTGATAGTCTATTAACCAAAAAGCAGCGCAAGAAAAAAAGCTCTTGTCTTGCCAAGGGCCATGGTATGAAATTGTTGCTTAGTACCCCCCAATTAAAAAAATTACAGCAATCAAGAAAAAAATTGCATACAGGGGGTTTCATATTTACTATCCCTGCCATCTTAGCTGCTCTCGGGGCTGTTGGGAGCTTGGCCGGGGGATCAGCTGCCATAGCAAAAACAGTAATAGATGCCAAGAAAAATAGGGCGGAATTAGATGAGCAGAGGCGCCATAACCTGGCCATGGAGAAACAAGGCAAAGGTGTTAAGAGAGCCATGAATAAGTTTAAAAAAAACAAGAGCCGCTTACAAACCAAGATATTGAAGCTTTAATCAAGCCACTGGGCATCAAAAATTTTAGAGGTGTGTACATGTCTGATTCTTTACCAGAGCAACCACTCAACAAAGAGTGTGGCATTGTTAATTTGGATAAGTACAAAAATCAGGGCACTCACCGGATCTGTTATCTTAAATATTTAAACAATAATGCATTTGTGTTTGATTCATTTGGAGGTGTTCCACCTGAAAATTTAGTAAAATATCTAAAATCAGCTAATCTTTATTACAATAATGCCCGTGTTCAAAACTTCAAAGATGTTAATTGCGGACATTTGTGCTTATCTGTTCTTAGATATATGTCTCAAATAAATAAACCATCAATTGAAAATTTTCAAAAAGCCTTGTGGTATTTGAAACATCATGGGGGTATTCCATCTCACTAGCCAAAATTCAATATTGAAACTCAAATTGCATGATGATATAGTGTATCCCAAAACAATAGCTCTCAGAGCATTTTACGGCATGTACTTGATGTTACACACCACAACAATACAATTGCAGTAGGGGATCAAAAAATTGTCATCACTCCAGGGCAATATAATCTGTCCACTCTAAATGTTCAATTACCCAGAGGTATAGTATTAACTCAAAATTCTGTCACTCACAGAGTAGAGATTGTATCTGCTACAGAAACAGTGGATCTGGGTACTATAGGAGAGCTGTTAGGCTTTGAGAACAACACAAAACTTGAACCAGGCATCAAACACACTGCTATGAATATACCTAAATTCTTAGCCATAGAGACTCTGAATATTCACTGTAATGTGGCCGAGGGTATGATCACCAAATCAAATGGTATAGGCACTCACAAACAAACTGGCATCATTGCAACATTCAAACCTAATTCCGAATTCATGGAGCCAATCATCTACAATCCATCCCCAACATTATATTTTCCTGTGTGCCATAATAGAATAGATTATATTGAATTGATGGTCACTAATGAAAAAGAAGAATTAGTTGATTTTGCTGGAGCCACAACAACTGCTATCATAGAAATTAATATTTAAATAAAAATACATACAATGGAAAATATTGAGAGTTATGAGCTACAATCATTCCCTCCAAACAGGAGGACATTTGCAAATTTAAATCAACCCAACACAGAGATTGAGGTTGATCTTGATGTTGGGGATGGATTTATACACCCTCACAGAGCAGATCTATACATCAAATTTGATGTTGTAAAGCTCGATGGAACAGATTATCCGGCAAATTCAAATATAAGATTGGTAGACAATTTTGTGCCGCATCTATTCTCTGAAATTGAGATCAGAAAGCATGGTGTTGTTATAAACAGAGTGGATTATCCCGGCATTACCTCCACAGCTTTGGCCACACTAAAATTGTCCAAAACCGAGGCTTCTTACTACAAAATTGGTGGATTTGAGGCTGGTGATAAAATATTATCCAAGAGCCACACAGTGCTGTTCCCCATGCGTCTGTTGCCAGGATTCTTCTCAGATTACAAAGATATTATGTGGAAGGGTGGTTTAAGAATCACATTTAGAAGAGCTGCCAATGATAATAATGCTTTGATGAGGTACAGTGCAATAAACTCTACAGGGGAAGCTCTGCCTAATACCCTACCAGATGCAGGCAAATGCATTATTCAGACTATGGAGTTAAGAATCCCGGTTGTTGAATATGAGGCCAGTTATGCTCTTAAACACAAAGCTGATATAATAAAAAATCCACAGATTCCTCTACAATTTTATACATATCAATGTGTACAGAAGCCCGCATCTGGTACTTATTATGAGTTTGATGCTACAAATTCATTCTCCAGCATACAATATGACATGCCTGATTTTGTGGTGGTACTGTTTCAGACTGGGAGACACAATAATCAGGAAAAAAATTCAAGTAGATTTGATAACTGCAACATCAAGAACATTTATCTTAAAAATGGCAGAAATGAGGTATTCCCTAGAGAAAATTACAATTTAGACATGTCCAAGAATGATTTCCTCAAATTATATGAGGCATTTTCGGCTTTCAAAAGAGTCACTACTGGCAATACTGACATGTATTACACACCAGATGAATTCAAAGCACAGAGACCCATGTTTGTAATCAACACTTCAAAAAAAAAAAAACAAGTTGTGGTGAATGACAGGACAAACATTAAAATTATCTGTGAATTCCATGAGGCATTACCTGATGACACTATATGTAGTGTTATTCTCATAGGTGAAAAATCATATGTTTATGATGTAAGAAATGAGAGAGTCACGGAGCAATTCTAGAAGAATTGCATTATTTTAATATTAAATATGCAAGTTGAGCCTGGTGCCCAATTGAACTTAAACCGGAAGTAAATATGTATGGGTGTGTGTGTAGGTGGCTCTTATAAGCAGCTTGGCCTAGTTTTAAGTGTGGCCCAAGAAGGGCATATTTTTGACAGGTTTATGGACAACAATCTCACAGAAGTGCCTTTTGTAAGTATAGACAAATCAATCTGAGGGGGTTCATACTTTCTGAGAAATTCCCGAGGGCATTTTTACAAAAATTTTGGATTAGACGGGGTGCTACACTTGAGCAAAAAGCTCATATGGGCATGTTGAGCCTGTTTTAAGTGTAAGCAAATCTGCTTGAGAGGGGCTCATACTTTCGTGAGTTTATCCTTTATACTTTCCCACTACTATAATCGACTAATCGACTAATATTAGTCGACTAATGCCCATCACTACTTTTGCGAGGCTCCTATCTCGGAAACGAAGCCTCAGCCGTAAAAATGGAACTCACACTTTTTGCTTGTTTTCGTGAGAGGAATCACCTCCCAAGCGTTGTAAACGACCTTTAGAAACACCCTGTATAACCTGTCATAAATTCATGTGATATGAAATTTCCAAAATTATGCAATTTTGCAAAACGCTTAATTTTTTTGTAGTAAATAGAGTAAAGACGCCTAATATGAGACACATTTTTTTATGTGACAATTACAGCCAACAATGATGTAACAATGTGAATGTGACAAATGCATACAATGGCCAGACATGTTGTTGTTGAAATTCAATAACTAAAATTGCTCTCGAATGTTCTTGAAAAACATAGTGATACAAAATACAAAACTATGTAAAAATGAGGTTTGAGAAAATGGAATTGGAATTGGAATTGAGTTAAAATTTCTGGGTGCGTCGGCACTTAAGGCCATTTCGTACCCTTCTATGTATACGGGAAAATATCCCTTATCTAAAATTCTGACGGAGAACTTAAAAAAGGGGTGTAAAGAGCCCCTTGGGAAAAACTAAAAGTGCAAGGTTGTAAAAAGACCTGCACGAGACAAACACAACACATTAAAAAGTCAGAATAAACTAAAAACCTCCTTACAGACGGTGGAAGAGTCCAGCTCTTCGCAAAAAACTAAAAACATGTGATAAAATACTGCTGTCATCACCCAAGAGGGATGACAAACAGCCGGAAAGGTTAAAAGTCTGCCGGAGGTAAGCAAGATCGACACATTCAACGAGAATGTGTCGGATGCTTAAAATAACATTACAAGTACGACACAACGGAGGGTCCAGCCCTTGCAGTAGGTGACCATGCGTGAGACGGCTGTGTCCTATACGCAGGCGGGTAAGAATAACGTCTTCTCGTCGAGAGGGACGAGACGAGGAACGCCAAACACCTATGGTGGGCTTAACAGCGTGAAGCTTGTTCCCCGTTTCTACATCCCACTCGGCCTGCCAAGTGTCAAGAAGGCGAGAACGGAACACATTCTGCAGGTCGCTAGCTGGCAAAAGGTGGACGAGAACGTCGCCATCTGCATCAGCAGACTTGGCGGCAGCATCAGCTGCTTCGTTCCCCTGGATGCCCACGTGGCTAGGGACCCAACAGAAGTGTACATCCGTGCTGGCACATAAGGACACAAGCCGTCTGAATATGCGTTGTGCTACTGGATGCCGGGAATACGGCGAATCCAGAGTCTGCAACACGCTGGTCGAATCACAGCACACAAGGACCTTCTTCAGACCGTTGACATCTGCAAAATCCAGTGCCTTTAGAATGGCGTACAAGTCTGTCGTATAAATGGAACAGGCAGGATGTAGTGAGTAACTGGAGCTTTGAGAGTCTAGGACGAAGGTGCAACCAACTGATTCGACTGTCTTGGACCCATCCGTGTAAAACACATTAAAATTGGGGTGCTTCGCACGAAGTTCTAAAAGCCTTTGCTGGTACACAACCATTGGTGTCTCTGACTTTGGAAGGGCAGTCAGAGAAAAATTGATAGACGGTGCAGGAAACTCCCAGGTAGGGAGAGGCGGAATGAGTGGAGAGACGCCAGGAAGTTCACTGTCAACACCAAGTGCTGACAGGATCTCGTCTGCACGAACACCAAATGGTCTAGTGGCACTAGGGCGGAGCCGATACCTTGCCAGCCTATTCTCGTCTGAGATGGTGTGAAATGAGGGATGTGAAGGCATCGAGCGAAGATGGAGGAAGTAGTTCAATACCAGCCACTGTCTTCGCAGAGACAGCGACGGCTCAGATGCCTCTACGTACAAACTGGCGATAGGGCTGGTCCGAAAAGCACCAGAGCACACGTATACCAGCATGGTGGACGGTGTCTAGGATGCGAAGTCTAGATGGGCGGGCAGAAGAATACACAACACATCCATAATCAAGCTTCGACCTGATGAGTGCACGATACAAGCGAAGCAGTACCGTCCTATCAGCACCCCAGGAAGTATGGGATAAAACACGTAAAAGGTTGAGAACTCGAAGACAAGAGAACTTTAACTGGCGAAGGTGAGGTAGCCATGTTAATTTCTTATCGAAAATGAGGCCCAGGAAGCGGACCTCATTCACGAAGCACAGGGGAGATTTCCCCATGTACAGGTCAGGGTCTAAATGACATGTACGCTTCTCGGATGAGAAGGTGAAACCTGTTTGGGAGGACCACTCAACCAAACGGTTTATCGTCAGTTGGAGTTGACGAGAAGCTGACGCGAGATTCCGTGAGCGACAAAAGATCGTGAGGTCGTCTACATAGAGGAGGCCATGTACAGGGGAAAGAATGTTTGCCATAACACTGTTCACTGCTATGGCAAACAGAGTCACACTTATAACGCTGCCCTGTGGGACACTGTTCTCTTGTTCGTGAAGATCCGAAAAGGAGTTCCCAACACGTACGCGGAAAAAGCGATCTGATAAAAAAAATTCAATAAAGTACGCCATATGGCCACGCACGCCCCAAGTTGAGAAAATGGGGTCCTAATATGAGATACTACATTCACTTGCAAGTAAGTCATCACTGAAGTAAGCACTGGTTACTTCAATTCATACAATACATAACGCACATGAAGCACACTAGTCTTGGCACCTGGTCACTTCACCTGCATGCACATGAAGTGTCCAAAGTACCTTTTATCCATTTCTATGCAATATGACTCCAATGCATCTTCAATTTCTGGTGGAAGAACTGGTTTTCTGATTAAGGTGAGTAACACTAGTTGTTCAGGTGGTCTCGGGTCCTTTACATATCATAAAAATACTTTTGCCTAAATCAGAACATTCACTTAATCTCGATGTGCTGAGACATTATAAATCTAAGCTACCTTAATATGAGACATATCTCGTATTGGGAACCAATCACTGTCTCATATTTGGAGCATTGGTACACGAATAAACAACCGCCACGTTTTCATTTAAATTTGCCATCACGAATCTTCAAAAACTGACAGCACACTGCTTGGTTCATTACCTTTAACTGTACATCAATGATTTTATGTCTCCCAATTAACTTACCTGCGAAACCCGCAATGTTTTCCACCTCTGCAAAATATTCTGCTTTGACAAAATGCTTCCAACACGTCCTACATCTACACTGTTCAACGACCACAGCACATTTTCTCGGAGACTATACGACGCACGCTTTTAGAAGCGATATCGGGCGGGGTCATGCAGAGGGTGTGCGTGGCGATCAGCCAATGGCAGGAGTGCAACGTTGTACAGTTAGGAGACTGCGGCGCGGAAGTTAAAAGCAGTGTTCTGTATTTTTGTTGCGCGCAAGAAGTTCATAAAAGTTCATCATAAGATGGGGAAATACATTTTGAACCTGACTGTCCAAGTCCCATGAATTTCCGTCGCATACAGCCGGAGTTATCGTTCCTTGAAGAAACAAGGGAAACACCTTTCATTTCCTGCAGCCTGTTTTTTTCGTTGCCACCGTGTTGACGCAGCTGAGTTGTTGTGTCTGATAGAGAAAACTGTAGGTGTTAAATTCGCCTCGATATAAACAATGACCCTTCATTGTTCTGAGCGTTCTCGAACAATGAAAGTCTGGGTTAGTTTGAGTTCAGCGATTTCGTAGCAAGGCTGATGTAAAATTATTCGCTTATCGTTCATTCGTGCTACAAAGAACAGTTTGTGAAATACAGCCCTTTCGTGCAATGGTGTGTGTGTTCCATGTGTTATTTTTATTTAAATAATGTCACTCTCAAAACCTAGCACCAGTAGTACAGGCACCAAGGGTGCAAAATCTAATCATGAACCTCCAGGAGAGTGTCTCGGAAATGAGTGAAATCAGTGACACGGAGACCGAGGAAGACGACGAGAGCGGTGATGATGACCTGGCAGTTCCTCTACAATAAATACCTTCAAGCTTCTTTCAGGTATGGGTTTCTCGTAAATGCTACAGTGATATGATATTATAATCCTGTGTAGAAATATTCACTATATTATTTCACTGTACTCATATATACTGTGCATGCATTATCAAAATAATGGACACATCTAGAATCTTCTGTCCTTCCCTTGCGCTAGCAGTTAGTTTGGCAACAGCGCAGTAGCACTGGCTGGGTATTGGCCGAACTCATGTTCCTTCTAAAAGCGTACACCGTATAACAGAGTTGCCAAGTGCTATGTATCTGATATGTCATTGATTGCTTGTGACGTCACATATGCGAGATCGGCCGCTATCTCATATTAGGGACCATCCTCTTATTAGGCGTCTTTACTCTACTTCAAAAGCCATAAATATCAAACCGCTTGAACAACTTCGTCAGTTTTTTCTATGGGATCGATGATGTTTGTAGATATGATATTCTTCGACTGAGTGAATTAATTTGCCTACGAGGAGAGTTATATATGTGTATATATATATACATTGGATATTTTGTATAAATCATCAGACCGTAACACGAAAAAGTTGGATAGCGAGAAACTTTTCGGTTTGTCGCGATACACGTGTAGATCAAGCGAGAAAAGTGTTGACCCTTGTTGGAAGTTATTTTTAGAATACATTGTTACTCCACAGCACCTTTATTAATTGCACAATCGTAGTTTGTTTACGCGGGCTGTCTTGCGTATCATATTCATTGCGCGCCACCGAGGATAGAATTCAGCTGCAGGCAGGTGCCCCGGTTCGTAGGAAGTGCAGTGTGCTGTGTGGTAATTGTAGATTGTATTGGTAAACTTTGAGAACGCATAATAGTTATGCGCATGCTAAATCACCTTTTAAAGTCGATGAATATCAGCAAGGCTGTTAAGACAACGGCTGATGTTACGGAGTGTTCTGAACGTCTTATATACAGAATACGAAAGGAAGAGACCGAAGGTCTTCTCAGAACACCGGCAAAAAAGAAGTCGAAAATAATGGGGAAACAGAATAATGCCGGAACGAGAAAATACGATGGAACCGGGTCCATCAAGAGAAACAGAAGATTTTTTGGAGGATGTAACGTCATTACCAGACGAGGACAGTAGTTACGCTTAAAGGTACGTGCACACTTTGTTATTACTTTATTTTCCGTAAAAAATATATCTTAATGTTTGTTTTTGCATTTATTTAAATCTGTTTATATAAAGAATACAGCATTCAACGAAAGAAGTAACAATAGTTGCGTGTATTACACATATAATGCAAATGTAAAATAATAAATAGTTACGTCGAAATATAAACATTTACATGCAAATCTTGAGATAACTATCGTTTTCCCCAAAATACCATAAAATACATAGATTTTGAATATTTCCTATACGATATTAAGGAAGTAAATTTGTCGGAATCATTAGCGATTAACAGGGACTCGATGCGTCTCGGTTTGTTGATCTGGCAACGCCGCGCTCCATTTAACCCATACTGACTTTTAAGGTTGAGACGCTCTATAGTTGGCGAAAACAAAATGCAACACCGAGGGTTGTTTTGGTGTCATGTAGTGTATTTGGTTTCTGCGGCGTTTGAACTGCGTTCTGGAGCGTTGTACACTCGTCTCAATTACTACAGTTTGTTTCTTTATACAGCATGTTTGCAGAAGATACAATTCAACATAGCCTACAAGTGTTTCAATATACACTGTATAAAACACAACTTATTACTAACTTCGTTGACCCTGTACAGTGTGGTGTTCGCCTGATACAGTGGGATGCACAAGTTTTGCTCGGCAAATTGTCCATGACTACTTACGTCAATTTTTATATTTCTCTTGGATCCTACTTCTTTTTAAAGATTGTATTTTTACGTATGCTGGCACAGAAAATGTCAGCAGCGTAAAACAGAATGAATATAAATGGTGATGGACAATTTGGTTGGTAAAATTTACACATCCCACTGTACAGTGGGATCCATGAGTATTACCGTGCAAATTGTTCATGACTATTTTATTAATTTTCTCTTACATCCTGTATGTTTTTAAGCGATGGATTTTTATGTATGCTGGTGCAGAAGTTGTTAATAGCTAGTTAGGTTGTTAGGTTTTCTTTTCATTCTTGAAGCTCTTGTTGGGTTAAATAAAGTGCACGAAGATGGTGATGGACAATTTGCACGATAATACTCATGGATCCCACTGTACCAGCCTGACACTGGGATGCACCTGCACTACATCTTGTATCAAAAAGCAGACCGGGGCGGGGTTGTACATTTTCCTGAGCCACCCTTGCTGTATTAGAATACTTAGTTACGATTTAGGACAGACATGGAACTACGCCAAGAGTAAGCTATGCGGAAGCTGACGTTGACACTTTTCCCGCTCATTCCTAACGTACTCTACCGTCTTCAAGCATGTGTTTACTCTTTTTTTTTTCTGTAAACAAGCGTGATTCTTCAAAACCCTCGACGTGCTAGTGTACATGCTTATCTACTCAATTCGCCACTCAATGCAAGCAATAAGGTATTTACCGCTCGATATAATGAGCTCAAAAAGCTGCAATCTTGAACAGGAAGGAACGCGGTTTCGTAACGACGCCCCCTTCCATTTCAAAGCACATTGTTCAATAATCATGTTTACGGGCAACGCCGCCCTGCACATTTCAAGGTGTCTGTTATTACTGCTGTTGCAGGATTTTAATCTTGATAAGTGAGCGGTAAAAGCACCCTATAAACGAGCATTGTCGTAAAGCACCAATTTTACCTGGCAGAGGAAAATTCCCCCCTCCGCCATGTTGGCTCGATGCTCATTTGTTTCGGTTTTCGCAACACTGTAAATCCGTTACGGTGTCCTCCCCCCTTATCTTGTAGGACGTCATAAAAATGGCTCCGGAGCGCGGGAGATTGATGAAAAAATATGGAAGAAAGGGGAAGGGGAGAACAGAGGGATAAATTTTCATAAGCCCTTCACCAAACAGATTGTCCACGGTTATGTAAATTTGCATCTCCACTCGTAAATCGCTTCAGATGTCTTCTTTTGTTTTTGTTTTTAATGCTGTGTTCCTCGTTTCTATTATTCTGATGCTTGTTCTTCCCAAAGCCCCTTTGGCTAGTTGTGTCGGCTCTGTAATCAAAAACTCCCTATTTTACTCTCGCGTATCAACTCTATAATTGGGTCCTGAAGAAAAGGGTCTACCCTGAACATTGCTGTTCACCGGACCGTTAGGTATCTTAGATACGCACGCGCGCAAAAAAAATAATGCATGCAGAAAGTCACTAATCAACAAAATTATACAGGGTGTTCCTAAAAAAACAAAGAATTTTCCAGGTTAAATTTTTTGCCCATAAAAACAAGAAAAAGTACAAATGCCAAGCTTTTGAAGTACTGGGAAGTATTGATAATGTGTGTTAATGGTATACGTAATGGTGCATAAGTGCTGCTTTCTGCCGCCCCCTGTTCCCCACAAACAAAATATTGTTTGTCAATCTTGTCCCCTAATGGGTCCTGGCCTGGGCATGGCTGTCCTTGTGAGTGTCTCTTCATCAATTTCATCATATCATCACTACTCCTCATATTAGCTATTGGCCAAAAGTGAAAGAAAAGCGAAGTAAATCAATCAGTCAATCTTGTCCCCCAAATTTGTTTGAAGTCGGTGCTACTGTCATGGTAGTTTAATTTACGAAATGAACCCAAAATGTTGGGCATTGTTGTTGTCATCTCGTTTAATCGAGTACATTGATTTGAGCTATTTATGTCTTTCTGGTACACTTTCGATATGGTCATTTTACGTCTCTCTTCTACCTTTTTGGTTAACCATGACCAAGAGCACCCGCAGAATTTTTTCTCATGGGGGCAGAGTAATAGACCATTATTATTATTATTATTATTATTATTATTATTATTATTATTATTATTATTATTATTATTATTACTAGGAGTAGCAGTAGTAGTAGTGCTATTATTTTTGTTATTATTTTTATTACTTTTGTATACCTGTATACAATTTTCATAACTGTATACAGTAAAACCTCGTTAATCCGGACTAATGGGGGGATAAGTTGACCGGTTTAACGAAAATCCGGATTAACTGAAATAACCTAAAAGAACAGTAGAAAGAAAGTGTATTAAAATTCCGTTTATATCAACAAAACATGTTTATTATGGTGTCTTTAAAAGCCTTAAGCCTAAATACACTATACAGTACAGTATAAAGTCTGCGGGAAACAGAATTTCATCAGAGGTTGACTGCCTTTTCTTTGGGAAGTTCTCTTGTTGACTTCTAGCCACATTTAAAACCTTGCATTCTGCTATTTTTTTCTGCCTTTTGCCTGTCCGGATTAAGCGATGTCCGGCTTATCGGGGTTCGGATTAACGAGGTTTTACTGTACTTAACATATTAATTCATGTTGGACAAAGGGCTGTTTTTTATAGTTAGATAATCAGTGTTAAATAGACTGTAAGCTAAAATGTAGAAAATGTTTATCATAGTGCGGGGACAAAAGTGGCAATGAGTGGGGGCAACTGCCCCTACGCCCCTCCTAACCGCCGCCAATGAATATTATTAATAATAATAGTTGCTGTAACTTGCAGCCTGTCACAGAAAAAAAATGTTATAAAATATCGCTACAATTTCACTATACGAATTACATTAACTTTTTCCAGAAATCTCAGGGGGGCAAGTGCCCCCGTTGGTCCCCCTGCGGGCGCCCTTGACCATGACGATGATGAACTTGTTCAAACTTAACGTCCATCTAACCTGCCTACTTTAATACGTGTAAAATAAGTGTTTAGTGTGTTCAATAAGTCACGTAGTAAAGACTTTGGATTAATACACAAAGAACATTGTAACCAATATTTTCAGCCATAGAGATATGGAGAGTGGTAGAATGTTTTGCTTGGCAGCGAGAGTGTGGTAGCCATGTTAGTTGTACATTTCATTGATAGATGGCAGTGTTTCTTGCACCGCGCAACTCTCGTTTTTTAAAACAATGTTTAAGAGAAACAGTATTGCTGGTTATTCCACAATTTCTGGGACATTTGGTTTTAATTAGCTAGAACGTTGTTCTTGCCAACGATTGAATTGTAATTTATTAAAATCTCCAATAACATATTGCTCGCTAAATAATTCTTTGTCTTGTCAGATGTTATTACTGAAGTTGACGAGAATCTCGTCGTTTTACATTATCTCTATTTACAAAAGGGCACATCCTAAACTTGCGAATTCATTTTCTCAATAAAACTGTCACAAACATGGGAAATATTTGACCTAGAATGCTCTCGCTTTGTGTCCCTTCCCCTAAATCCACCAATGGCTACAACGCAAGGCCCAGTGCTGATTCAGTGAACTATATCTTCTGTTGGATATGATAGCAGCTATCTTTATCGAAACGAGATTCTGGATAATAATAAACCTTTTCGAGCAGGCCTCATCTCCAAGAAGCTATCAACTCTGGGAAAGCCCCGGCAGCTAGCGACCTGTTGGGTGAGATGAGCCAAGGCAAATGGATAATAAATCTTTTCCTACTCCCACAAAAATGCAGCCTAACTATTGCCTTTTTTCATTGTAAATAGAAATAATGTAGAAGGAGTTTTCACAAAAATATGCTAATATTATCATCGTATAATCAAAGGGTCCGGGATAAAGTGCACGAACATGGTGATGGACAATTTGCCAGTCCCGATTTGTTTGTAACTGATCGAAAATTGCAATTATCATGATGTGAATAACACAACGTGTATCATAATCAGTGATGTGCGTCTACGCGTAAACAACGATAGTCTACATTCTACACGTAGAATATTTTATACACGTAGATTAGGTAATCAATGTAAACAACATGGCGAAAGGTGATAAATTAACAAAGGGCGCCGTGAAATTAAAAGAAAATTATACTGCACATCAGTTGCTAATGTGTGAAGAGAACTTTTCATACTCTTTCTTCCAAATTCGAACAATTCCTCACCTAGGAAGAAACCTAAGGTAGGAAATATTCTAGTGTTTTATGGGAAAAGGACCGCGCTTGCTTCACGACTGCCATCTGTTGTTGTTTTTTGCATACTATTTATCTTCTTCCTTAGTTGATAATAGAAGAGAAGAGAAATTTTGTTGTAAATAGGATTCTTTTTATTTCGTTAGGAACCAATATAGTTGAAAATGTCACTTTGCTTTCATGAAAGCCTTGAAAATTAATTTTAATGCACTTTAGATTGTCTACGTAGTCTATGTAAACTACAACCCAATGTAATCTACGCGTAGATTACGTGTAGACAACGCATGTAGACGTAAACTTATAGTCTACGGCACATCACTGATCATAATAAACAATTATCAGGTTTATTGTTAAAAGAAATATCTGAAACACAACAATGAGGTTTGTTGTATAACAGTGAGAAAATCTTCAAGTTTTGTGTTTATGCGAAAGACCTTCGTAAACACGGCCATTGTGGCGCTGGTGTATTGTTAAAGAAAATGGCGGCTTTCACAGGCCTCCAGACCTTACACCAGACTTCTGCATTTAGGGCTTTGTGTAAGACAAAGTCTATGTGCCAGCCACAGAAAGTGCAACAGCTAAAGGAGAGAACAAGAAACGCCTTTGTTTTGGTGGAAGAGGAGTTCTTGGGAAAAGTGTGGCAAGAACTAGAATTTCGATGGGGTGTGTGTCGCATAACTGGTGGAAGCCACATTGAACATTTGTAGCTATTGGTAGACATTTGTAGATATTCAGAGAAACGTGAAGTGTTACTGATTGATATATAACAAATATCATTGTTGTATTCCATACAGTTTAGTCAAAATAAATTCTTAAAGTTGTTTACTCTATTATGATACACCCTGTATATAATATAAATAGGGTCTATTTTATATTTAATCTATGTTTAATATCTAGCAAAGTGTGCACATCGTATTTCTAGATAGAGTCAGATCTCTTATATGGTTAAAACATATTCTGTGCTCCTCCCAGAAGAAATATAGATCCTCATGATTGTAGCAATGGCTGTTATCAGGTGTCAGAATGATGCGAGGTCGCGAAAAATGGGAGGAAAAAAACTGAAGTCCTTGAATATCGATATGTAGCTTCTTTACACCACCTTTATCAATCGAAGGCGCCACAATTTCGCTCATCTGCCAAAGTGGTTGAAAGAGATTGATATGAGTGAAACTCTCGAAACCAAAGCGCTTGTGCTGTTGACGATCAAATGAATTATAATGGAAAAACAGTGCCGGGACTCGAAATTATCGAATTGCGTTAATAGCTTTGTCGGGAATGTTTGCAATCGTCGTGTAATGCGCCATATGCCACGCTGATTGCCACGTGGTCGGACCAAATCGCTTAATGAAGCTGCCGGGAAGGCTTAATGGCCATTTCGTGTCGCCAACCAGCTCTTCAAGTGTTCGACGACAAGTTGAATTATGGGAATTGGGTGTCACAAGTCGGGACATGTTTCGTAGATGGCGCGCGTGTACTCTTCTTATCACTTCTCGAATTCGAAGTGGGTTTATGTTGCCCTAGCGTTACCAAGGATTTTTCTGAGGGGGTTGGGGTCAACTCTGAAAATGTGGAACAAAGAGCGAAATGATGTTGGAGTATTATAGATGTCACCACCAACGCTATGGTAGTATTGCAGCTAGACATACAATTATCGATTTGCAATATTATGCCCAAAGTAACGGGAAAAATTAACTCACCATCAGACATCTCTGACCTGACAATGAGCAACACAGTTGCTTGCAGACAAATGCATGTTTCATGTTTACTTTATTTTCAATATCGTACCCCCTAAATTTCATTCCGCACCCCCTCAGCACCCCTAGATGATTTATCCTGGCGCCGTCTCTGGGAGGAGGGCACCCTTGGTGCTAAGTATGATGAAACTCCGTAAAAATAGCTTCTTTTATGGTGCGAGTATAGAAATCAGGTTGCCAACTCATAAGAAATCAGGTTGCCAACACATAAGAAATCAGGTTGCCAACTCATAAGAAATCAGGTTGCCAACTCATAGGAAATCAGGTTGCCAACTCATAAGAAATCAGGTTGCCAACTCCAGAATCAGCATCATCATCTCATTGATATGCAAAATAATAATTAACAATTTCTGATGGGTTTTTCTCCTGTAATTTATTCTCCAGACTTAACGCTTCGCAGACTGAAAGCGACTTGTGTTGCTTCAGCTACCACAGAAGCCAAACATTTGGTTGCGGAAGTAATGTTTAAGTGCAAATTTTTGAAAAGGGCTATTGATAGCTATCAATTTCGTTCATGTCCCTTGATGCTAAGAAGGCGAAAACATCTGCCATTGAATGAAAGTTGAATGCATTAATACGTACTTGTTAAATGTGACAAGCTCCGTCAACGAGTGTTGCAATATTAGTCTCTTGTCCCCCTCCCATTTGCAATGAATCATGGTTAATAAAATGCTTGGACGTCATTCGTGCGTGCTGTAAACATGATGGGGAAGATTACAACATGTCTGCTCAAGATATAATATTGTGGAAAGCTTAGGACATTAGATTCTGGAGTAAAATTATTCTCAGTTTCTGGAGACACGTTTAATGGCACAATACCATTAGGAACTGTTACGTTGAGTAATAACGGAACAATGAGGTTATTTATTGTTGCGCTGTAATCATTTCGCGGTGAGTATTGTTGTAAGTATTAGAGTAAACAAGAAGCAATTGATTTCTATCTCGTGTAAACGTTCTGTCAAGAAATAATCATATATTTTGTTACTATGCAATCATTTGATTTTATATTAAGTCCTGAATTTTTTTATTCTTTTAAGTCGCTTTTCTAGCTCTATCGCGACGAAGAATGAATAGATGGAATGACTTCCAGGTCGGGTTTCGAATACAGAGTGTTAGAGTGTTCCTTCGCCATACGAAGACATATAGGCCTATGTTGAAGTTTAAGGTTTAAAAATACCCATGCCGATCTCCGTGAGGAAGTGGTTAGAAAAGCGCGCTAAGATTCCAGCGGTCGCAATTCGAATCCCGGCCTGGGCATGGCTGTTCTTTGTGAGTGTACCTTCAGCAATTTCATTATATCAACACTCATTCCCATCGTCGCGATTAGTCAAAAATGGAAGAAAAGCGACGCCAATATATCAAGAAAGAGAGAGAGAAAAAGAGAGAGAGGGGGAAAGAGGGAGAGAAAGAGAAGAGGAAGAAAAGAGAGAAAGAGGGGAGAAGAAGGGGAGAGGAGAAGGAGAGAAGAGAAAATATAAAAAAGAAGAAAGGAAAAGGAAAGAAGAGAGCGAGAGAGAGAGAAACTCTCTCTACCCTCTCCTTTTTTCTTTCTCTTTCTCTCTCTCCCTCTCTCCTTCTCTTTCTATCTCTCTCTCTCTAGAACGAAAGAAGGAAAGAAAGAAAGAAGAAAGAAGAAGATGGGAGAGGAAAGACACGAAGGAAAAGAAAGAGAGAGAGAGAGAGAGAGAGACTCTCTTTTCTTCCTTCCTTTACTTTTCCTCTTCCAGAAGGAAAGAAAAAGGAAAGAGAGCGAAAGAGAGAGAGGAATATTTTTTTCCTTCGTTCTCTTTCTTTCCCTAGCGAGAGAGAGAGAGAGAGAAAAGGAAATAAAGACCGGAAGAAAAAGATAGAGTGAGATTATTTCCGTAACATCTTTGGCTGTTATGCATTTGAAGCATAGAAACGAGTCACAACTCTCGAAGCAGCCAATGAACGAAGCGAGCCACTGACGTCATCTCAACCCAGAACCTATCGCTAAGCCCCTTGCTCAGGTTCTAAACGCCCACTAGGCTCGCTAGACAGACTCGCTCAGTCCGCTGGAGATGTTCCAAAAGTAATTTGACTCTACTTCTCTTTCTACTTTGTTTTCTTCTTTCTCTTTCTCTCTCTCTATATCTCTCTATTTCTCTCCTATTTTCTCTTTCCTTCCTTCCTACTTTTTCTTTTCTTCCCTTCTCTTTCTTGTTCCCCTCTCTCTTACTCTCCTCTCTCCCTCTTTATATCTCTCTCTATATAGCCTACATATAAAGTGGTAGAAAAGCGAAGTAAAAAAGTAAAGTGCTCCCCTGTGCTTAGCACCACGTCATGAAGGCGTATGGGGGTAACGCCCCACAGTTTCTTGATTCGGTCGTGAGTGGGGGTGATGTGATCAGCATCACGCCCCTAACCACCTTTACCCCTCAGGGTTTCCCCCAGGTACCCATGTTATTCGACGCTGCGTGGTGGCCGGGACCGCTTCCAACGTTAGAAAAGCGAAGTAAAATAGGCTAAATCATTCAATTATATTATCAAAATTATAACGTTGTTCCAAGCATTAGAATTTGAGATAATCCTAATTAGACTATGATACCAGACTAATGTGTAATTATTACTGATGTAGAGAGATATGTCTAGGAGGGTTGACACACATTTTGGCCCTACTGAATGGAGTTTTGGTACCGCTGTTACTTCGTAATCAGGGAGTTCCGGGTTCGATACCCAGTGGGGGCATATAGCGGTTTGGATCCCACTTTAAACTACTGGCCCAATCCAGATTCTAATCCGAGACCCCCAGACGTCCTACCACGGTGTGGTAATTCAGTCCACCACGGAGGCTGTATGTTAAAATAAATTATACATTAGCAATGGAGAGAGACAGAGTGGTTCAACCGTATGTGCGATTTTCCGACGTACACCCACAGCAAATTGACCCATCGCTAGAAACACACTTGTTTACGTCTTTTCTTAATGGGAATGTTGCAAGATACTCGTAAACGCTACAAGCTTCAGCCGTCGTAGCAGCCAGAGAGACCGCAGCGCCATCTCTTGATAGGTTTCTAGAAGAGTTGCGAAAATGTCATTTGTTGCGTGTCTCTTCCCCGAGCAGCTAATAAAATTGAATTTAAAACTTTTACTGGAGGCGAAGGTGCAAAATGACCACCATAAAAGGGTTGCGAGTTAATAGAGGGCGCTCTCCGAACGGAGCTGATGCCATAAAAAGTCAACGTGATTCCTCGTCCTAGTTGCCGAACTCCCCGCTAGGGTCCGCCAAATTCAATCACCCTTACCATGAGTGGATGTTGATGGTCATTGAGGTCACGCACTATATCAAAGCATGTGAATATTTATAACACTTCCTGAGTAAAAGCAGATAATTAGTTTCAATTGTTTTTTTATTGGTGCCAGAACTGTCAAGAGTTCTAATGTTCATAAATTAGTGTCCGGATTCAAAATATGAAATAATTGCAGAGCAAATGTCGGATGCCTATCACGCTGCACTGCCTCTTTTGGCTAATCCATACGCCAGGGCCTCGCTAGTCTGCAAATTGCAGCCCAGGGTGTACTACATGGAAGGGAGGTTTGATATTTCGGTATCTTCGGAAAAGTTCATCTCTTACACCCTGGAAAAGTATCGATATTACGCACCGGGGGTGCCCATCCCTCCACCCCAAGGCCCATGACGCACTTTCCCCCCAAAAAGGTAGAACATCCTTCCTCCATGTGTGCCAATAAATTACTCAAATTATTTTTGTCTGACAAAATTTGCGGAAAAATATAGGCTAATACCAGAGTTGCACCACGATTTTTTATCTGGGGAGGGGGGCAAGTACCAGGATAAACGTACCAATAATAATAATAATAATAATAATAATAATAATAATGGCTTTATTACTACTACTACTACTACTACTACTGGTAGTAGTAATATGAAAGACGTTATTATCCTCATAAATTACGCAAAAAGGGGGTAGAAGTCTGTGCTAAAGCATTTGTTTAGAACAAACTATTTGAAATACTTTTTCAACACCGTCAATTTCACATTAGCTAATAATGGAAATCAAGCACACAAACTGTATTTTTGGATGTCAGAAAATGAATGATAAATGCATTCCGAAGATGCATGTGTAACTTTCATGAACAACATATGTTTTACACATATGCAACATGGAGCGACATAAAATAGAAAATACATATGCAACAAGCTAACTCTAAATTGTGTACGTATTCAAAGCTTAGCCTATTCAATACAAATACACAACACATATTATTTAAATACATTACATTACAGAAAACAAGTAGAATGCGAGCAAGAAAATTTTTAGATCCAATTTTTGCAATTGAAAACAATATTGATTTATTAGGGCGCAAATAATTACTTTTTTTTTTTTTTAGATTATTCGGCGCCCATGGCCGACTCCCGCCGCCCGAAGCTACAGCTCTGAACTTGACGAAAACGAGAAAAGCAGATAATGCGAGCGAAGCAAGCAAGAAAATTGTACAAAATGAATTTTTATTTGCATAAAACTTGAAATCGAAGGATTGCTCTTCTGTCCACCCCCTGCAGGTGCCCTTGGCCGTCAATGTTTGTCCCCCCTTGCTGCCCTAGAATTGACTCCCGTCGAAGGTTGGGGAGGAGGCAATGACCCCTGCCCTCCCTGTGGTTGCGTCACTGTATAATACAGACATATTTAAGCAATATATGTTTACTTTAGATACTTTAGGCTCACTGCCATGGTTAGTCAACCTTTTTCTGCACAGTTTGTCTGCTCGACTAACCTTGTATTAATGCGAATACCACGCCCCCTTCATCCAAACCGATTCTAAAGGCATAAGAGGTGGTATTTCATTTCAACTCTATCGCCACGATCACCCACAGGTAGGTAAAAAAACTAAAAATCAATAACAAGTCAATCAAAAAATGCGATCCCCACCCATTTTTGGTATAAAATTTTGTCCCCCCAAAAAATTCCCATGACGCGGGCGCGTCATGAAACCCCCCTGTGGGCACCCGTGTTACGCACTTACAGGAATCACCGCCCAATAATGTTTCTGTCCCACGCAGCGACTTTACTCCAGTGTTGCCATATGAAGTGAAATTTCCCTCATTGTAGGGAATTTTAGGTAGAATTTTCCTCGTGTAAACTAACAATTAATGCCGTTCCATATTTTTAAAATTATTGTAATAACACAACTAGTACAAACTTACTTAACGATATAACCTGACTTGTAAAATGTTTCATATTTTGCATATTTTCCGTCAACCTTCAAGAAATCGAAGGAGCGCAGTGGCGCATCCCTCCGAACAATCAAGATTGCAAAACTACAAGGTAAAGAAGATTTAGTTCAGATATTCGCCACCATACACACATGCCCAGGCCACTGGCAACCGGCAACTCCTTCTTGTTAAGTAGCTTCCCAATTGCCCTCACGACCAACTCCGAAATTTTGGGAGCTCCCACCGGGAATCGAACCCGGGACCCCTCGAACCAAGGGCGAGAGCGCTAACCATTTGGCTACGAAGGAACCCTTAAATTGCTAATGGTGTATGAAAATATACGGAGAATGCATCAAAGGGTACTTTTATTAGCTGTTGTACTAAAATACATCATTTGAGACGACAATACACGCTTAATTGATTGATTGATTGATTGATTTAGTTGATTTTGCTTCGCCTTTTGTGCCTCTTTTCTAATTTGCGAAGATGAGGAGGAGTGATGAAATGATGAAATTGATAAATGGACATTCACAAACAAACAAGCCCGAGCGGGATTCGAACCGGGGACCCTTGACGTCGCAGCACGATGTGGCAACCACTCGGCCACAGGGTCCGGCAATACACGTTTAAGTATGTCAATTAATTGATTGATTGATTTGGAGTTTTATGGCCACTTTATGCACAGTAAGGCTAGTCGGGACTGGGATCCGAACCACTATGTGCCTACACCGGGAATCGAACCCGGGACCCCTTGATTACAAGGTTACGACGCTACCGCTACGCCACAGGATAGGCCCGTATGTCAATTGCTGCACAGCAAGCTAATTAACTTTGAATTTGTGCATTCAGAGTCCAGTATGTGGGAGTTATGAAAAGAAATCAAAAAGTGCCACAAACTTTACGGTCACTCTATACATCTTCCTTCCCATACCCCGTATGCGTACGAAAACAAGCCAGCGGTTCTTTCAATATTAAGTCTCCGGTCATGATGAAGCGCATTTGCAGGAGGGGGAGGTAAGGAGAGGGGGGTACGTTCCCCCCACCACACTGCATCTTCCTCGCTCGGCCAAGAGAAAGATGAGGAACAGATAGAGCAGCCTCGTAATAAGAGAGTCCTCACCAGTCTTTTAAAAAAAATCGTAGACGATAATAAGACATGGAGAGGAAAAAGCTTGAGGGGTCGGCCTAATATAGCGATTATTATAAATTGAAGGTGGGATGGCTTGTTCTGCTCTTACGGGAGATCTTGTCAAGAACAAACACATTTCCACGAGGCCCGTCATTAGCCGTGGCTCAATCTACGTTGCTAACGTCTCTATTAGGATGTGCCGGTACGTCACGACGAGGGACGGTTACCAGGCTGAGCTCGAACCTCACGTTCCGGCCATCCATCACGCTATAATGCGACTCGATTGGCAGCTGTGAGCGCCCTGGTTGGGATTTCAATGAAAATACCAACGGCCCCGTTCTCAAATAAGAAATTAAAACTGATGGCCCCCTGGCGCTTCGAGCAGCCTTTTTTAGTTTGTTTTTTTAGCAGGAGCCACACCTATCCACTGCGTCACTTGGAGGGGATTTTTGAGCGATGGGATATCTCGACCCGAGCGCTTCTTCGATACTTCACGCACCTTTGCTAATGATACGCTTCGGTTCCCGTAAGCGTTGAAGCAGATTTTCGAGATCGATTACTCGAAACGGATCGAGAGATTCCGTTCTCGTTATCGAACGAGCCCTGAACTTCTAGGAGCTATTGTTTGCTTTGAAGAATGAAGATTATGCTTCGTAAAGCATATTTGCAAACCCCTCAAATTGTGTGTACGCATCTGTTTCGCTCTGTATTATTTATCTTGCATTTTTTTTGTGTTACTCTTTTTATATTGATTGATTGAGTTGGTGTTTTAAGTCCACGCTAATCGGGACTGGACCTACAGTTCAAATAGGGAATCCCAACCATCATGTGCCTCCGCCGGGTATCGAACCCGGGACCCCTTGATTACAAGGCGACAACGCTACCACTGCGCCATCGGGGAAGCCCTCTCTTTCTTATACAGGGTGTTCGTAAAGTCCCGGTAGCATTACTACAAAAACTACATGCAAGAGAACAATGCTGTTAATTGCAAAATGTACTACAACTCTCCACGTTTATATGCCATACACCTCAATGTGCGCCCCCTCTAGTTGCTCTCAGAACATCAAGGCGGTAATCCACTTCTGCCCATACACGCCCCCAGCATATCACCAATAACGGTCAGGATACTCTCCGTTATTCTTCTTCGAAGAGTAGCAACATCTGGAACACGAGTGCGACAAACACAATCTTTGACATACCCCTAGAAGAAGAAATCCAAGGGTGTGATATCAGAAGAGCGCGGTGGCCATGGAATAGGTCCATCACGGCCTATCCATCTGCCAGGAAAATGCCTATTCAGAAGACCTCGAACATCCTTGGACCAATGAGGGGGTGCACCATCTTGTTGAAATATTATGGTTGGCTGGAAGTATATCCATGCTTTGATTGTTCTATTGCATGTAGTTCCCGAGCTATGTTTTTTGTAATGTTACCGGGACTTCATGAACACCCTGTATATTCACAGTGATCATGTATGTTATATTTGCATTACATAGCTATTTTGTTATAATATATTTCCTGTCAATATTAAATGTTATTACATCCAACCTATTATATTGTGTCTCTACGCTTATGATTGACCTTGTTTACATGGAAGATTATGTTCTAGGCATTATTGAACTATGTATGTGCATACGAATGGATATGTTACATTTGTACAGTTGTATATACTTAGTAATTTATTATATTATGCAGATATATGTTTGTGTGTGCTTGTGTATGACTATACAGGGTGTTTCCGTGACGATGTTACGAACTTTCAGGGGATGGAAGGAAACAAACGCATTAACATGAGATAAGCAACCTCTGTCCGGAAAAGCCTTGTTCATAAGTTACAAGCCAAAACCATAGTGACGAGAAGGGTATGCCAGCAGGTTCACCTGATCTGTTCCCCCTTGGTTTATTTTGTGGGGTCACGTAAAAAGTGTTGTGTACGAGACGCCTGTGGATAATGAAGAAGAACTCCTGGCAAGAATCCTTGTTGCCAGTGACATCACCAGAACGACTCCAGGGATGTTAGAGCATAGTCTAAGCGACAGAGCATCTTGCAATGCTATTATTGACGCTAGAGGGTGCTACTTTTAAACAACTGCTACAAATGCATTTATCTTGGCTAGTTATGTATGATGTAGTAGTGGTAGGAAATAGTAATTTACTTATTAAAGCTAAGAAAGATATTTTAGTTGAACGTTGGTATTGTTGAGACAATTTTATGCTCAGATGGGCTAATAGGGACTGGACCTACAGGTAAAATGGGACCAGAGCTACTGTAGTAGTTTCGCATCCTGGAGAAAGGAACTGCATAGAAACTTCTACCTTCCAGCAACGGTTTTGATTCGTTACTCTTGACTGGGGCATTTTCGGACTGAGGTTCCTTATCTCTTATGTCCATAAAGAAACAACGTATCTGCTAGTTTCAAGGGCACATCCTGTTTTCTTTTGAGGGATTCCACTACAAGTTTGTGGGTTGCATAACTTTCATGCCAGAATGGTTTTGCTGTCACGGTATCCAGTGACATGTGAAACGCAGTTCGATATAAATTATTTTTTGTTTATCGATTCATTTTATGTTCAAATATAAAAGTGTGAGGTTTGATTTATTTTGTGGATAAATTTGTATCCGAGCCAGACGTCGAGAGTTGGGAGACGGGTTTTTCCCGAGTGACAGCCGCGGCTTAGAAAATGACATATTTGCACCAACACGGAGAAAAGGAAGGATTATTTTCGTCGGGACCGGTCTAGAAGTCACAGCAGGTGGGCGAACCCAATTTTCACGGATGACCAGGAAAATCAGCTGGAGTCCAAGCCTGCAAGGATCGAGGACGCGCCTGGTGACCGCGTTTCAAGACAATGGACAGAGGTCATTTCCATCTCCTCGGAAACCGAAATCAAGTCACTTTAGCGTGCTTCTCAACGGACAAATTCGAAAGTGATATAAAAACAAGAGTACTACGATTCCACACACAGTTTTTACCCGGATTTCATAGGGAGAGCATCTTCGCGCTACACTCTCGCGATATTGTTTTGTGTCCGTGGACTTCGTTTTCTTACGTACCGTGAGCGAATTGCAGATAGAGAGTACCAGTGTGCGCCTTATTTTGGTGAAGCATTACGCGGTGATTTGTTTTTGCCAAGCGTGGACTACATAATAATGGGCGGCTAAAGGAGATAGAGAAGGGAGTCCGTCGACTTCCCTGACACCGCAACGATGCATCGCCATCTTCCGATGAAGCCAGCCAGCCAACGCCAAAAACGACACCCAAGCCAAACACTGCCCAAAGCCCGAAGGACGTTTCCAGATAGACGTTCCAACCGAAGCCCGTTACCTCAGAGAGAGAGAGAAGGACGACTCCAGATCGACGTTCCAACCGAAGCCCGTTACCAGAGAGAGAGAGAGAGATGGACGACTCCAGAACGACGTCCAATCGAAGCCCGTTACCAGAGAGAGATGATTGCAGATCGACGTCCAATTGATGCCCGACACTAGAGATATTCCTAACCGGCGCGTTACCACGTACACCCGACGCTAGTGACAAGAGGAACGCCCGAAGTACTGAGGAGGTGCAAGTACACCATATCGTCGCAATCATCCTTCGTCGCGATCGACCTCGGAGAACAATTTCGCCACAAAGGAACCGTGTGCAAGTCCCGCGTCCAGGAGAGATGAATGACCACGCAATTAGCAGAGTCCGGTAGAGTATTCTTCAGATGGTCTATGTCCGTGTAAACGTGCATTGCTAGTATCAACACCGCACTGTTAACGCCGAAGTCTCAATTATTTGCAAAGTGACTCAGGAACTCCGAACCTAACTTCCGTGTCTGGTAATTTTTTGGCATTGTTATAAAAAAAGGGTCATTTCATGTTCAGATGTTCTAATTTAATTGTCTGCATTCAGGGTTAGAAGCTCCATTTCATTACTTTAATATTTAGTGTAAATTGTCAAAGTGTGCTCCATTTTTGTGTAACCGACCGCCCCGTCGCGCCATTTAATTTGTCAATACTCGACTGATGAGTCCTTTTTAATTGTGGAAAGCGTAATTTTATATTGCATGGTCGTGCGCGTGAAGTAGTATTATTTATTGCATAGTGGTTTTTGATGTAAGTTTTGCTCGCGCCGACGATTGATTTGGTATTCCGGCAGCTGGAGCCGATTAAGTTTTGCATCACTATGTAATGGTGTAGTTGTTCTCATTAGACGAGAGAGGCTTATGTGTATTACCCCCGTCCGAGAAACTTGGTAAATGTCGTGCGTACGACTGGATGCATACGTTCATTCGAACGAAAGATTTAACCACGCCGACCCAATTGTTTTAGATAACCGCTTTCCGAGGGTTGGCACATAAATAATTTAAAAGAGCACAGGAGTTGGCAGACAAATGAACTAAATTCACATAAAGGTTTAAAACTAAAAAGGAATGATATGTTAATGAGATCCATGATTTGTATCTATACTTCACATGTAAAAATACCTCAGATGTGTGAAAGAGAGATAGAGTGAATGAGTGAGAGATTCAGGAGGCTGTGTAAACAGTTGTTGATTGCAATATTTTTTTTGGTTGTTACAATATATATTCACTTTTTACCGTTCGTCAGTGTTGTTATTTGACGTTTTTCAGGTATCGGATATTATGCTATTAGTGTGTTATGATTGTTCGAATCTACATATCAAAGGTAAGGAAAACAGCGTAACATTCAAGGTATTTATCTCCGCCTCGCAATACTACGACAATAAACGACCGTCTCAGTACCGAACTTGAAAACCAGGACCGTAAGAGTCACGACCGGTTTCCCGTACACATAACGACGTTTGGCCCCGTGCCGGGGTATGAATGACACGTCATTTCGGGGACCGTGAGTGCACTCGTTACATTGGAACCCTTGAAACTTCTGAACGAGGCGTTTCCTGTGCTTTTGTCCCCTTTCATCATCCCTGAAAGTTTGTAACATTGTCACGGAAACACCCTGTATAGCTTTCCTGTAAATGGAGATATTTTATCTGTTGGGGTCAAATCAATAAATAAATAAACCGGTGTTTCTCAACCTCTGGCTCCTGGCGTCAATTTTACCTGACCGCGAGAAGTCCTCTTAAAGATTGCAACTTGCAGCCCTAGCTGGTAACCACCTGGAAAGATGGCCTTTCGTTCGGGCTTCGACTGCGAAAACAGGAAATGCTCTTGCGACACTGACGGTGATCAATCAAAGGATCTAAGGGGGCGGGGCTTCCGCCACCAAATTTCGGAGCATCGACTTTTGGAAGTTAGCGTAATATGTACAATATTATACTTAACTTACAAAAACTGGACGCATCTAAATATTTTACCATGGCACAAAGATGGATAATATTTTTAAATTGCAGCTATATTCACCATAAATATATTTTTAAAAACGGAATCATTATGTAATGGCTGTTAATGCATTTAAAACTGTCAAAGTCAAAGTTTATGGTCGTTAGATGGCGCCAGAGATAAAAGTTCGTACACCATTATTTGTTCAGTCAACTTCTTTGAGTGTACAACTTTAAATGGACATACAAAGAGTAAAGAATCAACACAAAATATAATAGTTCAAAGATTCATCAGAAGGTATTGTGAATTTCATTATTACTTACCGTCAACATTCCTTCAAAAGGAAACCTCACAGTTAACATCTGACATTAGTGATATATATAACATCTTCAAAAGAGTGTTGGGAGTCAATTTGCCTACTCTAAATTCGGCGCTGTGGCCAACCTGAAAAGCAATATTAAAATTTGAAAAATTCAGTTTAAACAACTCAAAGTTTCAAAAAAGAAAATTGCACAAAAGTTTGCTACACTGTTATAAATTGCAGTTAAAATTCACAATATTCGTTAATATGTTACGATATGCCTGTTACTCAACGAAAATGGAACGCATCATGCACAGTTCGAAGTTTTAATTCGAACTTATATAATTCGAATTAATCGGTGATTCGAACAGACATTTATTTCGCTTGAAATCATCTTTAATGACGTGATGTTTTTGTTAATTCGAATTTTTTTTCGTGTCACCTTGGAGTTCGAATTAAGAACAGTTCACTGTAAATTAAAGTTGCTTCCGACATAAATATTTAAAAATAAGACATTAAAACTATTCTTCTGTCTTTGCTTCTCTGTACCAAGAAGAAGACAAGGGCTGGATTGATTGAGTTAGGTTATTTTGCGTCGCTCTTCTGCCACTTATGGCTAATCGCGACGGTGAGGATGAGTGATGATATGATGTAATTGTTGTATGGACACTCGCAAGGAACACCCATGCCCAGTGATATACCCACACAACCACAACAGCCCCCACCAAATATTTTCTGAACACTCCCCTAGAATTTTTCACAAAGACCCAATTTATGGTCATTTTGGCTCCAAATTTACCATTACACCCTCCTAAATTTGGATTTTCACCGGTCCAATGGAAAATTCTGGATGATCCTCTGCTCGTGCCCAGGCCGGGATTCGAACCGGGGACTGCTGACGCCGTAGCGCGTTGTCCTAGCTAGGGGTGCCCACAGGGGGGTTTCATGACGCGCCTGAGTCATGGGAATTTCGGGGAGGCACAACATTTTATATCAATTATATATATATATATATATATATATATATATATACATATTCACACAAAAATGGGAGGATCGTTTCATTTGATTGACTTGTTATTGATTTTTAGTTATGGTTATTATGAGAAACTCAAAATGCTGACCAAGGCAGAAATTTATTTTATCACAAAACATAAACTAAACGTAACGTTTCAACCTTCTATCAAGGTCTTCTTCAGACTCTGCACCAAGTACAAATGTAACAAGGTACAAAACAGGACGATATATATACACAAAAATAACTTCCCTCCAGACTATTAGAAAGTTGTTCTGGAACATTCTAGCAGGTGGCTTTCCCTTGTCAACTGTGCTTTCACCTGAAAGGATAAACATTTTATTCCATCTGGAATGTGGTTGGACTCTTAATCTCACGCTATTTTTCCTTCATTCTTCTTCCTTCTCCTTTCTTCTTTATCTGTGTATATATAGCTATATCGTCCTGTTTTGTACCTTGTTACATTTGTACTTGGTACAGAGTCCGAAAAAGACCTTGCTAGAAGGTTGAAACGTTACGTTTAGTTTATGTTTTATAAGAAAATAAATTTCTGCCTTGGTCAGCATATTTAGTTTTTCATATCATGGAAACAAGGCTTAATGGTGTTATACATGGTTATTATGTACAGTTTCTTTACCTACTGTGGGTGATCGCTGCGATGGGGTTGAAATGAAACACCACCTCTCAGTGGCGGCGAGGTGCGAATTTTGTACCATCTTGGGAGGATGGGCACTCAGCCACGGAGGTCGGCGCAAGACCTCGACTGTGTCTTCTAGGTCAAGAAGAGAAACACTCCCTAGCGCTGCAATCGAATTTCAATAGCGTGGGCGATGAAATCAGCTGCTTGCCATGCAATGATCGTGCGTTGCCCAAATGTGTGACGTTCAACACATTGTCGTCGCCTCTATTCACTGCCAAGTGTTTGTATCATCAGCGTATGCAGCGAAAGTAGAGACGTAATATTGAACGTTGATGAAGTTTTTTGCCAACGAAGCAGCGGAGGAGAGTTATGGCAACACGAGAACACTCGACCACAAGCGAAGGAAAAGCGAGAGGAGAAAACAAATGACTGCCCTCTTTAGTTCGCGAGTTTGCAAGGGTTGTTCTCACATTGGGCGAACTGTATTGCAAAATACTTATAAGTGGTTAGCATGGTGCACTAGGACGTGACGTCAAGGGCGCCGCGTTCGTATGCCGACCTGGGTGTTCCTACTACATCAATTTCATCATATCATTACTCATCGTCGCGATTAGGCAATAATTGTAGATAGGCGACGCTAAATAACAAAAAATACAATAATACCATAATTTCAAGTTATATCAAGACAATGACTGAAATGGTTGTTGTTTATCGAAATTTAGTTTATTTCATGTCGCTTTTTTGCACCTTTTTGGCTAATCGCGACGAAATAATGAAATTTACAAACCATCAAAGTGAGCCTGCGCCGACCTCTGTAGCGGAGTGGTTAAGATAGCGTACTACGACCTAAAGTGTCCCGGATTCGAATCCCAGAATGAGTATTCTTTGTGAGTATCCATCATACTCGTAATCATATCACACACCGTCTCGATTACACAATACTCGCAGAAGAGCAACACTAAATAACAAAAACACCAAAAAAATACCTAAATATAATAGACTCAAGTTAAATCAAGACACTGACTGAAATTATTGTTGTTTTCTATAGATTTAGTTTATTTTATGCAGCTTTTTTGTCTAATTTCGACTAAATAACTGAAATTTAGAAGCCATCAAAGTGAAAACAAAATGTATCAGATATAAACTACTTGATGACTCCGCCATCTATTATCTGTATCTACAACCACAACAGCTGTTGCAGGTATACCTAACATGTGGTATGTTCTCATGTGTTGCAGTTGTTCCGAGACACTCCTTAACCTTTCTTTGCGGGGAAATCACTGAAAATGTGTTATTTTTGCACGAGAAATCGATACGTCCCCCCAGCCCCCATCCACTTACACCCTCGACTCCCTTTGAACTTGCACTAATGCGAGTTTCAGTTTCGTGGGAATGTGTCAGAACTTTCAAATTACCGTGGGGCGGTTAACTTGTCATTACTCCATTAATGGTGGTATTTTGTTTGGTTGTTTTTGATTCATTTATACAGGAGTTTTAGGTTGTCAATTCAGACAGGAAATGTCCACAGCGATGGCTCACATACGGTTTTACTGGGTTTTCTTGTCTCTCGTTCTTGGTAAGGGGATGGGGAATGTTTTATGTGATATCACGGGAGTGCGTACATGAAAATGGAAGTCAATGTAAATGGGAGGTGGTACTGCCTTCGCCTGTATTCTTCCTCCATTTTTTTCCTCTTCTGACGATCTCGCTTTCGATACTTCCACCGCTTTTTTGCTTCACTCTTCTCTGCTAGTTCTTGTTTGTAACTTGTTTCCAATCTTCGTTTCCCATTACTCGTGTCTATCTCTCTTCTTCAGTTGCTTCCTTTTTTGTCTCACAGTTCCTTTCCCTTCTTCTTTCATCAATCTCTTCTTCCTTTATCAATCTCACAGTCTCTCTGCTTCTTTCCTCAATCTCACAGTCACTATCCTTCCTTTCTCAATCTCACAGTCTCTCTTTTTATTTCCTCAATCTCACAGTCACTATCCTTTCTTTCTTCCTCAATCTTCCAGGCTCTCTTCTTCCTTCCTTTCTCAATCTCACAGCCCCTTTTTATCCTTTCTTTCTCAGTCTCCCAGTCCCTCTTTCTCCTTCTTTCCTCAATCTCACATAGTGTTGCCCACGAGACGAGACTTTGGCCTGTCTCGTCTCGTGGAGTCTCGTGGAAATGCTGTCTCGTCTCGAAAATATTCGTTTGTCTTATGACACATGGTTAATCTCGTCTCGTCTCGAATTTTTAAAAGCCTGTCCCGTCTCGTCCCGTGGGCAACACTAATCTCACAGTCTCTCCTCTTCCTATATTCATCCCTAACTTCTTCAATCTCAGTTTTTTTCTCTTTCTTCTTCCTTTATCAATTTCACAGTCTCTATCTCTCTTTTTTCACTCTCATTCTCATAATCTTTCTTCTTCCTTTCTAACTCCTAGTCTCTATAAACCTACCATTCATGGTAATAAACGGTAAAGAATGCAGTAAGATTGTAGGGCAAACTTTAGCTCCAAGTTATGCACATACTTTTTTTAATTTATCCAGCTGGCGAAAATTTCCCTAGAATTTCCTTCCTTGTCCATGAATTTCCTTTCTACTTTGGAAATAACTCGTATGCCTACAGAGAAAAATGAAGAGAAATGCATGGTAGCCAGTACTAAATTTGATAATTATAGCAGTATTCGGGCAGAAGCACGAAGGAAAATTTGTTCTGTTGAATAATTGTTTATTTGGTCCTCATAAGCATGTGTTTAGTCAACGGAATTGTTTTGTTCTTGCTGTTGTTCCAATCTGCACAAACCTTTCTTTGTGTTCAGAATTCCCTAGTCTACTTCTGCCTATATTTATACTCGATATCCGCTTGCCTCACACCCTTCCCACACCTAAAGGGGAGAAAAAACGCAAGAAGCATTACATTTCAATCGCGGTTACCATGGCAACGGATAGCGCGGTGCCAAGTTAACTGTGAAATCTCTCTCTCTCTCTCTCTCTCTCTCTCTCTCATTGCCCACAGCCGAGTAGTTGCCTGGCAACCTCCCCCATCAGTGATGGCCCCGCCCACAGAGCGCTCCGATTGGTCGCGAGGATAGCCAATCGGGCGTGGCCTTAAGGATGCGTTAATCCGAGAAAACCCTCGAGAAAGAGGCAGTAAGCGCGCGTAAAGGCATCAAGTTGGGCTCCTCGCGTGGCGCAGTGTCTATCTCCTTCCCCCTCGGCTCGAGTCCTTCCCGTGCGAGTGTTTTGTGCGAGACGACATGACTCTGGTCATGGATGGCGGCGGAATGAACCGATTCGCGCCCGATTTCCTCGCCAGGCTACGCGGAACCCCCCTGCTGCGGTTCCCCCCGCCCATGGGGCCCTACCCTTTCCATCTCTTCCCGGCGTACGGGAAGGTCGCGGCGAGGGATTTCCTGCATCTTCATCTTCCACCGCCGCTAATTCCGCTGCAGCCCACCAGGGGAGAGAACCACGGACCTACCACGTGTTCCGAGTCGAAGGCGGACCCCGTCGCAAAGCAAGGTAATTAGCAGGTAAGAGGGAGAGAGGCTGTGATGATTTCAGGTGGTGGCCGGGGGGAGGGAGAGATCCTTCCCGAAAATTCCAATTGGGCATCGACGTTCACTTTGACTTTCTTTAATTCGCTTTATCGTCCGTTTTGACAGCCCTAACTAGTAACAAGTGAAAAGTTCTGTTCACGAAACTCAACAATGGACACGTGCACAACTATAAGCTGGTGTAATGTAAGCTTCTATTGTTGTAACGAATTTCAACTTACAGCTGTTTTAACGGTTAGTCAGTCAACAATTTCTGTGCAATGGGGGTGACATGCTTGTGTAGTCTTATCGAAATTGACATTTAATTTAATTTAGTTCTTTCCCCAGCTGAGAAGCTAAATTTAGGTTCTTTGTAATCTTTCTTAGCGACGATGTTTCTTAATTTTTCTACAATATCTGTAGATAAGCCACACCTTTCTAGATTAATAGTACATTTTGAAGAAAACTCTAACATGCTCACAGGAATTCCAGGTAAAGTTGAGTTATGGGCAAGATTTTTAATTCTGTGTCAGAGATAAGGGGTAAATTCACAGTTAAGTTGTTTTTTTTAAATTATAATTTTGATGTCTATGCAATTTCCCACCAGTAAAGTTTGATATAACCCTCCACTTCGGATGAAAGTGGCTGGAATCAAGACTGGAAGGAAGTGCATCATTTTAACCACACACGACACGTGACATACTTGCCCACGAACACGGTTGGTAGTGCGTCCAAGGTTCGAGTCTATAGTGCGTAGTGTTGTTCACAAGGTTTTTCCTGTTAGTTTTGGTATTAAGTCCACTTTTTATGCAAAGGAAGGCTAATCGGGACGGGAGCAACATTTTTAAAGAGGGATCCCAGCCACTTGTGCTCCCACCTGGTATCGAACCCGGGACTCCTTAATTACAATACTACGCCATCGGGGAGGCTGCGGTGTTGTTCACGAGACGGTACAAACTAATATTTTCGAGACAAGTCGGCATTTTCCGTCTGAATGCCAGGCGGGATACACAAGTTGGATGATTCTGAGTGTGATGAAGTTCCTATAGACTCTCATCTGGCGACAAAGAGCGTGGTGCTTATCGCGTGTGTGCAGGGCCTTGATTGACTGACTGATTTATTTTACTTAGTTTTCTGCCACTTTTGGCTAATCGGGAATACGACGATTAGTGACGATTTGATGGAATTGATATAGGTACACTCACAAAGAACACCCATGCCCAGGCAGGGATTCGAACCCGGGACCTCTATTGTCGTAGCATGCTGACTACCTGGCCTTGAAGCCCGGTATGTGCAATGTAAAAAGAAATCATTTCATTTTCCTGCCTCATTTCTAGAGAATTTCATTAATATTCATGAATATATTCCAGTATTAACGCTTGACAAGTACTCGAGAAAACCCTTACAATCAGAGGTCCCAGATTCGAATCCTGAGCAAGGCAAGGATGAGTCATTATGTTTGTCCCACCATCCATTTCTTCATTTCATCCATTGTCCATATCGTCACGAGAAATAGGTGTTAGATACGGTGAAGAAGCCAACAAAAATATTCAAATAAGAAATTTCATGTCTCGATCTCGGCTTAATCTAGGTTTACAAATTCCTGTCTCTTTCTCTAACGTGTCGGTTTACAATTGCCTGCCTTCGTTCTCGTATTAATTTACAAATTCCTGTCTCGTTATGTATCGTCTCGGTTTACAAATTCCTGTCCCGTTTTGTGTCGTCTCTGTTTACAAATTCCTGTCTCGTTTTGTGTCGTCTCGGCTTACAATTTCATGCCTCCTTCTGTGTCGTCTCGGTTTACAATTTCGTGACTCGTTCTCTGTATAGATGTGTTTTATTTTACTTCGCATTTCTGCCACTTTTTGCTAATCGCGAAGATGAGAATGAAAGATGACACGATGAAATTGATGAAGGGACACTAATGTTCAGGTCGGGATTCGAACCCAGGACCCCTGGCGTCCTACCGCATAGGTCTACGTTAAACATGAAACAAAACACGTCACACTCTATTTAAGTCTAGATAAGTAGTACTGTAAAGTAATTTGGTGATTTAGGATAATTTCTTATACATTTTTGCATTTCAACTTACTTTTGCAGTAAGTTTGAGTCCCATCTTGATTTATAGATGTTTGTTTTTCTTTCGCTGTCTTGTGTAAATTTTAAAATGTCTCCATTTTCCTACCATCTGTATTTTCTGTTCCGTCGGAGGAGAAAAGATCATTCTAGAGACTTGTAATTAGTATCTACAATTTGTGATCAATTTTATATTACTAGAAACTGGCCACACTGAAAAACAATAGAATCAAATGAAGTCAATTTGTTCTGAAATTAAACGTGTAAGAAAAGGTAAGTTTAAATCAATGTATAAACTATACGTTTACTGAAAAAAGTTTACACTTTCTATTACAACGAATCAAAAATATGATTTTAATTTTAATGAATTGAATAAGCACCTACATTAACCACAAAGGGCTGATAAATTTTTGGGGGTCTAAATAACTGTGTATTCATAACTTGCTTGCTTCCGTACAAGGATACTATAACTCTTATTAGGAATAGGTTTATAGTATCTTTGTACGGAAGCAAGCACGTTATGAATACACAGTTATTTAGACCCCCAAAAATTTATCAGCCCTTTGTGGTTAATGTAGATGCTTATTCAATTCATTAAAATTAAAATCACATTTTTGATTCGTTGTAATAGAAAGTGTAAACTATTTTCAGTAACTGTATAGTTTATACATTGATTTAAACTTACCTTTTCTTACACGTTTAATTTCAGAACAAATTGACTTCATTTGATTCTATTGTTTTTCAGTGTGGCCAGTTTCTAGAGGGCTGAGAAATTCTTGGGGACTACACTGCCATGGACGTCCGCAGGATTTTTTCCAGGGAGGGGCAAGGAAGGTATTTTTTCCAGGGGGGGCCAAACAAGGCACATTTTCTCCAAAAAGTGTTGTTCTCTAAAAAAAACATTGCTTAAATTTCAATTTATGATGTTCATGCAATAATTAACACATATTATTGTGGCTAAAATGAAATTATATGTGTGAAATACATCATTTTTGGTTGACTTTCATTTTCTAGGGGGGGCCACAGCCCCCCCTTGCCCCCCCCTTCCGGACGCCCATGTACACTGCCTATTCGACTTGCTTGCTTCCGTACAAGAAAATGTCGCGTTGTTTCTAGTTGAAAATAATTACAACTTCTCTTCGCGATACTACAAATGAAACAAAACAAAGCTCATATTTTGAAAATATTTTAAACAGTGTACTGTGTCTTGGTTTTACTATTTATTAGTTATTATGATGTTATGGATTCGCTTTAATACTAAACGGTGTCCCGTACATTGGAGGTCGCGTTAGGCTTATTGATACGTGCTGCCATCTATGAGCGTGATTATAAACAACATGATTACCAGGCGAAACTGTTGTACATGAGAACGATTACAAAAGTAAACAACAGATGACAGTGCCGTTACACTTATAAAATTAAATACTAGATAAAAAGTACTTTAAAGTATCTAATTTTATGTTCATCACAGTTTATTAGCTACTAATGAAAGTTTTGTAAAACTTATCTTTGTTGGAATAAATTAGAGCTTCAATTTTCACAACATTGAAATGAACTTTGAATACCTGGTGTGAGTTACATGCATTTTAGCAAATATTAAACCAGGAAAAGCATATTACAACCTCACTAATAATAATAACTACTTCCCAAATGCATGAGTAATGATGGGAGTAGATAGTACATATGGGAATGGATGAGTCAACTTCTATGTTAATGTATCGCTTAAGACAATCCTCTTCGATATACGAGTACGTTTGAGCCATTGAATTTGAATCTGGCAGTGTAACAGACTTACAAAGAAAATATCCAGAAGCAACACATTTAAATCAGATAGGATCCATTATTTTCGGTGTTATCGATCTCGCTTATGTCCCTCAACGAGAATCGAACCTGGGACTCGTTTGGTTAGAAGAACTTACCCATGTACTTTTAAATCCGCATGAAATCCCTAACACTTGTAACCTTAGTGTACTTTACCAAGTAATGGTAACTTTAATTAGTAACTTTTTAAAATGAGTAACTGTTACTCGGTAACTTTTAGAAGTTAGTAACTGTTACTCGGCTATTGGTTACAAATTTGTAACCGTAACTCCGATAATTTTACAAATCTGTAACCGTAATTCTGCTTACATTTACAAATCTGTAACAGCAATTCTGTTTAAGTTTACAAATTTGTAACCGTAATTCTGTTTACGTTTACAAATCTATAACCGTAATTCTGTTTACAGTTACAAATCTTCGTAACTCCATTACGTTTAACCCTAACTCACTTACTTTTACAAATCTGTAACAATATCTTGAACAATGTCTTCTTTTTATTAATCTTATTGCAAACCAAATATGTTTAATACCATCCACATACTATTGAGTATTTTACATGATCTCGGTTATTTTGGTGTTGACTATAGCCGTATTTTACAGACAATAGCTTGAAATCTTTAGTAATCAACAGGAGGAAATTCACGTTCGAAGACTTACAATAAAATGCTGCTACTCATTGTTTTGGAAACAGAAAATGAAAACAAATTTTGTGTTGTTTTGCGATTAATGTGAATGTAGGCGCACTGCATGTTAATCCGTTCACCTGTTATCAGGCTTTGTGCTACTCGTAAAGTCACAACAGGCCAAGAGGCTGGATTCGATGAGTTCGCAATCCCGACAGGGCTGTTCAAATCTCTCCTATAACGTATCCGTTATATTGTACTCATTTGTTAACAATTATAGTATTTTATTTGCAATTTTATAGATATATTTGTCGAACATGGTGGGTATATGGTTGTTCAACTGATGTGAATCACGTTTTATCTCCCGTGAACAGACTTCTACTTAAAATGTCTTTGGCACCATTATATTTCGTATGACGAGATTTATGAGCAATTTTACATAATAATATGAAACAATTTGTCATTCACGCATAATATGGAAAAGGTAATAGATATTTACATTTCACAATAGTAGCACACAAACCTATCCATAGGAAATAATATTCTGTAACCAATGCCGCGTTTCACTTGAAGATCGACCAGTCCTCAACGCAGGCTTGAACAATGTTTGACAGCACTGCAGCGATGCTACTGGCTGATCCGTTCCCAAGTGACATGTGTCGCATGTAACGTCTTCCTCAGGCAGTGGCGACGATTAGGGGGCGTGGAAGGTAGTTGTTCCCCTCCGTTTTGCCTCTTGGTTCTTAATGGTAAGCCTTGTTTACTATTCCTGGAACGGCATAGTATCATGGTTGTTTAAGGTCCAGGAATTCATAAATTCTAATGGGTTCCATTGGGTTCCGTTGCAGGACTAGTGTTGCCCACGAGATGAAACTTTGGCCTGTCTCGTCTCGTGGAAATGCTGTCTCGTCTCGAAAATATTCGTTTGTCTCGGGACACATGATCAATCTCGTCTCGTCTCGAATTTTTAAAAGCCTGTCCCGTCTCGTCCCGTGGACAACACTATGCAGGACTGAAACCTTCTTTTCTCGCACAATTTAAATTCGGTGCATATTTAAATTGATCCGGAGAAAAAGGTTCCTGGACCGAATTTAAATTCATCCGGAAGAAAAGGTTCCTGGGCCGAATTTAAATTCATCCGGAAGAAAAGGTTCCTGGACCGATTTTAAATTTATCCGGAAGAAAAGGTTCCTGGGCCGAATTTAAATTCATCCGGAAGAAAAGTTTCCTGGACCGAATTGAAATACTTTACAGATAGAAAGGATCTTTACGGTCCAGAACCCATTTACACTTGCTGATTTTCTCTCCTGGACCGGAATTGAATTTATTTAAAATTCCTGGACCTCTAACTCTAACAACCCTGCATAGGCTCCAGCGCTTTATGCTGCTACGAAGCAACTCGCGGTCAAACAACCAATTAGGCTTACTGCTTGGGCAAGAAGCGACAACCTTCAAAATCCCCCTCCCCAAAGCAGCCAGCAGGGAAACAGGATTTTGTCAAAATAACCATTCTGCGCTGTGAATGGACACCGGTTGATACGGCGGCCGGATACTACGAGAAAGCAAACTATCATTGCTAACCCCCCCCCCCCCGCGTTTTGGCATCCACTCGCCCCTACTGTTCTATATTATATTGCTATTTGACAAATTCACGAGATAGTATTATAGTTGTAATGAATTTGTTACAAGTGCCTTCTGTTCAAAAATAAACATTGAACAGTTTTACATTTAACCCCCTTCAAATTCAACTAAAAGCTCCACACACAGAGAGAACCCAAAACGTGTGAATTGACACATATGTTGACTCCAATTACACATTAACGTGCGTAAACTGCAAATTATGCTCTTTTTGGTGTCAGAGCACACACAGAGAAGGCACTTAATCAGCTGATGTTCCGTGCGAGTGATGTACTAATGAAAGCATCAACTGGGAAGATGACAAGATCATTTGAAAAATACACATAATAGCTGTTAGTTGATGCACCAGAAGTGAAATTTTGTTATCTTTGAAACGATCTTGTCTGATTTTAAGAATTTATGCATTTTTAGTGCATCAAACGGAGCACCAACTGACAAAAGTGCATTTTTATACATTTCTGTGTGTGTTTTGACACCAAAAAGAGCATCATTTGCAGTTTAAACACGTTAATGTGTTATTGGAGTCAACACATATGTGTCAACTGACACGTTTTGGGTTGTGTAAAGCTTTGTATTTGAAATTGAAATTCAAATAAAAGTTGCACAGCTTTGCTTGTGACCCTCTTCAAATTCAACTAAAGTTTACAGTTTTCAATTTAAGCTTTGTATAAAGACTATAGAATATTCATTACGTCTCTTTTCAGTTGCTCAACATTTTTCCCTTTAACATCCATTTAACATTCATTTTAAAATGACATTTACCTTGAAACACCAAAAAGTCTTCAAACGCTTGTAGTCTTTTTGGATCCTACAAGGCCAGGTCGCGCTTTTTCTTTTTCCAGGCAATTTGTGAATGCGGGTTCATTTCTTGCTCTCTGATTGGCTGTTGGAAAGTTACGGTGCTCTGATTGTGAGAATTTCTTATTTGCGCTGTACGTTAGGTTAGGTTAGCTTAGATTAGAAAAATTTACGCTGAAAGTAGGAAATAATATATTCTCACAATCAGAGCACCGTAACTTTCCAACAGCCAATCAGGGAGCAAGAAATGAACCCGCATTCACGAGTTGACTGGAAAAAGAAATTCGCGGCCGGGCCGGGCCTAATCAATGAACACATTTCAAGAATTCAACAACTTTTTTAGTAGATGCAACTGCTCTTTTCTTCCGACTTGGTCGTGCTCTGTGTTTCAAACCCGCCACTCGCGCCGCTGCGATCGCGCCTCCCTGACATTAACGGTGAGGGAGTTGATGTGTCGAATTAAGTAGAAATTAAATGCTCGTTACGGGGCACAACACGCAAAGTTTCTCAGCCAGTCGACAATGTTGTTAGAACAAGAGGAATTTTCAACTCGGGTAATGTACAGAACGGTAAAACATCTCAGGCAATCTATGCATGTTTTGCTTGCATGAGAAATATACATATTAAATCATCATACACGAATTATTTTTTTCACTACGTGATTATTTGTGTTCGTTTTTAGTATTTTTCAAAGTCTATAAATAAATGTATCTTTTAATAAATAATTCAGATTACAATAGTCTTTTCATATTACTAGACATGCAAACTTGGCGTATTAATTAGCAAAGTCTACTTAAAGGTCTTCATGTTTTAGTTACTTTTCGTCCTTTAGCCTTATCAATATTAATATTTTGGAGCACTAGAAAGATAAATATAATGAACTGGAAAGCATTCTTAAAGTGTAGTTTACTTGATGTAAATATGTCCTTACAATTATTGTTCTCTACCAATAACTCTAGGCACATTATATTTCGCCATCTATAGTTCTTCTGGAAAGTACAGTACTGTGAAAAAGTTTTGACAGAAATCGATATTGAATAGCTCATCGATATCTTGAGATTAAAGAGTACCAAATATCATGTTTAGTACATTGTATCGGTGTCCCGACAGAACGTACCAGCGACAAAACGTACCACTAGGGTTTTCGCGACGAAACGTACCACTCAGATAAACACCTACCTTCAAGATATTTACTCCGCGACAAAACGTACCACTTGAAGGAAAACGCTTGAACTTAAAATCAAAAGAGAATAAAGTGGTTAGTGGCCCGTCGAGTGATCACATTTGTGGAGTCCCGAATGATGCTCAGGTAGATGTGAAGATGCATATGCAAGAGGCGAAGAAAAGGATTCGAGAGGAAGACACGCCAATTACCAAGATTTAGAACGATACTCTAGGCAACCTACACGACAAAGGTTAGGTTAGCTTAGGCTAGGTTAGAACTGACACAACTAAAACGAAAATCGAAAAAAAAGACGAAAAGATAAAACGAAAGAAAAAATGTGGACCACAGCTTAACCACAGCTGATTTTAAACACGCCAATATATGCATTATATAGTAATTTTGCCAGTCCAAAGCGTGGATAAAGTGTGATGCAAATCAGCAAAAACCATCAAGTGGTACGTTTTGTCGCATCGCAAATATTTTTAGACTCATTAGAAGACCCTTCGCAGTAGCCGGTTAGGTGGTAGGTACGTTTTGTCGCTGGTACGTTCTGTCGCATATTCCATTGTTATCATATCCGAATTAATTAACATCATTTCTCCTACTCGTTCATATTAACAATTGTTTCTAATCTCTACAGTAAAAACCTGTCCTTGTGCAGGCAAGAGTTAAAATTCAGTTATTGAACAGGGAAGAATCCTCCTATGTTGCCGTTCGCTTCCTTCCTCACATTTCTTTTCCTTCCACTGCCTGGGGCGTCGTCCTCCGGGGGCAAACGGGGTCGTCCCACTCGATCAGGGCCATCTCTGTGTTTGAGTTTATTATCAAGTCTACTTTATGCATAGAGAGGCTAAACGAGACTGGACCTACAGTTTAAAGTGGAATCCGAACAGCTATGTGCCTCCACCGGGTGCGTTTGCTTTTAAAAGAGTTGGATTAATTGCTGGCAAGATTTAATTGAAGATACTG
The DNA here is from genome assembly GCF_977018435.1 of Lepisma saccharinum. NCBI lineage: Eukaryota > Metazoa > Arthropoda > Insecta > Zygentoma > Lepismatidae > Lepisma > Lepisma saccharinum. The sequence continues at coordinate 81,813,221 of NC_139235.1, forward strand.
CAGCATAACATAACAAGTATATTTAAGCTAAGAGATTACTGTTATTTTGATGTCATTATGCAGAGGCGTCTCCTGAACGCACGCGGTGCATGCTACGCATGCGTCAATTGTGGGAAAAAGGACAGCTTGCTCTGCGACGACATTAATGAGCATTTCTACATTCTAATTTCTTCATATAGGAGAAGTATTTATTTTACACGAGAACGATCAACTAAGCTTATATTTCATTTCTTGGATCTGAAGTGAAGGAAAGTAACAATTCTTTTCCCACAATTGACGCATGCGTCACTTCAGATCCAAGAAATGCAATATAAGCTTAGTTGAGCGCTCTCGTGTAAAATAAATACTTCTCCTATATGAAGAAATTAGAATGTAGAATTGCTCATTAATGTCGTCGCAGAGCAAGCTGTCCTTTTCCCCACAATTGACGCATGCGTTCAGGAGACGCCTCTGTCATTATGTATGTATTAAATAAACACATACCTACAATAAGAGTGTTCTTTAACAGTAACGCTTACACTACTTTTAAAATTCTGCTGTTCTTTGTCATTAAAATCATAAATATATAACATAGCCATGTTTTTTATTGGAGGAAAGTGGAGAGCAGGAGGAGCAGTGTAGAAAGATGGGGGGTGCCAAGAATCCACCTCACCCGGGTCAAAATTTTACCTTGAGACCTCCCTGATTTCCCCCTACATGTCCCTATCAGTTCCTTTCTCTTGTTCATCTGGCACCATATCGATTCACTTAATTCTTTCCATTATCGTGAAATCCACATCTCAGAAGCTTCTAGTGTTTCCATATCCTTCTTCCGCATTGTCCACATGTCCACTTCATACAGCAATGCACTTCATGCAAAGCACTTCAGAATCATATTCCTTATTTCCAGACCCATTTGAACATAAAAGTTTCATCTTCCTGACGAAACACTAATTTGTCCATTACTATTCTTGAGATCTCTCATTTGCAATCACCCTGTATCGGGTGGTCAGAATTCAAGTTGCCCTGCTCAAGTCTTCCGGAGCCTGTTAGAAGCAACACATTTCAGTGAAACTTGGCATACAGACTATGGAGACCATGGAGAAGCGAATGCTGGGGGGAAAAGTTCGAATTTTCACCACCAGGTGGAATTGTGGCGCTTAGAATTAAAGTTCCCTTAGATTTTGGTGAAACTTGGTAGAAGCTAAGGAGACCAAGGATGAAGCGCACGCTGGTGTAAAAAAAATATATACGTACAGTTCAAATTTCCACTACCAGGTGGCGCTGAAATAACAACTAGAAGTCGGACATTCAAAATTTAATGTTTAGTTTATAATATCAATACGGCAGGGTTCAATATGCGCGCCGTAAACGTGAATGCCTCTTTGGAAGCTAAGAGTTCAGCGCCACATTTCCATCTGGTGGCGAAAACGGAATCCGCTGCTTCGAACGGGCTCCAGAAGGCTCTGATAGGGCAACTATAATTACATACACCTGGTACAGTGGGATCCAAAAGTATTACCGTGCAAATTGTCCATCGCCATGTTCGTACACTTTCTTTGACCCAATAAGAGCTTCAAGAATTAAAAATACATAAAAAGCCATCGCTCAAAAGTACATAGGATGTAACAGAAAAATTAATGAAAATTATCATGGACAATTTGCACGGTAATACTCATGGATCCCACTGTACTTTCCAAATATCTGAAGTCTTATACTTGTTAATTTAATTCCTCCGTTTATCCTGGCAATGATTACTTCATCTAGAGAGAGAGAGAGAGTGTTTGTTGCGGCTCGGGACTGTTGTGCATCCGTACCGCTGAGATTATGATAAAAAACACTGCCGTACTGATTATACGTGACTTTATTGTATATAAAGCTTAAAGCATGAGCGAACTGTAAACTATACATAAAAATACATAGCCTTGTGAACAGTGATCCTTTTGTGTGCAGGTGTCTCTGTCTGCTGTACGCTCAACGTTGTTCTATTGTTTTTGTTAATACTCAACGCCAAGAGATGGCGCTGGTTGGCTTTTTACACACTAGTTTAGCGATGACAGAGTGCATGCAGTTAAATGATATCATTTCCATTCTCGTGTCGATATAGCTGATCTTTGCGAATGTATCTTTGCAGGAACGAAGTTGGAAGACAATCCCGAGGAATCACCAACTAAACGTCGCCGCTCGAGGACAAATTTCAACAGCTGGCAACTGGAGGAGCTGGAGCGAGCGTTCATGGCGAGCCACTACCCTGATGTCTTCATGAGGGAGGCCTTGGCCATGAGACTAGAACTCAAGGAGTCAAGAGTGGCTGTGAGTATCTTCAAAAAAGTCCCTTTATGTCATCCAGATGCATGGTATTTATCACGATTCACATGGTATTTAATTTCAAGTTTAAAAATAATAATTAAAAAAGCATACATTTTCTACGTTAAAGGGTCAACGAGTCAAAATTATTATTGCCTGATTGATTTGCTTTATTTTACTTCGCCTTTTGTGCCACTTTTGACTAATTTGCGAAGATAGGGATGAGTGTTGACATGATGAAATTCATGAATGGACACACACAAACATCCATGCTCAGGCCGGGATTCGATTGATTAATTTGGTGTTTTTAGTCCACTTTATGCACAGTAAGGCTAATCAGGACTGCACCTACAGTTTAAAGTTTGATCCCAAACCACTATGTACCTCCACCGGGTATCGAACGCGGGACCCCTTGATTACAAGGCGACAACGCTACCACTGCGACATCCTGGAGGAAATGCCGGGATTCGAACCCGGGACCCCTGGCGACGTAGCGCGATGTGCTAACCACTTCGCCACGGGTGCCGGCTCAACACTATTTTTATTTTTAATTTATAATTTTGGGTGCGTCAGCACTTATGCTATTTTGCACCCGTCACTATATACGGGGTCCAGCCCCTTACCAGAACTAAAATAACAACGTCATGTTGTAACTAAAATATTTTGACTTCGATTAAAAGCTCAGGCTGTGAAGAGGCACTCAGCACACACAAGGACAAAACACAGGACAACAGAATAAAAATTATACTGGCCAGAGTCTCGTTCGTCCATGGTGTACTACGTGGAAGCTCACCCCTTACACCCCTGAAAACTATTATTGAGGTGTTAGCTATTAAATATAATATTTTTTTGTTTTAAGAAAAACGGTGCTCTTGTACATCACCAATGAATTAATAATTCTAAAAACATGAAGGGGTAAATTTTCGTGATATTATTTCTAATTATAATTTAGTTTAATATAATCAATTTTATGTAATAAGTTGTACCTCTCTTTTTAATTTGATTTCGCAAAAGTTATTTAGCAAATAATCTTTGACATTATTATCATGAGATGGAAAACTATTCAAGTCTCCCCCCTCCCCCCCCCCCGAGTTAATCCCGAAGGTCGATCCATCCTGGTCTCTGGAAATAGGTCCCAAGCTACACCCATGTCTTTATGGGACTATGCGGTTTCACGTTTTGTGCGAGAGAAAATAATCTATATTGACTGGCTTATAGCTTATCAAGAGTACCAAACATCACGTTTTAGTACCTGGTGTCAAATTCGAATCAAGTGAGAGAGTATTTCCTGCTCGTTTAGTTAAAAATTGTTTCTAATCTTGACATATCGAAAAAAAAAACTATTTTTGCGCACGAGCGATTTAAATATATCCGTGGCGCAACATCCCGTGAGGGCCAAGGCTTTAATACCGACTGGTGGCCTCACTTCCACTGGGAGATCATCCAGTTACGAGATGACGTGTGGTCAGCACGACGAACCTTCAGTCGTCGTTATAGGTTTCCATGACCGGGTTACGCTACTCATTCGTAGCTCCCCGATTTCCTCACGATGGTGGGTGCCCACCGATCCCATACGCAGGCCGAAATCTCAGGAGAAAAGTTGTTACGCTTCCCCCAGGAGAATCGAACCTGCGCGCGTCCCGTAGCCCTAAGCATGAAGCCTTAAATATATCTATGATTAATTTGCGATGCGATGGTACCTGGCTTGCAATGTGGGAAGTTTCGTTCACATTACTTCCATCGCAGTTGTGCGTCTTCAATGATACGTAGTACTCATCTGCCACTATCGCTTGAGGTTGTATCTGGAAAATTCACTGCAACTATTTACAGTGATTTAAAAATTACATCATATTGCATCTCTCAACTCACGTTCGTCTGCAACTACATTGACTATTACACCAAAATTGATCAAAGCTTCTTGTGAATTCACCAGTTGAAGAGTAATTGTGCGGATTTGTCTAAATACCATACCACACTGTAATAGCGTACGTAATGAATATAGTTTTCTCAATATAATTCATCTTCTGTTGTTCCAGAACAAGATAGATAAAGTTCAATATTTCGAAGACATATTTATGTACGCACAAGTGCCATCTACTTTCCATTTTTCTAACTACATTCTTCACAAAATTATTTATGATAACTGATAGAAAATGTGTGTTTTTCTGATTTAGTCAGCAGGGGAATCCCTGTTATGGAACTACAATATAACTGGGGCGTTTTGAAAAATAAAACTACATTTACAAAAAGAAATGTTGTAATTAGCGAAATTTTATAAGGGCACATGCTACATTTATCATTGTTCTTTCCTATTCCACCGTGTATTTCGATTTTTAGAAATTTAGACATTTTTTTTCCACGGCGCATATTGAGCAAAGATCTTCCTAATGAACCTTGATGAAAGAGCAATTGATTATTATCAAAAATAACCCGGATGAACGAACAATTAAACTTCCTACCGTACCGCATAACTTTTATGGGTTAGGAACTAGAACAAATATTTCCTTCTTGAAGTAGGAACCACAGATTACACACATAGGGACGGTAGTAATCTGTGGTGACAAAGCACCATTGGAATTGTCCAAAAGAATACATCAGTTTCGTGTTTGGGAAATAAAAGCATATTTACTCGATTGTCTAATATAGAAAACAAATGGTTGCTGAACACCGTTGTATACAATATGATATCTCTATAGAATATAATTATAATCCAAATTAACACGAATAATACTGTAATTATATTGCTGTTTCTAGTGCTGGATAGTTCGACTAATCTTACTAGTTCTGTGATGACGTTGTTTCAGAACATGTCCATACAATTTGTCCAGAACTGGAAACAGCAATATAATTATGGTATAATTACAGTTCACTTGCATTATATTATATTCTAAATGCATTTTATTTTATGCAACGGTGTTCGGCAACCCTTCATGTTCGACTATATTTTTATATTTAAAACATTAATAAAAGTAGTGTTCGAACTCTCCATCGTTCCTTCCCACCTAAAACCTTAAAGTATCGCCATCTAGTGTCATGGCAGGTCCTTCATGAGGAAGTTTTTCATTTTCCGAACTGTTTCTGTTGATGTGTCAATCGGTTTTTTGTTTCCAGTAATCCCCCCCCCTCCCTCAAACACACACACAAGGCCTCCCCATCATTTCCCCAAAAACGTAATAGTGGGATCCACTAGTATTGCTCGGCAAATTGCCCATGACTATTCATTTTCCTTTTACATCCTGTGTGTTTTTAAGCGATGGATTTTTATGTATGCTGGTGCAGAAGTTGTCAACAGTTTTGAGTTTCCTTTTAATAAGGTGCACGAATATGGTGATGGACAATTTGCACGGTAATACTCATGGATCCCACTGTATAGTCGGAAACGACAAAGGGCATGCGAATATTTCTATATGTGTATTATGTGTAAGGTGCCCAGGTTTTTAAAACAACAAAACGGGACGTTTTTCATACTTTCTTGGAGGAAAAACGAGAGCGTTCTTGTCACTTGTTCAGAAACCACTCATGTACGAAAACACTGGTTCAGTGGGGGCATTAGTTCCAGGTAAACAGAGAGGAAACTCCAATGTTTTAAGAAAATTGGAACATGGCACATTGTTGGCATTGAAATGTGACATAATTTCTATCAGCAATTACTAATGATGTTTCTTCCAGCTTCCATCTTCCAATATTTATGGTGTTATGTAGTAATTATATGCCGATGAGTCATTGTCACAAAAAGAGACATTTTGGCGTCCCGTTTTACGTTTGAAAGAAATCGGGACAGAGACTCAAAAAAAGGGACTGTCCCCACTGTCTGGTTATCTTAATTATGTGTCGAACAGCCATCGGTTCACCACTCACTGGTTACAATGTAAATCTCGTGCAATATTTTTCAGATCTGCCAAGGATAGGTTTCCTTCCCTACTTTTCAACACGATCAGAACCAGGCACGTAGCCAAGGGGGGGCTAATGGGGCTGAAGCCCCTCCCGAAATTATACAAATATTCAATTGAAATAGTGTGTTGTAGTAAAAACTTTTACTTCCTTAGCAGGTTTAAACTCTATTTTACGTATGAAAGTTCATTTTATGTGCGAACAGGGAAACTATTTTTGTTCGTTTTTTTAGGGAAGGAAACACTACTTTCAATTCTAGTTCATTTATATGACAGGTCCTTTACTTGTCACAGGATTTGATCGACCTTCAAAATGGCTAGAGTGTGTTAATCACCTACGTAATCCTCCTTGATTCCAGTGAGTTGAAAAATTATAACATAACTGATGAGATGAAAATTCGAACTTCCTGCTTTTCAGCCATTAATATAATAATCTTTGTTTTGATTGGTTGATTGCGTTGCTGTTTTAAGTCCACTTTATGCACAGAAAGGCTAATTGGGACTGGACCTACAGTTTAAAGTGGGATCCGAACCACTATGTGCCTCCACCGGATATCGAACCCGCGACCCTTTTATTACAAAGTGACGACGCTACCTACCACTGTGCCATCAGGGAGGTCCTAAATAATGTTTGTTATTTATACAAATTTATATTTTCACATACATTTTTTTCCGGTCAAACTTTAACCTGTTAAAGTTTATTTCAACATATGGCGACAGGTATGCAAAATTTGAGCGCACGAATTTCCGAAAAATTAAAATTAGATACGTTCACAAAGTATTTGCTTATACGCGAATTTTACATAAATTCTTGCACTTGCTTCAAAATCGATTTTTGCCAATTCATTTTTCTCCTTCAGACAAAAAAGTAAATGCAAAAGCTGAAACAAAAAAAAAAACAACATAAAGTCTTTAGCTCAGATCAAATGTTTAAATGCTGGAAGGTGCATCAGGACACGCATCAATTTATGCATTTCTACAAATTTTCTTTCTGCTCAGTCCGGACATTTAAGAAAGTTTCGTCTCTTCTCAGATCCAAGACTTATCAAAGTTTAGTTTCTACTGAGCTTCAACATTTATTAAAGTTTCATTTTGCTCAGCTTCGAAATATATCAAAATTTCATCTCTTTTCAGTTCTAACATTTACCAAAGATTCTTTTCTACTAAGCTACGATGTTTATCAAATGTCAGATTTGATAAGTTTCGACATTTATCAAAGTTTAATCTCTGCTCAGCTCTGACATTGATCAAAGTTTCATTTCAGCTAAGCTACATTTATCATAGCTCATATCTAATCAGGTCCGACATTTATCAAAATTTAATCTCTGCTCAGTTCTAACATTTATCAAAGTTTGCTTTGTACTAAGCTACGATGTTTAGCAAATTTCATATCTGATATTGCACTTATCTCAGTGTCATATCTGCTCAGCTCTAATATTTATCAAAGTTTCCTTTCTACTCAGTTACGACATTTATCAAAGTTTCATCTATGCTCAGCTCTGATATTTATCAGTTTCCTTTTTTCTTCTTTGACAGGTGTGGTTCCAAAACCGTCGTGCCAAGTGGCGGAAGAAGGACCACACGAAAAAGGGTCCAGGTAGGCCAGCTCACAACGCGCATCCCCAGACGTGCAGCGGAGAACCCATCCCACAGGAAGAGCTGGAGAGAAAGGAGCAAGAGAGGCGAGAGAAGAAGATTCTGAAATCGCTGGAGAAGCAACAGAAAAAGCTAGCCCTAAAAGGAATCCAGATGGATCTCGCGACGCTAAGAAGAGACTGGGAGGAACAGCAGAGGAAGAAACGCGAAGAAGGGAGGAGCTCTACAAGTGAGAGTTTGGATATCAACTGTGATACACGGACTACATTCAAAGACGACAGTAGTGATATAAGTATCCAAGAGTGCGCGGTTAGTTGTAGATTACCGAACAATGAACCCGAACATGGAGAGGACGTTCAGACGGCTACGACGTCAGCCACTGGACAGTCCGAGGATATTCAGCCACCGAAAGTGAAGAAACCCAACCCGTTCAGTATCGAGAGTTTGTTGTTTAAGAAAGATGAGGTGAACTCTTCTTCTGATCGTCAAGGTAGTGGATCTTAATTGACTGTGTATTGGTGGAGCGGATTTCACCTTACCTATGAATTGCAGAGCCAACACATTCTTGTATGCGTGCCTGCGGACAGGTACTTGGTTACATGTAACGTCATCATTGTTAGGTCGTGGATCAGAACAAGATATGTGGGGTTCAGAGAACAAGTGGCGTAACTACATTCAGGTCAGTTTTGAGGAAGAGACATTTAAATAACTTAGTATTATGTTTAGCTAGTGGAGCACAAATATTGTGGTGCCTCTACGAGCAGGAATTTGAAACTAAGGAGATACTTACTCATAGCACTGAAATGTTGGTTCTAAGGTATACATGTAACTCCATTTCCGTGAAAAGTAAAGTTACGCCACTTGCGCTCTAACCCCCTCATTTCAGCATTAAAGTTCCAAATTTGTGTAAAACAGGGTGATAATTGACTTCATTTGAATGTATTTAGAGCGTGAGAACAAGAAATGTAAACACACACACTTGTGACTTTAATGTTGATATCGTGTTGTGATGTATAGCCTTCCACTGATGACGTTGCAAGGAAGCAGAGTATCTCCGCAGGTTTTATATGTAAGAAGGTGGTGGCAAAGCACACTCGTACTAATGTCACTTGAGGCTACTTCGAGTAGGCTGGAAAGTGTTTATACTGGTCTGTGAGGGGTAAAATTGTTTAAAACCCAGCCATATATCATCCTCTTAAGAAAAGTATTTATTCTTTGAATGACAAATTATTCGAAGAGCGACAAAAGGTTTCACTGTCCGAAAGATCGTAGGGAAATTGGAAAAGAGGAGATACATTCCACTATTCAACAAGTAAGATTGCTAAAAGTAAGAAAAACTCAAATCATTTCATTCTCGATTGTCGTCCGTCGCTACCACCACTCTCCACACACTAACATTTTCCTATAAACAACAATGGAACATATTTTGGCAAAATATCATTGATAGGCATTTCCTAAAATCTTCATTTCAAATGAAAACATTGCTGATGTCAACTACTCACTGTTGGTATAGTCACGGACACTTTTGGGATGTAGTAATCCCATTGACTTTCGATGAGCTCATTACAACCCAGAGCTATCCCTGACTGGATATTCGCCCCCTATGAAAAACAACATTAGAAAATGAATACAGTTTCTTTGCCATTCATGTCATATTAAAAATAAAAAGGATAGCTTTACAAATAAAACCTATACATGCTACATATCAGTGAGATTACTCTTCTCACCTTGTTTCGTTTCTTGAATATATACAACTTTCTTGCAGGTATTGTGGCCAGATTATACCAGTAAGGAAAAAGCCAACTTTGGAACTCATAAGATCGAAAGTTCTCAAATAACTCACTAAACGACATCATTTTCTCATAAAAAGAGTGCGTTGCATTGTAAAACCACACGAGTCAAATCTAGTCATAATGCACCCTGTGAATGGAAGGAATACACCCCCAAGTCGTGAAGCTCGTGAAACCCCTTATTACCGATTAAGCCAAAAGCGGCAGTTTCAGTGTTTTGTTTATGTAAAGTTTCCACATGGCGTCAAGCGCAAGACCAGTGGAAATAAATTATATCGCAGACGTTCTTGCTCGATTAAATCATATTTAAAGAGTTAAGGTATGTTGCTTCATATAACATGTTCAAATTATATTGTAGTCGGCGAACTTGTGCAGTTTGTAGCCATCATGGCGAGCCTTCTCTGCAAACAGCAGGCGATTACTGCAGAATAAACTTGTCTTCCACGCTATGAGTTTCCACTACACACATTGCACGAAAATCGACTTCAGGGCGCCATGACGAACGTTACAATTTTCAGGAGAGAACTTTAGAAACGCGTTAAACTCTTGCGACTTTTGAAACGTGCCCATATCTCGGTTCAAATGTCCCCCTACAGCGAGGAGAGAGAGCGCATCTTTCCTGCGCACACGACGCATGCGCGTTATCAGTAACAATTATGGAGGCACCTAATCGTATTTTCTGATCATCCCACATACATCACAATACACTGAAAACGTTACGTTTCTATGGCATTCTAGCTTGTCTGGTTTTACACAAATTCCTCACAAGATTTATTCTGCATTGGTTTTAGTTCATAAAGAGTAAATTTCACCAGAAATTTTTTCATTACACGCAATTTCGATCCGAGATAAAGTGGCACATTCTTCAACTGTTCAATCACATACAGTGTAGCACTTTATGTGAACGGGAGTGTACATATCTTAACGTACTGTTACCTTTACTTCATTAAAAAATAAATTACACAATTCTGGAAATATTACGTTTTGTTAATCAGGAAAAATGAATTTGATTTTTGCATGACTTAGTTCCATATTTTGGCTATAGGTGGTACACCAAGACGACAATCGTGAATGAAGATGCTTGTCTGGATCTCGTCTCGATTTTGAAAACAGTTGACTGTACATCATACTTATTTATCTATTGTCACAATAGCATACTTATTTGCCTAACGCTGCACAGTTTAAGAATCAGTAGAAAGAAGTTTCGATAAGTATTTGCTATAGATATATGTTTTGTTTTCGTTTATATGTAATGATCTAAATTTACTTTATTGAAATCTTGTTAATAAAAAATAAAGTATTTATTTATTTCGAAAAGAGTTTTGCTGCAATGTTCCTTTCCATAAATTACGTATTTGAAGTTTCTCGTAGCGTGATCATCTATGTATATACTGTTAATGTATTAAAAGAAAAATAGTGTCGCCACAGTGTATATTAAGTGAATAGTTTGAAATTAAACTATTTTGAACAATATATTTACACTTTCACAGGAAACTATTAATATTTTTGTAATTTAGTTACACAGGGTGTCCTTCATAAAACCAGCCTTGCACTTGTAATGAATGTAGAAAATACTTTTTTCTGCACTATATTGTACTACGTGTCATGGTGACATTTCTAGCTAATTCATAACAAAGCTTAATGGATATCTAAATACTTGCCAAATTCGTGGTCGACGTAGCAATTTTTTAAAAAAGAAGAGAAAGTGGAAAGCGAGATGTCATTTTCTCGGTTAATTGGAGGGCAAAAGCAAATTAGTTTTCACTTAATTTGCATGAAGTCTTGAGATTTCTATTTATATCCGTATTATTTATGCGAGTTTAAAGTTTAGAGAAGTTTTCTTTACAGCAAAATGCACGCAAATATTTACGTAAGACTTTAACTCCATCTTTTGGCAAGAAATGGGATACTTGTTATTTCAATTTTGCGATTTAAAAGAACTGGAGAAAGTAATACAATTTCTCATGATTTATTATTCCACATTTGGCTTTTTTCCTAAACAGTTCGACTTCACAAAACGCAAATTTGGTAATATGTAGTATAAATAATTATTCTTTCTTATAGAACAAAAGAGACGACATCAAAGACAAATAACTCTTATGTAGCTATGTAATTAGGGAGAATATATTGACATTTTACACGTATCTTTTGACTAAAAGTTTATATCCGCTTTGTACACGTTTTTTTTCCTCTCGGGAGAACGTAACACCACAGAGAAATTAATATTTTCATTTAACATACTTTGTAGGTCACTCTTACACACATAAGTGTGTGCAGCCACACTGATTGGGGGGGGGGGACAAGACCTTGATGAAAGTTCAGTCGGGAAAGAAAAACCTTATTTTTTCTCAGTGTATATATAGCCTATATATATCTATAGTCTAATGCAGCAACTAGTGTTGCCCACGGGACGAGACGGGACAGGCTTTTAAAAATTCGAGACGAGACGAGATGAGATTGATAATGTGTCCCGAGACAAACGAATATTTTCGAGACGAGACAGCATTTCCACGAGACGAGACAGGCCAAAGTCTCGTCTCGTGGGCAACACTAGCAGCAACATAGAGGCACCATAATGAATAAATAAATTGTCTCTGAAATGTGCTGCGTTCCTTTTCCTGCAAACAATTGTGTTCGTTCATGAATTTAAGACAAAACTGTTTAGCAGCAAAAACCTGAAGTACTTGGCAGCTATAACTTCTCTCTCTCTGACAATTTACAATGCATTACAAAAAAACAAGAGAAAAAGCGAGAAAAAAAATTTAGATCCAAATTTTTGCAAACTGAAAACAATATTGATTTCATATGGCACAAAAAAATTCATTACCCGCAATATCATTTTTTTTACAAGTTTTTCATTTCGGCGCCCAGGACCAACTCCCGCCGCCCCTAGCTATGGCTCTGAACTTGACAGAAAAGTAGAAACTGCGAGCGAAGCGAGCAAGAAAATTTTACGAAATATACTTTCATTTGTACAGAATTTGATATCAAGGGAGGGGGCAATTGCCGCTATGTGCCCCCTGCAGGTGCTCTTGTACGATTGGAAGAAATAATGCAAGAAAGACATGAAAACAAATTCCATCTTGAGTATATTTTCCTCCTGCTACTTTTAGATTCTACTAGTCTTGCTTTCTTTTACTTCAATGTTTGCCGCCGATAAGATTCCTATACACTAAATTTTTAGGTGAAAGTATAATAATGTTGGGACATAGACTTCTGGAAGGGGGGGGGCAAGGATGGCCCCACCTCCCCCTTAGAAATCGAATGTCAACCTAAAAGTATATATTTAACACGTATAATTTGATTTCAGTCAAAGTGATGGTTTTTGAGGGGGCAACACTATCGTCAGGGTAATATGCCCCATGGAAAAATACCTTGCATGTCCCTCCGTGGAAAAAATCTGCGGACGTCCATGATTAGGGGTGGCAATTGCCCCCCCATTGTCCCCATGAGCACGCCTATGCTTACACAGTCTCTCTACCCGACGATGTAAAAAGCAACAAATAAAACACAGAATCAATGTTAAATTCGCGGTAAATGAACGAACCAAAAAACCGTCAGCAGCCGGACTGGAAGTCGCGACATAAAACGAAACACCTGCTCCGAGCTACCGCCCTTGCTCACTAGAGTTCGCCACGGTTTCCCGTCCTTACCTAATCTTCCTTCGAGTATTCCTTCGATTTTTTACCACCGTGAGAAGAAAAGAAGTGCCTTTTTTTGTGATTTCCAAAGGACCGATCTCTTTGAAAGTCTATAAATAAAAAAGTTGTGGTCCGATCGTTAATAAATTTAAATAGCTTGTGTTTAGAAAGGTTTTAAATGCAATTCTTAAGGCGAGGAGGGACAATTAAGCACTATAGTTGTGCATTTATTTCAATATCTGCGGATTGGGCACTGCTATTTAAAAAAGGGCTTAGTATGCAGGAGGGTATGAATTTTTCTCCATGTTGCAAGTGGAAACTGTTTTTCAAGTTCATTATTAAGCTAGACACGATGTTTGAAAAATATGATTAATAAGTATTTACAGAATTCCATGTACTCCTTATGGGAAATCGACTTCAACTTCAAATTACGGCTAATCGAATGCGAGTTTCGACTTTTCCTTCTACTATGACATAGTTCAAAGTGTCCTTTTTCCGTCCATGTATATTTCTACGTCATCGGATGTTTGATATTCCCGAGAGAACGAATAAAATAATGGTCCCATAAGGCTAATGCATTTCTCCTTGTCTCCTACGGCCATCTTGGCAGTGTTGCCAAACCTGATGTGCATAAAAGAGCTACATTTCACCATTAATAGAGCTAAAGATGACTTTCAACGAGTTAGATTAACGAAGGCTGCATGAAGTGCCTTCTAGGGTAATTTTAGATGACAGAGGGGTGGGGGCGCTGCTATTACCGTTAGCTTTAAAGTCATCGCAATCTATTCTTAGTTTTCACCGCCTAGATTTGGGGGCATCGCCCATCTCAATAATCCAATGATGTTCATATGAAATCGAAAATAAAGGATTTCCGGATAATAATATTGTCATCTTCACCTTAGCCACAGCGCTATATATAAAAATACCTGGGGAGGAAAAAGGGGGTGGGTGACGCAGCCTATATATGAATATCACGTCACGTGCAAAATGTACACTCATGGCAAAAGTTGGTCTTTATGGGCCGGAGCCAGTGGTGGCATCATGGTGGGGCAGAGGGCGGGTGCCACAGTTCACAGTAACGAGTGCACGAAAGAGCCAGATCTGGCTCCAAAAGAGCGAAGTTGGCAACAGTGATCGGCAGCTGCCCCAGCGAGAAAGACCATGCGGAAATTGTCCCTCCTCGCCTTAATTTTCAGATTTTTCAAATTAGCCAAAAAATAAAATAAAAAGTTCTTATCAATTTTGTGAAACAACTTTTCTTAGTATTGGGTAGACCTACACAATCTTGGTCTTGTTTTGAGGCTCATTGCAGTTATTTTTAAAACCCATCATCATTGTCAATTCACATTGCGAAACCGATTTATTGCTGCAATAAAACCGTATCAATCCATAGGAATCCTTTATTATATTTTAACTTTCTCTAGAAGCTTCTATCACCAAGGTTCATTCGCGTATTTACTACAGCTGTCCACTCCTCTGAGGTATTTGAAATATGCACAGTCGAGTGTTAAGCAGACTTCCACTTCCTGATATATTTAGGCTACAAGGTTTACAACAGGTAAACAAGGAGTAAGCAGCTTACAATAATAGGAAGGTAAAAACTCACGTATCAGCGTATAGGAAGTCTCCTGAGACGGGTTTAGAGGAGCGGACAGACTGGCAGAGGACTGATTAGAGACAGGCAAGAGGACTTTGGGAAGGAGAGTATGACAGCAGTCTGCCTGACTTAGGTGAACTACCTATCAAGCCTGGAGAAAGGATAATTTCATTTTACACTTCGATATTAACTTCATCATCATTCTTCTAAGTGTAGACAGGTTTTTATCCTTACCATGTATGATTCGGGTTCAAGGTTCTAAAATCCAACGAGTGACTATTTGTCATTTCTAGTTGTTTAAGGTATTTTATTTCAGTTGTGCCTTTTGCTGCCAAGCATTTGACTTGTCGTTATGACAAGCGCTCTCATCATTTATGAGGATGAATGATGATTAGCTACATCACCCATTGGGAGTGGCAGGTTCGTTCCCATCATTCGTTAGAATGATACGAAACATTAATATGCTGACCAAGGCAAACTTTTATAGTATAAAAAATACATAAAAATGTAACGTTTCCACCCTCTAACAGGGTCTTCTTCACTTTGTTGTGGTTTCATCATATTAATGTTTTATTAACATGGAAACAAGGTTTAACAGTGTTACGATTTATACAGTGAATATATTAATTGAACTTGGCAAGATCACTCGTTATGTCCCTCCAGCGATGTTAGTTGAATCGTGAGAACTGCGAGCTGCCACCAAGATGACAATGCTTGTTCTTTTAAATTTAACGGCTTGCGAATAGTAAGCAGTGATGTGCCGTAGACTGTAAGTTTACGTCTACATGCGTTGTCTACACGTAATCTACGCGTAGATTACATTGGGTTGTACTTTACATAGACTACGTAGACAATCTAAAGTGCATTAAAATTAATTTTCAAGGGTTTCATGAAATGAGAGTGACATTTTAAACTATATTGGTTCCTAACGAAATGAAAAGAACCCTATTTGCAACAAAATTTCTCTTCTTTTCTATTATCAACTATGGAAGAAGATAAATAGTTTGCAAAAAACAACAACAGATGGCAGTCGTGAGGCAAGAGTTGTCTTTTACCCATAAAGCACTAGAATATTTTCTATATTAGGTTTCTTTGTAGGTGAGAAATTGTTCGAATTTGAAAGAAAGAGTATGAAAAGTTCTCCATACACATCAGCAACTGATACGCAGTATAATTGTCTTTTAATTCCACGGCGCTCTTTGCTAAGTTATGACCTTCCGCCATGTTGTATACATAGATTGCCTAATCTACGTGTATAACATAGTCTACGTGTAGAATGTAGACTATCGTTGTTTACGCGTAGGCGCACATCACTGATAGTAAGTCATAAATTAGTTAATTTAACAGAAAAATATGACACTTTTACCTTAAAGAGACGGAATTGTGAGTTACCCGAAGAGATATAATCCAATATTCGATGGTGTGCAAAAAGATGGATGGCCACGAGACCTGGCAGCAGTCGGAGAAGAAGGGGCGGGACTCAGGTTTCTTGGGAATCAGGATCAAACATGCAGGACTGAACTCGATGGTCTGGTACGCTAAGAAGGGGTATCCGAACCATTTTTGTATGCTACTTCACCTTTGGCTAATCGCGACTGTGGAGACGAATGATAAGTTAGTTCAAGTGGATGAAGGGACATTCACAAACATATACGGACGACACAATACAAGCACAACAGAGAATTATACTGGCCCTGGGTTCAGGAGGATTCTCCTGGGGGGCCACAGGGGCACCTGCCCTCAAAGTTAAGATGATCTAATTAAGTTTATTTCTTAGGAAAACAAATTAGTTTACGAACGACATTTTGTTCAGTTTCTACTCGAAGAAAGGTTGCAGCACTGTGAACAGAAGTTGCCTTAGTACTGATAAAGCCTATTTTGAGGTTCAGGACGTAGGTGAGGGGGTATTCAGGGGGTCTGTCCCCGCCGAAAGACTTACCTAGCATTAAAATTATATACATAATTATTTTCGCATTTGTTGTGTAATTGATGCTGGCAAGTATTAGATTGAGATCGTAGAACTTTGATGGACAGCTATGAACGACAGTACCAATTAAGATTTAGGCACACTACTACTTATGCTAATATGCATAAAATATTAATCAGGAACTATAATATCGTCAACTAGATCTAACATTCTCTTATTCAATAAATATTCAATTCATCATCTATTATATATTGATTACCTTGCCAGTGCAGTTGTTTTACACAAATGTTGATCTTAGCTACGCTACAGGTAAGCTAGATAATAAACACTCTTATATCTGTTCATATACCGTCTTTTTACTTATTTAATAATGATGCAATATTAATTTACGTGTACATATTTTAATAAATATTTATTATAATATTATTATTTAGTTTATTATAATTATAGCCTAATTATTTTAATGTGAACATTTATATTATTTTTAGTATAAATAATATTATTTCTATTATTTATAAGATACTTAGTTCGTCCCCCCCAATGTATTTCTAGATATGAGGTGTATGTTTATGTAAGTAAATTGCAGCATTGCTCACGACAAACTGCGAGAAAACGGGGGATGTGTGTGATGAATAGGATATATACAGACCTTAAGGTCTTTCTAAATGTGTTCATTAATAACGGTACTCAGTGAAGTGTAGTACTGCCAGATTTTATATAGGTGACGACAAAAATGGTGTCAACCACGCTTCCGGAGTTCTAGAGCCGGTTTGTTAGAAGTGAAGTTGACTTTTGGGCTCTTTCTAAAATGGTCACCCCTTGGGTGCATTAAATCACCCCTTGGTGTATTTAGTCACCCCTTGGGTGCATTAAGTCACCCTGGGTGCATTAAGTCACCCCTTGGGTGCATTAAGTCACCCCTTGGGTGCATTAAGTAACCCCTTGGGCGCATTTAGTCACCCGCCTTGGGTGCATTTAGTCACCCGCCTTGGGTGCATTAAGTCACCCCCTTGGGTGCATTAAGTCACCCCCTTGGGTGCATTAAGTCACCCCTTGGTTGCATTAAATCACCCCCTTTGGTGCATTAAGTCACCCCTTTGAGCCGCACACACTGAAAGCGATGTGATCAGCACCACGCTTCCGCCCCCCGTCCCAGGCACCTTATAATTAATGGCTGGATGAGTCAGAGCCGATATGCATGCCCTTTAAGGGCTGCAACATCATCTGGTGGAACCAATGGCGTGCCCAAGGGGGGTTAGTGTGGGCCATACCCCTCCCATTGGCCCAGTATTCCAAACAAAAAAAAAAAGAACGTCAAGAGCAGTAACAAAATGACAAAGTGAGAACTGACTACTAAATTGTAGATGGAACCCACTTTTCGACACGCCATCAGATCGAACGACATAGTATTCCTATTTGAGTATAAACGTCAACCCCGGTTCTGCTTAAAGAAATTTGCGTACGCATTTGTACAGTCACCGGCAATAAAAAATGGGACAATACTCTCTTCCCTGCAAGGCTTGTTGCCTACGTCTACGGCGGAGGAAGAAGTTAGCATTGAAAATTTGTTCTTAAAATCAACTTAACGCCAGAAAGTTAGGCAACACACGTAACGCCTTGCAGGAGTATTTCAGTATCTAGTTATCCCATTTTTATTGGCGGTGACTGTACAAAAAACCTTACCAAAAATATTTACATCAATTCCCCATTTTGTAAAACTAACCAGCAGTAAAACAAAAAAATAGAATATTTTTATCAGTGTTAATAAACTCATTGTTACATCCCCCCCCAGAAGCGTAGGGTCTTCTTTATCAGAAAATATGATTTTGATAGCAGAAGCAAGAATGAGTGGGAGAGTGGGGAGAAACTTCCCCCCTCCAAGGCTGGGCTCGTCCCAATAAATGAAAACCGCAAGCTCCGGAGAACGTAATGCAAAAATATATTCGCTGTCCCAGCAAGCGAAGCGGCCGCATCGCATGTAAGCGAGCTATATAAATTGAAACGGCGGCCACCATATGAATTTTGCATGCACAGAACGACACACCGGAAGTCTCCGGGGTATATTTCCGGTGACCGGGCAGCCATTCAATCCGCCAAGATGAGCTCGGTTTCGAAATTATTTTCTGATAAGGTTCCCACGCGGAGAGAGAAGGTGTATGACAGATCCTGCCGTTTTTTTTTCTTTTTGGCTGCAAAAGTGCATTAACTTCCAAGGCAGCAGTGGTGCCAACTGAAATAAGGAAATTCACCAACTACAGACAATTCTGTGCTTGCCAAAGCAATCTGAAGAAGCAAAGTACGTTCTACTCAAGATCTTCTCAACAGGATCTTCGTATTTTCGATGAACTATTAGTCCTTACAGAGACAAAGGGGTGTATCTCAAAAAACGTTTCCAACGGCCAACAAAGCCATTTTTACTGATTTGCAAAAATGCAAACACACTCACCAAAAAGCACTGCCCTTTAGCTATCTGTATGCTTCGAAAATAAAAGTACAATCAACCAAAATGTATGATCACAAACTTAACAATGCTCTCCACAAAAATCACGAAAATCGAGATACGCTTTGTCTCCGTAGGGACGTATTGTATATTAACCCGTTAGGCTAACAACAGACTGTAAGCTTTAACTTTTAGAATGATAAAAACCACTATTATTTTCTATTTCATTTACTATCTGTTGCTTGTACATTATTTTCATCATTTCTACATATTTTTATCGAACGTCTACTTTCACTAAATCGATACTTATCCTCTAACAATTTAATTATTTTTACTTTATTTGTGCTGCCATCTATGTTTCTTTTCCGAAACTCCTCTTTCCACCTCACGTTACTGAGATATCAGGTTTGTATCAACTATTTTGAAACAAATAGCCACGTTTATATAATCAAAATTAAGGTTTTGGCGCCACTCGAGGAGGACACGTCGGTTAGGTGCCCCGTGTTGCACGGCCCTTAAGCCGCCCTTGCGTATATAATCCGTAAACAATTGACACCCTCGTAGACGCAACACGTCGAAAATTAGCAAATTTTCTCACCAATTTGCAGACTGCCGTACATAGCTACTTGGATGCTACATTATGTTCTAGGCAAAACTTGTAACATAAAAGGTGTCCCAACAAGAACGCTGGATATAATAACGAAAAAAAAATATATTTTCATGAAATTGCATATCAGTGGCGTATACAGAGTCCAAGATCTGGGCTCACTATGTCACGTGGTCCTAGGCTATGAATAGAAATGAATTTACCAACTCCTAAGAAATCAGGTTGCCAACTCATAAGAAATCGCGGTTGCCAACTCATAAGAAATCCTCCAGAATGGCATCATCACCTCACAGATATGAATAATAATATTTACAATTTCTGATGGGGGTTTCTCCTGTATTTTATTCTCTAGATTTGAGGTTTCGCAGATAGCCTTGCTAGCCTAGAATATAAGCTCCTGTTGCATATATTTCCACATCATTACAAACGGTACATGATGCAGGTTAAGTATGAAAAACAATATCTGTCATATGTGGCTCCACGACTGGCTCTGCAGGTATAGTCACTCTATCGATGACTCTTACACAGACTAGCTCCTCCTTGAGTTCTGGTAGGGTTCGGGGATTGTTTTCATAAACCTGTGATTGTTGGGACACCCTATATAATATGTCAACTTTCAAGTGTCCGACAACTTAATTCTTAAATGTAACTTATTAACAGTTACTCATTTTATACAGTAACTCAGTTACAATCTAACATTATTTTAACAAGACTTACCCCATATACTAATTTAATTATAGGTGATTATCAATGTGGATTTAAACGTAACAGATCAACTACAGATCAAATTTTTCACATTACACAGACACTTGAAAAAAAGTGGGAATATAATCAAAATGTCCATCAGCTATTCATTGATTTCAAAAAAGCATATGATTCGGTCAAAAGAGATAAATTATATAATATATTAGTAGAGTTTGGAATACCTAAGAAGCTTGTTAGTATGATAAAAGTATGCACAAGTGAAACAGAAAGTAAAATTCGTGTGGGTATTAATGGGTCTGACAAATTTACAATTCATGATGGGTTAAAACAAGGAGATGCATTATCTCCATTGCTCTTTAATTTTGCCTTAGAATATGCTGTTAGGAAGGTAAAAGAAACTAAAAAAGGACTAAAATTAAATGGTGTGACTCAGTTGTTAGCATATGCAGATGATGTAGACTTACTGGGGGATGATGTGAATACAATTAAGAATAATGCTAAAATATTTTTCAAAACTGCTAAAGAGATAGGTTTGGAAATTAATAAAGAGAAAACTAAATATATGCTTACAGACCGAAACCAAGTCTTAGGTAATAATCAAAATCTAATTACTGATAACAACTCGTTTGAACCAGTTTCCAAATTCAAATACTTAGGAGTAATATTAACAAATGAAAATTATATTAAAGAGGAAATAAAAAGTAGGCTTAATTCAGGAAATGCATGTTACTTCTCTCTTCATAAACTTTTGTCTTCTCGTTTAATATCTAAGAAACTAAAAGTTAAAATATACAAAACAGTAATTTTGCCTGTAGTATTATATGGGTGTGAAACTTGGTCCCTTACATTGAAAGAGGAACATAAATTGAGAGTATTTGAAAATAAGATCCTTAGGAAAATCTTTGGGCCTAAAAGGGATGAGGAGACAGGTGAGTGGAGAAGGTTACATAATTTAGAACTACATAATTTGAATTCATGTCCAGATATTATTAGAATAATGAAATCAAGAGTCCAGGAACCCATAAATTCTAATGGGTTCTATTTCGTTCCGCTGCAGGACTGGAATATTTTTTCTCGCACAATTTAAATTCGGTCCAAGTTTCGTATTGTTTCATTGAAAAAAGGTTCCTGGACCGAATTTAAATTCATCCGGGAAAAAGGTTCCTGGACCGTATTTAAATTGATTTGGAAATAAAAGTTCCTGGACCGAATTGAAATACTTTACAGATAAAAATTATAATTAATAAATAACTAGACATATATAAACAAGAGAGCAAGCGATTCAATATCAAAAGTTATCAAAAGTTTAGTGATTAAAGAAAGTGTGGGCCTATAAGCCCCCTCAGGTATATAAGTTTCTCGTACAGCACGGGTAAGCTAGATTTAGTCAGACCCAAAAATGGTAAATGTGGGCAGAGAATTAAGCCAGGGGTTGGCAACAGTGACAGACCTTACGGTAGCTATGGCAACGAAATTGTATCTCGCCGGTGTCATCAGTTGAGGAGAGCCATCGACAGCGGGTGACGTGGAAGAAGCTCTCAGAATCGCTCGTTGAAAGGACTCCATTCCCCTCCAAGCAGAACATCAGGACTGGGATTTTTCTGAGATAATAGCTCATGTTTCATGTCAACATGGCGGCCGAATCTCAATTTTGCTGGGTTTTGTCGTTCGTGCTTGTCGCGAGAAAGCCTATAGCTATTGCAGTAAATCTGAGGGAATAGAAGTCTCATTTACCACCACACGCACCCCCAACACCCCCCGCCCCCAAATGTGAACAATCATTCTTATTTTTTTTCCCCTAATGACAATTTTTACGGTCATTTTATCGCTAAATTTACTTTAACACTCCCTAAAAACAAATTTACATCTCCCAAAATAGAAAATTCTGAATAAACTTCTGACTACAAGTGTCTGCTCAAGTAGTGACTTGAGAGGGCTCCACCAATGAACGTGCGAGAAGGAAAAGGAGAGAAAAACGCGGCCGAACATCCCACAGTTTGCAGCAGCGCGCACTGCTTTGCTCCGCCCACTCGATTTCTCCACTCCTTTTCCGTTATGTACGGCCTTTCTCCACAGGTTCTCGAGACAGAGCATATCTATGGTTTCTCAAATACACAGAAACTATCCATGGAATGATCGGGAATATTTTTCCCACTGCCTGGGCATATTTTCAATTCTAAAATGTGAACTCTTCCGGCCCGCTCTAGACGAAAGCATTTTCCTTAGCAGTTTTCTGAACATTTGTGCCATGACCAAAATGCTACCGTGTAAAGTGAAAAATCTTATGGCATTTCTAGATGGCATGGCATATTTCATGACATTTCTCAAGGATAGGCTCGGTCCGTATCATTTTTCGTAGCGTAACCAATCAGAAGCGAGCTCTAGGTCACGAGTGCAGTTGTAATGGCGGCCGCGTGAGACGTAAACAAAGTATCACTTCACTTTTTTAAAAGCCGATAACTATTCAACCGAGAGGAATAGCGTTTCTTATAAAACATTATTAGGTACAAAACAATGGCGCTGCTTAACTACATACTTCACAACGTTTACTATACACGTATGGAAGAATATATTAGATGTTTCAATTGTAAACACCGTGTACAAAGCATAGATGGTGTAACTCGACATGCCTTTCATGCTGTATATGTTATACATTGTAATCGCAAAAGGTAGCCGAAAAGTTACATGAAATGCTTGGGTGTAAAGTGCTATCTGTTATAAGATTTTTGGAAGCATTTACGTACTAGCATTTATGCTAGCAAAAATGTTAAAGGAAATGCTATCGTGGATTTAGTTTGTTTTAGTGAATAAACTTTCGAGTGATATTGTATTTTACACCTTGCCATAATAACAATAACAAAAACTTTCCGAGCCAAGACGGTTGATTATGATTAGTTTTGATAAGAACTTCGATAGTTCTTCACAAATGTATTGGATTTTCTCGTGAAATAAAACATTGGGCCATCCTATTGTAAAATTTTAAAACAAAAGCTATCCAGATAGGTAAACTAAATATATCCCCCTTACACATTGAACATGCCGTGGGGACATATGGGGAATGCTTTTACTTTACATATTCTGCCGCTTTTTTTTTTTTTTTTGGCTGCGAAAGTACATTAACTTTTAAGGCATCAGTGGTGCCAACTGCGGCAGGGGGAAATTCACCAACTACAGGCAATTCTGAGCTTGCCAGAGCAATCTGAAGAAGCAAAGTTCAATGAAGGCAAAGCAAGTTCCTTCTCAACAGGATCCTCAATGGCGAATGCTTTTACTTTACCCTTCTCCCACCCCCCAGGTGAATCCCAGGGCCTGAAATTGCCGATCCCGGGAATCGAACCGGAGTCTTCTGCATGGCAACTGAGAAAGTATCAAAATGTTTGCCCAAACTATTAAAAGCTGAAATTCATGCAGGGAAAGAAATTGACTCTAAAAAAATCCTCCACAGCCTACATGTCGTGGTCGGTGACGGCGATTAAGGGGGGGCGGCGAGGGGAGCATTTGCCTAACACTTTTCACCACCACACTATGCTAAACCTTATCTACAAAGCAAAATATACTGTCTTTGCCCTCCCCCCAGTTCTGGCACCTTGCCCCTCCGGTTTTGGAACCCAACCACCGCAACTGGTCGTGGTGTCTGCAATTTGATACTAAAAGCAGCCAAAATATTGCCTAAGATCACACGCAATTCTAATTGATAGCCTATTAGTTTTGTTTTCCCTTTTTTATTTTGTTTTGTTCTTCCGCAACATAACCAGCAACTCATTTTCTGTAAGAGTGATATCGCAGACAGCACGGCTGTAGCAGAGGCTATGAGATAAACGCTTATTAACCTTTAGGCCTGGTACTATCGCTACGCTGACCTGCTTTAACCTCTCTTGCGGCTTGTGAAGAATAGAAGCCATTCTGTGTAAAATACTATTTATCTAGAAATCTTTTTCTTTCTTTCTTATGTAGTTGCTCACGTGTTTCGTTGAAATACGAACTGCCGGAAATGCGATCATCTGTGTGGATGTTGTACAGTCGAATTCAAAACTAATTCCAGGCAAATTGACCAAATTCACTTTGTTTTACGCAGTACAAGGATGAAGATGCGAAAAAAAGACAAAGAACTAAGCAGTCGACATCAACAATACAATTCCATTCCTTAAAAACACGTAGGAAGCGAATGAAAAAATCGATGGACAATTTGTCGCAACAGATATCGCAGGCTACCATATCAATTGATGACTCGTAAGGCATGTAATCTATAGGCAAATATTGCATAAATTACTAACTAAGAACTACTATAGTCCGCTTAATTTCATGTTTGTAGATACAGATATCCGTACCATTTGTGATATTGATCGCAACAAACTGCCATATTTTTTTTCGATATAGGCCTACAGGGTGTTTCAAAAAGAATGACCCGATTCTAAAACGTTATATTTAGTGATGAAAACAAATGACAAAAATGGAACAAAGTGCAAAATACTCACAAAATGATTAAGGTTTAGCAATGTTATTATTACATGTGCACTGTGTGTCCTCCATCAGCCTCACGGACAACATCAAGTCGATAGCTAAATTCATCCCACACTTCTTGCAAGGTAACTTCTACTGCAGTCACTGCTGCTGATATCCTGTGTTTGAGTTCGTCTAGGTCACGAGCTAACGGTGGAACAAAAACACGTTCCTTCACGTATCCCCACAAGTCGCATGGGGTCATGTATGGAGATCTTGGAGGCCAAGAGTGTAGGGCATTGTCTCGGTGTCCCGTGCGCCCTATCCAGCGTTGAGGCAGTGTGTCATTGAGGAATTGTCGTACGTTGTTGTGCCAGTGTGGTGGGGCTCCATCCTGTTGAAATATGAAATCATACAAGTCCTCATGAAGTTGTGCAAAAAGCCAGGTCTGCAGGATTTCAAGATGGCTCACTCCCATCACTGTATTTTCCTAAAAAAAAGAATGGGCCATAAATCTTGGTGTGAGAAATTGCACAAAAAACGTTTACTTTTGGTGAATCTCTCTCATGCTCTACGATTGCGTGAGGATTCTGGAGCCCCCATATCCGCACATTATGACGGTTAACTTTACCGCTTACATGAAATGTAGCTTCATCACTAAAAATCAGCCACAGTAAAAATCTGTCGTCTTTCAGGTCCACTAAGAGAGCATTGCTAAACTCTACACGTTTCCTTTTATCACCAACACGAAGAGCTTGCACTAGTTGTAATCGGTATGGTTTATAGACCAAACGTTGCCACACAGTCGTATGAGGAAATTGCAAGTTCTGTGCTGACACGGCGAGTAGACTTTCGTGGCTCAAATGCTTGCTGAATTCTTTGCACACTTTCATGAGAAGTGCGAGGTTGACCTGGACTCTTATCCTTGGACAAACATCCTGTTTCTTCAAACTGGCGATACCAACGACGAATGTTCTTCGGCAAAGGCGGATCAATCCCCAAACGCTGACGAAAAGCACGTTGGACTGTAATCACTGACTCAGTATTGCTAAACTGCAGAACGCAAAATGCCTTTTGTTGAGCGGTTACCATCTTGCAACAGATTGAGGTTATGGACAGGTTCAATGCGCGGAGTGGCATCCAGCGGCAATTCCCTAAAATTGTAGGCCACGCCCATTCGAGCAACACAACTTTCATTCACGGGATGTCCATCGTTTCATAATTATAACGTTTTACAATCGGGTCATTCCTTTTGAAACACGGTGTATCAGTAGCGCCTTCTGCCTATTCGCACATTCGCACGTGCACACCCAAATTAATCTGTAATGCAAATCATTATTATTATACTTATTTATTGAAATCTATCTCCTTAGAAACATCAAGTGTTCCCACGCCACTTTACCAAGAGAGATGGTGGAGAAGCCTGCGATCCGTGATATCAACCCGCGTAGACCAGGCCGCGATCAGGGCTGGAACACAATGGTAGTTTCGCTCTCTATGACGCTGTTGCAGCAGTCGCGTAGAGGACGCTGATTGGATGTTTTGGGTTGAGCGCCGTGTGAGGGGAGGTTGTATCATTTAGGAAGGCTGTGAACGCAGCGATCTGTGTGCGAGCAAATGTAGTGTTGCAAACCCATTTCATTGGAGATCGTGTGACGCAGTCGATGCAACCCATACATCATCGCAAATTGAGGGATTTTTTATATGAAAGGGAAATTTCGATGGTATATTGTCCCGAGCATAGGGGAAGAAAAGGAGGAGAGGGCAACTGAAACCAAAACGGGTGTTTTTAGCACGCCTTTGCTTCGTGCATCTTGGTCAAAATAAACGGTCTCTGTGGCGCAGTAGCCGAATTATCAACCCGCGGGGACGAGGAAGCGTACATCAAATAGTCAGCTGTTTTGCATTGTGTGGCTGTTACTGCGTTACAAAATTAGTTAACGCTGTCAAAAGGTCGTTCCTGTTTCAGTGCAAAGTGTTTGATTTCATGATGAATAGGGAAACTGTACATAGCGAAAGCAGACTTAATATTTAACGTTATTGAATTTTTGGAGGGAAGTTAGCTACAGCCTGTAGCAATTGCAGTAATATATGGATACGGCGGAAGAGAAGGAACATTCTGAAGTACGATTACGAAGCAGGGCAGTGTGAACTTAGTGAGTACTGTTATTTGTTTAAACATTTATTATTATTTTGATTTCGTTTGATTTGGTTTGTTTGATCAGTCTGTCATTAGAAATGAACAACAGATAGATTACAACTGATTTCATCCATGTGGTAGTTGGATCGGCTTCTTTGGTGTACGCCAATGTTATTATTCTCCTTGTTCATTAATATCAGCAGAGCGGGGGAGAAAGTTTTTACGAAATATTTTGCAAATCGACAATAGTATTGATCGGTATTTCTATGTTTGGAGTGATTTTGTCAGGTTATCGAATGCTGAATTACATACTGCACAATAACATAGCTCCTCTCGTGATTGGCTGGATAATTTCCAAAATATTTTAAATTTGTAAAAAAAATCCGTGTTAAAAAAATCATGAAATACGTATTACTCTGTCATACCCCATTTTCAGTGAAAGGTGATCAAAACTTGGGTTGCCAATATATTAAGCTTCATTATGTACGCACAAACTGGTGTGAGTATTTCACAAGGGTGGTATAACACTTCTGGACGATAGACTGAAGTGCACACCCATAGAGCCTGTCCACGAGCCGCCACTGCGGTGTATTATTATTATTCCTAATATTTTTGAAGACTCAAATGTTCTGTCTTTTATTACAAAGTTTAACAGGATCGGAAATGTTTGAAGTTTGATTTAGGCCCACCTTATGTTCATGATAGACTAATCGTAACTGGACCTTCAGTATAAATTTGTGCAACATGCCTCAATAGGGGATCGAACACGAGACCCCTTGCTTATTTACTTTACTCTTCATACATGGTAATTCAGTTTACCATGGCAATGGGAAGAATTATGAAAACAACATACAATAATCTATTCGGGGCCTCCCCGAAGGAGTAATGGTAATGTAATCAAGGGATTTCAGGTTCGATGCCCGGAGGTGGCACATAATGGTTCGGATTCCACTTTAAACAGTATAAGTCCAGTCCCGATTAGCCTATCTGCGTATAAAGTGGACTTTGAACAAAGCCAAAACCCAATAACCGTCTATTTGGGAAAAAATACCCTCCTCTCTGGAACATGAAAGTCGGCTTGTTTCCTGACGCAGTAAAAACAATATATACAAGGGTAGGTGGGGTGAGTACCCGACTGAAGTTCGCCCCTCTCAACTGTAACATCTGGATCCACCACTGATATAACATATTGTGCCCAATGAGATTGTTACAAGTATTCGTGACTCTACAAAACAGTGACGTCATCAGGTAAAAAAGATGAGTGGGAAGGTAGCAGAGGGATGCGGGAATTTTTTCTGGGGGAAATCATTAATACGGCCCCAAATATAGTGGTGACGCTAAAGAATAGCCGCCCCCCCATGGGATTGTTACAACCCAGAAGTGTTCGTGAGTGTACAACATACTTTTCCCAGTTCTTCAACAATTGAAACGCAGGATCTGTGTTAGTACAAAAAAAATGATTGAATATCTTAGTGAAGGATTTTTGTCGACTCCCTCCGGGTACCATTGCCCTTTCACTACATATAAACTATTTCTAGCATCGCCAATGTCCTAATACCACGTAAAATGCTAATTTCAATTGACACCAAGAAACAGTTGGACTCTCAAAAGGACTTCTGAGTCCATAGTTCCGAAAATACCACTAGATGGCAGTGTCTTTAAAATTAGCTGAAGCAATCAAGCAAACAGAATTTTGAAGAAACTTACGTTATGTTTGGAAGTTTTTAATGTGTATTTTAGCTACTAAAATAAATTCTTTAACAGTTTGTATTTTCTAAACAGTCAGTAAACATTCGTTGATGTCAATTTTTAACTTGCATTGACAAAAAGTTGAGAAATTAATATAACATATTTTGCAGTGCATGTATCCATTTGTATATAAATATGTGAAGCTGGAGGCTTACAATTCCATCAAATTTTATTTGTTCGCTAGTTTTGGTTACTGCAGACGGAACTAGTATAGTAAAACTGTCTATTAGTTCCTAGTTCAGTGGGTCTGGTTCGGGGCACATCCACCGGCTAACTTGTGGCGGAAATGGGTTGGTAACAGTCTTAAAACGCATGCATGCATGTAAGTTGGTTAGCAGGCTAAACACAGAATATTAAATGCATCATACCGATTGATGCACCACAATGCATCGATTGATACACTAAAGTGTGTTTCATGGCTTCTTCAAAGAATCAGATTCACATTGGGTGCATTTTTGTATGTCGTGAAAGAAACACCAAAGTGCATAATCTGATTCAAGTGAGGATTTATTTCAGTCGAGATGCACTTCAATGCATCAGGTGGTGTTCCTTGCGGCACCTTCCTGCATCTTTTTGGATGATGCATTCTGGTGCATCAAAATGCATCAAAACGCATCAACTGATGTGTTGAAGTTCATGTCGACTGTAATAAGTCCTCACTTGAATCAAATGATGCACTTTGGTGTTTCTTTCACGACACAAAATGCATCAAATGTGAATGATTCGTTGAAGAAGCCATAAAACATACTTTAGTGCATCAATCAATGCATTCTGGTGCATCAATCGATGTCATGCATTTAGTTCTCTGAGTGTAAAGTTTGGTGATAAGTTTGAGAAACCGATTTTCCCGAAGTGTTAGCAGCTGGATGTGTCCCGCACACTTCCCGCTCGTGTAGTAATGAACAGTTTGCCCCCTGCTCGCCTCAAGCGAACTTAACAGATGTAGCCGTTAAGGAAGAGAATCTGCAGTCAATAATCATGTTGACATCTGTCTTTTGTCGGGTTGTATCGCGAATTATGAACCATCATTGTCTTTCTAATGATCTGCGGGGAAAATCTCTTGTGTTCTACTTAATTTACCCACTTTTTGATGCCATTATTTCGGGTAAAATCTCCCTCTGTTCCTGCAGGCTGCCATCACCAAGCCATTAGGAAGCTAATGGATCTCAATCAAATAAAACCTTTGTGTTGGTAGCACCGATCATGCTGCCATCATGCGATCGAAACAGGAAACAATGAGCAGCAAGAAAAGAAAATCGCCCAATTTTAGATTTTCGCACCAGGAACATCCGTCAACACCATTGTTTGGTGCGTTAGAGGCAGAAAAATGAAAACCCGTTGTTTCTTTTGTACTCAAAGTTCCATTTCGCTGCGAAAACGACAATAAAGAATGATTTCCACCCCCTCTAACGATCAAAAATACAGAAAAGTGCAAAGTTGCTCAATAGATGACGCTAATATCGCTATATCTATTTTTGATTACACAACAGGCAAGAGATAGCATTAGAGAGGTGACAATGGCTATTTTTAGAGGCAGTTAAAGGACCTG
Source organism: Lepisma saccharinum (assembly GCF_977018435.1). NCBI lineage: Eukaryota > Metazoa > Arthropoda > Insecta > Zygentoma > Lepismatidae > Lepisma > Lepisma saccharinum. Next base: position 81,843,578 of record NC_139235.1, read on the forward strand.
TCTTTTCCTAACATAAGTGGCTGCAAAGAGAAAAAGATGGATGCAGTGTTTGCCTATCTTTCCCTGCTTCCCATCAATGAATACTTCAAATATCCAATCCACCTCCCAATTCTGGTGTCAACAAAAGCGGGTAACCATTAGCAGGAGCTCTTGACAGAAACCTAATAGGAGGGGACCCCTTTTGTAAAGCCAAGGATGTTCAGGAAATGAGTTAAAATGCCCTTGACTTGCAACCCCACACTGAGTCTATATCCACGACACAGGAGGCCACTTCAGTGTCTGAAAGGATCATCAATTGAGCTTTCTCCCTACAGCCTCTTGTGTAACATTTCGATTCTTCTTATCGATACCATTGACCAGTGTTGCAGGCATCTGACATTACTGACTAATCTTTGGCTGTTCCTTCTACACAGGCCCGTAGCTAGAATTGATCTCCAGGGAAGGGGGGGCTCACGGGTTATCAGGGGGGGCTTTGTAAACCAAGTCCAGTTTTCAAAAGTTTAACGGTATTAAATGAAGGTAAATTGGGGGGATTATGTTATTATAAAACATGAAATTTACAAATATCATTCAAATTCTACTATATCTTCTAAAACATCTATTGAAGTGTTAATTGACTGCTACTGACAGCATCCCTTAATACACACTGTATACTATTTTTGATGATACAGGTATTTATATCATATAGGTAGAAATGTACAATATTCACCTCAATCATAGTGTCTACAGTACCCCGGCCGAAACAATAAAATTCCTCTTCGTTCCCAAAACTATGGATCTGTTGGCATTTTGACGCAGCTGTGGATGATATTTGTCAAACGAGAGGCTGTAACAGGGGCAGGGAAGTTACAGATAAAGAAGCTCCCTTATGAAAAAAAATTCTTAAGTCTAGAGAGAATTTTCTAAGCACTTGCTGATACTTAAACTTCTATTCACAAATAAGATGAATGAATAAATCTAATAGCTGCTGTTCATGTTCTGTGAATTTATCCCTCGCGAACTTATGAACAAAATAATACGTCTACCTTTTCACTCTTCACCTCAAAGAAATTAGAATACAAAATAGTTTTGCCTAATGTAAATAGGCTGGCGGCAGTGCCAGGGTAGGGGTGGGGGGGGGCTGCCTGACTACGGGCCTGCTTCTACAATTTGAAGATTTTTAAAATTCTATTTTCTGCATGTCATTTACTACTTAAGAGGCAAAATAAAACATACATTTCAAAAGTTGTCAGTGTTCTTTGTACTACCTCTTTACTTACCCATTTTTTTTCCATTTAAAGAAGCTATTGATTAATGCTATGTGAGTACTCGTTCTTCAAATTAGAATTTTACAGCCATTAATTCAAGAAATTTCTATTAGAGAACTGGCTGAACTAACCATGTTACATATGTGCCTATTCTGTTGACTTGAAGTATTACCAGATACTTGGGTTTGTTTAGAGTTATCTTCACGAGGAATGATCACCTATTTGAAAAGTGATCAGTTTTTTGTTTAGTTATTGACTTATTGTCGATCAAATTTGTACCCTATCTATACAACCCGCCACATATAATGGCCCATGATCCCGCAGGCAGAGAGGGTAACACTGCAGGAAAAAGACCAATGACATTTCTAGAATTCCTGGTGGTCAGGCCTTCGCTAGAAAGAGGTTCAATACAAGGGACGGTGATTGGTTGTCACGGTCACATGACACTCCACTGGGTGCCATGAATGCGACATCGGCCATCATATATGGCAAGCTGTATAGTATGATCACAAGTAGTTGTTGTTGTTATTGAGTTTGTTTCAATTCCACATAATGCTCAGATAGGGTAATCCGGACTGGATCTGCAGTTTAAAGTGGGACCAGAAATAATGTTCTCAAATGTTAGAACCAGCAGGGTACTTTTTTTAGTGTTGCCCACGAGACGAGACGAGACGAGACTTTGGCCTGTCTCGTCTCGTCTTGTGGAAATGCTGTCTCGTCCCGTGACTCGTCTCGTGACTCGTCTCGAAGAACTTTGTCCCGTCTCGTCTCGTCTCGTTTTGTCTCGTCTCGTAAAATTAATGTAGGATATCATGCCAACAAAAGTTAAGAGTGGGAAAAACATTATTCCCTAAAGTGGGTTAAACCTTTATAACATTTTGTTCACTGTACAGTCAAAAAAATAAGGTTTGTTAAGTTAACTACAAGGACATTAATATTTAGTCTAAAATAAAGTTTCTTGATTACCAATAGCTAGATAGTTTGTGGTATCTGCTCTGTATTTCTGACGTCCATCCACTCTTCATCCATCATACACTGAGGGAGCTTTCACACCGAAGAAACACGCGACAGGAGACAATTCGCAGGGTTGGATTGTAATCTTACAAAGTTACAAGCTACAGGAACGAACCCCTTCCGTCTAGGCAAGTATTCACCGCATATGCACCAGCAACAGACCGAGGCGGCACACCGCACAATGTTGAGAAAACCGAGTTTCAGCTACACGTGCAGCTTGTCGTATTGCTTCGGTACGGAAGTTTCGTTTCCAAGAGCCTGTTGCTTTGGCGTTCAGAGCGAGGTGACAAGCGACAAGATAGTTTCACACTGAAGCGACAAGCGACTCAGGCCTCTTCAGTTTATATAAGCAACTTGCACCGCGCATGCACAAACAGCCCGAGGGACACACGACACACGGTATTCATAAAACGGTCTAATCCGTACAACACGGAAGTGACAATCAACACGAGTTTGTTGAGTCGCTTGGGTTCGAAAGATTTCATTTAAGGAGGATATGACACCGAAGTGAAAAGCGACACGCAACACTTGCCGCTTGGGAACAAGCCCATCAACAGCAACATTGCACACCGTAGCGGCACGAGAGGCTACACAACCCTGCGTTCGATTGGTGGAATCCCCAAGCGACAAGGGACTATCGCACAAGCGACACTATCTCATTTAGTCTCTAAGCGGGCACTCCCTGCGCATGCGCTACCAATATACAGAGGCGACACGATACACTATAGCTATTGGAAAACGTGTAGCTCGTCGTGTCGCTTCGAAGGTTGCATTTATTACTGAGTGTTCATTTCCAAGCTGCTTGTTGCCTGTCTCATGACATGATTGTTTTTATTCCTTTGACTTCAGGCAAGATATGTTATTCACGTCAACGCACGTATCTAAAGCCCGAATCACACGGAACTGGATAACAAGTAGAAATGCCCTAGTTGGCGCTGGACTGGCTATCCATTTGCTTGTTTTCGCCTAACACGATACTTGTTAGTTATTTTGTTACCGTACTTGTCGATAGACTTTTGTTCCGATGATTCATTGCGGAGAGCAGACAATCTGTAAAGATGGACGAGCAATTTGAAGAATACTGATTTGTACTTTTATTAAAAATATGAACTAGAAATTGGCTCGAAAAAAAAATTGGTAATCAATGCGCGTACCGAATAAGCTTTTGGATGAACATGAGATTCACAGGATTCATTCTGAAAAAATAAAAGTCACGTACACATCTCATCGCTTTGCATCAATACCTATATATTAATGAACTGAACAGAAATGCACTGCACATCATCTCTTTACTTTTTTTATCGAGCAAATAAACTAACAAAAACAGCCATCACTCGAAAACACAGACAAAAGCGCTCCTTTGCACACTCACAGATTATCTTCACATGGCGAAACTTTGCTCTGATTGGCTGTTCCACAGAATCCAGGCGAGGAAAGCCAGTAGCAGTTAGAACATGTCCTATTCCTCCAAACCAGTCAGTCAAGCAGTCAGCCAGGTAGCCATCACATCCGGGCAGCGCCAACTAACTGCATGTTACGCGTGATTCAGCCTTTACTATTTATCTATTACTAGGTCCTCTCCGATGGCATGGTGGTAGCGCCGTCGCTTCTTAATCAAGCGGTCACGGGTTCAATACCCGGTGGAGGCACATAGTGGTTCTGATCCCACTTTAAACTGTAGGTCCAGTTCCGATTAGCATTACTGTGCATAAAGTGGACTTACATCAATGCAATCAAGCAATCAAAGAGTCAATTTCTAGCTTGTTAGTGCGAAATCTTTGGAGTTTGCAATCAGTATACTTGAGGGGGGAAAGAGTGTGTTGATTTTGAGAAGAGGGGTCGCAATGAAAGAACTGTTTGTACGAGCAAGAATTTTATGACGGTTGTCCATAGCGTGGCTGGGCGAAGACCTACAGTCAGTGTTGCCAGGTCTACTGATTTCGCAGGATATTTCCTGATTTTCAGCACGGTCTACTGATCTCCTGAGAAGTTTCATGAAAATGTGGAAATCTCCTGATTATTTGCTTCCTTAAATGTTTATAATGAACAATTATTTTAAAAAAATGGAAAGTTGATTTAAAATTTACATATTCAGCTGATGGAATGCAAAGACCCATGAATATTCTGCAGAGAGAGAGAGAGAGAGAGAGAGAGAGAGAGGGGTAGGTGGTGGAGGAGGGTTATACCATAGAATATGATTCGATCCCGAGACGGCCGGACCCTGGGGTCGAGTGGTTAGCACATCGCGCTGCGACGCCAAGGGTCCCGGGTTCGAATCCCGTTCGGGCTTCGTTGTTTGTGAATGTCCATTCATCAATTTCATCATTTCATCACTCATCCCTATCAAATTTGCCAAGAAGCACAAAACGCGAAGTAAAATAAACTAAATCAATAAATCGATCCTGAGACGGGATACCTGATGTCATAGCGCTGTGCTAACTACTCAGCCAAGGAGGTCGGCTTAGTAAACTGCTGTTGCAGACTTATACCTATGCTTGTACGTCGCAGTCTCTTAACTTAGAAATAATAGTTCATGTTTTTATTTAAGCCATTTCTGGGCGTAACTGCTACTACATTGGTCTTATGTCACTTTGTACTCAATCAATACTGTGGCGGTAGAAATTATCTTTCCCGATTTTATACCAGATAATCTTCGAATGCAAAAGGCGATTTAATTAACATTTACATTGTCTGGAGTGACTGGGAAAAAAGTTGCAGAAAAAACCTGCGACTTGTCTGATACTGGTTCCCGGGTTCGAATCCCGGACTGGGCATGCGTGCTCCTTGTGAGTGTCCCTTCATCAATTTCACATCTTTATGATTAGACAAATGTGGCAGATGTGAAGTAAAATAAACCAAACCAATCAATCAATCTGTCTAATACTGGTTGGTTACCTTCCTTGATTGAAAGTAAAATTTTAATTCAAGGATATTTTGGGGGTTCAGGCATGATAGCCCTTCTCCATTACCATTAATGCGAGTATGCTTTGAATGTGTTGTTTAAAAAAAACTGTGGACGTTCTTACATCCTCTAACTTTGTCTAATTTTAAATAAAAGCAAGCTAAGGTGTTATCAGGTAGAGTAATTCAAAAATATATCCCCGAATGCGTAGTGGCTGAAGCTCTAGTCTTAGTTAACACAAAAATCACGAAATGTTTCCATAAACTTTTAAACGCCAAGTACATAAATCCACGCACAGTCACAACCATTTATTTTAGAATATTTCTGAGAGATGAACAGAAAATCGAGGTCGGATGTTTTCCAGTACTGTCACTTGAACCCCCTTTTTTTTTGGCACTCGATCTTCGCCACTGGTTGGGGGAAACTGTATCTTTACCTTAGGTGAATTAAGGGGGTGGGGTTATCGTACCACTTGAAGTACAAATTCATAATAAAATTTGTATTAACATAACAGTATTATCTTTTGATATCTAAAATTAATAATTAACGTTCAATAATGATAGTGGAAAGCTTTTCCCACTCAACCCCCCCCAGAACGTTGATAATACGCTATTATTAGTTCTTCTGATTTTTTAAGCAGATCTCCTGATTTTTCAGGGGACGATCTCCCGATTTTTGAAAATATGACCTGGCAACGCTGCCTACAGTAAACAATGGTAGTCACTACCGCCACATCGTTTTGCGCAAGGATGAATGGAAGGAAGCGCCTGGGGTAGCAGATGGTTGGCAGATTTAAAGGTATTTGGAGGAAATTTCAGCAGGAAAGATCTTTGGAAGTAAAGACAGCTGGGACACGAGGTTAAGGTCGGGGCAGATTCGTTACGGACAACGTGTGACGAATTCGGATTTGCGAGCGGGAATCTTGCAGAATATAACTACCAAGAGCTTGCTAAAGAATCGAAGATATGTTGGAACAATGAGAAATTTAGATGAAAGAAATTACATGAAAGTGAGATATTGACATGGACAGTCATAGAAAAGAACTATTTCCAGCAACACGCAAGCGACACGTGCAGCTTGTCGTGTTTCTTCGTTTCGGAATGTGGCACCGAAAGAATGTGTTCGTTTCTAAACGACATAGGTGGTTACTTTAGTCTGGTCACTTCTTAATTCGGTCTGACCTATATGCGACAAGCAACAGGCGAAAAGCGAGAAGTGTCGCTTGGAAACGAACCTACAGTAATGAATGCAATCTTTCCAACCGAAGCGACGCGACAAGCATTAGAGGATATCGATCACCCAGTGAAGTTATGCCACAAGCCAGTCCCTTGCTTTTAATTGGATTCAGGCGTTCTTTTGCTCCATCTTTAGTTCCTGACCGCGAGGTGTGAGGGAGGGATTACAAACAGCAAGGCAGATTACAGACGTTGCTTTTGGGCAGTTCCTTAGATAACACGATTTTATGTGGAATTTCTGTAATTCCTTATGTGGGAATATATCGTGTTGTGACGATAACACTTATTGTATGCCTGCCTTACTATAGCTTACGCATTATAGCAGTAGTTTAGTTTTACTTTGAAATCGTTAAAAACATTCCAGCTGTTTTAAGGTAAGCAAATAATTTCATTAATATGGAAAAGCAAACAAAGCCCACAATTTTCTTCGTAAGGTTTACAATATTTTCATAAATTTCTCACTCGAAGGAATTATCGAGAACAGTACTCCTATCACAATATATTTAGAAAGAGTTATCTGAATCGGTATTTTAATAATGTACTTGAATCTGGAGTACTATTGAAACAAAATTATTACGCTTGAATACATTGAAAAATGGAAGTAATGTTGGATTTCGAAAGATTGTTAAAAATAAGTAGGATAGCCATTTTTGGATGTAATACACGCTGATTTGGGTTTCAAACAAAAATGCTTTATTCCGAATAAATAATTATTTGGAACTGATTAATTATTTTGTTTGTATTTTTTTGCGACTTCCGAGACGAGACTTTTCATGAGCCGTCTCTTGTCTCGTCTTGTTACGTTCCCCGGATTATTCTCAATGGATCAACGTACGTTTATTCCTCAACGGTGATCATGAGACTTATCAGCCTACTTTGAAGCCCTCAGGTAGTGGGAAATCAGATAAGGATATGTTAACGTAAACCTTGCTGACTCTCGCACACCAAAAATATATTTAGATGTCAGTTAATGTTAATATATTACACTTGCACTCGCATTTAAACTCCTTATTACAAACTAAATTGTATTAAGATCATAATAGTTCTTGGCTACATAAATTAACACATTCACATTTCCAAAATCACTTCCATTATCCAGCAACATTCATAACATCTCTCACCTCACAACCCCACAATCAAATGTTTTTAAGGTTAGTCCATAACCATAACAGACTACCCAATTGAACAAAACAAATTACGTGATCATAGACAACTAACATATTAAACACTTAAAATGATACAATAAGTGGGTGCGTATCAGTCTCCAAAACTAGACGGGACAGATGGTCAGTCTCGTCTTGTCCCAAATTTTTAAAAGCCTGTCCCGTCTCGTTTTCGAGACGAGACACGAGACAAGACGGGGCATGTCTCGTCCCGTGGGCAACACTAGTACTTTTAGAGAGGTTAGATGTAGTGCACTAATGATATTGCTTTTTGTGAAATGTCCCCTCCAATTTCATCTATGCCTTCGATTCGGACTGCAACGGTACGGACATTCCACTGGTGAAACGTTGTTTCAAGCACCAGCAGCTGTCGATTCGGACACTGGTCTACTGTAGCAAACCAAATGTCGAACTGAGCGAGCGAGAAAGAACTGGACAGATTGGCACAAGAATCCACAATTACACCCAACTACAGCAACAATCGCCATCCACTTGCGATAACTCGACTATTACAGAATTTATATCGTGACAGGGACCCATATGGGAGGAACGGGTCCGTAGAGTGAGTAATAAGATAACAGCGACGCAACAAGAACGAGATAACAGAACCTGATTTGTGTCCCCCCCACTTCTTTCCTTTCATTCCCCAACTCAAATATCAAGTGCAGGGGTACCAGATAAGGTCTGAAATAGCGAGAAAACAATTCTCGTCTCTCATCTGGTACTTGTGCATTATGGAACCATCTTTCAGATTGAAGATAGCTGCATGTAGACGAGACTATGGTGGAAATTGGAATCCCCCTATCTTAAGGGTTAGACTAGTCGTTTTGGATGAGTAATATCAGCTCAAAACAGTGGACTCTGAACGAAAATGTTAGCTACATATGGCACGAAGTGTTCTTGCTGGAGAAGACAACACCACATGTTCGATTTGTTTCAAGGCCACCCGCAAAATTTTTTCTCGGAGGGGGCAGGGTCACAGAAACTTATTATTATTATACTATTATTACTGCTATTATTGTTGCTATTATTTTTGTTACTACTAGTACTTACATTTTTGTAAAAAAAATTACATACATTTGTAATTTATATTCAAAAAGCTGTTTTTTTTATAGATGATTAGTGTAAAATATACTGTAAGCCTAAATGTAACCTTACTTCAAATAATAATAATAATATTTGCTGTAACTTGAAAACAACAGTTCTTGTTATAAAATATCTCTACAATTTCACCATTCGAATTACATTAACTCGTTCCAGAAATCTCAAGGGGGGCGGGGCAAGTGCTTTCCTGGCCCATCCCTGTGAATCTCCATCCCATTCGTTACAAATACTGACGTCACAATCAACAAAAGTAAAGTTCATGGAGGTGGAACCACAGATTAAAATGGAACCGTACTAAATATTCAACGAACACTAATAGATGGCGCTATTTAAACGTATGTTACTTCCTGAACGATAATAATATTATAGTTATAAAAGTTTTATTCAAGTTATTTCTTAGATGAGTACTAATGTTAGTGTAATAAATATTTGAGAGTTTTAATCAGATAAGGTAACGTCAAACTTTCATCGTGTCAAAATTTAAGAGTGTCCTTAAATGATATGACAAGCCTCCACAATAAATAGCACAGACAAAAGTGTTCGACAAGGCTGAAATAAATTACCATGTATTATTTTTTGCGTCAGCACGCACTTACCTTCCGTTGTAACAACAATTTTTAAATATTCTATCCCTCCAATATTGTAAATGTCGTTGGGTACACATTAGGGATGGCCAGATCCGGATCCTCGCGGATCCGAAAACCCCGGATCCGGTTGGTTCCGGATCCTAAAATTTTTCGGATCCGGAACAGACTTTCGGATCCGGATCCGTCTTGCTATCCCACATGAGCGCTTCTTTGGAAATTAAGAATGTGTTTATAACATATTGTTACCTGCTAATATATATATATTGTGTGAGTAGTATAAAAGTATATACAACCAGGACCGGAAAGTATGAACCCCCCTCATGCAGATTTGCATACACTTAAAACAGACTCAACATGCCCATATGAGCTTTTTGCTCAAGTGTGGAACCCCGTCTAATCCAAGATTTTTGTAAAAATGCCCTCGGGAATTTCCTGAGAAAGTATGACCCCCCTCAGATTGATTTGCCTACACTTATAAAAGGCACTTCTGTGAGATTGTTGTCCATAAACCTGTCAAAAATATGCCCCTCTTCATATTTTTTTTGACCACACCTAAAACTACGCAAACGTATTAACACACACACACACACATACACACACCAACACCCACCCACACCCACCCACACATATTTACTTCCGGTCCACTTCCGGTCCACTTCCGGTCCACTTCCGGTCCACTTCCGGTCCACTTCCGGTCCACTTCCGGTCTACTTCCGGTTTGCCTACTTCCGGTCCACTTGTGGCCTATTTCTCAATTTTATCAGCAAGTTTGAAAGGCTTGTATACAACAAGTACAAGAGAATTGTTGGATTGTTTGTTAATTTTTATACAGACAGGTGCCATTATAATTTAAGGTTGAAATTGTTTGACAATTATTGGTTCAACAATCGCTATGAGTATTGTTTAGAGTATAGGATGCCCATGATTGCATCTCAGAGTTTAAATTGGAGACATTATAAATATTCAAATAACAAGATATCTAAATATAAGAAGATTGAATTTGTTACAACTGATAATGGGAATTTGTACAGTGGTGAAGATTTCAATCCAGAGTTTGTATCAAATTCCAACTATATATATTTGAATGAGCTTGTCATGTATTTTATAAGGCAAAAATTTAGAGATTGCACTTATGATTGTATTGTTGAGGCACTGGGGCAGAATAATTTGCATAACATATGCAACTGTGGGAGAGTTTTGTCCAGCCTCTTAGTGTGATTTCAGGCACAGGAATCTGGCAGTTGGGAATCAACCCGCAGCAGGCAGCCCTGATTATATCAGCAGAGACAGCAATCAAGGTAAATAAATATTTGCTGCAAGTGTAATTTAATTCTCTTCTCATCAGTGTAACATATTTCCTGTCTTATGCAGTTCCAAATCCCTGCCTCATCAGTGCTGCAGCCAGGCTCGGGTCTGTGTGCAGGAAGAGGCAAGACATTTGTTTGAAATCTGTTTTGAAGCCTGTACCTAATCATAGCACAGCTCTGTCAGAGATAGGGACAATGAGTAATATCTGTAATTAATAATTCAGTAATTATTTCTAACAAGTTTAATTTTCAATAGGCTCTTCTCATCAGTGTAACACATTTCCTGTCTTATGCAGTTCCAAATCCCTGCATAGCAGTGCTGTAGCCAGGCTCGGGTCTGTATGTAGGAAGAGGCATAGTTGAATTCTGCTTGGGTTTAATTTTTTGAAGCCTGTACCTCATCACAGCATAGCTCTGTCAGAGGATAGGGACATTGAGTATAAAATCTGTAATCAATAAGTCAGTAATTAATTCTAACAAGTTTAATTTTTAATAGGATCTTCTCATCAGTGTAACAAATTTCCTGTCTTGTTTCACATGCAGTTTTAAATCCCTGCCCCATCAGTGCTGTAGAAATATGAGCCAGGCTCGGGTCTGTATGTAGGAAGAGGCAAGATATTTGTTTGAAATCTGCTTGGGTATAATTTTCTGAAGCCTGTACATAATCACAGCACAGCTTTGTCAGAGTGTAATAAATTTCCTGTCTTGTTTCACATGCAGTTCCAAATCCCTGCCCAGCAGTGCTGCAGCCAGGCTCGGGTCTGTATGCAGGAACAGGCATGATATTTGTGAAATCTGCTTGGGTATAATTTTCTGAAGCCTGTACCCATCACAGCACAGCTCTGTCAGAGATAGGGATATTGAGTAATATCTGTAATCAATAATTAATAATTATTCTTGTCAGTAATCAATTCTAACAAGTTTAATTTTTAATAGGCTCTTCTCCTGTCTTGTTTCACATGCAGTTCCAAATCCCTGCCCATCAGTGCTGTAGAAATATCTTCCAGGCTCGGGTCTGTGTGTAGGAACAGGCAAGATATCTGCTTGGGTATAATTTTCTGAAGCCTGTACCCATCACAGCATAGCTCTGTCAGAGATAGGGACATTGAGTATGTATTATTACTGCACCTGCCCCATCTAACATGTTGCTGTGTTTCTTCAATACATTAGTCATAATCAATAAAATATTCAGAACAAACCTCTATAAGATATGACAACCTGCAACAATCTGGATGTATGAGATGTTTTATTTTCTGTATTTTTCAGGCTCTCTTGTTACAATCTTGTTTCTCTCTTCAATATTGCCATCACTATAATTCCACATGTTCTATGCTAACAACTTCAAACCTGAAAACATATCTGTAATCAATAATTAATAATTATTCTTGTCAGTAATCAATTCTAATATTTAATTTTTAATAGGTTCTTCTCATCAGTGTCCTGTCTTGTTTCACATGCAGTTCCAAATCCCTGCCCAGCAGTGCTGCAGCCAGGCTCGGGTCTGTATGCAGGAAGTTTGTAGTTGAAATCTGCTTGGATATAATTTTTTGAACCCTGTACCTCATCACAGCATAGCTCTGTCAGAGATAGGGACATTGAGTATAAAATTATTACTGCACTATATTTTAAAACCTGCCCCATCTAACATTGCTGTGTTTCTTCATAATCAATAAAATATTCAGAACAAACCTCTATAAGATATGACAACCTGCAACAATCTGGATGTATGAGATGTTTTATTTTCTGTATTTTTCAGGCTCTCTTGTTACAATCTTGTTTCTCTCTTCAACATTGCCATCACTATAATAATATCTGCCACATGTTCTATGTTAACAACTTCATAATCGATGCAAAAAAATAAACCTAAAAACATATCTGTAATCTAATCAATTCTAACATTTAATTTTCAATAGGCTTTTCTCCTGTCTTGTTTTACATACAGTTCCATCCCTGCTCATCAGTGCTGTAGAAATATCAGCCAGGCTCGGGGGTCTGTGTGTAGGAACAGGCAAGATATTTGTTTGAAATCTGCTTGGGTATAATTTTCTGAAGCCTGTACCTAATAACAGAATCACAGCATAGCTCTGTCAGAGATAAGAACATTGAGTAATATCTGTAATCAACAATTAATAATTATTCTTGTCAGTAATCAATTCTAACAAGTTTAATTTTTAATAGGCTCTTCCTGTCTTGTTTTACATACAGTTCCAAATGCCCATCAGTGCTGTAGAAATATCAGCCAGGCTCGGGTCTGTGTGCAGGAAGAGGCAAGATATTTGTTTGAAATCAGCTTGGGTATAATTTTTTGAAGCCTGTACCTCATCACAGCATTGCTCTGTCAGAGGATAGGGACATTGTATTATTACTGCAAAACCTGCCCCATCTAACATGTTGCTGTGTTTCTTCATAAATCAATAAAATATTCAGAACAAACCTCTATAAGATAAGACAACCTGCAACAATCTGGATGTATGAGATGTTTTATTGAATTTTATGTTTCTGTATTTTTCAGGCTCTCTTGTTACAATCTTGTTTCTCTCTGAAACATTGCCATCACTATTCAAACCTGAAAACATATCTGTAATCAATAATAATTATTCTTGTCAGTAATCAATTCTAATAAAACAAATTTCCTGTCTTGTTTCACATGCACATGTTCCAAATCCCTGCTGATCAGTGCTGCAGCCAGGCTCGGGTCTGTAGGAAGAGGCAAGATATTTGTTTGAAATCTGCTTGGGTATAATTTTTTGAAGCCTGTACCTCATCACAGCATTGCTCTGTCAGAGATAGGGACATTGAGTAATCAACAATTAATAATTATTCTTGTCAGTAATCAATTCTAACAAGTTTAATTCTTCTCATCAGTGTAACAAATTTCATGTCTTATGCAATTCCAAATCCCTGCCCATCAGTGCTCAGCCAGGCTCGGGTCTATATGTAAGAAGAGGCAAAATATCAGCTTGGGTATAATTTTCTGAAACCTCTACCTCATCACAGCACAGCTCTGTCAGAAATAGGGACATCTGTCTTGTTTTATATGCAATTCCAAATCTCTGCCCATCCGTGCTGTAGAAATATCAGAGCTATGCTGTGATGCTGTTATTAAGTACAGGCTTCAAAAATTATACCCAAGCAAATATCTTACCTCTTCCTGCATACAGACCAGAGCTTGGCTGATCAGAAATAGGGATATTGTACTATTACTGCAAAACCTGTCCCATCTAACATGTTGCTGTGTTTCAATCTGGATGTATGAGATGTTTTATTGTTCTGTATTTTTCAGGCTCTCTTGTTACAATCTTGTTTCTCTCTGCAACATTGCCCTGCCACATGTTCTATGATTATATGCTCTAACAACTTCATATGAAAACATATCTATAAACAAGTAATCAATTCTAATAAATTTAATTCTTAATAGGCTCTTTTCATGCAAATTCAATTTTTAAAAATTGCATGTTGAATTTATATATATGTTATGTCTGGAAATGCAAGTGATACTGCTTACAACCTGTCTATTTATTGCTTGTACAAATTTAAACATGACTACTGTACTTATATGTTTTCAAGAAACATAAGATTTTGTATCTCCGAAACGTTTCAACGTTGTTTTCGCAGCGAAAACAACGTTGAAACGTTTCGGAGATACAAAATCTTATGTTTCTTGAAAACATATAAGTACAGTAGTCATGTTTAAATTTGTACAAGCAATAAATAGACAGGTTGTAAGCAGTATCACTTGCATTTCCAGACATAACATATATAAAAATTCAACATGCAATTTTTAAAAATTGAATTTGCATGAAAAGAGCCTATTAAGAATTAAATTTATTAGAATTGATTACTTGATTATAGATATGTTTTCATATGAAGTTGTTAGAGCATATAATCATAGAACATGTGGCAGGGCAATGTTGCAGAGAGAAACAAGATTGTAACAAGAGAGCCTGAAAAATACAGAACAATAAAACATCTCATACATCCAGATTGAAACACAGCAACATGTTAGATGGGACAGGTTTTGCAGTAATAGTACAATATCCCTATTTCTGATCAGCCAAGCTCTGGTCTGTATGCAGGAAGAGGTAAGATATTTGCTTGGGTATAATTTTTGAAGCCTGTACTTAATAACAGCATCACAGCATAGCTCTGATATTTCTACAGCACGGATGGGCAGAGATTTGGAATTGCATATAAAACAAGACAGATGTCCCTATTTCTGACAGAGCTGTGCTGTGATGAGGTAGAGGTTTCAGAAAATTATACCCAAGCTGATATTTTGCCTCTTCTTACATATAGACCCGAGCCTGGCTGAGCACTGATGGGCAGGGATTTGGAATTGCATAAGACATGAAATTTGTTACACTGATGAGAAGAATTAAACTTGTTAGAATTGATTACTGACAAGAATAATTATTAATTGTTGATTACTCAATGTCCCTATCTCTGACAGAGCAATGCTGTGATGAGGTACAGGCTTCAAAAAATTATACCCAAGCAGATTTCAAACAAATATCTTGCCTCTTCCTACAGACCCGAGCCTGGCTGCAGCACTGATCAGCAGGGATTTGGAACATGTGCATGTGAAACAAGACAGGAAATTTGTTTTATTAGAATTGATTACTGACAAGAATAATTATTATTGATTACAGATATGTTTTCAGGTTTGAATAGTGATGGCAATGTTTCAGAGAGAAACAAGATTGTAACAAGAGAGCCTGAAAAATACAGAAACATAAAATTCAATAAAACATCTCATACATCCAGATTGTTGCAGGTTGTCTTATCTTATAGAGGTTTGTTCTGAATATTTTATTGATTTATGAAGAAACACAGCAACATGTTAGATGGGGCAGGTTTTGCAGTAATAATACAATGTCCCTATCCTCTGACAGAGCAATGCTGTGATGAGGTACAGGCTTCAAAAAATTATACCCAAGCTGATTTCAAACAAATATCTTGCCTCTTCCTGCACACAGACCCGAGCCTGGCTGATATTTCTACAGCACTGATGGGCATTTGGAACTGTATGTAAAACAAGACAGGAAGAGCCTATTAAAAATTAAACTTGTTAGAATTGATTACTGACAAGAATAATTATTAATTGTTGATTACAGATATTACTCAATGTTCTTATCTCTGACAGAGCTATGCTGTGATTCTGTTATTAGGTACAGGCTTCAGAAAATTATACCCAAGCAGATTTCAAACAAATATCTTGCCTGTTCCTACACACAGACCCCCGAGCCTGGCTGATATTTCTACAGCACTGATGAGCAGGGATGGAACTGTATGTAAAACAAGACAGGAGAAAAGCCTATTGAAAATTAAATGTTAGAATTGATTAGATTACAGATATGTTTTTAGGTTTATTTTTTTGCATCGATTATGAAGTTGTTAACATAGAACATGTGGCAGATATTATTATAGTGATGGCAATGTTGAAGAGAGAAACAAGATTGTAACAAGAGAGCCTGAAAAATACAGAAAATAAAACATGTCATACATCCAGATTGTTGCAGGTTGTCATATCTTATAGAGGTTTGTTCTGAATATTTTATTGATTATGAAGAAACACAGCAATGTTAGATGGGGCAGGTTTTAAAATATAGTGCAGTAATAATTTTATACTCAATGTCCCTATCTCTGACAGAGCTATGCTGTGATGAGGTACAGGGTTCAAAAAATTATATCCAAGCAGATTTCAACTACAAACTTCCTGCATACAGACCCGAGCCTGGCTGCAGCACTGCTGGGCAGGGATTTGGAACTGCATGTGAAACAAGACAGGACACTGATGAGAAGAACCTATTAAAAATTAAATATTAGAATTGATTACTGACAAGAATAATTATTAATTATTGATTACAGATATGTTTTCAGGTTTGAAGTTGTTAGCATAGAACATGTGGAATTATAGTGATGGCAATGTTGGAGAGAGAAACAAGATTGTAACAAGAGAGCCTGAAAAATACAGAAAATAAAACATCTCATACATCCAGATTGTTGCAGGTTGTCATATCTTATAGAGGTTTGTTCTGAATATTTTATTGATTATGACTAATGTATTGAAGAAACACAGCAACATGTTAGATGGGGCAGGTGCAGTAATAATACATACTCAATGTCCCTATCTCTGACAGAGCTATGCTGTGATGGGTACAGGCTTCAGAAAATTATACCCAAGCAGATATCTTGCCTGTTCCTACACACAGACCCGAGCCTGGAAGATATTTCTACAGCACTGATGGGCAGGGATTTGGAACTGCATGTGAAACAAGACAGGAGAAGAGCCTATTAAAAATTAAACTTGTTAGAATTGATTACTGACAAGAATAATTATTAATTATTGATTACAGATATTACTCAATATCCCTATCTCTGACAGAGCTGTGCTGTGATGGGTACAGGCTTCAGAAAATTATACCCAAGCAGATTTCACAAATATCATGCCTGTTCCTGCATACAGACCCGAGCCTGGCTGCAGCACTGCTGGGCAGGGATTTGGAACTGCATGTGAAACAAGACAGGAAATTTATTACACTCTGACAAAGCTGTGCTGTGATTATGTACAGGCTTCAGAAAATTATACCCAAGCAGATTTCAAACAAATATCTTGCCTCTTCCTACATACAGACCCGAGCCTGGCTCATATTTCTACAGCACTGATGGGGCAGGGATTTAAAACTGCATGTGAAACAAGACAGGAAATTTGTTACACTGATGAGAAGATCCTATTAAAAATTAAACTTGTTAGAATTAATTACTGACTTATTGATTACAGATTTTATACTCAATGTCCCTATCCTCTGACAGAGCTATGCTGTGATGAGGTACAGGCTTCAAAAAATTAAACCCAAGCAGAATTCAACTATGCCTCTTCCTACATACAGACCCGAGCCTGGCTACAGCACTGCTATGCAGGGATTTGGAACTGCATAAGACAGGAAATGTGTTACACTGATGAGAAGAGCCTATTGAAAATTAAACTTGTTAGAAATAATTACTGAATTATTAATTACAGATATTACTCATTGTCCCTATCTCTGACAGAGCTGTGCTATGATTAGGTACAGGCTTCAAAACAGATTTCAAACAAATGTCTTGCCTCTTCCTGCACACAGACCCGAGCCTGGCTGCAGCACTGATGAGGCAGGGATTTGGAACTGCATAAGACAGGAAATATGTTACACTGATGAGAAGAGAATTAAATTACACTTGCAGCAAATATTTATTTACCTTGATTGCTGTCTCTGCTGAAATAATCAGGGCTGCCTGCTGCGGATTGATTCCCAACTGCCAAATTCCTGTGCCTGAAATCACACTAAGAGGCTGGACAAAACTCTCCCACAGTTGCATATGTTATGCAAATTATTCTGCCCCAGTGCCTCAACAATACAATCATAAGTGCAATCTCTAAATTTTTGCCTTATAAAATACATGACAAGCTCATTCAAATATATATAGTTGGAATTTGATACAAACTCTGGATTGAAATCTTCACCACTGTACAAATTCCCATTATCAGTTGTAACAAATTCAATCTTCTTATATTTAGATATCTTGTTATTTGAATATTTATAATGTCTCCAATTTAAACTCTGAGATGCAATCATGGGCATCCTATACTCTAAACAATACTCATAGCGATTGTTGAACCAATAATTGTCAAACAATTTCAACCTTAAATTATAATGGCACCTGTCTGTATAAAAATTAACAAACAATCCAACAATTCTCTTGTACTTGTTGTATACAAGCCTTTCAAACTTGCTGATAAAATTGAGAAATAGGCCACAAGTGGACCGGAAGTAGACCGGAAGTGGACCGGAAGTGGACCGGAAGTGGACCGGAAGTGGACCGGAAGTAAATATGTGTGGGTGGGTGTGGGTGGGTGTAGGTGTGTGTGTGTGTGTGTGTGTATCTTGGCGTAGTTTTAGGTGTGGTCAAAAAAAATATGAAGAGGGGCATATTTTTGACAGGTTTATGGACAACAATCTCACAGAAGTGCCTTTTATAAGTGTAGGCAAATCAATCTGAGGGGGTTCATACTTTCTGAGAAATTCCCGAGGGCATTTTTACAAAAATCTTGGATTAGACGGGGTGCTACACTTGAGCAAAAAGCTCATATGGGCATGTTGAGCCTGTTTTAAGTGTAAGCAAATCTGCATGAGGGGGGTTCATACTTTCCGGTCCTGGTTGTATATACTTTTATACTACTTGTGTGTGTGCGCGCGTTCGCGATTTGTAATTAATACACTTTCAAGGGAGGTATAAGTCTCCCCCTCCGATTTCCAGGAAACGTGGCAGGTGTATAGAGGGGCCCAAAGGAAGGAATACGTGTTTTTTTTTGTTTCGGCTAAAAAACTGTTTTAGGGGGCAACCCCCCCACCTCAAATGTTAAGATGAGGAAAAATTGAAGTGGGAATTGACCCCTGTGTCCGCCCTCCGATTTCCATGAAACTTGGCAGGTGTATAGAGGGGCCCAAAGGAAGAAATACGTGTTTTTGTGTTTCAGCTAAAAAAAAAACTGTTTTAGGGGGCAAAAAAACCCTCAAATGTCAAGATGAAGACAAATTGAAGTAAGGATCTGACCCCGAAACCACGTAAATATGGCATAGGAAGAAACAGGGGGCATAGGGAACCTCTATACACCTGCCAAGTTTCATGGAAATCGGAGGGAGACACTTAGATAATCTCCCTTGTTAGTCTTACACACTTTGTAATTAATTATATAACACTGCTTATATTATAATGTTTTATTTTTATTTGTAAAACTGTAACTGTAAAACAACTGTATATTTTTTGTATAACATTTCTATCTTGTTAAATGTGTTAAAGGTTTTATCCTGGAATGGAATGCCTCACATTTATGTGTGTTTTCATTTCCAATACATTCGAATGAATACATATTCGTTTCAATGGCATTTACAAAATCACCTCTGACATTTTATGTTAAAGAAGTAAGATTATTTTTGTGCACGAGTATGTTAGCCGATGCGTAGCAAAGTATTTTACGAACAACACTTGAAAAAAAAATCTTGAAGGACTAACTAATGAAAAATTTCTTTGTAATCGAAGATCATAATACCTTTTAAGGTGTGGTAATATTATAATGGGATTGAGATACCGAACTCTCGGATCCAGATCCGAAACTTTTGGATCCGTTTGGCCATCCCTAGTACACATGTAGATGAACTGTTACTGTTTTTGAATTGCTTTCTTGTAGTATAACAACTATCTTCGAGAAATAATTTTTGAAGTGATGAAGAAAAACGAGAATTTTGGTAGTTGTGAAAATCCGAGTTATTTCTTCTAACTTATTATTGTGATTAGACATTATTAATGGAAAATATCTAGAGGCTTAAACATTGCAGGAGGATGTTCTTTTCCTGTGATACAGCAAGAGACGAAATGCTTGTTTACTGTCGCAGTCTAGTGGTGGTGTAGTGGTTAGAGTTCTCGATTGGGCTGCTAGCGGTCCCAGGTTCGATCCTCCTTACGAAATATTCTCTTTTTTTTAATTCTCCTCTTAATAATGAAGAGCACGGTGACATTATTTGTAATAGCAGTGTGAAGTGGTTACATTGTTCAGCATCTGGAATTAATAAAAAAATATAATAGAATGAATTGACACACGTTCAAATGGATATTTTCATGTTTAATATCGTGAATTATGATACTCTAACGATATTTGTGTACGACTTCAAAGACATTGACAAATATTATTGAAATAACTATTTATATTTGTGTCAATTCAGGACATACTCATATTACCCATTTTCCCACTCGAGTTCAATGCAAAGATACCTCCGCAAATATCGACTGAAAAGTTTTCATCATGTGCAATTCTCCATTAAATGTTTTCACCGATTCGTACTACCTTCGTTATCTTTGTTACAGACAAGTATTCTTTGCACATTACATGTAGAAGGAGAGTTGCATCTACAATTCACATTGGTCAGCTGCTTCTACCTGCTTTCAGAAAGGAAAGCTTGTAGGGTAGTGGTTAACATTAAAGATTGTCAATCTGATGGTCGTAGGTTCAAACCCCTCCAGTGGCAAAAAAATTTCGTAAGTTTTAAACGTGTTCATTGTCCACGCCGTGTGAATTGGAATGATTCAGTTTGGAATTAACGATGGGGGAGGAGAAATATTAAATTACAAAATCCCCATTTCAACGAACCGAGAAGTGGAGAAACATTGGATAATTCTTATAAATATTAAAATTACATTCATGTTTTTAGTGATATAATCGCAGATAGTATCAAAGATCTTACGTGGAAGATTTAATCTTGCTCTGCACTCACCCAAAAGGCATTTCGCACCGATCTAATACGTTCTCCAATACATTATAGAATGTTTTTGAATCTTTCACGTCGTATAATTTGATCAATGCATCAATTCTTGACGCTGAGACGTATTTTCTGCAACTACCTCTTCTCTCCTCTCGTCTCCAGTCCCTTCTGTTCATCCCTTCTCCTTCTTCTCTCCCCTTCTTCTCCTCTGCTTTTATCTCATATCGCCTTCCCTACTTTTCTCGCATCCTTTCTCCATCCAACTCATCTCCACTCCTCGTATCTCCTTTCCTGTCTTATATTTCCGACTCCACTGCACTCTTCTCCTCTTCTTTTCGTTCTTCTTTTTTCTCTCTTTTACTCTAATCTCCACTCCCCTCTTCTTGTCTCCTCCTCTCCTCTTCTCTCATCTCGTTTTCCTCCTCGTATCTCCTCTTCCTCTTTTTTCCTCATATCTTCCCGTATCTTTTCCTTTCTCCTCATTACTTCTCCTATCCACTTCTGTCCTCTCTTTTCTTCCCTCCTTTACTTCTCCTCTTCCCCTTTCTCTGTTCTCCTCTCTTTTCCCCCTTCCGTTTCCTCTCTCCTCTTTTCTTTGTGTAGACTCATCAGCAATGAAGCTCTAGAAAATCGATTTTCTTTCTTTCAGAAAATATTTTTCATTTGCAACAAATTAAAATTAAATTAATATTTATTTAATGAAAACCTCCTACAAAAGGACCAGTTAAGATGAAAACTGAAGCTGAATTTAATAAGAGAATTAGATCTGCTTTCTCGTATTAATGCATCCTGAACTGTGTTTGGCAGACAAGCGAAGCTTTGGTGTTTGGACTCACAGCCAGTATAATCTTATGTGGGGCTTGTGGTCAGTTGTCCCTATATGTTTGTGACTGTCCCTTCATCCATCTTATCTTACCACCATTCATCCTCATCTTCGAGATTAGCCAAAGGGACAGAAAAAAGTGAAGTAAAATATAGTAAATCAACCAATCAGTCATTATGATAGCAAAAATTCTTGACCACAAGAATAATTTATTGCCATTTAATTGACTTCTTGTTGATTTCTTAACTTTTTCTTGACTTCCACGACTTTCTTGACTGGCAGACACCCTGAATAACTTCGCTCTATATACCCCTGCTTTACAATCAAATTATATTGAATATTGAATAACAACACCTTGTTCCATCAGTATAAACCCTAAGGCAAAAAATTCTGCTCAGGCATTGAACAGCGACGTTATCAGAATGTGGTCCCAAAACTTTGTTCATTAATTGCTTCCGTTTTCCCGTTTGTTTAATAGCAGGTCAAACTTTTTTATTTTTGGGCAATGACTGAATCGAAATATATTTTGCTATTGAATTTGGAAGCGCAGTCCATAGACTTGTAACTTGTATGATTTTTTTCTTTTACATATTTTCCTAATTAATATTTATAATAATTTATAATATTTTTCAAATTCCTCCCGAACGCCGGACATAAGGCTAAAATGTAGGACAAGTCCGGGAAAAACGTCTGGTAACCCTACACTAACTGAAAGGGTATTTTCAAAAGTAATAGTATCACCCCACTTTCACCTTTTTCTCAGTTGTCACACATGTCAATTTCCTCTATATTCTCTGTTTCTCAATGGGACAAACACACACACATCCATGCCCGAACCGAGTATTGGTAAGTTTGATACGCGGTTTAGGCACAAGTGATTGGAATCCCACTTTAAACTATAGATCCAGTTTTCTTACTGTGCATAAAGTGGACTTAAAAAGAAAAAAATGGAGGTATCATGGTAGCGGATAAGTTTCACGTAAAAAAGTATTTGGGTTCGATTCCCGTTTTATTGCCCTATTTTCTTTTTAAATAAATCGAGCAACTAATTATTGCATTTTATTTGATAATTTATTGGAGTAAAGGTTAAATACATTTTTACTTTATTTTTGGGTGAAAATCTTTACAGTTTTCAATTTTATTTGTAAAAATTATTTTTTACGATAGTTTTTTCACATTTCTCATCATTTTACAAACATACTCAATAAATTGTTATGCCTGGCTAAAAGTATATATTTCTTTCGAGAAAATGATCCAGAAATACATATAATACTATTCACAAGAAATTATCGTAACCGCTTGGAAAACAAAATTCAATTTCAACAATTCGCAAAGCAAATAAAATAAGAATGTTCGCAATAAATAAATTGAAATATATAGTCGCTCCAGTAAAGAAAAAAATTGGAGGCAATCATACGTGAATCGAACCTAGTATCTCCTGCGTCTCAAACTAACACGCTACCACCTCATCACCTGGTCTTCTGTCAGTCGGACAATATAATCGTCTTGTGAGTAACGCTTGCTAAGTTTCTAATCTTAGAAGCTCTTGTAATTTTTGTTGTGTGTCACGGAGTTATGTTTACTTCAACATTTGAGCACACAATCCAAATATACGTAAATTTTATGCACAGAAAACATGGGTTTTCTGCACATAATTACGGAGCATGCGCTCTGTCAAGGACTAGAAGGAACCTCGCAAAAGTTACCGAAGCTTCTCTGAGGTGCTGAGAGTTCGCCCCGGAGTCACGTGGTTTCTGCTTATCAGTCGACATGACCTTGTGCCTGCAGAACCAGCACACTGAAGTGAACGAAGGTATTTTACGTGATTTGTAAGCTGGAATAAAACATGCCACGCGTTACAACAGACAGAGGTTTGCCTTCAGCTTTGGGACAGACAAACCACACTACGCATACAGACAGAGTATAATGTAAGATAAAAGGAAATTATATCTTCGTCTCCTCAAACTGGCAATTTTATTGCCTTTTTTTGTAGTTATTTGACCACAGAAAAGGATTATATGATTGAAGTCGTATCTCATGTGATGGCTTGGTTCAGTATGCTGATCAGGTTTTCTGACAAAAGCAGGACGAGCTACCCAAGAACAGTAATTTTCTATCTTTTATATCTGCTTCCTTCCTCATCCGGTATAAGACAGACGAGCACATACAACAAATATGTAAGATAACTATTGCTAATTTGGTAACTTGTCTTGCAATTGAATTTCTGTCATGAACAGCTGCAAAGAAACAAAGGCTTTCCTTTTTAAAGATTACACTGAATAATTGTTATTTGATTAGGAAACTAAAAATGACTTCAGTATCTCCATGCAGTACACAAGAGATTCTAAACACATTCTAAAACATACTAGTGTTCGTTTCAACGTATTATTTCAACAAAGAAGACACAACATAAAGGGCATGCTCAAGAAAAAATATGTTTCTGTGATTATCAAGTGCATTACGTGGTTAACATCAAGTTTGGATCTGCCAGTTATCCAAATGTTATTAATTTTGAAAATAGTCTTGCAGTTAGTGTAATGTGCCTGAAATTGAATGCCCTATTTTTAACCGTGAACGTGTTTTGTTTCTTCAATTAAAACTTTTAGTTTACAATTTAGTTCATCATACCAACCTGTGTCCTTCTCCCTTGTTTATTTATAGTTATAAATAAAATCCCATTGGAGCATGGAAAAACCTTTCACTGTTCATTAGTCAATCATTGTTCTCTGCAGTTTTCAATGCAACATTCAGGCTCTCTGATCGTGCATCGTACGTTTCAGATCAGGTATCCACATAATTTAATATATTTATAAGTTGTTTCAAGCGAAATTCTCCATTTTTATTCTTTTCATATATGATATCAATATAACATTGCAAACAGTTATTAATGGTTTCAATGTCATTTGCTGGGTAAAAAAATGTCGTATTACTTTAGATTCGAACATGCAAACGCAAGTATCAAAGTATTGCTTTAGACAGCACTCATGATTTTGAAACGTGGAAAGGTAATCATTTTACGGGGAACGTGAAAGTTGGTGTGTGTTGACAGACTGTAGCTACTGCCATATTAGCAGTGACAACTAGGAAGCGTTCTCAATGATCACGTGGCTGCATGCTTTTCGCTAATATATAACTGCGTTTTTTCAACACATACACAAATACATCGTCGCTTCGGAACATCAAATTTTCATCTTTGCTGCTTTCAGATTACCAACATACGAAGTGGCATGCAATTCAAAAGGTATTGCAGAAACCTCAGTTTTATAAATAAGATTGGATGAAATTAGACAAAAAAAAAAAACTTCCCTTCCTCTGGGCTCGAACTCGGGTTGCGCGCATGCTAGTCCGTCACGATAACCAACACTCCAAACGAGACAACACGAAACTCTTTCGCAAGTAGTCGACTGAAACGCAAGTTAATTTTCAGATTGCTAATTCCCAAGGTATAACATGCCTAGGCAGATGTGTCTTGCATTTTCTGTACTTTTGTTATTTCAGTCGCTTTTGTCTCTCCCTAGGTTAATCACGGCAATAATGACGAATATTTTTTAGACAAAGATGATAAACAGACACACAGGAATAATCACCCTCGCAAAAAAGCCAGAACTCGAGTCTGGAACCTTCGACGCGAGGTGTGTTTCTTGTTCTAACTATATTGTGTGTTTTCTTTAGATTCATGGTATTTCGTGAGTTGATATGAATAAAGTAAATAAATAAGATAAGTGGGTGGAAGGGACTGGAGAATCGTAGCTACGGAACCATTGAGAAGATATCCATCGCCTAGATAGAGAATCTCTATATCCCCTTGTGATAGAGATCTTATTAGAAGATTGAAAATACAGATTAAACGAACAAATTTGATGTGTATCCTTTCGTCAAAATGCCTAGAAAACAATATTACATACTTCTTCACTAATAGAAAAGAATAAAAAAAATTGTCCTTGGTGGGGATCAAACCTAGATCTCACTGGTGAAAGCTCTGTACGCTAACCAACACTCTATCAATATCACCATGTTTTCTTTTTTCCAGTCAGTCTGTTTCCTTCCTCAACACCTGAAGACGAAAATGCATCTTAATTTCTGTCATAATTGTTTCATTGCCTATTAATAGAAACCACCTATGTCAAAAATAGACGCATTCTTTTGTGACGAGCACAATAGTTACAATGTTGTGTTATGTTGAGTTATGATGAGTTTGTAATGTGAATTTATGAACGTACGTGTTCAAAATGAGACAAATGACTATCGAATATAGTAAACAGTTTGTAAAAAGTTATGTACCATATCTAAGTTATAAATACAAGAAATATTAATATTGGAATCTAGTTTTAAGTTGATACAAATGCGTAGGTTTCAATAATTTGGCGACCCAGTTTCCAGAATTCGAATTAGTAAGTGTTTAGCTATACGTTTTTCTTAAAAATATAGTTAAATAATGACAGATAAAGGGAAAAGATCAACACGAAAAGGACAAACGATTGATGAAAGCTTGATTTCTGACAATGCGGAAATCAATGTTGAAAATTTGGGTTGTTGTAAGGATCCAGATAAGAATGCTAAGTGTATAACTTGTCGCAAATGTGGAAAGTTATATCACCATAAATGTCTACAGTTAGCAGCGTTAGATTCCAGTAATTCTGATACATTTGATCAGTACTTGTGCAAAGTATGCGATCCGATGTTTGGCCATCATGGGACTGAACACAATAAAGATACTAATTTCAATGCATTATTGGAGACAATAATTCATAAAATGGATGACGTTCAGTTGCAGTTTACAGAAAGTCAAGAGCAGATGAAACAGCAGCTTACAGACAGCCAAACGCAAATGAAACAGCTCACAGACAGCCAAGCGCAGATGAAACAGCAGCTTACAGACAGCCAAGCGCAGATGAAACAGCAGCTTACAGACAGCCAAGTGCAGATGAAACAGCTCACAGACAGCCAAGCTCAGATGAAACAGCAGCTTACAGACAGCCAAGCACAGATGAAACAGCAACTTACACACAGCCAAGATCAGATGAAACAGCAACTCACTGATCAAATGAAAAAGTTTTCTGAAAGTCAGGAGTTAATAACAGCGACTCTTTCAGAAAGTTTCAATCAGTCTCTTGTTACGTTTCGCGCTGAACTCCGAGAAGAAATAAAACAGGTGGCTGATGCTTGCAAAATAAATACTAACGCCCTTAAAAATGAGGTTAAAGAGGAATTAAGTGGTGTGCAGTCTAATATAGAATCACTTATTGCAAAGACTTCTTCTCATCAGGAACATCTCGTCGAACTAACGTCACAAGCG
This sequence comes from Lepisma saccharinum, assembly GCF_977018435.1. NCBI lineage: Eukaryota > Metazoa > Arthropoda > Insecta > Zygentoma > Lepismatidae > Lepisma > Lepisma saccharinum. Next base: position 81,870,551 of record NC_139235.1, read on the forward strand.
GAAGAACAAGCCTGCAATATAAGTGCTGTTAAAATTACACTAAATGAACAACAAGTATCTATTTCTCGCTTAGAAGATGAGATTGGTGTAATTAAAACTAAAATAGGGCACATTAGTGGTACAAAAGTGTTAGCTCCTGAGAATGATAATGCACCAACCGTTGATAAAATATCTGACGTGTCTGAAGCCAATCAAGTCGATGTCAATTCTCAAACTGCACAAACTACTCCAATAACAGCTTTAACTAGAAACCATGTTAAGAGAAAGAAGAAAGTTGTTTCTTTTAAAGGCAAAAATACAAATGCAACTTCATCTGATACAGATGTAACAGATTTTGGGAGTGAAGATTCGAATACTACGCATGTAAAACAAACGTACAAGGGCAAGAGAACGAAGAGAAGCAGATTAGTTAGGGAGCGTCATCAGGTCATCAATAATGTTAATTCTAAACAGTGTGCAAGTGCTTCTTTCAGTAATTCATATGTCACACGAGATTTGTGCGGTTGTGATAATTCGTTACAAGGGCAATTTAACACCGGTTCTGTTCACAACTCGCCTGACAATTGCACTAGCAATGTCCATGCTTGTTTCCCGGGCTGTTCAACAAATGGTATGACTACGGATTCTATTAACTGTAGCATTCATACCAATTCCTGCCCATTAACAGTTTGCAGAAATAGTTGTGTGTTAGACAATAATTCTGAACGAATTAATGCTACATATAATCGCGGCAGAGGTTTTGGTACTGCCAGAAGTAATGTACACTTCATAAGTCCGAATAATCAGGATAGCACAGTAGTAACTACAGTACCGTTTGACCCAATGACACCTCGTCTTCAGAATTCGATGACTTCGTTGAATAACCGTCCTTCACAAGCAATAGTAACTGGCTGTAATGAGACTATGCAACGCATATTAAAAGTGAGTGACTTGAACCTACTCCCAAAGTTCGGGGGAAATTTAGAAAAACAAAGTCCTAGAGACTATATTGATCAGTTAGTTTCAACATTCAATCTAATGGGAGTTCCGGAGGAATACAGGCTGAATAGTATATACAAGTGTTTTTACGGCAAGGCATTGTTATGGTATAATTCTCATAAGAAGAGATTTTCATGTTTTCAGGATTTCGTAGGAAAGTTTTTGCATCATTATGCTTCTGAACAAGTAGTACAAGCACAATTGGCAGCTCTACGAACAAGAAAATATGATCCTAATGTTGATGAAAACTTAGCTACTTTTGCATTGAAACTCTATTCTGCCTATTCAAATTTGGAAGAAGACCCATCTGAATCTGATATGATTCAGTTAGTGTTGCGACAAATACCGAGAAATGTGTCAGAATATGTGTCATGTCATGACATACCAAGTATGGACAGACTGATATCTATTTTAGACAGAATTGATTTGGTTCATTCGGGAAAAAACAAATCTTTTAGAGTTCCAGAGGACCAGGAAGAATTTATGAGAAGAAATAAGATAGCCAAATTTCTGAACAACAAATCCAAACAATCATTCAATGTTGGACAAGTTTCTGTCAAAACGCAAGATTTTCGTAAGACCAGGAATTTTACATCTTCCCAAAATGCCGAACCTACAACAATTGGTGGTGCAAGTAGATTTTCGAGCAAAGTTCAGCAATCAAATCCATGCTCAAATCAACAGATCCAAAATACTTTACGAACGGATGAAGGCTTTTCATCTCCGAATAGTGTTCAACCAAATACACAAAGTGGTTATAACAGACGTCCAGTAAGGAATCAACGGGGTAGATGTAATTGGAACACAGTACGAAGCAACACTGAACAATCTAAACAACAATCTCAACCTTCTTTAGCTGAACCGTGGTTACGGCCTTCGCAGAGTATGCAGGTGAATCCATCTGTACCTTTACCTCAGTGGAATGCAAATAATTTAAATTCCATGGTGCAATATCCTACTCAACCGTGGATATTCTCTCCCTGGACTACACCATTTACTTCTTGCAGTACTACAGTAACTCAGGCAAGTATATATCCAGCGAATAACTCTTTATGGTATGGTAATAATTCCAATTTGTTACGACAACCCGGGACTAGCAGTACCGTGACCCAAAGTCAAGTACCTTCGAGTAGTGGAGTGTGCAATTTAACAGGAACGACTGCTAATACAAGTGAACACTCATCCTTAAACATGTAAGGCAGAGTAATGACATCCGGTTCCTCTGTCCAGTTAATTACAAGGAGCATATTCATCACTATACTCCAACATCAATTGAAGATAATCTCAATTATCAGAGCAACACATCTATTGTTCCCAACCATTCGGAAAAGGAAGTTCTTACTATAAACTTTGTACTCGATTGGTATGAAGCTGAACCAGAATGGGTAATGGACGATGACGGTGTTCTTGTTTCAAACAGAAGAGTTATTGTGTTGCCAGGTCAAATTTGTGACTTAACCATTAACTGTATTATTGATTGTGGGAGTCAAGCAAATTTAATGGATTATGCAACTTGGTTAAAATTGAAAACTATTATTCCCACTGCTAGATTAGATTCAGTGGATAATGTTAAATTATTTTCTTTTGCTGGTGACAAGAGATTTAGAGTTATTGGTTCTAAGAATATTAGTTTAATAATAGCTTCAGAGCACTTTCATATAGAGTTATATGTTATTAAGCAGTTACATGCTGAAGTAATATTAGGATTGCCATTTCTTTGGCGCTTCGGAGCAATAATTGATTTCAAGAAGCAAAACATCACATTATCAAGTGATAAGAGAGTTCAATCTAATTATGTTTTAGAAACGACTGACACATTCCCTTCATGTTCTCTTCAAAGTAACTTTGTAACATTTGCTAAGAATTCTGAGGAAGAAGAGGATGAAAACTACTTAGCATCAGAAACCGATCTTAAATCTTCTTTAGCTGATAATAGTTTGTTGATTGCTACTGATGAAATGTATGATTTATTTTTTAAATTATTGTTAAGTTTCAGAACATTGTTTTCTGATAAACCAAGGCAAGCTAAAGTAGAGCCTTACGAGATTAAATTAAATACAACAGAAACAATTGTGGCTCCCATATATCCTATACCTATAGCTCGAAGAGATGATTTGGAGAAGGAACTCACTAAATGGAAGTCTTGGGGAGTCATTCAAGAATCGGTTTCACCTTATTTAAATCCGCTACATATAGTACCAAAAGCTGGTGGACAGTGGCGACCAGTTGTTGATTTTCGTCGTTTAAATAAACATATGATATCTCCTCTAGTTCGTGTGGAACCGATTAATGAACTACTTCAGAGATTTCAAGGAGTTTTTTCAACCTTGGATTTATCATCGGGTTATTTCCAAATTCCACTTACAGAGTGCTCTTACAAGTATACGGCATTTTCATACAGAGGCCGACAGTACGTTTTTAAATTCTTGCCGTTTGGCATAACGTCAGCAGTATCTGTTTTTGTGGAAAGAATGAATCAGATTTTTAATCCATCTACAAGTTCGTTCCTAATCTGTTACATAGATGATCTTCTTATATTTTCACCTGATTTGTCTTCTCATTATGAGCAATTGAAATATGTGCTAGAGACACTTCATAACGTAAATATGTCTGTGAAATTGTCTAAGTGCAGGTTCATTAGGAATGAAATTAAATTTCTAGGACATATAATATCTGGCACCGAAATAAAAGTAGATCCGGAGAGCAATAAGGCAATCTCCGAATTTCCAGTTCCAAAATGTAAGAAGGATGTTCGTCGTTTTCTGGGTTTGGCTAACGGGAGGAGAAAATTTGTGCGAAATTTTGCAACTGCTGCAGCTCCTTTGTATCAATTACTGAAAGGAAACTCAATCTGGTGCTGGACGGAAGATCATCAGCAGTCCTTTAATAACCTAAAGAAATTAATCTTATCATCTTCATCATTAGGACAACCTGATTTTAATAAGGAATTGTGTATTAATGTTGATGGTTCTAAGATCGGCGTAGGAGCAGTACTTTGGCAACCAGATGAAGATGGAAATGTAAATGTCATTCAGTATGTCAGTCGCACTTTAAAGGGAGTTGAAACCACGTACAGTACACATGAAATAGAATGCCTTGCTATTCTTTATGCCGTGGAAAAGTTTACCGTGTATATTACTGGAAGACATTTTACAATCTACAGTGACCACAAATCGTTGTGCTGGCTTGAATCAGTAAGGACATTGAACCCTAGGTTGAACCGATGGGCACTTAAGCTACAATCATACAATTTTACAATCGCACATGTATCTGGTTCTCAAAATCCAGTTGCTGATACGTTAAGTCGTTATCCAATTAGTAAATCACCAGTGACTACGATCAAAGAACTGTATGTAAATCACGTAATCTCTGATATAGAACCCAATTTCTGGCGAAGTGCACAAGAGAAAGATCTGCTTTGTTCGTCGTTAAGAAGAAAATTGGAGTCTCAAGAAGTAAATCTGATAATTAAAACGAAGTATTCCGTTCATGATGGCATACTATTTTTCAAACCTTATGTAGATGATGATTGGAAGATAATAGTTCCTAGTGCTTTAATTGGAGATGTTTTGTATAAACAGCATGATTTAAAGGGACATTTCGGATATTTTAAAATTTACGATTTTCGTAAAAGGTTTTATTATTGGCCTAAAATGCGTAAAAGTATTAAGGACTATTTAAGAAACTGTCTTTCATGTGCAAGGGATAAGCAATGCACCTTTAAAATTTCAAAGGAAGAATTACACGTGTATTCGACCAAACCTCACTACTTACTTTCAGCCGACTTAATTGGTCCATTACCTTTGTCTAAAGGTTTCCAACATATATTAGTCATTGTAGATGTAATGAGTAAATTTGTGATGGTTTATTGTCTTCGACGTGCAACCTCAAAGGAAATAATTAACAAATTTGGAATTTACTTTAATCATTACCCAAAGTGTAAGGTAATTCTCACCGACAATGGTTCGCAATTTAAGTCAACTGAATTTAAAAGTTATTTGGATTCTGTGAGTGTTAAACATGTGTTAACTTCACCATATGCACCTTTTGCCAATCCTGTCGAACGTTACAATAAAGAGCTGGTGAGACTATTGAGAATGTTTTGTAAGTATAACCATAAACTTTGGTTTAATTATGTGAATATTGTCGTTCATCTATTGAATAATTCAAAATCGGAAACAACCGGTTTCACACCATCTGAACTTTTTATGCATGTTGATTATCACGATGAAATAATAGACAAAATAAGTTGGCCAGATGACTTGAAACATTTACCCTGGAAGACAAAGTGTATAATGGCTGAAGCAAATATAAAACAGAAAAACCAAAAGATTAAAAGGGATTTTAATGAATCTAAGCATCCGATAAAATCTGGTGACCTGGTTCTTGTTAGAAACCATCTTAAAAGCAAAGCTATTAGTGATAGCATTCACAAATTTTTCAGCTTGTATGTTGGTCCTTATCAAGTCAAGGAAGTTAAGAATAACCAAGCACATTTAATATCAATGTCGACGCCAGCAAAGGAACAAAAGCAGAACTTAACAAATCTTAAACTTTTTAATTGTACAGAAGAAAAGAGAAGAGAGCTAGCTATTGAAAGAAAAAAATGAGTAACCCAAATGATTTTTGTGTATAATGTTGTATTTATTTTCTTTGTTCTCAATGAAATATTTGTGTATATTTATGAAAGTCATAAATTTTGCTTCTTTGTATAAAGAGAATATGACAAAGAAAATTGCCTAAATTATGTATGAATGGCATGCTTGAACGCAAATATTGTATTGCGTTAGTGTTTGTAGAAAGCACTGTGTAATCGTGCCCCTTTTATTGTAAATTTTCTTATTGTTCGACAATTTAATGTATATTGATAATTGTCTCACTCAGAAAATTTTTCCTAAGAGAGGGGATTATATTGTGACGAGCACAATAATTACAATGTTGTGTTATGTTGAGTTATGATGAGTTTGTAATGTGAATTTATGAACGTACGTGTTCAAAATGAAACAAATGACTATCGAATATAGTAAACAGTTTGTAAAAAAGTTATGTACCATATCTAAGTTATAAATACAAGAAATATTAATATTGGAATCTAGTTTTATGTTGATACAAATGTGTAGGTTTCACTTTCTGTAAAAAATCCCATGTTTCGCACATCGTGATTCTCCATTTACTGTTATTTGGACATTCACTTGGAAGTTAAAACTTAGCTTTGTGTGTTTGTTTTCACGTGCATGTGTGTGAGAAGAGTGGTGTGCACGTGTGTTCGATATTTTTCTGGGCATTATTATCGTTCAAAGCATTAATATAATTGTAAAATATGGAATTTACTGTAATGCAAGGAGTGAAAATATAAACCCAGTCCGTCAGGTTCGTTCCCAAACAACATTAAATAATGGAACGTAACGTGGACCGAGTATTATTCCATGTCGAGAACACGAGACATTACGATCGACAATCTTCATCTCGTATTTCTCTTTGGCATCACTACTCAATTTACAGAGATGTATACCTGTGACTGGTATACAAGCCGCAGAATTGCAATGCTGGTTGGGTTGTCTAGTCACAAGGCGCTTGGTGGTCAGACATGGATGGCTTGCTTCAGTGCTTCTTCAATAGGGTCGTTAAAACCCAGAAGTGTCCGTGACTATACATTGCAAATACTTATAAACAAAAGTTCTTAGCAGATATGGCTGTGTGTTGCTGATATTTATCTAAACGGACTTTTGAACACGCATAATTATTCTCATGAATAATGATTTTTGATATCAACTGATATTGCACGAAACTAAAGCTTCGTAAATACATACAGTCAAGGGCAAAGGTAATGGTAAGCAAATTGTCCACCGCTATTTTAAAACCTTTTTATTCTAATCCTGTGCTGTGTTGGTTCGAAGCATGCATTCTTCTCTGCTTATTGACGTCATTATTTCAATTCATTGTCATCACATTGTGTAATACAGAATGAAAATGGTGGTGGACAATTCGCCTACTGTTTCTTTTGCCGTCGGGTGTACGTGGTACTAATTTTATTAGCCGACCCCCGTGGCGTAATGGTCACTACAGCGCGCTACGACGCCAGGGGTCCCGGGTACGAATCCCGGCCTGGCTATGGGTGCTCTTTATGAGTGTCCCTTCATCAATTTCATATCATCACTCATTTCGCGATTAGCCAATAGTGGTTGAGAAGCGCAGTAAAATAACCAAAATTAATCATTTGATTGTTGCAAAGTGGTTTGATTCAGGGTTGTTAAAGGTCCAGGAACTTTAAATAAATTCAATTCCGGTCCATGGCAGAAAATCAGCAACCGTACTGGACCGTAAAGAACCTTTTTATCTGTAAGGTTTTCAATTAGGTCCAGGAACCTTTTTCCGGATCAATTTAAATAGGGTTCAGGAACCTTTTTTCCGGATGAATTTAAGTACGGCCCAGGCACCTTTTTTCTGTAGGAATTTGAATTCGGTCCGGGAACCTTTTTCCCCGCATCAATTTAAATACAGTCCAGGAACCTTTTTTTCATGAACAATTAAAATACGGTCCAGGAATCTTTTTTCAATAAAACAATACGCAAGTTGGACCGAATTTAAATTGTGCGAGAAAAAAAAGTTCCGGTCCTGCTGCGGAACCGTATAGCACCCGTTAGAATTTTTAGGTTCCTGGACCTTCAACAACCTTGGTTTGAATAGAACGATTTAGTTCTGGATGTCAACGTCTTCTATCATCTGATGAGGAAACATAAAAATATAATACAACGCAGGCGGGTCGCTACTGCCATACATATGCAGACGATACAAATGCGACTGCTGCTCGGGGAGGGACGCCAAACCTTATTATCGCCAAAACCTTATTTCTGATTGCATAAATGTGGATGTTCGTTTGTTGCATTTAGTTCATTTTTAAGTCCACTTCATGCACAGAATACAAGGCGACGACGCTGCCACTACACCATGGGTAGGACCCTATTTTTCTTGATCCGCCCCTGACACCGAGACACGCATTTAGAACTAGAGCAGAGATCCGTGTCTCATACCGCTGGTGCATCCAAACGAAGCTCCATCTCTGTCTAACACAGTGAACTAAGGCAGAGGATAATCACATTTCCCGCGATGCACAATGGCCTCCTCGCTTGCCCCAGTCTTTTAGCTGGTCCTGTCCAGCCCTGACAGCCTTCGCTAATCAAGACGTGATATGGAAAACCTCACGGGAACCGTGACGACTTTCTGTCCGTACGAATTCATTCCAAGGAATACGCTTGCTTTAGTTGCCTTTCGATGCCCCACAAACGGACATGTTCATGTTTTCTGATGTTCGCTCATTGCTGTTCTCATTGACCCAATTTTACTCGTTTCAGTGGTACCACAATAAGGAACTTGATTGCTTTTCTTCCGTTTGGACAACTTGGTATCATTCCTACCTGACCGTTCCAACGAAGCGAAAAAAAAGGTAACAAAACTTGTGAAAATGTGGCCCTCTAAACTCTGTCCAGGGTATATCTGGAGCAAGCGAACGAAAACAAGTCTCTGCGCAAGTAGTTACGCGAGACGGCTCCACCAATGGACATGTGAGAGCGAACGTGGTTGCGTGGAGGGGGAAAGCGACTGCGGTTACCAGGCGAACTGCTTCGCTCTGGCCACTCGATTTCTTTCACTTCTCTATCACTATGCGAGGCCTTGCTCCACAAATACTGTGGATAGAGAATAGTAATTTGACGTTTGTTGTAGGTTAGGTGTGTTAAATTTAATACTGGTACTAATTTTACGTTTGTTGAAGGTTAGGTGTGTTAGGTTTAATGTTGTTGGTAACTCTACGTTTCTTGTAGGCTAAATGTGTTATGTTTGAAACTGTTATTAATTTTAAGTTTGTTGAAGGTTAGGTGTGTTAGGTTTAATGCTGTTAGTAATTTTACGTTTGTTGAAGGTTAGGTGTGTTAGGTTTAATGCTGTTACTAATTTTACGTTTGTTGTAGGTTCGGTGTGTTAGGTTTAATGCTGTTGGTAACTCTAGGTTTCTTGTAGGCTAAATGTGTTATGTTTGAAACTGTTATTAATTTTAAGTTTGTTGTAGGTTAGGTGTGTTAGGTATAATGCTGTTGGTAACTCTACGTTTCTTGTAGGCAAAATGTATTATGTTTGACACTGTTATTACTTTTAAGTTTGTTGAAGGTTAGGTGTGTTAGGTTTAATGCTGTTAGTAATTTTACGTTTGTTGAAGGTTAGGTGTGTTAGGTTTAATGCTGTTACTAATTTTACGTTTGTTGTAGGTTAGGTGTGTTAGGTATAATGCTGTTACTAATTTTACGTTTGTTGTAGGTTAGGTGTGTGTTAGGTTTAATGCTGTTACTAATTTTACGTTTGTTGTAGGTTAGGTGTGTTAGGTTTAATGTTGTTACTCATTTTAAGTTTGTTGAAGGTTAGGTCTGTTAGGTTTAATGCTGTTACTAATTTTACGTTTGTTGTAGGTTAGGTGTGTTAGGTTTAATGCTGTTACTAATTTTACGTTTGTTGTAGGTTAGGTCTGTTAGGTTTAATGCTGTTACTAATTTACGTTATTTGTAGGTTAGGTGTGTTAGGTATAATGCTGTTACTAATTTTACGTTTGTTGTAGATTAGGTGTGTTAGGTTTAATGCTGTTACCAATTTTACGGTTGTCGTAGGTTAGGTCTGTAAGGTTTAATGTTGTTACTCATTTTAAGTTTGTTGAAGGTTAGGTCTGTTAGGTTTAATGCTGTTACTAATTTTACGTTTGTTGTAGGTTAGGTGTGTTAGGTTTAATGCTGTTACTAATTTTACGTTTGTTGTAGGTTAGGTGTGTTAGGTTTAATGCTGTTACTAATTTTACATTTGTTGTAGGTTAGGTGTGTTAGGATTAATGCTGTTACTAATTTTACATTTGTTGTAGGTTAGGTGTGTTAGGTTTAATGCTGTTGGTAACTCTACGTTTCTTGTAGGCTAAATGTGTTATGATTGAAACTGTTATTAATTTTAAGTTTGTTGTAGGTTAGGTGTGTTAGGTTTAATGCTGTTAGTAACTCTACGTTTCTTGTAGGCTAAATGTGTTATGTTTGAAACTGTTATTAATTTGAAGTTTGTTGAAGGTTAGGTGTGTTAGGTTTAATGCTGTTAGTAATTTTAAGTTTGTTGTAGGTTAGGTGTGTTAGGTTTAATGCTGTTACTAATTTTACATTTGTTGTAGGTTAGGTGTGTTAGATTTAATGCTGTTGGTAACTCTACGTTTCTTGTAGGCTAAATGTGTTATGTTTGAAACTGTTATTAATTTTAAGTTTGTTGAAGGTTAGGTGTGTTAGGTTTAATGCTGTTACTAATTTTACGTTTGTTGAAGGTTAGGTCTGTTAGGTTTAATGCTGTTACTAATTTTAAGTTTGTTGAAGGTTAGGTCTGTTAGGTTTAATGCTGTTACTAATTTTACGTTTGTTGTAGGTTAGGTGTGTTAGGATTAATGCTGTTACTAATTTTACATTTGTTGTAGGTTAGGTGTGTTAGATTTAATGCTGTTGGTAACTCTACGTTTCTTGTAGGCTAAATGTGTTATGTTTGAAACTGTTATTACTTTTAAGTTTGTTGAAGGTTAGGTGTGTTAGGTTTAATGCTGTTACTAATTTTAAGTTTGTTGAAGGTTAGGTGTGTTAGGTTTAATGCTGTTACTAATTTTACGCTTGTTGTAGGTTAGGCGTGTTAGGTTTAATGCTGTTGGTAACTCTACGTTTCTTGTAGGCTAAATGTGTTATGTTTGAAACTGTTAGTAATTTAACGTTTGTTACAGGTTAGCTTAGCAATTCGCTGTTACCATTACCATTAGCAGAGCCCAAAGTTGGTATTTCCAAGTATGTTTTGTAAATACGCTTCCCAACGTCATAACAAACGGACACTATTTGTTCAGTAAATTCCTGAACATGTGGCAACTTCACGCCACATTACGAAGAACTTCATCGTCGACACCGGGACGAAAGAAAAAGAAGAAATGATCTTTCCTTTCTCAAGCGTGTTCAGGATTCACACAGCAACAAGAAGAGGAGGGGGGCATTTCGGGGGGAGGAGGGGTGAAGCAGAAATAAAATCAACATTCATCAATGGAGAGATTGTCACGGACAAGATAGGGCAATAAAAGAGGCTAGGGGAGGCGGACGACTTCCACGCACACGCAGAAAATCATAAACGCAGGAGGCATCGTCTCCCTGAGAAGAAAAAATATGAATTACAGATCAGTTTCCCGTTCGCTTTTCATATTCAACGGACCAAGAAACCGACCCCTGGTGGCCAGGAAGATGGATGTTCTTGGGGGACAGAAATGGAAAAGATCACACGACACGACGACGCTCTGTTCAATGTGTATTCAATCCCCAGAAGTCGATTCGCCTCTTCCATGCGAACGTTCATTCTTTCTCCCGTGCTCAACATGTACGAAGGGAAGTGAAACATTTCATTGTAAGTTAATCTATCTGTGTTCGCCCCCGTGTGCCGCATGCCGTGTCCGGTGCAAGCATTGTCCGGTTTCAATTCGGCATTTTCCACGGATGCCCAGTTCGTGATTAAGTTTTCCTTCCGAAAAGAAATGATGACCATCGATTTGCAGTGTTATTGTATACTTATGGCAAAACAAAGGAACCGATACAATGTTCTGGGTAATGTTTCCTTGGAGGGAACACAGCGGGATACCCCCCCCCCACAAACACACACGCAGAGAGAGAGAGAGAGAGAGAGATAGATTGAGTTAGTGTTTTAAGTCCACTTTATGCACAGAAAGGCTAATCGGGACTGGACCTACAGTTTAAGTGGGATCCGAACAACTATGTGCCTCTACCGGGTATCGATTTTACTAATCGCGAAAATAAGGATGAGTGTTGATGGGACAGTCACAGAGAACATCCATGTCCATGCCGGGATTCGAACCCTTTACCCCTGGCGTTGTCGCTGTGAATACCACACCGCTACGGAGACAGAGAGAGAGATAGTATGTAAGGATCCCAGATTGTGTACTACCTAGAGCCAAGGTCCACGAATCGATCTTCGATGGAAGCACATCGTAACACAGCTACCCTATAACAAACGTAAACCTACACCATCCAACCAAACACACCTAATCTATAACAAATTAAAATTACTAACAGCATAAAACCTAACACACGTAACCCATAACAAATGTAAGTTTACAAACATCCAATTTGATTTCTTAAATTTTGATTTGAGATACATATACTCAGATAGGTGTTGGGTTAGTCATATAAGAGCAGCGAGCTCTATCTAGCCTGAGTCGAGTTAGCGAACACTCACATGTGATGGGAACACTCACATGTGTTCCTGACGGTTTCCCCCACCTCACATACCGTATAAATCTGATTTCACATACTGTAGTTTTATCGTGATTTTTTCTAGTACGTTCTGTACAGTCGGAGATTCCTTTTTGTAACTGAAGGTAGTCTCTGTCTCATCCACCTCATATAATACTGTACTGTACATTTATGTTGTGTAAATTAGTATAATAGTACTGTTAATAGAAGACATCTGATATTTTACTAACTTTATAGCTATTTCAATAATATTAGTTTGTTATTAACTAACTAATTTGTTGCTTTAACTAATATGTATTGTATTTTTATGTTTGTGCATTTTTTTTATGAGAGTAGTATAAATAAGCGACATCTGTTGTCATCAATATCAATAAAGTTGATTTAAAATGATTTCAGTCAGAAATCAAGTAGCGACGTCCTCCACAGAAAATCACAACTGCAACCCTTGATTCTGGTAGATTTATCCGGTAAAAAAAAAATGCCCATCGACGACTAGTTTGGGAGGAAGAAAGCCCCGGAGCAGAAGGGAAGGATCCATCGATAAATCACAGAGCGTCGCTTCTTGCCTGGGGTTAATTTGCCGCCACGTTATCCCGCAGGGTGCAGTTAGTTAGCAATACGAACGACAGATGGCCGCGTGTCGCAGCACGTGACCACCAGCTAATGAGGCGGGAGCCAAACGTCATTTCCGGTTAGATAAGCACACGGAGCGTCCTCTGCCAAAAGGGACGAAATCTCCCCGTAAGGGATCCTGGGCCGAATCCATTACATCTCGTGCGATGTGGAGAATTTGCGAATGCTTTTGTCGCCGCACGCGTCTGCTTGTAATTAACAACAAAGGCGCTCCCGTTTATCGCTTGACCTCTTGGCGTTTTTGCAGACTGCCTCGGGCAAGCGTTTGTTTTACTCGTCTGCCCCCCCTCTTCCTCCCGCTGTTCCAAGTGTAAAAAGTAATACAGTTGGGAGCTGAGAAGACTGCCAGTGCGGGGTGAGGTTCGGGGGTGAACGGGGAGGTAGTGTAGGGAGGGAAGCTTCGACTTGGTGTTCAATTTTTCAGTGTTGCCAGACATGCAGAAGTCCCTGTAGGAAAGGGTGAGAATCTGATAATGGAATCGGGACTTACAGTGTAAGGTGCAGTCTGGCGTTCGGAAAAGTTCGGAACCATTCTTGAACCTCCACGGATGATGTCAGCCACGGGACATCTCAAAGACCAGCAACGGCATAGGAATTCACACTTCTTCCGTGTTTTCCGAAATGAATTTGTTTTAAAAATCGAATGAATGTTCTGGCGTGTGTGTATAAGTAAATGTATATGTATAGATCAGACTATATCTAGTAAACTGGGTCGCTGAAGGTTAACTATCAATAGAATTAACATGCAACGAAAAGAGGGAAAGCCGACTCGGGGGTTGAGCAAAGGTTTATTCAGTTGTTCTGTTTATTTGAGGGGTGTAAGTTTGTGTTTATGTGTGTGAAAAGTTATACTTAAGAGCCAAAATGACCATAAATTTGTCCTTTTATAAAAATTGTGTGGGGTGTTAGCATGGACGTCCGCAGGATTCTTTCCAGGGAGGGGCAAAGGACACATATTTTCATCTAAAATAGTGATGCCCCCTCAAAAAACACTGTTTCAGTCTGAAATTATCATATTTCTTCAACGAATTTATAATAATTAACATAAATTACTGTGATTGAAATGAAATTATGTGTGAATTGTATAATTTTTATGTACACATTCATTTTTCAGGGGGGCCGTGGTCCCCTCTTGCCCCCCCCCCCCCTTGCGGACGCCCATGGGTGTTAGGGCGTAGTTGGTGGATAAATCAATGGGGCCGAGACATTACAACTTCATGTTCCATAATCCGAAAGTTGCAGAAAAGCGATGCTACATACCAAAATGTAAATACAAACGAAGGAGAAAATGTACTACCCTGCATAAGTTAAAATTAATTGATCCATGTCCAGGAAAGAAGCATTAACAAGAGCTAGGAAATACACAAAAAGCACGCACACACCCTTACTTTCTTAGTCACGTTGGAAGCAGATTGCTTTGATTTGTGAAGTTTTATTCCATTATTAGTATTGCTTTCACTTGTTACTATGTAATATTTTGCATTCATTTGCAATGCGTTTTCGTTCATGCCTTTTTTATTTATGTCGCTGCCACCCTGAAGGGAAGACGAGCTGGCTGCACACGGCGACAACAGGCAGGTCAGTTTCGCATTCCTCAGCCTTGCAGTCTTCTCAGCTCCCAACTGTAGTTGATGTGGACTTGGTACGCCAGGTTTTCGTCTGGTACAGTCAACGGCAAAGATAATGGTAGGCAAATTGTCCACAGCTATTTTCATTACTTTTTTGTTCTACATCCTGTGTTGTTTTAAGGAATGAAACTATGTTGCTTCGAAGCAGGCATTGTTCTCTGCTTATTGAAGTCATTATTTCAATTCATTGTCGTAACAATGTGTAATACAGACCGAATTAAAATGGTGGTGGACAATTCGCCTACTGTTTCTTCCGCCGTTGGGTGTACATGTCCCTTCTTGCCATGACCTTCACTGCTCAGCAGCAAACAGCCACTAAGGTGCAGAAAATTACCTTCGTCTGCTTCTTATGAAATGAAATGGTGTAATGAGAGAGAAAAAAAATAGAGAAACACGGATAAAGGGAAAGTTAGAGACAGAAGGAAAGAGTGAGAAAGAAATAAAGAAAGAAAAGAAATAAAAAGAGAGACAGAAGAAAAGAAACGAGTACAGAGAGAAAGGAGAGAGAAATAGAGAAAAGAGAGAGACAGTAGGTAAAGAAAGAGGCATAAGGAAATAAAATGATAAAAGAGAGAGAGAGAGAGAGAGGGGCGAAAGAGAAAAAGAGAGGGGCAGAAATGAGGAGTGCTGCAGTGAGAGGATTTCGTTCGAGCACCAAATAGTTCGGACAGACGACGCTAGATAGCGTACGGAATTGAGAGCTAGAGCGAATAACGCTCGAAAAAGCAAAGCGACCGGTATACACTCGAAGCCAGTGGCGAATACTGAGTCCAATATCTGGGCTATCTCACCATGTCACGTGGCCCTAGGCTATGAATAGAAATAAATTTACCAACTCCTAAGAAATCAGGTTGCCAACTCATAAGAAATCAGTTTGCCAACTCATAGGAAATCAGGTTGCCAACTCATAGGTTGCCAACTCATAAGAAATCAGGTTGCCAACTAATAACAAATCAGGTTGCCAACTCATAACAAACCAGGTTGCCAACTCATAAGAAATCAGGTTGCCAACTCCAGAATCACCATCATCATCTCACTGATATGAATAATAATATTTACAATTTCTGATCGATTTGTCTTCTGTATTTTATTCTCTAGACTTCAGGCTTCGCAAATAGCCTAGAAAGCCCAGAATATACGCAAGCTCCTGCTCGAGGCCCAGTAGTACACGTATAACATTTATTTGTCTGAGGTAGTCGGCCTCAAATATGGATGGTGAAGAGAATGCAGAGAAATTGAGACTTAAGTAAACATAGACATCATCTCCATGTTAAAATGTAGTTTAGTCTCTCTCACCATACACTGACGTATGAAAATGAAACAGATGATTGTGGGCTGAAACTGCCAGGACGAATATTTTACATGACATGTGTCTATGATTATTGGTTAAAATAATATTCTAAAACGCTCGAGCGTGGGATACTCGAAGCGAGCGAAAGTGACACCATGCAGTACTCTAAAGAGGAGACTGGCAAGAGAGAAAGAGAGACAGAGAGAGGGAGAAAGAGGCGACAATTTCTCTCAATTCGAAATGTCTCCGAAATTGCACTCGTGTCATTCTGACTTAGTTGCCGAATTACTTGCATTACAACCTAATGAGCATCTAATGAAAGCCCAATGGATATGCAAGACGAAATAGGTAATGCATATCCATTACAGCCATGTATCTGATTTGGATATGTTGATACTAAGGATATCCTATGGACAGGCACATATCTAGAAATATGTTTCGGGGGGGGGGAAGGGGCGAAGCAAGTGTCTCAGGAATAATAATAATGATACTGTTTAAATTAAAATAATTATATTAAATCAAATTATTACTAATTACAATAGCTACATAAATTATTATATCATTATTACACGAATAGGTAAAGAGACTGTATAAGAATAGAGATATAACAGCGCATATTCATTACGTAGCTTATCTGTAGTTAAGATCGGAATAATTTACATAAAAACAAGTGCCCTGCCAATGAAATTAACGTCAAATAGATAAATAATTGAATATTTATCGAATAACAGTTGCATGCAGTTGGAGAAAAGTAAGTTTCTAATTAATATTTTATGCATAGCTATTATTTTTAGTAGTAGTGTACATAAATGTACTATGTAATGTCATTCACAGCGGTATGATCCCAATATAATCCCTGCCTTCTAAAGTTCAGAGGAAATTAATACTTTCAATTCCACATCACTTATCTTCACCTTCGCGATTAGCCAAAAGTGGCAGAAAAGCGGAGTGAAATAAACTTAATCAATACCTGCGGGGTAGAGCAGATGATGACAGCTCGAATGGTCGTTTGTGACATAGTTAAAGACGTTGATTTTTTGGTGTTATTTTCCCTAAAATTCGCGTTCTAATTTTAGAACACTTTTCTGTAAAATATACCTAAAATTATACCTTCATTATGTTTTTATACTAGTATAATTTGTAGGTCACACAGCCTACGGCTGTTCGTGACAGATTCATTCATTGGAAATGATTTTTAAGGAAGTTATATTTTACCGATGTTATGGCTAAAGTGTGACGGTAGGTGCGCGCTCGATCTCCGCCAGAACCCCGCCACTTTGCTCGGTGATGCAAAAGAAGATGGAATATCGCGGGTAACATACGTGGTGTTATGTAGCTCTAGGAACTATTCTATGTATAATCAGCACCATAGTTCTTTGGAGGGGGGCGCGGAAAGAATTTTGGAAAAAGTGTACATTATACACGCATTAGGATGGTACATTTTATTTTTAAGCCTAAAAAACAAGAATTATCACATTTTTGATGAAGTTTTCGTGTTTTAAGCACGAAATACATTGAAATTCGCGAAAATGGCCACCATTCTTTACTAAATTCCCGATTTCCAATGCATAAAAAAATGTTTAGAAAACGTTTTGCTGCGCATGCATAAACACTTTCTTGCAACAATTACCATTTTTCGGGGTTATCGCGAGTACGAAAATGTGAAGGTCCCTACTGATAGTGAAGCAACACTGTATATGTACCCACCTTTAATTCAAGCCGAAAAGTCCACCCTTTCACCGCATAAATTTGTTTTAGCCAATCTGTACATAAAGAGAACTTATACTAGGACAGACAGTGAAACTTTCAAAAACATGGATGCATTCTGTTCTTCTCTCTGCCACCCAGAAAGCATACAACCCTAATCAACATGGCGACAATATAATTTACTTTCCCTGCAACCAGCAATTGGCATGGGGATCAAACCCCTTCATTTCATGGTTCCTTAATATCACAAAAATGGCGTGCCCTCTATGGAGCATCTTGGGAAAAGGTTAACAAGACATTAAAATCTCATTCGTCGTCGGTCACGACTGAACTCGACCGTTGACCTGCGCGCGCTTTCATGAACAACGACTTTCAAAAAATGAAGGAGATCTAACAAAGCGATACAATTATTTGGTCCTTAATTCTCTTTGTAGCTCTCGAAAGGGAGGAATTATTACTCAGTAATGGCTTCGTGGCATGATGTCCGCTCCTACGGGACGATCGGGAAGTAGGTTTTTCAAATGAAGACGAGATCTGTCCAACTGTATCTTTCGCAGTGACAGTTGCACTCGCATTAACGTAGTTCAGAGTTGCCAAACCTAAACTTTTGAATTATTCATTGCTTGGTAGTACTTATGCATCCAACTGTACAGCATAAATTCCACATACTAGCTTTCGAAAAGTTTTACAATGCGAGCAATGAACGATTCCAAAGTTGGTGTGTAGAATTTATCCTGTACATCTGGATGCATAAGTATTACCAAGCAAATTGTTCATCACAATGCTTATTCATTTTCATTTACCCATTCAGGGGCCTCTTACAAAGTTATAGTGCTATGTTGCTACGTTACCGATTTAAAGGCAGTTAGGTAACTTCGTTTCGTGTGGTTAGCTAACGTGAAGTTAGTGACCAAGATCTTCTTCGTGAGATTAGGCAACACTTGGACAGGCAGAGATATAACGTATAGTTGGATGGAACATGTAGATATACTGTCTGGTTGCCTTAGCCGAGACCATGGACGAAAGTGCGCATGCGCCAACCGGACGTGTTCAGTAGCTAAATAGGGGTGACGGCACTTTGGGCAGGAAGCGGGTTCCTTGAAAATCGTCTGCTGTGAAAACAACAATGAAGTTTCAGCGCAGTAACATCGCCGCCAAAATACATAGAGAAATGTTTCCGAATTATGTAAGGGTTCAGAACGAAATTAAAGCCATGCATATACTATATCAGCAAACAGAACACATCAGGACAGTATTCAGAACGTCACATTAATAGATATATACTTGTTTGTAAACCAGTAGCTTATTTTAGATCATTCAATTAAATTGATTTCCTTAGTAAATATTTTAATTAGCACAAATGTACACAGCATTAATCAGGATAGTATTAACTAATAATAATATTATTGTATATAGTATTATAAATATAAATGTAGTAACTGAATGGTTTGTGACATTTTCTAGTATAACGAAGGTGTTTTGTAGAATGTGCAACAGGGGGCCAAAACGTCCCAGTTTTCTTCATGCCATTTCGAAACGGTTTCTTGCGAATTGCAAGAGCCATCACAAATCACAAACACAACACAGCATGCGATAATAAACACAGCACGCGGTAATAAACACAACAAGCGAACACATAATAAGCGAAATACCACAGGGTAGTTTTGGGGAGTGCATCTCCCTGCTTCCCCTCTCGCGTTTGGAATCGTCCTTTCCAGGTAGTTTCGACTTCCTTGGCCGGACTGCACCGATGTTTGTTGATCTTGAAGGGCCAACACTCTCATTGGTTAACTTCGCTAACGAAGTATCCGAATGGCGCTTCTCTCACAGAGTAGAGGTCATTTTAACTCGGCTTCGAATTGGACACAGCCGTCTCACACATCGTTTGCCGCAAGAGCTGGATCCTCCACTGTGCCGTGCCTTTAACGTCGTTTTTAGATATTTCGAATGTGCCGATTTCACTTTCCTAAGACAAAGCTTTAATCTTCCCATCTGATCATCCATGTTGGAAGATAAAGACATTATTTTAACTAATATTTTTATAGCTTTGTGATAAGAGGAAGTTTCTTAATGTGTCGTGTATGTCCTTTACATCTTGTACTTTTAATCTTTCAAGAACTCTCAGGTAAGGATTTCAGATAAGAGGATTTCCCCCCGTATGCATTGAAGGGTGCAGAAAGGCCATATGTGTGCCGACTCACCCAAATCATTTTAACTCATTCATTCCTTGAGTCTCCCCTCATCAATCTCATCACTTATTTCCATGCTCGCGATAGTCAAGAAAACAATAAACTAAAAAAAGGGTTAAATTGAAAACATTAGTGCAAAATACAGGATCCGGATTATATTTTCATCTTACCAATTCAGGTACGTATCTAGAAATACATTTGGGGGGGGGTTCGACAAAGTGTAGCAATAATAATAATAATAATAATAACAATAATATAATTTGAATAACTATAATAAATTAAATTAATATTAATTAAATATGTAAATTAATTAGTATTGTATTGTTATTATTACATGAATAGGTAAAAATATGGTAAAATAATAGATATACAGTGTGTCCAAAAAGTCTCCGTACCCTTTTTAGTTTATTATTTAGTACATACTATAGTTCAGTACTTATATATACGAACTATGCATCCAGTGGATCTGTATGTGCTCCATCGTGCTGTACACTAAGGTGTATGCGTCTCCATGTCCTCTTTGACATGTTGCGGAGCATCTGGGGAGTTATATTTCGAAAGGCTTCCTCCACACTTTCGCGCAATTCTTCATCTGTCCTGTGCCGACGATGAGAGACATGTGACTTGATTATTCCCCACAATGAGTTATCCGGTGTTGTAAGGTCCAGGCTTGGTGGGGTCCATTTCAATTGGGATTGAGATGTTGGAGAACCACGCCCAATCCAGCGGCCTGGAAATTGTTCATTAAGGAAATCACGCACCTGAAGAGCAAAATGGGCTGGAGCCCCGTCCTGGTGTATCCACACACGACCCATGATTCCCTTCTCTTGCAGCCGAGGTAATAACCACGTTTGCAACATGTGTAAATAAGAATGTCCATTCACATAGTCGTCAAAAAATATAGTCCGAACAAGTATCGTGATGTCATCCTGGCCCATGTCTGTGACCATGAAAGCAGTGTTACCAATACCACAACTAAAATTACACTGACGTTGTTCTCTGTGATACTCAAACCTAGGGGTACGGGGACTTCTAGGACACCCTGTATAATACCATGTTTTCATTATCTACCTTGTGTGTAGTTAAGATCGGCAAAATTTGTATAAAAACAACTGTTCTGTAAATAAAATTAATGTTAAATAGATAAACAATTGAATATTTATTTTGAATAACAATGAAGGAATTAGATCCAATTGTAATAGAAAAAATAATTGGATGGCGATCACTTTTAATTGCCTATTACAATTGACGAAAAGGCAAATTCCTTGCCTTCCAATAAGTTCAGCAGAAATAACCATCGATTATAGCTATATAACAAATGCTGAACAGTTATATTTTGATTACTTAATTTTAGTTGTGTAAATTTAGAGTTGTGTAAATGGTAATAACCAAATAGAATAATTATACATTTCAGTACACTGTGAGAAATGTAAAAAATAATAATATAAACCAGTTGTGCTGGATCTTCACTATTTTGTGGACTCTGTAGAAAAGTCTCACGGATATAATAATAATAATACATTTGTAATATAAAAATGTTTTAATTATTTTACAATAGTAATTATCTTATGATGTCCTCCTCCGTGGCCGTGCGGTCTAAGGCGCTGTTCTTTGGGCTCCGACTGCGGGACGGCGTGGGTTCGAGTCCGCCTGGGTTCTCGGCCTGTGTATAGGACCGGTGGCAACCCACCATCGTGAGGAAATTGGGGAGCTACGAGTGAGTAGCGTAACCCGGTCATAAATAATCTGCTATAACTGTTGAGGGTTCGACGTGCTGACCCCACGTCACCCCATTACCGGTTGAAGATCTCCACACCTCTAGGTAGGATTGTGGGAGGGAGACTGGCAGTCGGGAGATATGCCAAGGCCCTTCCAGGGCTGTAGAGCCACGGGTTATTATAATTATTTTATGATAATAATGATGAGCATAGCTAATTATTATTATCATTGTTATTTTTTCTAGTATTCTAGTTCTATCAGTTGACTGACGCCCATGACAGAGGATTATAGAGGAGAAGGTCTAAATATGGGCGAAGGTTTAAATATGGGTTTTGGAGTTATCAGCGCTCCCGGGTGCTGCAGCCTGGCAGAAGCTATTGGAACTGGTTATCCGTCAAGGACAAAGGTTGCGGCGCCAATTCGAAAGACAAAGTGGTGGTTAGTTTCGGCAGCTGTTACAGAATTGCGAGCTTCCAAAGCAATTTGCAGGTATGTTTTAACTCAGCGTTTTCTGAATTCTCATCTGCTTTGTATAGGTTATGATATTAGCGGTACATAAAGCAAATGTGGGCTTTTATAATGCCATGATTTGTTTGTGAAATACGTACCACAGAGAACGAAAATAAATTGAAGAAGAAAAATAGCGTGATGGTCTAAATATGGGCTATGACATGAGGTCTAATGTTGAGATCACACTTTCAACAAATATTCGGATGTTTTTCTTAATTCCGAATTTTCTCATTCCGCGTGATTTTCAAAACAACAGATTATTCATAAATATGAATTTTATAATGTTTTACCGATAAATGACTGTTTTATTTCATTTTAATTGCTTCTTGTGATGTTGCCACTAGTAGCCCATATTTAGATCACAATTTTGAAATACATATTTTACCATTTTTTGGAAATTGCTTTTTTTTTTAAAAAAATGGAGACCTTCTATACTTTAGCATGCTTTTACATTTAAGTATATATTTCATAGATATGCATTTTAAAGGCAGGTGTTTGATGTATTAATTTTCTTCCTCCGAAAATGATAACATAAAAAGTGGGGCCCATATTTAGACATTTTCCTCTACTGGCTGAGTCCGGACGCCAGAGCCTCGTTAGTCTGCAAAATGCAGTGCAAAGTGTACTACATGTGTCTTCAGAAAGTGTCCGGTAGTTGTCGCTCTGGAACGAGAGAATATTCAACCCGAGAGTTATTGCCAAAGCTCTTAGAAAAATGTCAGTCTTCAGACAAAATAGCCAAGAATCTCAAGGTTCACTCCTCGAACAGAGAAAGATGAAACGAAAATTGGCTACATTTTATCAGCGACCTTTTCGAAAGCGAGGAGAAGGTTAAAAAGAAAGACTGGGGAAAAAATCAGTCCACCGCGCTTCGATCTTATCCACCTCCCCCCCCCCAGCCTCCCGTAGCGGTAGCCCGACACACTTCGTCTCCATCACGTGACCGTTCCGCTGACGTCACCAAGCTGTACCCCTCCCGCCTCGAAACTTTCGGAGGCAAATCCCTTCTTTCGGTTGACAACCATTTGTATTCCGGTTGTCACGTGACCGAGGTTTCCGCCGCCTCGATAAAGCCCCGCGCCCCCCCACCCTTCCCTTCCTCTGCCTCCGCCTACGAGATCTCGGTGATGGGTCTCCGTTTTTATTGAGTTATCTGACCCCAAATGGGCATTAAAAGATCAAGAGGTTTTGACAATCTTTTCTCCGGCGAAAGCCATTCACTTTGGTTAGTGGCGTTCCGGAGGGGAAGGAGCGGGGGGCGCGAGAAGTTGATCCCTACGAGGGGGGGGGCAACTGCTTTAACGCTCGCCGCTCGATTGGTTGCAGAAACAACTAAAGCATCGACGGCGAGACGTGAAAGATAGACTTTTCTGTAATGGCCGCCGGCGAAAGGAGACAAATGCGCCAAAAAATGGGGGCACGAAGAACAACGAGTATGACTATGGTGAATCTCTCGTGATAATGGTTTAACCACACAGAGCCGCAAAATTTTCTCAACTTCCTTGTTCACAAAGTCCCAATTTGATGTCATTTGGGTTTCAAATGTACTTTTCCACCCCTAAATACAAACTTACGCCACCCCAAATGCAAAATTCATAAAAAGACCCTGTAACATAAAGGGGGGGGGGGGTAAGGGAAACAAAAAGCACTTTTCCATCATTTATGACCTTTCAACGCAAAAAGCACATTGAACCAAATTAATTTTTGTACCATTCATTTTCCACATTATATAAGTGCCCCCTTGCTCCCCGCCGGTTACGCCCATGGCCTTATCCCAGATTTTGGTATCTTTGGTAGTGCCGAACCAATGTCCGCGGCATTCTGTAAAACATGTAAACAAGGTTTACTAAAACGTGTATGTAATGATATGGAACCTGGTTTCATATTACCACCACTAGAGGGGTCTGTAATACAAATATATCGCCATCTTGAAAATATTACATGATCAAGATTAAATATATGTAAACACCTGAAGATGTCACAAAATAACATGTAGGTAAAGTGTGTGTGGTTCTAAACATCTGAAAATTATCAGAAGCTGCAGATAAATGAAACCAATAAGTCGCTGACCAAGGCAGTTTATTAAGGTAAAAACACTTACCACGTAACGTTTCGACCCTGTATCAGGGTCTTCCTCAGACGAAGAACTAAACTAAGATTTTTAGTTTAGTTCTTCGTCTGAGGAAGACCCTGATACAGGGTCGAAACGTTACGTGGTAAGTGTTTTTACCTTAATAAACTGCCTTGGTCAGCGACTTATTGGTTTCAATATGGAAACAAGGCTTAATTATATTACAATAAGATAAATGAAGTTTTCTACATAACTTTCCAGGTTTGAAAATCGACGAAAGACAAAAGCGCTTCTCGAAAACCCGCCATTACAGAAATGGCGATTGTAGCGCTCCTATGACCTTTAAGACGAACTAATAAACAAGTAACAACTTTAATCCTAGAGTGCAGCAGCGTGCTATTCAGATATTCAGGTGTTCCATATTATTAGCAGCGTTCCATATTACCACCTTTTCCTCTGTAGTTGAATTTTCGTTTTGGCGGCACTCTTTTCAGCTTTGCTATGTGTGATCAGATCTGAAAGAATTTTCAAAGTATGGATCACAATTCATTGTAAGCAGTTAGCATTAATGTTATTTTAGATCAGTACAAATTACTAAATCTAAATTGAAAGTATTATTTGCGCTCTTTCGATTTGTTTAGGCCGTTTCAGGAAAGTGAACGGTTTCTTGAGGCCGCTTCACGAATTTGAACGGTTCCTCGAGAGCGTTTCACGTAACTGAACGGTTCCTCGAGAGCATTTCACGTAAATGAACGGTTCCTTGAAACAGATCCACGAAAGTATACGATTTCTTGTGAACAGTTCACGAAAGTGAACGCTTCTCGAGACCGTTTCAAGAAACGAAAGATTCTTTGAGTTCGGTTCACGAACATGAACGATTCGTGAACAGTTCACGAAATGAACAGTTCTATTAGATTGGTTAACAAAAATGAACCGTTGAGTCGATTCACTAAAATGAACAGTTCCTTGGCGAAGTTTCTGCAACATCGAAATCTACTTTACACGCGGGACCAGCCCGCTGATTCATTCACGAACTGAATCGGTCTTCTTCGATTCGGGAACCGTTCACGATCCCGTTCACAGCCTAACTCACCAAGGAAAAAATCCCGCTCAAACCGAAAGGACTAAACTTTGGGTAACCAAGCAACGAATTAGATATGTTAACTCGCCCCCCCCCCAAACTATTGTCTCCGATCCCCTCCCAGAGCAGCCATAACACGCACGCGGGGACATAAACCCGCGTGCTCACGCGAAAGCTGTATTTTCACTTGGCTCTGAACCTTTCCCCGAGATCTCTTTCAATTTTCCACTTACTGCGTGCGACTAATTCTATTACTTTCCATTAGCGAACTGTCACAAGTCGTCGTGGAACTGGTCGCCAGAGAGCCCTAGCGGCGCTCGTCATAATTACAGAATAAATTGTATGGGTCTCCTGGGCCGAGCCGCATAAACACTCATTACCCGGGCCGAGGTCTTTGCATGTGATCAGCGCGCCTCCTGGTGTCTGGGCGGGAAATTTTCGGTCGAGGAGAGGATGATGTTGAGCCAAGAGAAAGGGATATTCCAAGATGGCGGTGGAGGAAGTTCCGAGGTTGTTTTTTTTTACGACTTGCGAATTCCAAAAATGCGAATCTAATCTTTGCTGTTAGGAGCATTTGATAAGTAACTAATAACTATGTTATTACTTTGAAAGCGGGCGGTAGTTGGAACCCAATTTCCAGTAGGAATGTCCCAGTTGGTGCTGCACTGGCTACCTGGCTGGAAATGGCTACCAGGTTGGCTGCTAGACTGGTTTGGAGGAATACGACATGTTCTAATTGCAACTGGCTTTCCCTGCTGGATTCGGTGAAACAGCCAATCAGAGCGATAGTTTAAGCCCCTATCACACGGAACTGGATTTCTAGTAGGAATGCCCTAGTTGGCGCTGAACTGACTTTCTATGTAGAAATCATGGCCGCCTGGCTGACTGCTTGACTGGTTTTGAGGAATAGGACATGTTCTAATTGCTACTGGCTTTCCTCGACTAGATACTGCGGAACAGCCAATCAGAGCAAAGTTTGAGCATGTGAAGATAATCTGTGACTTTGCAAAAGGGAGTTTTTTGTCTGTGCTTTCCGAGTGTTGGCTGATTACAAGTGTATTAAATTAATGTTTGATTTTTTCTTTAATTTCTGAATGAATTCTGCGAATCTCATGTATGAATATTGATATGCTACCAGAGTTTTGTTTCGAGCCAATCTCTAGTCCATAATTTTCTTATTTAATTTTTGATAAAAGCACAACATTCTTCAAATTGATCGTCCATCTTTAACCCGGCTTTAGACGAAAGCATTTCCTTTTAACATTTTTGCTATCATAAATGCTATGAATTTCACCATCTATGCTGAGTGCACTGTATTTGTTTACAATTGAAACAACTAAAATATTGTTCCATGCGTGTACAGTAACCGTTATAAAGTATGTATTTTAGCAGTGCCATTGTTTTATACCTAATAACGTTTTATACGAGACGTTAGTCCTCTCGGTTCAATAGTTATCGGCTTTTAAAAATGTGAAGTGATGCATTCTTTACATCTCACGCGGCCGCCATTACATTTTCACTCGTCTATCGACAAGTACGGTAACAAGTGAGGCGAAAACTAGCAAATGGGTAGCCAGTCCAGCGCCAACTAGGGCATTTGGAAAATCCAGTTCCGTGTGATTCAGGCTTTAGTCATGTAAAGATAGTCTGAGTTTGTGAACGGAAAGTTCTTTGACTGTGGTTTCCGAGTATTACAGTCCAGCAGAATTAACTTGAGAGAAATGGCCGCTCTGTGAGTGATGCAACTGCGCTCCAATTGGCTAGAGCGGGGGACTTCCCGCTGTAACGGGCCAACAGAAACTCTACAAACTCTACTCTAGAGTTCCCGTTGGCCCATTACAGCGGGAAGTCCCCCGCTCTAGCCAATTGGAGCGCAGTTGCATCACTCACAGAGCGGCCACTTCTCTCAAGTTAATTCTGCTGGACTGTAGTTGATTTTGTACGCTTCTCATGAAAGAAAAAAGTGTGCATTCGTGTTAATAAATATTTAAAAACTTATCCAAAGCGATACACGATAAATGTGATTAGCCAATAATGAAAATCCTTCTTATTACCAGTGTATTAAAAGTTCGACATTTAGTTGAGATTTTTTTTTAATGAAAGAATCCTGCGAATCTCATGAATGCATGAATATACAAGTACATACCCGAATTCATATAAAAAGTTTGTTCAGTACACGTAAAATATCATATTTTCATTCCAACCAATTTCTAGCCCATACTTTTCTTTCAATTTTAAATTTTAATAACAGCATAGCTTTTCTCCTACGTTCTTCAAATTGTTAGTCCATCTTTTTAGCTTGTCTGCTCAGCGCAGGACCTTGTGGGAACAAAGTCGAACTTGAAAACCCAGCAGGAAATCTAGCCTCGTGTGATTCAGACATTACTTGCAATCTGGAGCAAATAAAATACGTTAGCAGCTTCAACAGAGTAACTACGTATATCTTTTATATACGCGGACCACGTACTATGTCAATGGCTGAGGCCCCCCTAAAGGCTTACTTGTCACTGTGCCCCCCGCACTGCGGGGTTTTGCGGCTTCTAGATCCGGCACTGCTCACGGCATTACGGAAGCTTTCAGACAGATGGCGTAGTGATAACGTCGTCGGCTTGTAATCAAGGAGTCCCAGGTTCGATACAAGTTGGAGGCAAATTCTCGATTAGCGTATCTGTGCATAAAGTGGACTCAAAACAAACTCGAACCCAAAAACCGAAGAGACGAACGTGTCGCCAGCCTGTAAAAGAACATTCACCGCGCATGCGCAGATTGACACGATGCACGCTAATGAGAAACCGGCCCAGTATGAGCGACATGTGCGGCTTGACGTGCAACTTCGATACGAAAGGTCACACCACAGATAAACATATTATAAGCAGATATTGAACTCAGGCAGCAAACATTCTGTGCTATGAATTACTCTGTGCAAGAAGTTCTGTAACTGTCCGCTGGGAGGCGGCACTCGCACTTTATGCTTACCCTTCTGGACCAAACTATGTATTTACTACAGTTTGGCGAAGCGTGACGTCACCAGAGCCAGAGGAAATGTGAGGGGTACCTGACCAAGGAAGTCAAGGTCGTTATCAGCCACTGATATATTTTAAATCTCTTTTCAGCTGATTTAACGACGATTTTATTCCTGCAACCGGAATAAGCGACAAAACGTGCCTACCACCTGACCGGCTACCTGCGAAGGGTCTTCTAATGAGTCTTAAAATATTTGCGATGTGACAAAACGTACCACTTGATGGGACGGCATCAAAAATCGTGTCGTTTGTTATTACAGTTCCACACTGATATTCGAATTTCCGCGTTTTGCAACCAACTATTCACAAAGTAATCAAAGAAAAGAGTTAGCTTCGCTGATTCTGGGGCTTGAGAGTGTGTTTCCAGCCATCCATCATAAACGTCCTTCGTTTTTAAGAAGGCCAGAGCGGCACACATGCGTATATCCAAAAGGATTTCCTCATTCTCTCGATACTCGACCGAAAGTCCTATATCTTGAACTTTACGCCAAAGGCATTTCTTAAAATGGAAGAAGCACCCACTGATTTCTGTCGAAGGAAAGACTTGGCGAATCGCAGATATGGCTGCCAATTTGGGAGTATGAACCTATAACCTAACCTAACTCAAGGCAAAGTTAGCTGGGTGCGGATTCGAGTGGCAGCGCACCGCACCGTATTGGAATGTCGGACATGTGAAGGGCAAGTTCAAGCGTTTTGCTTGAAGTGGTACGTTTTGTCGCGGAGCAAATATTTTGAAGTTGTCAGTGGATCCTTCACAGGTAGCTGTTTATCCGAGTGGTACGTTTCGTCCCGAAAACCCAAGCGGTACGTTTTGTCTGGACACCCTGCAACCGACTGGAGAAGTCACATTTCACAAACCCTGAAGACAAACTAAGTTATGAGAACCAACTCTGTTCATTCTCTGCTTTGTCAATGGACAGCGAAGGCGACGTTCAAGATGCCCTGATCCAGCCAGATCATTACCCGCCACTATTTTCATTCGTCACCGCAGGATTGTTTTGTTTCCCCAGCGGTAGAGATGTTGCCCCTACGTTATTGCCAGTTCGTTTCATTCATACGGCTATATCTCCTGAACTATACATAGTATGTGAATGATGTACATTAGATTTGAGATCCAGCCATTTTCTTCCGGGGCCACTTTCTCTATCT
The DNA here is from genome assembly GCF_977018435.1 of Lepisma saccharinum. Taxonomy (NCBI): domain Eukaryota; kingdom Metazoa; phylum Arthropoda; class Insecta; order Zygentoma; family Lepismatidae; genus Lepisma; species Lepisma saccharinum. Next base: position 81,899,836 of record NC_139235.1, read on the forward strand.
TCTCTCTCTCTCTCTCTTCACTCTTTCTATCTTCTTCTCTCTGTTCCTTTTATATCAATGTACGAGGGTCGTTCAGTAAATAAGTTTCCCTGTGCCATAAAATTTGTTACAAAAATAATTGAGTAACACTATGCACATGGTTGACGGACGAGCCCTATCTGTCGCCTCGATAGGCATTTCTCCCGCAGACGTGAAGGCGCATGCGCAGAGGGGAAAAAAACGACGGAACATCGTGAACGCCGGGCTCACGCCATTCGAGAGGAAGGCAGCATGGCAGGTGTTTGTGACAGTCTTTTAGGATGCAAGGAGTATTCTGAACATTGACATTCTGGAACGAGGAGGCACGATTACTGCTGCCCGGTATTGTCAGACCTTGGAGCGGCTGAAATCGGCAATTCGACACAAGCGTCCTGGCCTACTCTCAGCTGGTGTCATCCCGCCCCCACTCGGCAGCACAAACACAGGCCAAGATTGCGCAATCGGGTGGGGAACAGCTACAGCATCCACCTTACAGCCCTGATTTAGCGCTTAGCGATTTCCATCTTTTCCCACATATGAAGAATGAGTTGCAAGGTTGACGTTTTCGAACTGATGCGAAAGTCCAGGCCGCAGTAAGACGAGTGTTGCAAGGCCCGAGCCCTGACTCTTTTGCACAGGGCTATGATAAGGTGGTGCAGCGTTGGGACAAATGCCTCAATGTGCAAGGCGATTATGTTGAAAAGTAGTAGCCTACAGGCATGTACTTATCTAGACATGTACAGTTTGCATGTAGCAAATAAAAATAAACTTATTTTTTGAACGACCCTCGTACAATATCTCTCTGTCTCTTTCAATCTTTATTTTTCTTCTCTCTCTTTCTCCCTCTGTACTTTCTCTCTCTCTCAGATTCTCTCGCTTTTCTCACTCTCCCTTCTCTTTCCCTCTTCTCTCTTAGTCCCTGTTTCGTCTCGATCAGGTGGGATTTTCTTTTGCACGAAAGGGATATTTCGACATGCTTGAGTTGGCAACACTGCTCGCGATTTTGGACTACCTCTGGATTCGCGGGTGGGGAGCCATAGACATTACTAAGTTCGTTGATGGTTTTCTACCCTCTGTGGGATCTCTCTGGCGGCAACCCATCAATCTCCTTGCGCGAAAGAACATGGTTAATTATCATAGTTAGATGAACATCATCAAAAGACAAGGAACTAGGAAGAAGGGGAAAGAAAAGTGGACGAGGAACGAGGGAGATATTACGAGAGGGAACAAGGGAACGGGAATGGATGGGAAAGCGGTGAATGTCACTTCATTTCCTCCCCTATATTAACAACCCTTGTATTTCTGTTATGCTCCTGTTTCGTGTTGTTGTGTGTGGTTTGGTTTTTTCATTGTTCTTAACATGATCAGCCTTAGGCCTAATTTCTGAATGAATTAGATGGTTTTCCTCAAAAGTCCCTCTTTATGCTTGGATGGTACTTTTAACGAAGACAACTGAAGCTCTATTTCATCCCCCCCCCCCCCCGACCTTTTCGAGGTTAAGCAAATTAGAACAAATAAGCACCTTTTGGCAGCAACGGCATAGACAATACTGAGTTACTCAGGTTCGACTTTTACGTCACTTCAAGAAGCTGCCTACTAAAGCCCGACCGGCTGAAGAATAAACTTCAGGAAACCCAGACTTTTCGCCTCGAGTTGTGGGAGTTTCAAGCTGGGGAAAGGCGGTGTTGCTACACGCCTGATTTTTGTCCAGTCGACCACGACACCTTTTGCTGTCAACATTCCCCCTTCGCTCGCATTTCAGGGAGAGGCAGGGAATCTGAGACCTATTCGCTTGCTGCGCTGCGGCAACCATTAGGCTTCGCCGTGCTTGGCCTTGTTGGGGGCGCCACCTGTTTCGAAAACGACTCGAAACGAAAGATTTGGCAACGGAGAATACCACGAGAATTTCCCCTCACCACGGCAACTGGGCCAAGCCGATTGGTTCAGCGGTTCATGTGACCCTCCCTGGCTTTCGACGGAAAAGACAAAATGAAAGAATTTTGAAGTTTGTTCTTTCGCCTTAGAGCTCGTTAATATTTAATCTTAACAACACTTACGCAAGTATCGTTTCGGTTTTACGGGACGGGGACGGAAGAGTGTGGTTACGAATTGGTTCAAATATCGGCCGATACTTTGGCCGTGTCCGAAAGGTGCAAGACCGCACTTGAAGCGGGAAAATCCTTTGAACTGCACTTCGACTGCAGCGCCAAATACGATCAGTAGATATGACCGAGGACACGTTGGTTTTCCACGTTTTAAACACTTGTTTTTCACCACATAGCATTTGGAAATGCTCTAATACATACATTTCCACACATTAGAAGAACTGCAACAAACAACTTGCTGGCTTTCTACCTCCCCGATTTCAAACAAATGAACAACAAGTCCACTTGTCACGTGACCGAGCCTCCAACTTCGTGTGCTCTGTCCTGTGGTCTCGATTCCTCGTGAACTTGACGCTTTCGAACTGTACTAAGTGACGTCACTTCCGTTAAGACCATACTTCAAGTATGTACTTTGTACCTTTCGGAGAGAGCCTTAAGATTCGGGCACCGTTTATGTCTGATGCCGAGACGAGACTAGTCTCGTGAATGAGCGAGAATTTTCGTTCTCCGTTTCGAGTTGTCATGATCTCGGGTATCGAATCCTGGATGGCACCGAGATGAGACGAGATTTGTTGACATTCTCTCTCTCTCTCTCTCTCTTGTGTCTCTCCTTTTTATATTTTCTTTGATTCTTCCTCCTTTCTCTTATCTCTCTCTCTCTCTCTCTCTCTCTCTCTCTCTCTCTCTCTCTCTCTCGTGTCTCTCCTTTTTATATCTTCTTTGATTCTTTCTCCTTTCTCTTATCTCTCTCTCTCTCTCTGTTGTGTCTTTCCTTTTTTATATTTTCTTTGATTCTTCCTCCTTTCTCTTATCTCTCTCTCTCTCTCTTGTGTCTCTCCTTTTTATATCTTCTTTGATTCTTCCTCCTTTCTGTTATCTCTCCTCTCCTTCTCTCTCTCATCTCTCTACCATATCTATTTTCTTCTCTCTCGCGTCTGTTCCGTTCTTTCTTTCCTAGAATCTTTTTCTTCCTCTATTCTCTTTGTTCCCTTTATTCCCCTCGTTCTTCCTTAAATCTCTTTTTCTCTTTAGTTTTCTCTTTCTATCCTCTCTTCTTTCTCATCTCTTCCTTTATCTTCTCTTCCTCTCTGCCTATTTCTTTCCTTTCTTTTCTCTCTCTCTCTGTTTGTCCCAATCTCGTTTCTATTTATAAACATCCATCTCCTTCTTATCTTGCACCGCAAACTTTCACAGTGTATAATGTTATTAAAGCAATCAACTTTCCTTAACATTTTTCTGTTGGTCGCCTCGTTTCGACGCTACAAACCCTCGAAATTCATTTTATCCTGAATACATGCATCCACGCAGCTCAGGCTCACAATTGACACTAATGGATTGTCTTTGCACACACAAAAAAACATATTTATAAAAACAATCAGGCAGATATTCGCTTAGTTTATCTAAAGAAGTAGGTTCGAACGAGACCAAGTGTTTTGGACATTAAGGTGATCTTATACGTTGGCGAAAGTGTAATCACTCTATTTGCCAAGCCTCCGTAAACTTTGGTCACTATTATCTCAGGAACTAATCGACAGAAAAATTTTAAATTTTACCTGAGCACTGAGAGAGGAAATTTCTAGAGAATCACTTTTTGCTATTTTCATTTACTGCATCAAAGTTCCGAAAATTAATTAATTAACTTTACTCTTGGAATATCGGCGTCATCGCGATGGGTCTCGAAGCTCTGTTCTATTTCACGTCACGTAAGACTCGATTGGCGTGGTCTCATGTTCAACCCCGTACCTAAGAAAACATTCACTTCCGAGAGACGAAACATGACTACCTATCTTCCATGGAACCTCAGTACCCTTGTCAATGGCGGTGCTGGTCCATCCACATTTACCAAGCATTTTCTTTTACGTTCCACATTGTTGTTGATTGCATTGCCTAGAGTTACCCCGTTCCTTCCGAAACGAAATCAAAAAACGTCATTCTTTATTCCATCACATTGACCCAAGATGTTTCGCGTCCAGGGAGGTCAATAGTTGAAGGAGGACGCGGCATATCGTCGGGAAGCCGTTCTATTTTGACCCGTTGCAGCGAAGACCTAGATTGGATACTTCTTTCAGGAAATCTTCCCCAGGGAGTTGCGGGAAGGGGGGGAAAGGTCCCCGGAGTACCTGGATCTTCCCATAGATGCTTCTGGGGTGGACATTCCTTCCCAGGAAACCCAATCTCGGTTTCAAACGTAAATGATGGGTACGTTCGCTTATGCAGATGTGGCTTCTTGCTCCAGGATTTTGGTAAACAGTTGCACATTCACTTTGGGTTTATTCTGCCATTTGCGCAAATATGTCGTCGTCCATCTTAGGGAGATTTTGGACCGAAGTGGGAAGCGACAGGAGGACCACATACTGGAATTGGCACTTTCTCCTCTCAAGTCTGTCAAAAAAAAGCATTCGCTGCGCATGCGCGACCTATAGACCGAGACGCGTTCATAATTTCATCCATGTCATCATTCTTAATATTTCAACGTTTCAATCAGTAATGACTCATAGTCCACCATGAGTTGTTAAAGGACCATGAACCCATGTTCTATTGGGTTCCGTTGCAGGACCGTAACCTTTTATCTCACACATTTTAAATTCGGTCCATGTTGCGTATTGTTACATTGAAAAAAAGGTTCCTGGACCGTATTTAAATTGATCTGGCAATAAGGTTCCTGGACCGAATTGAAATACTTTTCAGATAAAAAGGTTCTTTACGGTCCAGATCCCATTTACGCTTGATGATTTTCTCTCCTGGACCGGAATTAAATTTATTTAAAATTCCTGGACCTTTAACAACCTTGCACCACGTCACTCACTCATAAACGCTGATGAATTGGTTGTATTCTAATTCAGAACACATAAAAGTGAAAAAATAATTTCATGTCCCCATTGCTAACACGTAACTAAAACGCCTGTTTTTAGATTTCGCAATTAAATAATTTGTTGATTATAATTATTATTATAATAATTATAATAATTATTATTCCACCACCTAACAGAGCATCCAGCGTTACTCCCCGACTCCAATAGTACAAAAACGCGGGCTTATTTCAAGGACATCCTCATCTGATTGGCTGTTTCACGCGCCTGCTGTGACGTGTACGAAACAAGCTACCGCAAGATCCAATCACGCCACCTTATCCCGCCATCAATGTTGCATAGCCTGGACGGGAGCGCCATAGCTGGGAAGCCCAAGTTCCGATTGTGTAATTCCAAGTCCATCACTACACAGAATCATCTAGCTAGAGAATCGATTTCCACGGTATTTGTTAAAGTTCTGCTATGAAGGAGTGGACGTCTAGAATCCGTAGGATGATCAACTGCAGAGCAGATTATTAAAATATGACGTGTCTTTGTGGCCGCCAGTTGTATAGCACACTACGTACATACAAGTATCTCATATACACGCACGACGAACGTTTAGCTTTATTCATTTATTTCGTAAATGGAAAAGTGAGTGAAAGATAATTCTATAAAACTAGTGATATTATTATATTATAAAGTATGCTTAAGTGAATCTTTGCCAAAAAATCTGCAGAAGTAATGACACATTAAATATATGTGCTTTCAACGTCGCCTTTCCGCCTGACGGATTTAGGGAAAACCTATGATATGGCATGCCACTTTCACTTGCAAGAATTTACTTCAAGCTACAAGGGAGTTTTCAGACTGAAGCGACAAGCGATATCGGGATTTCGCGCAGAAGCATTCGATCTAAAGCAAACCATTCACCAGTTACGCTTGCGCAAATAACAGGCCGGGGCAACACAAGGCACGTATGTATCGCTGCAGTCTGAAAGCTTCCTTTCGAACCAATTCACCACGAGAAAATGCAAGTGTCGCTTGGATTGGACTGTTGTTTCCTCAGTACCATACATCGTGTCGCCTCGCTCTGTTGTACTCGTGTGCAAGGTGAATTGTTTCCTTTAGAGTAAAAGAGTTGTTTCTTGTCGCTTCGGTGTGTAATCTCCGTGCCACTAAAAATAAAGTGAATCCTAAGTGATCAATGAAAATTTTCGAAGCGAAGCGACACGACAAGCTGCACGTGTCGCTCAGATTTCCAATGGCGTGTATTGAGCCGCCTGAGACTAGATTTCCCATGAGCGGTAAATGCTTATTTATAGACTAAATGTGCCTGTGTCGCTTGTCACTTCGGTACGAACCACTGCTGTCGCGTGTCGCTTCGGTTTGAAACCTCACTAAGAAGCGTGCTTTTCACCACAACACAATACGCAGATAAACGATCAACATGCTTGTAACAAATATTCATTTCGGGTACCAATCCTTTCTCGTTTTGCTTGTATTAACAGGTTTCGTCTCTCCATGTTCTTCGGAAACCTACGAAGTGATACTTGACTCAATAAATTTGTTCCCGATCGAACTGTAAAACCATATGCTACACAGCTGAGACCCTATTTCCTTGTAAAAGAATCTCCACTTTGCCCTTTCATATTAACGTCCATAGCATCGTAAGCGTAACCGGATGTTCGAGGGGGGCCAGACGAGTACGCATGCTCCGCAGTAGCTCCAACTTTTACACCGTCTATTACTTGCTTTATCTTTTTATAGGGCAACTTTTCTCCTCGTGTTGTTTCCACAGATGGCGCTGATTAATGGAATGCCGAAAATACCCGTATGAAAGACTACCATAAAATATTTAAGGAGACAATTGTGACAAACAATTTGGACAATATTTTATTCGTTTTTGGAAATATGTATGATCACTCAAGTATAGAGAAGGGTTGAACACAAGGAGATAACGAACACTACCATATGTATAGCCCTTTAAGTATATAGAACATAAGGAACATACGAAGGTAATTATATGTCAAATCATTCACTAAGGTTTTAATATTTCATTTTAAACTAATTTCACTTATCCTTTAACCTTCGAGCGGGCGCGCCTGCGCAAAATTTACACCAAAAGTAATTTTCTTTAATTTTCTTGTGTTTCCTTTGAATTCGTCGACCTATGCTTTTTATGTATTCCTCAAAGAGGTATTTTGTGTTGCATATTAGCAGTCATTGTTACTAATCCATATGTTATACTCTGTCAATTGTTGTTTATTTCAGATCAGAACACCGTGTCGTAAAGTTTGCGCTGCACGCCTGCTCCTGTTCTGTAAATATTTCGTCAGGTCGTTGTTGAAAATGAGTCGACAAAACGTAGACGTTAGCGAAATTCAGCGTATCCTTCAAGTTTCTCGAATTGAATAGATCGATTTATTTTGATTTTGTTTTTGAGTCCGCTTTATGCACAGAAAGGCTAATCGCGACTTGACCTACTTTGGTAGCTAGGCTTGTTCCCAGGATGTTTTGAGGGGACGGACATATCCGAAAATGTAAAAGTAATTTCTTATTATTTGGTTTATTTTACTTAGTTTATACGAGATATAGTGTGTGTGTGTGTGTATGCGGTGAGGGAAGGAAGAGGCGGGAGTGTGTACACAGGATATTGCCATATACTGCCCATAATTTTTCATATGACGTATATAATTTTTACTCGACTCGGTCCCTCTTGAACTTGGAATGTAAAGTGTTTGTACATGGACTTGTAACATTTAGGTTTTCAGTAGGAATGAATATCTGTTGTAAAAAGTACAACACGCGCCCGCTGATGAAAAGCATGGTGCGCTATAAATAGTGTTGCTCACGGGACGGGACATGTCCCGTCTCGTCTCGTGTCTCGTCTCGAAAACGAGACGAGACACGAGACGGGACAAGCCTTTTAAAATTCGAGACGGGACGAGTCGGAATGCCTTTCTCGTCTCGTTTTCGAGACGAGACACGAGACGGGACGGGACGGCTGTTGAAAAGTCTCGTCTCGTCTCGAATGTCTCGAAAAATCAAAAGCAAAATATTTAATCAGTTGCAAATACTTGTTTGCTTGGAATAAAGTATTTCAATTAGAAACGTTCATAAGCGTGTATTAAGTCAAAAGAAGACTATTTTAGAGAGAGTAATGAATGAATTGAATACCTAAACTTATTTTCAATACTCTTTCGAAACCCAGCTTTACTCCCCATTTTTTTCCAATTTATTCCAGGTTAATAACTTTATGTTACGATAGTACTCCAGATACTAATACAATTCTGAATAACATCAAGTAAAAGGGCAGGTAGAGAAGGTGGAAGGAGAGGCCAAAACATCGTGGAGTGTCCGAGTCCGAGATTTATCTTGTAAAAATAGTCTCAGCTCTATAGGTTGGAAAGATAAACGGACCGACGGATAGGGTTTATTATTATTATTATTATTTAATTTTTACATCAAAGGGTGTACAGAAGTGAATGTTATTAGGAAGTAGGAAAAACATTGTAGGAAACATGGCAGTACAAATTGATAAGGAGTTGTTTGGGAAAGTTATTAAGGAGTTCAAGATATTAGCAAGACTAAGAGAAGGAGATAATTAGGTACAAATAATCTTGCATTATCCCACTCCGAACAGCTGAGAGCTAAAGAGGAGGAGAAAATACGGGAAATTTGGAAAGAAGTAATTTGCTGATTTTAGTGTTTACAGGGAACCATGACAAGATTTTACCACATGATTATTTATTTGCACGGGTTGCGAAATTATTAGAATGTTATGGAAATTTCGGAAATGTCTTTCTTCAGAAAATTCTTGTTGTTTCCCTCAGGCAATCTACAGGTGGTTGGATTCGATTTCTTTACGTCCGTTTGAAGATTATTTCCAATGCTTTTTTTTATTTATTTATTTCTTATTTAAGGAGAATTCTATTCCTTGGATTGTAATAACGAAATACCAAGGCTGATATACAGGGAGGTTATTTCAGTCGTTCACCGCCAGCGTGTCGGCCGTTCGGCGGACTCTTCATGCAACAGGTCCCGGCAAATTGCGTTCAGGAAGTCCGTAACAGAAACCGCTTGTTTTCTAATGTTTCCACTTTTCACAATTACAGTTACAATTACAATTGAAATAAGCACGTACCTTGTCGCAAGGATGCTGTGTGTGTGTGGAAAAGGTGTCCTCCCAAATACAAATATTTCTGGCACCTTATTTCTGACAGAAAATCTTAGATTAGACATCGTTACTTTATCGTCAGTTGTCAGAAAGGGAAGACAGCATCCCGGCGTATAAAGCAAACCGAAAGCGTAAAATATTTAAAAGTAATAATAATAATGATGATCACTAACCTCCTGTGTTATAAGAGATATTGAAAATGACCTCCTTTAACAGCAATACAACACGTTTCTTAGGTTCAAGAGATCCTGTCTATCGTAATTCCCTGACCACTTTTCTGCAAGAATTCGTTTTCACGTAATTATCGTACATAAAAACTCTCTGTTCAAGACTATATTTGTTTAACGACATAACTAATGAATGAATAACAATTAACACACAATAAAGCACTGGCCATGAGTAGCACATTACAATAACACAGTATAAGCAACACGTGTACTGATAAACGCAAACAGAAGTGAACATGAACGTACACTGACGTCTGGTAGCCGACAGTGTTGCTAACCATTTTTCGGCAATGTCCCTACAGACGTAGTCAAAATGTCCCTACAACTGACCAAATGTCCCTACGCCAAGTAAAGCGACTAAAAAAATTATCACCTCATGAGCATACAAAACAGAAGATAAAATATACACATTTACTTACCAAATCTTTCTGCTCGGTGCTTCCACAATTAATGAAGGAGCGAATTTACATTTGCCTATCCTAACTTAACCTAACCGTACCTGGAAGCGGCCCCAGCGCCTACCCAGCGTCGAATAACATGGGTACCTGGGGGAAACCCTGGAGGGTAAAGGCGGTCAGGGGCGTGATGCTGATCACATCACCCCCACTCACGACCGGATCAAGAAAGTGTGGGGCGTTACCCTCACACCCCCTATACGCCTTCATGGCGTGGTGCTATGCACAGGGGAACACTTTACCTTTTTTGTACCTGAATGGTTCGTGGGGCTATCCGTCAATGGTTTGTTGGGCTACCCGTTTTTCGAGCCCAAATTTTAACTATGTTTGCCTTGCCTAACCTAACTTAACCTAACCTTACCGAGAATGCTCAGTGGGGCTATTCCTGAATGGTTTTGCGGTAATTGTGATTACGAACCGATAAAAAATATTTTTTTCGTAGCACTTTAACATCATCGAAGACGCCATTTTAGTATCCTGCAATTTTATGATTGATGTAATGTTGCCAAATTTACCTGTAATCAAATCAGTTCTTCTACATCGTGATTGTCGCTGTCACATGTAAGCACGTTCTTTGGGCAACATACTGAAATGAATAAGTTTATTAATTAGCCCTCCTGCACACTCCACCTAACAATCTGTATAACATTAACAACTTTTTTACTGTTCTCTTCCGCTATTCTTACACAATCCATGCTCTCCAAGTATGAAATCAACAGTGTGGCAACGGTGTAGACGGCGTAACTAATTGTAATTTGTTCATATCAACAAATATGGCTACCATACTTGTATACGGAGAATCATTGCGAGAATTGAAATGCTTATTTTACAACTTCTACACGTTAATTAACATTTTTTCCCCCTCACCCCAACATGTTAACTTGAGATAAATTATCACGACTAATTATTTCGTGAGTATAAGACGTAGCATAGAAATTACAGAAGGGTCCGGTATTGTAAATTCTTGCCTTAATGAATAATAGGGGTGTGCTGGACAGAATTTTTTGGGTCGGGACGGGATCGGGACGGTAATTTTTTTAAATCCCGACATTCGGGACTGAAAAATTTGCAATTTCCCGACCAAGTCGGAAAATTTTCGGGACGGGAAATGTTCGAAATTTCCCGAAGCACTGGAAATCTCGAATTTTACAAGTCATTTTCACTTTAAGTGATTGTTTTTGCATTTCTAGAATAAAAACTTACAATTTTCGATAAGTTCCAGAAACTTACAAGGCAGAAAACGTCGAGAATTAACGACTTTTTAAAGTAAAGGATCCCGCACACCCCTAATGAATAACGTTGAGTCGTTTACTGTTGATTATGTTATTTGAAGTCATACATGCTGCTGCTGTGCAGAGATAGATGTTGGTTGGTGATGCTGTATTTCCTGCAGTCTTTAACAATTCTGGTCCCATTTTATTTCCCTTTTTTGTTTTTGTATCACTTAACATTGAAAATATTCTTTCCGTTTCCGCTTTAGAATGTGGCAATGTTAGCACTATTTTCGCGAGAGTGGAAATGTTTTCAAAAAGGAACTTGCCTTGAAAGTTTTTGGTAACCGATAACATGTTCCAAAATTCTGATGAGATTTGTTAGTTAGTTCTTTTTTCTCCTCTTCGCTAAAGTATCCAGATAAACTAATTCATAAAATGTCATTTACCAAGATTGAAAAAAGTACCTACGTTTTCCCTCATTTGGCAAAATCTGTCCCTACGTTCCTACGCGGGCGAAATTTAGTGAAAAGTCCCTATGCTTAGGGACATGTCCCTACGGTTGGCATCACTGCCGACACGTGCAGTATGAAGCGCCCTCTCGCGGCTGACAACTCACCCAACCCCCGATAAGCTGCCGGCGCTGTCGCGACAACTGAGGATAAAGTAACGATGTCTAATCTAAGATTTTCTGTCAGAAATAAGGTGCCAGAAATATTTGTATTTGGGAGGACACCTTTTCCACACACACACAGCATCCTTGCGACAAGGTACGTGCTTATTTCAATTGTAATTGTAACTGTAATTGTGAAAAGTGGAAACATTACAAAACAAGCGGTTTCTGTTACGGACTTCCTGAACGCAATTTGCCGGGACCTGTTGCATGAAGAGTCCGCCGAACGGCCGACACGCTGACGGTGAACGACTGAAATAACCTCCCTGTAGAATAGATTTCAAATGAAGAAGGGCACAAAGTTCTGTATAATCGTCGTAGAACGAAACGTTGTTCTACGAGAGGACTCCCCGATGGTACAGTGCTAGCGTCGTCGCCTTGTAATCAAGGGGTCCCGGGTTTGATACCCGGTGAAGGCACATAGTGATTTGAATCCCACTTTAAACTGTGGGTCCAGTCCCGATTAGCCTTTCTGTAAATCAGATGAAGGAATGTTGTAGCTGTTATTTTTATTCTATGAATTTAGCCTTCAAAACAAATTTCACAAAGTAGTTTTATCAAATTTTATCCTGCTTATAATACCAACTTGATTAACACATATTAATTTGTTTAGTACATATATAGGCTATCTGTGTTATCTGTGTGTGACTTTCATCCAAGATTCGAGCGCCGACCTGGGCATAGGTGATTTCTCATTCATTTATGTCCTGTAATAGCCGAGATTAACAAGTTTTAACCAGTCTTAAGAACTGGGAAAAAATGTTGAATGTGGATGGTTTTAAAACATCACGAATATTTTGAGGACCGCAAGACATCATCTGTAGTACGGGCAAATTATTCTAATCGTGGTCATTAGTGACAACGCTAATTAGTAAAAGACATTCAAAGTTTGATTTGATTTTGATTTTGATTTGGTGTTTTAAGTCCACTTTGTGCACAGTAAGGCTAATCGGGACTGGACCTACAGTTTATAGTGGGATCCGAACCACTATGTGCCTCCACCGGGTATCGAACCCGGGACCCCTTGATCAACATTCAAAGTTGATTCAAGATTTGATTCAAGATTTGGTTGGTTGGTTTGATGTTTTATGTCCACTTTATGCACAGTAAGGCTAATCGGGACTGGACTTATAGTTTAAAGTGCCTCCACTGGGTATCGAACCCAGGAACAAAGGTGATCGGAGAAAAACCGACACTACATGTCAGTTGTGGATTCATCGCGGTTTTTTACTATTCAGGGACTTGAATTTCGAGATGATGAGTCTGAGGAAACCTTAACAAAGGGAATTTCTTCGAAGTTAATGAGGATATATTATTTGGAAATGTATTGAACGTGAACCTTAAAATGCAAATTACACTTAAAATTCGATTCAAAACATATCGCGGGCAGGTAAAAGAACGCTTGTTATGAGTTGCCACTCTTCAATCATTAGATGCAGGTTCGCTCTTTCTCGTACATATCAAAATCGAAGAACTTCTTCCCACAAACCCCATAGGTGCCTGTAGTTGTGTAGCACAGACATGCGTTGGAGTGGTAGAGTAAGAGTAAGTAATGCCATGGTCAGAATATTTCTTGAATTATGATATAACTGAAACCTTTGTCTGATTTTTTATCCTGTGATAACATTTCCCTGAAAGGTGAAACACAAATTTTGCCCAAAACCTCTTCAGCGTTACGAAGATGGTTGTCCTTAAAATCTTTGAAAAGGCTTGCTCGAAACAGGATGCTGGATGCAAACTGCCTCATTTGGCTGTTCTTGCCATTGAGAAGAAATGCCAAGTCCTGGACGTACCAAAGGTGGGCAATGTGTTCTCCAAAGCACATCGAGCAGAATTCTCCTACAGGAGAAGCGCCTCACATTGTTTCTAATACTTAAGAAGATTCATTTCTTCCAACGTCACGTTTATTTTGCAAGAAAATTAAACTCTTCGAAGCATTTTTTCGTCATTTATATTATTATCTTATAACTTAAATATTTATATCAGTAATTTCATCTCAAGAAAGACGATGAATTATAAAATTATGAATGTCTTCCAATACTGAAATAGGCCACTAGAGACAACGAAACTTTACAATAAAAAATAATTAATGTCTTTATTAAAACGAATCATGTGGAGATAAACTCGTAACCAAGAAGTAAATTTAGGCAGTAAACGTCCACTGTGGATTAAAGACAAACACAAAAACACCATACATGAATATAATAATAATTATAATAATAATAATTATTATTATTATTATAAGTATTATTATATATGTATATATATGTGTAGTGTTTTCGGGCGTGTTAATGTGACTGCCCCCTTACAATATTTTGTTGCCAGCCTTCCGCCCCCCCCCCCAGTCACATTTCCCTGGCGCCGACACTGGTTGGAAGTAAATTGATTAGGACGAAGAAAGTAACATTAGCTGTTGACAGTGTTGCACCAAAGGACGTGATATGTGCTACTGTTTGTATAAATTATAGGAAATTTAAGCAAAAAATTATAATTGTTGAGACTTGAGAGTTGTTTCCTTCATTTCATCGTGGGAAGAGGTTTTCTGAGACAAAGTGGGATTATTTTACAGATACATGAGAAAGGGTGGTTGTTTAAAGATAGAGACGTATTTTGCACATTTTTTAAAAGTTCAGATAAAACGAGAATTTAGCCTTACTGTTATGAAAAGAAATAACGCAGTACAGGGAAAGAATAACTCTGCACATTTCTCGCACCTGGTAGGATGCAACACACATTCACAAGGTATTGCAGGAAGTCTATGAACGAGGATATGTGAAATTTGACTTACCTGCGGGTGAATTAGTGGATTCTAATATTCTTAAGGTTGATAATTTTTTTTTTTTTTAAGTCCACTTGATTCACAAATAGGCTAAACCTCAAACCGATCTACAGTTTAATGTGCGATCCGATCAACTTTTTGACTCCATTGGGTATCGAACGCAAGGACCGTTCATTACAAGACCTCGACTTTATTACTACGCCATCGGGGAGGCACCCAATTTACACAAATATGTTGATTCCAATAACACGTTATATGCATAATCTGATAATGATGCACTTTTGGTGCATCTAAACATATTTTTTTCAACTATAGCATGTCTAAAAGAATCATTCAAGTTGGGATTTTTATAACTTCAGGAGGCACGGCTCTGTAAATGTGCGATATGAACTATACTCCATGAGGCCTTAGAAAGATCGCTTCGCAGGCTTGCAGCAGATGACAATATGGGGGTGTGTCTGCGAGAACCAATCAGGTCCGGGAATGAGCGAGCCCGGTTGCCACAGCTAGCTCGCTGCACCCTTCTGGAAGGGTGAGTGACCTCTGCCTCTTGCTACTTCGGCCTGTTTGTTAGGCTGAGGAGCAGACGACACGAGAGTATCAGCAACAGTGTGCGAGCGACGTCTGTTGTTAGCCCGCGAAACGCTCCTTCTAAGGCCTCCTGCAGTATAAATGCAGGTTTGCCTTCCATACGTGGTGGTTTTGTAACGTTCCTTCGCTTCGTAAAACATACACTTTTGCAGGAACGGCTTTTTGCATCCTCCTGGGGCCTTGCTCTAGCTAAACAAGAATATATATTTGTTTAGCATAATCGAGGGTTACTTATTCCTGCCGAACTTACTAGAAAACAATAATTCTATCGGGATCATACGGCTTTGAATGACAGTATCAATGAAGATTTATGATATACACTACTACTTATAATAATGAGCATAAAATATTAATCAGGAACTTTATTTTTCGTCAACTGGATGTAACATCCTTTTTTGTTATTCAACAAATATTCAATTTATCACCTTTTTGACATTAATTTTCTTGCCAGGACAGCTGTTTTTATGCAAATTTTGGCGATCTTAACTACACGTAAGCTAGATATTAGCTAATATTCGTGCTGTTATATTACTATTCTTCTACCATCTTTGTAACATTTCATGTAATAACAATAATAGAATTAATTAATTTACATATTCAAGTGAATAGACCTATGAATTATATTAATGTATTAATTTAAACATTTGCTTAATTGTTGTCGTTAATGTTATTATTATCATCTTTTATGAAACACTTGGCTCGGACAGCCTCCCCCGACAAATATTTCTAGATGCGTGCCTGCCGAAGGATAAATTAGATCAAGCGGTAATGGAAAAACAAAGAAGTATGTGCGTCAAAAGCTGAACATAAGAAACAGCACAATATAACAAAGAAACACTTTTTGAAACTTATGTCATAGAAGATTTTTAACAATATTAAGAACAATAAATGCTTTCTATTTGTAATATACTAAGTATTGAAATTTTAAATAGTCTTTTGTGTTCGTACTACACATTCGAAAACTTTTTTGTTGCTCCCAGCGCCAAGCTTAGAATTTAAAGAAAAAATGTACATTTTCATAGTGCATGGAAGTTCGACATTCAGAAAGAAAGAAGGTCTAGTGGAAAACATTTGAAGACTTCCAAAAGGTATAGCAGTAATGAAAAAGAGCACTCACTTATGTACGATGGATAGACAGTTGTATGGAAACGAGAAAAACCACAAGGTAGATTTCATAAGATACCTAGCAATCAGTAACCAACAAACTGCATTTTTAATATTAATGTCCTCATGATTAACGAACCTTATTTATTCTCACCACGTAATGGGTAAAATATTTGGAGCTTTATCCCACTTTCCGGAAAAATATTGTGTTTCTGCTACTTTTGACTTTTGTTGGCATGATATCCCGGATCACTTTTACGAGACGAGACGAGACAAAACGAGACGGGACGAGACGAGACGAGACAGAACCCTTCGAGACGGGACACGAGACGGGACAAACAAATATTTTCGAGACGAGACACGAGACGAGACAGCATTTTCACGAGACGGGACGGGACAGACCAAAGTCTCGTCTCGTCTCGTCTCGTGGGCAACACTAGCTATAAATATGTAATAAGTTACATACTGTTTTTTTTTTTCAGTATTCTAACTTGTATTTCAATGTTTCATTTATATTAACCTCAGATATGATATAAATAAATGTAGATCCAAAAACATTTACGTTTTTATTATAAAAATTCTTGCTCATAATGAATGATACTAAATGATGTAAAAAATGCGTCACGCGCCCGCTGGTGACACGATTATGAACGCGCCTGGTAGAAGGTTAAGAATTCTCTCATTTCTAGATTTCGTCACAAGCTCTCCTTGAAAAATAATCCCTTGCAAATCCTAATTTGTCACACGTTGACCATAACGAATTTACCTCGTGTCGCAGCTATCCTTACTTCCAGGGACGGCGTTACAAGGGGCTAGGAGGTCTGAAACCCTTCGAGAAACAGGTCTCAGCCCCTCTGTAGCCCTCCCTAAATTTTTGTAGTACGGTAGACGCATCTGGACGCATGGCCACTGATCATTTGATACTAAGGAATTGACCAATCGTGTCGCCGAACTTGCTACGAAGTCTGGTAGGCGGACGTATTCCGTGGCTGTGAGTTTGTTCTTTCACTGTTGACATATACAGCTAAATGTGTACAATTATTAGTCTGTAGCCGGCCTATTGCAATGTTTCGCAGAGAGCTTGCCAAAGAGAAACATGGCGAAACTTCGGCTAAAAGAGCCACGAAATACGTTATGCGTTTGAGTTGAGAAGATACGCGCATCTGATTTCGCCGGCAAGCGGCGTGATTCAAGCCGCTACACTGGCACGCGTTCGAGCGGCACAATAACCTATATAAAGGCACTGTAGAATAAGTTGTGATCATATGATTCTTGAAGCAGCTATTCAATATCCCACAGTTGCTACTGTCGCCACCTTGTTACATTTATTGTACATTTTCCTCATAGAGTGACCATTTGTTAGCTATTGTCTGGGATACATACTACTACTGCCATCTATGAAAAATTCCATGTTGAACAGAAGATAAACTGCAAATCCATTTTTCGATTTTACTGAACTCTTTAAATCGGAAGTCGAGAAGAAATGGATAATACACAGATAAATTATGCTCGCAATATTATATTTTGCTCATATTACGCCGCTCTTCTGTCACTTTTGCCTAATCGCAACGATGAGTATGAATTACGATTATATTAAACTGATAAAGTAACTACAATACCCAGGGTAATACTCATATAGTGGTGTGCCCAAGAGGGGAGGGGGTGGAGATCATAACCCCCTTTGGCTCAGTATTCCTAAAAAAAAGTCAAAGGCAGGGAAAGATAGCAAAATGAGGGCTGACTACTAGCACTGCTTTACTCCACCAACTCGCTTTCTCCCTTTCCCTACCGTTATGCGCGGCCTTACTCCGTCGATACCTGAGACAGAGTATAACCAAGTGAATGCTTTACAAGTTATTCGATTCATAACTTAAACGACTTTGCAATCAAGGGATCCCTGGTTGTTATCTGGTGGGGCACACAGTGTTTCGGATCCCACTTTAAGCTATAGGCTCAGTTCCGATCGCACTACGACATCAGAGGTTCCGGGTTCGAATCCCGGTCTGAACATGTGTGTTCTTCTCTAGTGTCCATCCACGTCATCACTCATCTTATGACCTTAAGGTGTGTAGTACCTGTAAATTCCGCCATTATGTGAGGGCAGCACTGCCAAGTGGCAACGCTGACCGGCGGGGTCAACTGATTCACGTCAGACACTTGCTGTACAGACTGTGAGCGGTGCACGATGTTTATGTGCAATCCGTGTTTCGAAGTGGGCTGGCCGTGAGTACTCCGTAAAGCTGTAGTATCCGTGTACTATGTTTGCTTCTTATTTCATTTTGTGAAATAAATCTGTTTTTCAACATATGGGCTTTCTGTGCAGTGAGGTGTTAAGTGGCGCACGAACAACGGACCGAATATCAGACCGCACAACGAAACACGAAGTTTTTGACCGTTACGTTACGAAATGTGCTGCGAAGGGAGAAGTTGATTTCACTACGAAGGTAAGCAG
This sequence comes from Lepisma saccharinum, assembly GCF_977018435.1. Lineage (NCBI taxonomy): Eukaryota > Metazoa > Arthropoda > Insecta > Zygentoma > Lepismatidae > Lepisma > Lepisma saccharinum. The sequence continues at coordinate 81,918,420 of NC_139235.1, forward strand.
CTGTTTTGTGCCATGTACTGTGATGGTCGCGAATGTTGAAGATGGTCTTTGACTACCAGCTACGTGCGTTTAGTGGAAAGGATAAGTAGGTCACTTGTTACAGCAAAATGCCAGCAAAACCAGACATTGAACAGTCGTTGAAGCAGTTGGAATCTCGACTAGGAGACGTATTGCAGCAGCAGCTATCTACCTTTGGATCCCAGATTACTGGCTTGCAAGAGAACGTCGCGGCGAGGGATGAAAAGATGGATTCTCAGCTGTCGTCGTTGGGTTCGAAGTTTTCTGAAGTAGAAAAAAGTGTTACAAGGAAATTAAGGTTAGTAGAAGACTGTGTTGCTAACGTGAAGGAGAAAATTGCCAATGTGGAAACTAGTGTTACGCATGTTGACGAAAACGTGTCTAGAAAACTAGATCAATTTGAATCTAACTTTAACGACGAATTTGTTCGCCTTGAAGCGAAGGTTGAGAAAAGAGTTACTGATTTGTGTGTTCAAACTCGTGAGTCTTTAACTGATGTAAAGAATAATTTTGAGTCATTTCGTAATCAGTTAGAAACAAAAATTGACGAGGTTGCAAAAAACTGCTCCGATCAAAGTAACAAGTTACAAGAAAGGTTGAATGAACACGTACAACAGAATGATCTTGAACTTCGAGAAATAAAGTCCATCATCGGTACTGACCAATCTAGGTACGACAGTGTTGTTAATAAAGTAGGTGAACAGAATGCTAGTATTGTTCAATTACATGAAAAATTCTCAGAACTTTCAACGAAGACAGGTCAAACAATACAGGACCTAAGTCAAAGCGTTCATTTGGTATCAAATAAAATTGCAGGATGTGAAATTACATATAAGGGTTGTGTTCAACAAGTAACTGACATTGCGTCAAAAGTAGAAATAGTGGAAAATAAATTTGTTGACTTTGATAATCAGTTAAGAGATATTTCGAAAGACTTAAGAAGATTGCAGGTCATTGCTCAGCAACAAACTAACAAAAGTCGAGTGCCAAGCACCAGTAAACTTAGTGATTTTAATAAGAATCCTAGTAGTATTGCTAGTCATGTACGTTTTTCAAGATCTAGTCAAATAGATGAGAGATATCCAGTAGAAAAATGTTCCAATGTTACATTTAGAAAGAAAACTACTAGTACAAAGTCTGATACTTCTAGTTCTGATACTGAAAGCTCAATAGACTATAAGAAAAAACGATATAGACTTAGTCATTCTTTGAAAACAAGTGGAAATGGTGTTAACAAAAGAAAATCTAGTTTTAATAAAGATGGAAAAGGTTATGTATCTAGTGAAACTGAATCTGTAATTAATAGAAGGTTCAAGAAAAAGCATGGTGTATTAAGATACTCTGATATTGGAAGGTGCCAAATTTCAATGCTACAAGGACAGATTACTTAGCGTCTCAGTTTTTGAAAGAAATAGGAGATAGTTTTGTAATGTCAGACTTTCCAATTAAACATTACATGAAGTACATACCCATGGTTCTTAAGGGTGTTGCAAAACATTGGTTTGATCAATACAAACAGTTGATAGATGATTATGGAACTTTTAAAGCATTGTTTCTAAATGTGTTTGAAAGTCCATCATGGAAGAGTACTTGTTTAATAAATGTACTATGTAAGAAATTTTCCAAGGAGAGTAAACAAAGTTTGTTAGGTTATTTCTGGTCACAGGTAAATGTGTTAAATGTAGTTCAACCTGAAATGAGTGATCAGCAAAAACTTATTCTCATTGCTCATCAAATGCCAATGAACGTGAAAGAGGCTATACTTAATCAGCCTAATATCTCATTGGGAATTGCAGCTGAATTAGTTTCGAGACATGAAGCTCTTTATAATTCCTATGATGTAGATTCAAAGCCATCCAGTAGGTTTGTTAGGCAAGTAAATGTAAGAAAGTTTGATGGTAATGTTGAACCAAAAACATCCAGAAATGTAAATAATAGTGCAAGAAATGTTGGTAACAACAATCGTGATAGATTTAATTCCTATAGAAGGTATAACAACAATACAGATTATCAATCTGGAAATAATACTGTAAGCAATAGATCTCTGAATAATTTCAATGATTACCAAGGGGGTTACAGAAATGAAAATTATAGTAGATTTAATGATAGAAATAGATATAATCCATATAATAGGTTTAATCAGAGGAAACCTCTGATGCGAACAAGTAGTACTAATACTGAATTTGAAGAAAATACTGGTGTAGTACATGCAGTAAATTTTCCAAATAGGAATAATAGTAGTGGTGTAAGAGAAAATTCTTCTTTGAGAGCTGAAGCTTCTACATTTTTGCCTCATGAAAGTTTAAACTGAATTGTGAGCCTATTAGTATGGCGACACAGGGTACAATAGGCGAAGATAATGCTGTTGTGTCATACCAACATAAGATACAAGATTTTGACAGTAGTGATGAAACTTTATTGAAAACCACTAACATAAATTCGGAGTGTAGACCTAAGCTTAACACTTATGTACATATTTGCCAAGTAGATGTTGACTTTTATAATGACTTGATGATAGAAGAAGAGAGATTCAGTACAAAAAATATAATTTGCCTATTAATGTTAGACAAAAAATAAAAGGTACATGCTTTATTAATTGTGAAATTAATGGTTTAGATTGTAAATGTCTCGTAGACTCGGGTAGTGAACTTTCGTTACTCTCTGCAGATAAATGGAAAGAGATTACTAAAGAAGTTACACGACCAATTTTACAACCAGTAACAGACATAATACTTGTAGATTATTCTGGCAAGAAACAAGAAAAGGTATTAGGCAAGATCATTGTCAATCTAAGTTTTGATGGAGAAGATATTTTAATAGAATTTGTAGTGGTAAAAAACCTAAATGTTGGAATTTTATTAGGTTTAGACTTCTTATACAATATAGGAGCCAATATAGATTTTTCATGTAATGAATTGTTATTCAAGACGGCTCAAGGTAATAAGTTGATTAAGCTTTTACCGTGTGTATCTGAAGAAGTAGATGGTATATTTCAAGAATGTTTGAATGTTGAATTAAATAAAAATATATCAGAAATGATTGCCAATACTACAGACTTGAGAAACAAGGTAGATCAGGTAGAAATCTTGTCAATAGAAGAACAAGATCAATTGTTTAATTTGGTTGTAGAGTTTCAAGATTTATTTGATGAAAAACCAGGTGAGTGTAATGTATATGAACATAACATTGAACTAGATACTCAAGAACCATTAGTAAGTAAGCCTTACCCTATTCCTTACCAATATAGAAAGGATGTGAGAGATTATATTGAAAAATTGTTAGAATGGGATATAATTGAAATTTGTGAATCTCCATATTTAAATCAATTAGTTGTAGTACCTAAATCTTCTGGAGGTATAAGAGTGTGTACAGACTTTAGGCTTATAAACTTACATCAAAAAACCAGCCAATTACGTCCAATAAATATTGAACATGCTTTAAGAGGATTTAAGAATAAACCTTATGTTTCAGTCATAGACATGTCCGCTGGATTTCATCAGATACTTCTTACAGAAAAGTCTAGGCCTTACACGGCGTTTACTTTTGAAGGAAAACAATTTCAATTCAAGAGATTGGTTTTTGGTACATGTAACGGTGTCCAAGCTTTCACAATGGCTATGTCTAAAGTTCTAGGTAACACTTTAAGTGACTCTGTTATCATATATGTTGATGATTTGTGTATACGTAGTGATAGTTTTGAAAAACATTTGCAAGATCTGAGAGAAGTATTTGAAAAGCTTAGGCAGGCTGGAATGACCATAAAGTTGAAAAAGACATTTTTCTGCAAAGAAAAACTATTGTATTTAGGACATATCATAGATAAGGATGGTATCAGTATGAATCCTGATAGAGTTAAGGCAATAGCTGAATTACAACCTCCTAAAGATGTTAAAAGTCTTCAAAAAATCATTGGATGTTTTACTTGGTTAAGGAAGTTTATTCCAAATTTTTCGAATTTATGTTCACCCTTGTATGAGTTGCTGAAAAAAGGGAAAAAATGGCACTGGGGAGACAAAGAACAATCTAGTTTTGATTTGTTAAAAGAAGCAATTGTACAGGATGTCAAGCTTTATCATCCAGACTTTGAAATTTACATTCAAACCGATTCATCTTCTGTTGGTCTTGGTGGTTACTTATACCAAATTATTAATGGGGAAAAACATGTAATATCATACATGAGTAGAACTTTTAAGGATTATGAGTCACGCTATACAATTAGTGAATTAGAATGCCTTAGTATTCTTTTTTGTATTGATAAATGCAAGGAATATCTCCTAGGTAACAGATTTACTATTGTATGTGATCATCGTTGCCTAATATGGCTTCGACATGCAAAAAATTGGAATTCACGTCTTTTGCGATGGTCTTTACAACTCCAAAATTATGACTTTCAAGTGGAGTACTGCAGAGGAAAAGATAATTTGTTGGCTGATTTTCTTTCTAGAAATTTTCCAGATCAAAGTACTCAATACTTGCATGTAAATGTAGTAGATTTATTAAGGAATGATGTTATTAATATACCAAAAGAAGTTGTCATAGATGAACAAAAGAAAGATTTGATTTTTAAACCAATCATTGATTATTTATCTGGAAACATAACTATAGGTACTTTAGAACCTAGATCAAGAAACTGGAAAAAGTATTTTAAGTTACAAGATGGAATTTTCTTGTATCGTGATTTTCATTTCATTAATCATTATAAGTTGTGTATACCTATATCTTTAGTTCCAATACTTTTAAGGTCATATCATGACAACATGGGTCATTTTGGAGCAGACAAAATGCTCAGGAGAATTAATAAAATATTTTATTGGTCTGCAATGAGAAAAGATGTGCAGAAATATGTTAAGAATTGTGAGGTATGTCAAAGAACTAAAGCTGACAGACATCCATCTAAAAATGTATTTTCTTATCATGATTCTTCTTCTAATAGTGTTATTTTATTTTTTGACGTTCAAGGGCCACTTGTCAGAAGCAAGTGTGGCAAGAAATATTTGTTGACAATTCAAGATTTAAAGACAAGATATCTTTTTGTTTATCCAATTCGTAATTGTAATACAGATAGTATTTAAGATGTTTGAAAGAAGGGTACATCAGACATATGGGTATTCCAGATAGTATTGTTTCTGATAATGCTACAACATTCCATTCAAAGAAATATGTGGATACGTTAAGTTCTCTAGGTATTAAAGTAATGTATACTCCAAATTATCATGCAAGTTCTAATTTAGTAGAAAGGGTACATGCAGAATTGAATAGAATGATGCGTATGTGTTGTTCGGAAAGTCAAGAAGACTGGCCAAAATATATAGATATTATTGTTCATTTAATCAATCATAGTATCCATTCCAATTTAGGATATGCACCAGTGGAATTAATGTTCAACCGTAAGTTAGATGCCAGTGTAATAAATTGTTTTAATATTCCCCAGACAGAAGAAAAGAATTGGGATGATAAACTTTTTTCAGCCACTATGCAGGATATAAATAAGAGAAAAATGAGAAACTTTTGACATAATGTAACACAACAGAAAAAAGATGAGATCAAAATTCATGATTTGGTATTTCTCAAAACACATTATCTCAGTAGTCTTGTTGACAAGAGAATTAGAAAATATTGTAATGTATGTGAAGGTCCTTATTATGTTTTTAAGGAACTCAGAAAAGGTGTATTTAGTTTAATTGAATTAAGTAAAGGAAAAGTAACAGAAAACCATCATGTAGAAAACTTGAAAAAATGGAATTGTAGTGTAGAAAAAAGGAAATTTTATTTGGATGAATTTATGAACAAATATCCTGAAGTGTGGAACCGGATAAAATTTTAAGTTGATTTTTGTTTATTCAAATATTTTTTTTGAACTTTGGACTAAACTTGTTATATTTTCTTGTATATTTTGTGTATTGTAAATAATTTTTTTCTATGTCAAAAATTATTCTCTCCAGGGAGGGGGAGATATGACCTTAAGGTGTGTAGTACCTGTAAATTCCGCCATTATGTGAGGGCAGCACTGCCAAGTGGCAACGCTGACCGGCGGGGTCAACTGATTCACGTCAGACACTTGCTGTACAGACTGTGAGCGGTGCACGATGTTTATGTGCAATCCGTGTTTCGAAGTGGGCTGGCCGTGAGTACTCCGTAAAGCTGTAGTATCCGTGTACTATGTTTGCTTCTTATTTCATTTTGTGAAATAAATCTGTTTTTCAACATATGGGCTTTCTGTGCAGTGAGGTGTTAATCTTCACGATTAGCCAAAAGTGGCAGAAAAGAAATGTAAAATAAACCAAATCAATCATGCATTTTAAGGTAATCGAGCGAATATTTTACGTGGTAACCGATTATATTTCGATTATGCCCAGTGGCAGTGCAAGCTTCAAGTAAATGACTCGATCTCCTTTGTTGCATGACAGGATTTACAGGCGAGTAAACGACATCAAGGAAACGTTAGAAATAACCCCATGTACTTTGAAGTGTGGGAAAATTGACAGTTGTCCGAGCCTTTACTTTGCAGAAATTTACTCTCTCTGTTGTCCATTAACCGGCGTCCCCCTCTGTCACTTCGCCATCGTAACTTAAATTCATATCCCTAACTTATTTATTTAATGATTCTAAGTTTGCTTTGTCCACTTCGCCTTCTGGATCGTTTCACTGGAACTTTTTTTTTGTCTGTGAATAATTTAATCCTTTTGCAAGAGTTCCAACACCTGACGGAGACTAGGAAGTAAAAAGTTTCGAGTCTATAAACTTGTCCATCATAAATCTAGTTGATGGGATATTTTTCTGCCACGATTTGCAAAGCAATCAATAAACATGTCCGCGTGTCCTCGTTCCATTTTCAATTCCTTTGCATCATGGGAAAATTTGTTTCCTGAAGTTTCAAGATTCAAGTTTGCCATGTTTCAATTTTCTGTCCATAGATGGCGCGGAAGATCTACTTGACATAAAAATTGTTTTAATTTTCCGATTTACGGTTCGAGTTTCTCATACCTTTATTATAATGAATAGCATTCATACGGTACATTAAATAAATATCCTGTGAGCTTCCTTTTCGTGGGAATTAACATTAGTACGTCACGGTAATTGCCCAATCTACGCGCGAGGTAGAATTATGTGACTATATAACTTTCGGGACCTGATATGAAATTTAAAGATAATATATGTGATTGTGCATTAACCAGAGGCGTATATTCGGGGATATCTAGGCTATCTGCGAAGCGCAGACTAAGGGAATAAAATAGAGAAAGAAAAATCTATCAGAAAATGTGCATAAAATTGTTCATTTCAATAAGAAGATGAACCTGACTTCTTAGCGGAATTGGAAACATTGCCTGCTTTCTTTGAATTCGCGGGCGGGCAACTCCACGGGGGTGACGGGTAAGCTTGACAGGGCTCCGATCAATGTTGCAAACCAATTTTTCCCACCATGTAATTTCCCCAGGATCGGGGAATTGTGGAGTCAAACTGTTACAGGAGAGAGAACAGGGTTGCATATGGCGGGGAAAAACCCTCTGAACTTCCTCAACAGTCTGGGTCAATGTTGCAAACCAATTTTTCCCAGCATGTAATTCTCTCAGGAATGGGGACTTTTGAAGCCAAATTATCGCGGGCAAGGGGAAAGTGTCATGTGCCTGGGACAAGAACGTCATTGAACGCTTGCAGAGGAGTTGAAAGAGAGGTCGTTGACCTTCAAACAACTAGAGATACAGTGGGGAGTAGAAAATTGTTGACTGAGCGGGAATGGTTTATGAGTGTATCTAGATCGCGTCGAGTGGTCTTGGTACGTCGAATTTATTTAGAGACAGCGTGTGAATCCAGTAGTGAGTGAATTATATTTTTGTGAATGATATGTGCTGTGTTGTGCTGTGTAGTGAACTGAAATGAGGGACATAATTAACAAGCTGTCTTTCCGGCTTACGAATGACACTAAGCTCCAAATCGTTGTGGATTTTTCTTGTATATCCACTTTATGAACAGATAAGCTAATGAGGATCGGACCTACAGTTGAAGTGGTATCTAAACCACCATGTATCGAACCCGGGACCCCTTAGTTTCAAGGCAACGACGTTATTACTGCGCCAACAAGGAGTACCCGAACTTAAAATCGTGAAAATAGGTAGGTTGAAATTTTATTTTTATTCTCGTATATAGACCTACATAATATTTCACAATATGGGCCTCTCATTTATGCAAATAAGAATGAAATTCTTGAAATCCTTCCCTTATTGACAGTGTATATTTCCATGTTTTATTTATGAGGTATATATTTTTGATCATAGAGTCACATCACTTCAACCCGCCACCCCAAATGAGTTAAAAATACAAAAACACCCCCACCAGCAAATTCTTGTCCATTCGAACACTGATATGGTGCGATATCCCAGGTTCTTAACCCAGTGCACGCCACTGGATTTAGCCATGGTTATATCTACATCGTGGTATCGTTTGGATTCTGTGTGAATAGCGTGTTGAATTGTTTGTTTTTCTAGTTTGAGATCTAATTAGTTGAAGTTTGATTTGAGAATAATAGTTCTAGAGTTACAAGATTAAATCTCTCTATACATTTTACATTTGATATGTGAAAGAGAAAAGGGAAATAAAAACGCTTGTGATTTCCCAAGATGGCTCAGGATGTGAAGATTAATGAAGAAAATTTAATGCAAGCAATCCAGAGTGATATGAATGTGATTCTACCTGAACAGTTAGAGGAAATGGAAGTTAGTGATAAGACTTATTTCAAAAGAGGTCGATCTAATGAAGAATGCACGGAACCTGAAGTGGAGAAAAACTCAAAAATCCGAAAGTAAGTGCACGTACAAAGGTTGGTGTTGGTAAATATAGAAGTGAGGCATATGATATGTCTTTATATTATGAGGGACATCAAGGCCCATATATCGTGTTGGTGGACAGCACATTACCTGGATCACAGAGCTTGAATACGGTAAAATTAGGTTATAATTTGTGTAAGGAGAAGGTTGATGTTGAATTCGTTAAACAAAGTGGTTTGAAGCAGGCAAAATTGACATTTCGCACAGCATATGATGCAAATAAATTTGCTCAAAATGAATTCATCAAGGAAAATACCATTTAGAAGCCAGAATCCCTAAAGGTCTATTAGTGAGAGAAGGATTAATATATGGTGTACCTACCGACATCCCAGTAGACGAGATAATCGAAGACATTAGAGCTGAAGTTCCAATAATAGATGTAATAAGGATGAAGAAAACTTTTTTCAATGAAGAGGGGAAGTAAGGCAAGAACCTACTAAACTGATTAGTGTAACATTCCAATCTCAACAGTTACCAAAAGAAGTGAAGTTGTGGAGCCAAATATTTGAAGTGAAGCTAAAAGTAAGATCTGTGATTTTATGCAAGAAATGTTTCCGTTTCTCACACACACAATCAAACACAGTGTAAATCCTCTCCCGTGTGTTATAGATGCGGTCAAGCGGCACATGGAATCTGCAATGTGAGTCCTAAATGTATTAATTGTAAGGGAAACCACTTATCTACGGATTAGTCTTGTGTAAGATGGGAGCAAGAGAGAGAAATACAAAGGCTGATTGCTTATAACAACATCTCCTATTAAGATGCAAGGGAACCAGTACTTTTTGGAATTGATCCACGAAATGAACAGCGAACATATGCGACCTCTGCTAAAGACTTTCCTAAATTGCTAGAGATAAGAAAGGAATCAATAAACAAGGAAAGCCCTTGCACATCAGAAAGTCCTACTACAATCAGATTAAATTCTGTTACAGATTGGGAAAATAGAAGAAATGACACATATCTGAGTAACCTCTATTGGAAGAAAGTGCCACCAGAATCTGATCGGTCTTATGGAAGTTTTAAAAAACAACACGGGGAAAATTTTAGACTGCATTCTGCTTCACAATTGAGGAAAACAATTAAATCTGTTTTGATGAAGGACAAAAATAAACACAAGGATCCACAAATTGCGTCAACATCATCAGCAGTGGCTAATTCAAGTGAACCTGTGAGCACGACGTGTTCCTCTAAGAAACAGGATAGAAAATCAGATCCTATTGGACGCCGGACAACAGCAGAGAGTCCCTCTCAGAAAGAATCGCTAGTAAATCTGCTACATCTAATAGCTGAACTTACCACAACAATTTCAGTGAGTGATGATTTATTATATATTAGGAAAAATAATCTTAAAATGTAACGAAATTTCTGTATAAAACTAATTCAAGACACACAAGATTTCGGGGACACCCCTTAATTTAAAACAATAATGTGTTACCAGCAAAGAAAATTCTTGCCATTAATAATACAATGGAATATAAGATCCTTTTCTGTAAGGAAACTTTAATTAATTAAATTAATAGATGAGTGTCACCCGTTAATTATTTGCGTTAGTGAGGTATGGGGTTTAAAATCAGAAAATATTCATATTGCTCACTATCATAGTATATTAAATGATTATAATGTGGGAAATATGGGTGTGGGAATTTTTGTTCATGAAAGTGTACCATTTCAACAAATCCAGGTTAATTCAACACATGATTTATTTTCCAAATAGGCTATAATGTAGAAGTGGTCGGTAAAAAATTTAGTTAAACAACTTACTTTATAATATTATTAGCTTGTATATTCCATCTCATTATACTTCGCAACAAATACAGAGCTCTCATCTAAATTCTCTTTTGCCTGGCTTTCAACATCCGTTTATCATAACAGGAGATTTTAATTTTCATAATACATTGTGGGGTGATCATAGAATTGTGACTTTGGGAAAGACAGTTGAAGATTGGATGGATTATAATAACTTGACAGTTATAAATGATGGATCTCCAACCCATGTTCCACCAAATGGAAACAATATGTCCTCTATTGATCTAACTTTAATATCTGATAATCAGTGCTTTGATTTTGTGTGGGAAATAGACTTTGATTTACGAAATAGTGATCATTTTCCATGTTTCATCACGCTAACATCATCTCAAAAATTTCCAAAATTAATAAAACAAAAAACAATTCGTAAGTGGAGCGTGAAGAGGGCAGATTGGATGAAATATAATTCAGTTTTAGACTTAAAATTTTCAGCTAAAGTATATCAAAACCAATATACTGTACAATATGAAAAATTTGTGGATATAATAACTCAAGTTACGGAGTATGCCTGTCCCCGACTGAAACCACAATATAATCGAAATTTTCCTAAAATAGATTGGTGGAATGAAGAATGTTTTATAGCAAAAAGGAAGTGATTTCAAGCATTGAAACAATTTGTAAGTGCTCCTTCACCTGCAACTTTGATAAATTTAAAACGCGCTACTGCAAAATCTAGAAAAGTATATATAAAGGCTAAGATATTTTCATGGCAAAAATATTGCGAAGAAATAAACCCTAACACAAAATTAGACGTTATATGGCGCAAGTTCAGATCACTTAGAAAAGCACATGTAAGTCGGACTTTACCTTTGTCCACTGAATGGAAAACCGATTTTATTAATAAAGTAATTCCTATACCCTTTACATTAGCCTGCGAACCTCCTAATATATTCTACACGTTCCCATCTACATCAAAATACTCAAAGGGGTTCACAACCTCTATCACTGTAAATGAAATTCATGAAATTCTTCAAGGGTCTAAAGATTCTGCTCCTGGCATTGATGGAATTACGTATTCTATGGTACGATATCTTCCACAGAATGCCCTAAGCATTTTATGTAAAATTTTCAATCAAATATTCCTATCGGTAAAATTCCCGTTGCATGGACCTCTCAAATTATTACGGCAATTCTAAAACCAGGAAAAAAACCTTCGTTGGGTTAGTCATATCGCCCAATAGCATTTAGTTTCGTATTGGCAAAAATTTTCGAGAAGCTTTTATTAAAAAGATTAGAGTGGTTTATGGAAGGTCAAAAGGTATTTTCTCCCAGACAAATGGGATTTCGTAAAGGTTATGGAACCCAGGATGCATTAGTAACATTATCTTCTCATATTCATAGCGTTATTAAAAGAAACCAATCAGTACTTTCAGCCCTTATTGATATTCAAAGTGCATACGACAACGTAGATATTACTGTTCTATTGAGACAACTCCAATTACTAAAAGTGCCACATTGTATACTCATATTGACATGGAAATTGTTATCTAAAAGACAACTTTATTTTCATTTTGGTTCAGAAATGGTAGGTCCAATATATATATTGGACAAGGACTACCACAGGGAAGTCCTCTTAGCCCATTATTATTTAATGTTTATTTATCAGATATTAAGACAATAATAGATTTTCCATTTCAATTTCTACAATATGCTCATGATGTATGTATATATTTAGACTCAAACAATCACTTAAAAGATTTTTCAATGTTTGAATATAAATTAATAGAATTTAACCAATGGTTAAAGCAGAGAAAATTATCAATATCTTTAGAAAAGTCCAAAATAGTAGTATTTAAGCATAAGGGTCTTCAAAATATTTTCAACATTATTCCTAGGAGATTACAAATTCCAATTGTTTCACAAGTAAAATATCTAGGTGTATACTTTGATGCTTCATTATCATGGCAGTTTCAAATAAATATGATGAAAAATAGATCCGATAAAATATTTCATTTATTTAAAGCTATGGCGAATACCAAATGGGGAGCACATCCTACCAGCATGCTTATGTTTTATAAGAATTATTATTGAGCAGTATTAGATTATGGATTAATGGTCTTGTGTAATCTTCCAGTAACAAAACTTTATCCACTAAAAGTCTAGCAACGAAAAATTCTAAGAAGATGTTTGAACTTAATGAACAGTACTCCTAATGTAGTGGTATATATGGAGTCAGTAGAATATTCGGTTTCTGTCAGGATAAAGTTAATCGCAATAAAAATGTTATTTAAAGCTCAATATTCTCCATGGCATCCTTTCAATGATATTTTATTAAATCTTTTAGAGCTGCATGATCCAGGAATAACAAATAATAAATCAGCTACGTTTTGGGTACAACTATTTAGTAAATATCACCATGAATGTATGTAGTCAAGTACTCATAGCAAGAACATTGCCAGTGTACTCGTTAGAATTTCCAACACAACCAATTCAAATATATATATATATATATATATATATATATATATATATATATATATATATATATATATATATTTCCCGAAATATAATCATTCTGTTGAGTTTAGAGAATCTTGGGAAGACTTTTATCACATATATATAACAGATGGGTCTAAAACTGAAAGTGGAGTAGGAGCAGCTCTTTATGATAAAAAAAGATAAAGTGCTCCCCTGTGCTTAGCACCACGCCATGAAGGCGTATAGGGGGTGTGGGAGTAACGCCCCACACTTTCTTGATCCGGTTATGAATGGTGGATGTGATCAGCATCACACCCCTGACCGCCTTTACCCCCCAGGGTTTCCCCCAGGTACCCATGTGATTCGACGCTGGGTGGGCACCGGGGCCGCTTCCAACGTTAGAAAAGTTTCCGGATTTGAACCGGCCGGGGATCGAACCCGGGACCTCCAGCATGGTAGTCAGACGCGTTACCGACTGAGAACATATCATCATTTATTTAAAATACACATTTTAAAATCGCCGAATTGTGACTGTGGTAATTTAAGGGGTGATGCTCAACATATTATTTTGGATTGCCCAATTCATTAAGAGAAAATAAAGTCTTTATACGAAACATGATACTGAAAGAAATATATCAAAAATGTTTAGGTTACCACTGGAGGCATCCATATTTACAGATGAAATATATGCGGTATATCAAGCTTTGATTTATATTGGTACAGTTCCTGAACAGAAATTTCTAATACTGGTTGCTTCACAAAGTGTTTTACAAATTACAAGCAATACAATCTAATTATAAAAAAAAATATTTAAAATATCACCATATGTTATCAATTGTATTCGTGCAACTAATAGCTTAATTAGCAATGGAAAAGTAGTTCATTATGTGTGGGTAAAATCACACATTAATATTTACGGAAATGAACAAGCAGACAGATATGCAAAACAAGCTGCTCAGATGGATGAAACAATCCAGTTGCCATTGCATTACACAGATCTTTTGCCGAGAGTTAAGAAGAAAATGGTGTAATAATTCATTAGAAAGCCTTGGTGAAAGTTATCGTCCTTATGTTGATTACACTAGGAAAAAACCTTGGTTTTATAATTGTAAAGGTTCAAGAAATGCAATTGTTTTAATAAATAGACTAAGAAGTGGTCACGCGAGAACATATCATCCTTTATTTAAAATACACATTTTAAAATCGCCGAATTGTGACTGTGGTGATTTAAGGGGTGATGATCAACATATTATTTTGGAATGCCGAATTGACTCAGAGAAAAGAAAGTCTTTATACAAAACATTATTAAAAACTAATGTTCCTTTTCCCATTAATATGACATCTATGTTGTATGCTCCAGATGTTAGAATTGGATATATTATACTTGCTTTTTTTAGAAAAGCTGATATAAAATTATAATATATTTCTGTTACTGAATGAGTTAATGTAGTTATATAAAATTGTATTTAAGAGTGTTTTTGAAGTTTGTGTGTAAAATCTATATTAAAAAACGTTTCTTATGTACTTATAATATATGCTGGGCATAAACAGCCACCTGTAAAGCTGTAAGTCCAATAAAACATTGTCGAGTTGAGTTGATGGATAATATTTTGAGATTTGAGATGGTTCGTTGCTAGCAAAGTTTCTTGTTGTTTTATCTTTAAGCAATCGCATAAAGATGTAAACGCACTCTTGCCGTTTGACAATCTCAATACACCTATCCTTTCTCTTTAAAAATATTCCCTTCTATAGAGATAGTAGTTTCTTCAATATTACAATTTTCATTCAATCTCCTGATACACCGTTGTCTTAACAATTGATTTAATAAGACTGTCTCACTTATCCCACAAGAATCTAGCAACCGGAAATGACCTCAGTTTCCGGTGTTGAGGTACTGGGATCTTAGACACTTATTTTTACTTCGTTTAATCTTCGTTAGTCAAGTGTTTACTTTATAACTAGAAATACAGTCCTTCCTTGGATGATTAACAGATTTCTTATTAGGCCTAATCATTATTCTTAGAAAATATGTCTTCTCTACATTGTTTTAAACGTTTTATTTAAAACATGTTTTTGGTTTTTGATTAAAACACGGTTTAACAACATTTAAAACATGTTCAAAAGAATAAACTGTTTCTTTTGTATCTTTAACCCTAAAGAAAAAAAAAATGTTATATGTTCCGCGTATATTGTATGCCTCAAGTCTTCAAACGGCCTTGACGTGACATTAATGAAATTATCTTGGCGTTCGCTTTAGGTTACGGTGAAAGAAACAATTACAACGGGAAGTGACAGAGAAGAAATTCAAACTTGCAACAACTGACAGAAGCCGAGCGAAACGCAGGTCTCACCACTCCCATCATGCACCTCGCCAACAACTTTTCGGTACGTCGGGACGAAATTAATTACTTTTAATCACGTCTTCTCGGAACAGGTATAAGATTAAGCAACTTTTGTGCATATTTCTTCCGAAGAATAAGCTCTTTGTTTCACCACCATCGATAATTAACCTTTACCTCCTTGCTAAAGCAATTTGCTACCCACTCCAACTCAATCACGTCATCGCGCACGGCTATTTACGTCACACAACGATCGAGACGCCATCTCTCGGTTGGAGACTTTGATTAATTCATCTGTTGCCTTAATAATCGCCTTCCACTTTCAAACACGGGGCGTGCATCCGAGAAGAAACAATCAAGTCATTTAGTAGGCGGGCGGGATGCGTAGGACCAGGGTTGATCTGGCCACACTGCTTTAATGAAGAGATTTAAATCATATACCAGTCTTCCTTCAGAAATTTCAAGAAGCAAATAAGCTCGACATTATCGTCATTAGTGTGGCACAGCCTCGATACAGCTAGATATTTTGACGCCCCCTTATGTACAGTAGGATCCATTGGCGTAACTAGCGGGGGGTTCGGACCCCTGACATGCACCCGACCCGGTCAAGAAGTCAGTACAAGAAATGCCATTAACTCACATAGTACAGGGTGTCCATAATAAATTTGCAAAATTGTAAAGATACTTTGTGGACATCCTGTATATCTATATACGGGGTAAGTCTGTCACTTCGTAATCTATTTTCACGTGGTGTCCTCCTCCCCTCCCAAAAAGGAAGTACCTAGGGACCACTTCTTCACTTAAAAACAGGCCCGTACCCATGGGGGGGGCAAGGGGGCCATGCCCCCCCTCGAGCCATGAAATATTTTAATGCGAACCTATAAAAAACTACCAAAAAAACACGGACGGTTTTTCACATTTTGCAAGAATATAAATTTTCTTCTTGCATAAATGAATGGGAGATGTAGACTCCAGAAGTCTGCAGTGTAGTATATTTAGCAATTTTAGTTTTATAACCATTTATGCAAAGTTACGAAACATCCCAATTTGGTCGGGACAGTTCACTATTTTTAATCCCTGTCCTGATTTTTTTCGAACAGCAGTCTTGATGAGAAAATGTCCTTTTCTTTTGGTTAATTCACATTCAGACATGTTCTTCATTATAAGAATCATTCCTAATACAAGTCATTTAACTTCTTATAAATATATCACTTCGTAATCATAGATTATCTTTATTACAAATCAAATCAAATCATGGCTGTTCAATGGTGGTGGTATAAGAAAATTGAAGACATTGTTAATTTGTGAATATTGTATTATTCAAATACTTTTGAGAATGGAATGTAAGCAATAAGCACCGAGCTGTCCGCCAGGTGACAGCCTTTGTCTGTAAGCAACTGTATTTTTGATTGTCGAGTCAGGGAGAGAGAGGGGAGGAGGAGGAGGGGGCTATCACTGCAGATGTGAACAATACCACACACTGCTTGAATGAAGGTGAGGTAGAATGCACAACCGACTGTATTTTTATTATCCATGTTTCTTGAATGCTAAGTTTTATTTTCGTCGGATTCAACGGAAAAGTTAGGTACATAAAATTTCTTCATTGTCTAAGTATGAGAGCCTCATCTAGGAAGGGGAGTGCGAAAAATCTATTCTCGTCCTGGGTGCTGAAATCTCTAGCTACAGCTTTGATAAGGAAATATTTCCTTTCGAGAGACCATTAACAAATTTACACCATTATAGCAACATACTACAATAAAAGTATAAACTTTTATTGACCATTGTTTATAGAAAGCAATAATTAAATAAAATGTAACACTTATTAAAAGCATTTGACCTATTTTCTAATTTCTCGACATTTTGAACCAGTTGTTAAAGATATTAATTTGCTAGTTTATAAATGTACCAAATTTATTTACTCATACAATGTTTCATTATATTAATTAATTATTTAATAATTGACATATATATATATATATATACATATATGTATACATATGTTTCGGGCTTGACCCCCCCCCCCCTCAACAAGGGTCGATCGAGTAACTCCCCTTACCTCTGCTCTGCTATTTAGTGGAAATTTCTCCGTCGCATATTCTCACATTGTCTTTTTTTTTTTAATGGCTCCCTAAACATCAGCCCCCCCGCCTAACCCTGTGATAACTCTTGTAGATTCGTTAATAACAGTATAATATCTATCATTTCGGAATACTCGCGACCTATTCTCATGGAAAGCCTACGATCAGAGATAACCTTGCGCGAGATTGTGCTCAGTAGTTCCAACACTCGCCAACCGCAACACAGCTCGCCAGACAGCTGTGTTCAATTTTGTCCGTTACAGATCTCGACTCGCTCTTGGATTTCACAGTTCCTTCCTCCCACCTGCGGTTCTAAGTTTCCGGCTACTCTGTGAATCTAACCGATCAGGTCAATGCCGAGGGGGGGGGGGGGCGAACCAAGTGTCTCAGGAATTATAATAACAACAATAATAATGTTTAAATTAAAATAATTATATTAAATCAAATTAATACTAATTACAATACATAAATTAATATTATATTACTATTACACGACTGTATAAGAATAGAGATATAACAGCGCATATTCATTATTTAATTTACCTGTAGTTAAGATCGGAATAATTTACATAAAAGCAAGTGCCCTGGCAATAAAATTAATGTCAAATAGATGAATAATTCAATATTTATCGAATAACAAAAATGATGTTACATGTAGTTGGAGGAAAGTAAGTTTCCTGATTAATATTTTATACATATTATTTTGAGTAGTAGAGTACATAAATCTTCTTTGTAATGTCATTCAAAGCCGTATGATCCCAATATAATTCCTTGCCTTCTAAAAGTTCAGAGGAAATTAATAACTATCGATTATGCAACAAATGCTAATATTTTCATTACTTAAATTTTACTACTTGGTAAGACTTTCGGGAGGGGTCCGGACCCCTGAATCCCCCTAAATACGTCCTTCCTGTCCTTCAAAAGCCGTATGATCCCAATATAATCCTTGTCTTCCAATAAGTTCAGAGGAAATTATATAACAACGGCTAAACGAATAGATTTTTCGTTATTTTTTTTTTATTCAAAAGTGTTTTTAAACTGCACAGCTTTTCAGCCTGTAAGCCCATAGTGTAATATTGCTCATCAATGACGGATGGAGACTCAACAGACAGGGGACTCTGGAAGGTTCTGCCATTGGCTGGGCTTCTGCGCTGGTCGAGCGAGAAGTTTAGCGTGGCAGATCCTTGCCGACTACGAGAGACTTCTGACGTACTGGACACAGGCTGGACAGGCTGAGTATATTGCATTACAGTCTATCGCCCTTTATAGGCCCTCATGGCCGGGTGTAATTTACCTAAAGTCCATTGATTTATTTTGAGTTCTTAAAAGTGCAAGAAAAGGAAATTGTTTTAGTTTAGATTTTTTTAGGTGGATTGCTCCGGGTCATGTTGGCTGTGGGGGGTTTTGGGCTGGGTTGCGATTTGCTCTGACTCGTGTAGCCTTTACTTACTGACTGCTGACTATCAAATGGGACAAATTAAACTAGGTTAACTGGGAGATAATCCATAGACATTTCTGTTGAATTAATTGTATTTGGAAAGTATAAGTACTAATATGTTTTGTAATAAATATTGGGTTAACGAATATTAAGTTCCAATTGTATACTTTAAGTACCTAATATATGATCATCCACTGCGCCGATAAGACAGACAATCCTCGTCTCACTTCTTTGGTATTAAAGGGGAAACAAGAGACGTAGAGGATTATAAGCCTTAATACAGCAGTATTACATGTTACAAGGTATCCAAAACCACAGTATTGGACAAGAGAGCATTCCAAAATATTTAGCAAACATAACCCAAAACTACAAGAATTTTAAAAATGCATTAAAAATATACAATTGTTACATTTCAACTATAGAACTATAAAAGAGTTCTTAAATAATTATCCTTATATATGAAGTTGAAAATTGTTTTAACAACATTATATATCTCAAGGATTTCGAATTATAACTGTTTATGAGATGCAGAACATACTTGTTATTTTTGTAGTCCTTATCAAGACATAATAATTCGCTATTTCCTCTCAAATTGTATGATTTCACCTTAAGCCATATCATATGAAGGAGTTTTGGTACCATTAATTTCCCTCCAAGATTCCTTCCATATAAGATACAATTCGCCCTTCAGCTCTGACATCAAGTCTGTCTATTTCTAGGTGATTCAGCAGGTTATGATACTCATAATAGTATTTTAATAGCTTGAATACTTGATAAATCTTTCGGGGGGGGGGGGGGGTCCGGTCCCTTTGGAAACCCCTAAATACGTCCTTGACTCCTGCGTTGTAACAATCCTATTTGGAGTCAATGGGATCCTTGCATCCCAGAAGTATCCGCGATTGTACGTATTAGTGTAAAATAAACGAACTTGAAACCAGTGGCGTAGCAAGGGGTGGGCCACCGCCCGGGGCCTCGCGTGTAATAAATAGAGTTAAAAAAAAATTGGAAAAGACCCATTTATTCTCTTATGAATAAAAAGCACTTTGTCTTGTATTTTCTTATCTGCCTTGACCTTGCACTCCCGATTTTAGTAAGTTAACTATATAGCACCTCCAACGAAGCAAGCGTGAGGCATTAAAATGCTTGAGTTGTTTCCTTCCTTCCTACAGCATCCCCGTACCCAGGATTTTTTTAGGAGGTGGGTGGGGGGGAAGATCCGAAAATGTAGAACAAGAAGAAGATCCGTCGATTTTCTGACACTTTTGGCTAATCGCGACGAAAAGGATGAGTGATGATATGATGAAATTGATAAAGTAACACTCAAAGAACACCCAAGTCCAGGCTAGGGTTCGAACCCGAGACCTTAGCGCGTTGTGCTAACCATTCCGTCACGATGGTCGGCGAAATGCTGTTGGAGTATTAGGTGTGACCACCAATGTTATGGTAATATGGTAGTGCAAGTGTACACCTAACGGCAAAAAGTAACATGTCCATTACTATTTTCACTGACTCTGCCTTCCAGAGTGTGATGATAGTGGGTTGAATTTGAAACGCCACTATAAGCAGATATTAACATCAGCTTCGAATCAGAAGAATTCCATCCGTTAGAACAACACAAGATGTGGAGTAAAAACAGAATGAGAATAGTGATGGATAATTTGCCTATTGGCTGTACAATTGTAGTTGCAATATTATGGCCCAAAGTTACGGATGAAAAAATCAACGATAACCTCCCCCCCCTCCCCCAGCAACACAGTCGCTTACAGACAAAGGTTGTCACATGGCATATAGTTTGATGCTAATTCTTTACATTCAATTCTCAGAAGTATTCGAATAGTACTGGAAATTAACAATGATTTCATTTTTTTTAAATTTTCTTATACCAGCACCATTAAACAGCCATGATAATTCTATAGTTAGAAAATACTATATTTATAAATTAAATTGTACGTATTAGCAGTGATTATTAAAATGAAGAACATAAATGTAAGTTAACAAAAAAGAAAAAAGAATAATTTCTTGCAACACGATTGCAGTTTGAATGAAGTCGGGACAAGGATTAGAAAAATGGACTGTCCCTACTTGTAGACTTGCATAATTGGTTATAAAACAAAAGTTATTCAATGTTGCAGACTGCAGACTTCTAGAGCCTGACTCTCTCCCCAAACAACCCATTCATAATGCAAGGACGAAATCGAAATTCTTGCACAATCATGAAAATCGTAAATGTTATTTCTGTACGTTTTTATATCTTCATAGTTCGAGGGATTGGGCATGACTCCCCCTCTGAGTACGAGCTTGTCCTATACAGCTTCAGATTTCAGCTCCCGGAAACAGAAAAATACATTTTTAGGGTGAGTGAAATTATTGAATATCATTTTCATCAGTAATTTATTATTGTTTTTTAAATATGATAAATTGCTGATGTATCCCAAAAGATTTTGTATCGATTCACATTGAGATTTCAGATGTAAAGAACGGATTTGGGTGCCTCTCATTCTAATCTCGCCCAAGGCCTCGCGATATGATGCTACGCCACTGCATGAAACAACACTGGAACTATCAACTATTTATTCTTGAACATAATCTCCGTGCAAAATTGAAAAAAAAGAATACAATATTCCACAGATGGGTCGTACGAATTATTCACGATTATTATAATAACATATCAATCCCGCTTTAAGGAAACCTGAAGATATTAAATTTTTCGTACATTGAAACATTACTAGTTAGTTCAAGAATTGAAAAATTAGCAAGACAACTGACTTCCAAGATAAATCCGAACCCCCAGACACTACACAGTTTTTTCTGTGCATTTATTCTGTGCTTGCAGTAATAATAGTCACGATAATTTTGTAAACTTTTTGACATGTTTTCTAATATAAGCAGGTAGTGACATCTAGTGTGTAGAAATTAAATAAAAACGATACTATTCACTGCCTGGTTAGCCCTGATCCATAAGAATTATTGCGAGTTAACCAACGTTGCTACATGCATGTAAATTTTACGCCCCTGCAGAAAGAAAATAACGAAATGTTTTCTGGATCCGAACGTTTGAGTTTCTCTCTGTGAAGTTTTGTTTCTAACCCCAACGATGAGGATGTGTGATAACATGATGACAAAATTGATGGACACATACAAGGAACACCCATGCCCAAGTATTACCAAGCAAATTGTCCACCAGCATGTACTACTATATTCTACGTATAAGTTTCACGCAATGAGAGTTTCAACAATTGAAACAAACGCAAATTGCTGACAAGCTCTGCATCATAGAAACCCAATCCTTAAAAAGATGCAAGAGAAAAAGTAATGAAGACAGTCATGGACAATTTGCCGAGCAATACTTGTGCATCCCACTGTACAAATAGACATCCATCTACTCACACATCATAGAAATCATGCACGTACATTATATGCGCTTTCGAGGTCAACAAACGAAAAAGATATCGCAGCAATCTTTACAAATACCCTCAGATTATACTCATAATTCAACAGCTTTTCTCGTGCCTTCCATTCCCAGCCATTTTTCCCTTCCGAAAAGAAAGGAAAAAAAAAGAGCATCGAGGAAGTCTTTGCCCGTGTGTAATTATATACAGCGCGCCACAAATCCGTAAACTGTTCCCCATTTTTCTTCCCATCGTGGAAACTTTGCTGTACGAGCAATAAATCCGCAATTACGTCATATTTATTCATTAAATCGACCTTTTCGAGTTTGAGAACAGGATTATCCAAGTAACTGCGCACTGATACATTTATATTACGGCCATATAATAAACCTGCCAACATAATTTTTCGTTTAACGTAGTTCCCCATCTCCTCTCTTTTCGTTCCTTCCATCCAATTCTGCTAGAGCAGTGTTGCCAAGTCCTCGTCTTGAAATGTAACCATGTTTTTTAAGGTTCGTCCTGAAATGCACTCCATGCGCAGAACGATGTTCGTTGGTTAATGTAACGTCGGGTTGATATGTTTTCGTAACTATGACGGTACAGGAATGATTAGTGAAGGCCAATTATTAGCATAATTATTAAAATGTATTTCAGTTATAATGATCTAGTAAAGGTAGTCTATATATTAACACTTATTGGGTTACACATGTTCTTCTATACTCGTTCCTTGCAGTGGCGTGTCCAAGGGGCGGTTGGCGGTGGTTATAACTCCCTCCCCTTAGGCAAAGTATGCCTTAAACAAATCAAAGGTAGGAGGAGATGGTAAAAATGAGAGCTGATTAGTAATGTACGTAACGTCTCCCTTTCGAAAATCCTGGGCAGCCCACTGGCTCTCTGTCTCTGCCACGGTGAGCCCGCTGGCGAAGTGTGTCGGGCTATAGCCGGGACGGCCTAGGATCCGCCCTTTATGGCAGTGACCCTCTGTTGCCGCGTTTACCTACGAAGGAACTCACGGTCAAAGAACCAATTAGGCCTACCGCTTTGGCAAGAAGCGGCAACCTTAAAATCCCTCCTCTCGAAGCAGGGAAGCAGGATTTTGTCAAAATAACCGTTCTGAGCTGTGAATGGACACCGGTTGGTCCTCTTGCTTGATGTACGGTGGTGATTCAAAAGAATGGTAGGTAACCAATAGCGTAAGACAGATAAAATAAACATGAGAATTATTGCTGACATGTAGAGAAGAAGAGACGAATCAACGTACTCAGAATGATAAATGTAACAAGTCACTGGACGCCAGAGGCCCCGGATTCCAATTCCAGTCTGGGCATGTGTGTTCTTTGTGAGTGCTCTTTATTAATTTAATCATATTCTCACTCATCTTCGCGATGATCCAAAAGTGGCAGAAAAACGAAGTAAAATAAACCAAATCAATCAATACTCTAGGTACAACTTCAGAGCAGTGTGTGTGTGTGGGGGGGGCAAGGGGAGCGGATCATCCGCCAAATCAATCATCCCAGATAGACCATCAGATAACGCTTTCGCCTTGTAATCAAGGGGTCCATGTTCGATCGCCGATGGTTCAAATCCAACAGTACCGATCAGTCCTGATGACCACCATCATTTCTAACCCACACTCCCAACAGAGAAAAAAACTGATAATTTTTTTTAATATCTGCTCACTCACGAGCCCCTAACAAGCCCGTAGCCAGAATTGATCTCCAGGGGGGGGGGGCTCACGGGTTATCAGGGGGGCTTTGTTAATCAAGTCCATTTTTCAAAAGTTTAACAGTGTTAAATGAAGGTAAATTATGTGTGGGGGAGGGGGTCATTAAGTTATATAAAGTTTAGAAATATCACACAAGTACTACATTTTTTTCTATATCTTTTAAAATAGCGCTTGAAGTGTTAATTGGCTGCTACTGAAATCATCACTTACTACACACTCCATACTACGTTTGATGATACAGATATTTATATCACCCAAGAAAAGATGGACAATATTCAATCATAGTGCCTAGCGTGCATTCCACTCCCCGGCCGAAACAATAAAACTCCCCTTCATTCCCAAAACTTGGGAGCTGTTAACATTTGACGCAGATGCGGAGGGATTTTGCATAATGACATAAAAGTCACAAATATCTGTATAAATGAGAGGTCGCAATATGGGTAGCGAAGGTACAGATAAAGAAGCTCCCCTGTGAAGGAACTTTCTGAAGTCTAGAGAAGAGAATCTCCTAAATGCTTGCCGCTACTTACACTTCAGCTCATAAATAAGATGAATGAATGTATTAGCTGCTGTTCATGCTCCCTGAATTTATCCATCACCAAAGTTGTGAGCAAAATAATATCTGCTGTCTACATTTTCACTCTTTACTGCAATAATTTTACCTAATGTCAAGGGAGCTGACCGACCTCAGTGCCGGGGGGGCTGACGGTAGTTGCAGGGGGGCTCAGCCCCCCCCCCCAGCCCCTGCCTGGCTACGGGCCTGACCCCTATCCTCACTACTACGTTTGCTGCTTAACCAAAATTTTCTTCGAAGTCTTCAATTTGTTAAAAGAAAAGTGAAATTTATGATAAAATTTCCTGGTTGATCATAATCCACAAAAACCTACAAATCTCTGGAATGACTGTTACTGCAAATATTCAAAAGGAACATCAAATGACCCATCTAGGGCTATTTTGCCCAAAACGGAACTAAAAACTACAGACTTGGCAACATTGCCGCGCTGCTTCCTCCCCCCGCGATACCACGCGCAATATCTCCAAGTGCTGGACGCCAGCCAGAATCACGACAAAAACCACCGCAGTAGCGCCACAATCGCCCTACCGAGATGAAATATTTTATGGTTGGATTATGAAAAGGAAAAAGACCCAAGTTAGGCTATTCCCAGAGCGAGGGATATAGTTTATCTCTCCGAATTCTGGCTAATTGGATAATATTATCTCCAAGTTAACTTGTTAGCGGGCCACAACTATTTGATTGATCCCGTCTCGTTAAGGAGGCCAGGACTCATTCAATAATCCGTTGTATATGGCCTTCTCAATTTATAACTTCCGCTAGGTGTCAGGACCTGTAGTGTTCACTATCTGAACGTCATTTTGAGGAAGTTTCCAGGCTTAATTAAGTGGAAATGAACCGAGGAAATGGGGAAAGTGATAATCTGGAAGGGTATTTTTAGTGTTTTGGATATATGATTTATGATTTACATAATATATTCTTCTTTTCTCACATTCTTCTTTATGTTTGATTCCGTTCGGTTTGAAAAAGTACTCCTCTTCTAAAGATTAAATTGAGGAATATGATTAAAGAACAATGGGTATGTTATCGTAGTGATCTCTGACTGAACTTTTGCTGACAAAATGTTATTAGTTATCTGCCATTTTGATACAAAAATTGAGCATGTCGATGCACAATGTTCAGCTGCTAGATCTCTAGTATGATATTAACAATAATGTCTACAATATCAACTGGTTCAATTGTGTTAACATATACAGTACTTACATTTTTTACTTGATTGCAGAGTAGCTTGTCCTGCATCAACCCTACAAAAGAAAGATATTTATTAAAAGATGAGCCAGTTTCAAATGTATACTTAACTGATTCTGAAAATACAATGCTCTGAAATTGGCACTTGTGATGTCAAACATCTTATATATGCATCATTGCTTACCTAAGTATACAATCTTCAAAATTTCTCATATGGTTAGGATAAAATTGTTATGGAATTATTAAAACACATCCTAAAATACCTATAATTTATATCCCTTTTTGCTAGATAAGTAAATGGTAAACATCAGGAGGCACTAAACGATGCATTGTTGGTTTTCGGTACAGGGTGTGAGCATATCTTTCGAAACGTCTAACAGTGGACATTTTCTCTAGACTGTACAAGCATAATGTTCCAAAACTTGAGTTCTTATACATTAGGAGTTATGGAATACTTAAATAAACTGTGCTCAAAAACTGGGAGATTATCGAACATCCACCTTGTATGCCGGATCTGGCACATCTCCAAGATTCTGAACTATTTTAGTTTGGGCATCATCATTTTGTCGACCTCTGTCAAGAACAAAGGCAACTGCCATGCCATCTAGCGTTCGTTCTTCTTATTAGTCCGCGAATTTTCTGAACAGCTCTCGCAACTTCAACCAATAGCTAATACGACCCAACCACTTCTTGAAAGAGACGTAATATTAGATTACATTTACGTAAACACCGCTGTCAGGGATCTCCCGTTTCTAAAAGCCGGAAAAATCTCAAGAGAGAAAAGGCTACCAGTTCACGAAAAACAGGAAATGGGTTCCCGAATCCCACTCAAACGGGAGGGGTGAAGTTGATGAGGTGGGGGAAAGGGGGGGGGGTCCTTAATGAGGAAGACGCGAATACAATCTCGAGGATGGATGTTTTGCTCGACGTTGAATGGAGCCGTTTTGGAAAAATCATTCATTTCTACCCAGGGTGACGACATCGGTGTCGACAGGTAGCGGGAGAAAGAAGCTAATTCTCCCCCCAACTCGGCCCCCGACAAATCCACTTCCCGCCTCCTTTCTACAGCGCTCTACATTGAATCCACAGACTGTGCGGTCTTCCCGGAATTAATTGCTTCTTGCTTTGTTAACTTCTAATGGAGTTTCCATCCAAGCGGCGAAGCGATATAAATCAAGGTTGACATCTTAATTTTAGCACCTCGCTCCGGGTCAGGGTTTGGAGGGGGAGGGAGGAGATGAGCGTAGGTGGACAGGGAAGAGTCGACACTCCGCCCCCCCCCCTTTCCCTTCTGTTTCAGAGCAACCTAATGCCTTTTTTTATGGTTGACAACTGCAATACACTGCACAAGATCGAATTATGCACACTCGAAAGGCCTTCTTTCCTTCTCGCTGAAATGAGATTCGAAATACAGAGAATCTTAACAGTTGGGATTACACATTACACCAGGATTGTTAATGGTCCAGGAACGCATAAATTCTAATGGGTTCTATTGGGTTCCGCTGCAGGACAGGAACCTGTTTTCCTGCACAATATAAATTCGGTCCAAGTTGCGTATTGTCACATTGAAAAAAAGGTTCCTGGACCGTATTCAAATTGATGCGGGAAAAAATGTTCCTGGACCGAATTTAAATTCATTCTGGAAAAAATGTTCCTGGACCGAATTGAAATTCATTCTGGAAAAAAATGTTCCTGGATCGAATTGAAATTCATTCTGGAAAAAAATGTTCCTGGGCCGAATTTAAATTCATTCTGGAAAGAAATGTTCCTGGACCGAATTGAAATTCATTCTGGAAAAAAAGGTTCCTGGACCGAATTTAAATTCATTCTGAAAAAAAATGTTCCTGCACCGAATTGAAATTCATTCTGAAAAAAATGTTCCTGGACCGAATTGAAATTCATTCTGGAAAAAAATGTTCCTGGACCGAATTTAGATTCATTCTCAAAAAAAAATGTTCCTGCACCGAATTGAAATTCATTCTGAAAAAAAATGTTCCTGGACCGAATTGAAATTCATTCTGGAAAAAAAGGTTCCTGGACCGAATTGAAATTCATTCTGGAAAAAAATGTTCCTGGACCGAATTGAAATTCATTCTGGAAAAAAATGTTCCTGGACCGAATTGAAATTCATTCTGGAAAAAAAGGTTCCTGGACCGAATTTAAATTCATTCTGGAAAAAAATGTTCCTGGACCGAATTGAAATTCATTCTGGAAAAAAAGGTTCCTGGACCGAATTTAAATTCATTCTGGAAAAAAATGTTCCTGGACCGAATTGAAATTGATCCTGCAATAAAGGTTCCTGGACCGAATTAAAATTTGTTTCGGAAAAAAGGTTCCGGGACCGTATTTAAATTGATCGGGAAAAAAAGGTTCATGGACCGAATTGAAATACTTTACAGATAAAAAGGTTCTTTACGGTCCAGAACCCATTTACGCTGATTTTTCTCTCCTGGACCGGAATTGAATTTATTTAAAATTCCTGGACCTTTAACAACCCTGCATTACACTTTAAAACAATATACTAGGATGGCCACAATATCCGGATAGTAGCTATCTTGAATTCAAATTATCCGATATCCGTTTCGGATGCAACGGATAATCTGGATAGTATAGATTTGACGAAGGATTTGTAGGAGACCCGTACAGTGACGAATAAAAGTATATGTGGATAGCCGGTAAAACGAACAAACGATAAAACTATCCGAATAATGCACACGTTCGGATATCCAGACATTTCGGATAATCCGCCTAATTCCAAAGTCGAATATCCTGATAATTCGGATATCAGAATATCCGATATCTGGATAGAAAACTATCCAATATCCGGATAAAATCCGGATTTGGCCATCTCTCCAATATTCATTCATGCATTGTTTTCTACCTAATTGGCAAGTTTTTCACTGCAATCTCCAGCTTTCCCTGTTCTCTGCCTTACGCTTCGTAATAGCATACGACCCAGTTAATTTAATATCATCCATAAGCTGATATCTCTTTCTTCCACGGACTTTTCCTCCTTCAACCAATCCCTCCAAGGCATCCCTTAGGAGGCAGTTCCTTCTCAGACAGTGTCCTAACCAGTTTCTTTTCCTCTTCTTGATGGTCTCCAGTATAGATCTTTTTTCACCAACTCTTTTCAGTACGGCTTCGTTTCTTACCTTGTCCGTCCATTTCTCGCCATGTCCACATTTCAATATAGTAAGTAGTATATAGTACTAAATACAGAGTGTCCCATAATAGTGTTTACACTCTTTCAACATAAATAACAGAGAATGTGTTGAAGGCAACTTGACTGGACTTTTTGTCTACGTTTAATGTGTGTTATAGTTCTTGTCTACTCTCACGGCGGGCGCACTACATGCTGGCAAGGGAAGTGGGGAGCCGGGAATACGCAGCGGACCAACCAGAAAACACCGGTGGCGCCGAGAGTTACGACGTCGAGGGGAGGAACTACTACGTGCACCTGGTTCTACAGGCTGCTGCGTTTCTTATTGCCAGCGTATAAAGCGCCCGCCGTAAGACTATGAAAGAGCATTAGGCATTATAGTGACAGTGTCTCTCAAAAGTTTTAGGACAACGACATTTTAAACTAGGCAACAGAATTTACACAAGGCGTTGGTGGGTTGCGTGCAGAGTTAGGCTCAATATCAGGGTTGCCACATGCACATTAGGTATTTATAAAATACGCGAAATAAAGATATCCAAATATTATTGCATAAAACTAGAAAAAAATCAGTATTACATTTGTTGCAATACTCTCGGAAAGAAACAACGTCGATTTTATAGTATTTCATTGTTGATGAGTCTACACAAAGGAAAAGTGGAGAGAGGAAACGAAAGGGAACAAAGGAGAGGAGAAAAGAGAAAGCAAAAGGAGAAGAGGAAAAGTAAAGAAGGGAAGAAAATAGAGGACAGAGGAAGTGGATAGGAAAAGTAATGAGGAGAAAGGAAAAAGATGCGAGGAGAGATGAGGAAAATGGAGCAAAGAGGAGAGAAGAGAGGAAGGAAAGCGAGGTGATAGAAGAGGAGGAACGGAGTTTGGAGAGGAGAGGAGTAGACGATAAGAGGGGAGTGGAGAGTAGAGTAAAAGAGAAGAACGAAAAGATGAGGAGAACAGTGCCGTGGAGTCGGAAATATAAGACAGGAGAGGAGATAAGAGGAGTGGAGAAGAGTGGGATGGAGACAAGAGGCGAGAAAAGTAGGGAAGGCGGCATGAGATAAAAATAGAGGAGAAGGACGGGAGAGAAGAAGGAGAAGGAGAAGTTAAGAACAGAAGGGACTGGAGACGAGAGGAGAGAAGGGGTAGTTGCAGAAAATACGTCTCGGCGTCAAGAACTGATGCATTGATAAAATTATCGACATGAAACATTCATTAACATTTTATAATGTATTGGAGAATGTATTAGATCGGCGCGAAATTCCTTTTGGCCGAGTTCAGAGCAAGATAAAATCTTCCACGTAAGATCTTTGATTTTACCTACGATTATACCACTAAAAACATGAATGTAATTTTCATATTTATCCAATTTTTCTCCTCTTCTCGGTTCGTTGAAATTTTCTTATTTAACATTTCCCCTCCCCCCATTTGTTAATTTCAATCTGAATCATTCCGTTTCACACGGCGTGGACAATGAACGCAATGGGACATGTCTAAAACGTACGAAAAGTTTCTACCACCGGAGGGGTTTGAACCTACGACCATCAGATTATCAATCCTTAACGGTAACCACTACCCCACAAGCTTTCGCTCCTGAACACAGGTAGAAGGAACTGACCAATGTGAAATGCAGATCCAACCCCCCCCCCCCCCCTACATGTCATGTGCAAAGAATACTTGTTTGTAACAAAGAAAACGAAGGTAATACGATTGGGCGAAAACATTTAATGGAGAATTGCACATGATGGAAACTTTTCAGTCGATATTTGTGAAGGTATCTTTGCATTGAACTCGAGTGGAAAAAGGGGTAATATTAGTGTGTCCTGAATTGCCACAAATATAAATGGTTATTTCATTAATATTTGTCAATGTCTTTGAAGCAGAACACAATTAGCGTTAGAGTATCATAATTCAAGATCTGATACGTGAAAACATCCCTTTGAACGTGTGTCAATTCTTTTTTTTTTTTGAGTAAATTCCAGTTTTAGGACAATCTAGCCACTATACACTATTATTACAAATAATGTTGCCATGCTCTTGTTTAATAGAAGGAGAATTAAATAAAAGAGAACACCTCGTAAGGAGGATCGAACCTGGGACCGCTAGCAGCCCATATCATTTCATTCAATTCTCAATTTCAGGACTTTTCAGGACAGACAATCACAAACATCAATATCCGAGCCGGGATTCGAACCCGTAACCCCCGGCGTCGTAGCGCGATGTGCTAACCACTCCACCACGGGGGCCGACACCACTACACTACGCCCTTACCTTCCGTTGAATCAACAATGTTTAAGTATTCTGTTCCTCCAATATTGTAAATATTTTGGAAGTGATGAAGAAAAACAAGAATATTGGTAGTTGTTGTGAAAATGCTAGTTACTTCTTCTAACTTATTATATTGATTGGACATTATTAATGAAAAATATCTTGAGTCTTGAACATTGCAGGGCGATGTTCTCTTCTTGTGATACTGCAACATACGAAATGCTTGTTTTCTGACGCAAGTCTCGTGTCCAGAACAGTCTTATGAAATGTATTTGCTGTTACGTACGGTAACACGAAATAATTACAGCGGTTGCAAAAACGTTTGCGAACTGCCAAATGTGCGAGACGTTATACGTAAACAGGCGGAAAATTGTATTCATAAAATCACATCACATTTGACAGTGTTAGTCAATAGAGAGTCGTGGAACAGTGTGTTAAGGTGTTGGATTAAATCCTTCTTATTTTACTATTTGGAAGAACAACAAATTTTAAGGTAGAACTACAGTCGTTCCGTTCCGCTCTTTATTTCTTATAAATTCTTACACATTCCTTTAATTGATTTAAAGAATAAATAAAAGTATTGCTTGCTTTTCTGTCATTGGCTTAGACAGTGGAATTATGCGTGCAAAGTTCCTGAAAGCTCAGATAGGTTAAACCGTTTATTGACAATCGATAGTGGGTTGTCATTGGTTGAATTTCCTTTCTTGCTCTTTTGAGATAATATATATATACTTCTACAGTAGCAATCGCGTTCGGGAAAGGTTAAAAAAATGACTTGGTATTCAAAGGCAGGTAAACTTGGTAACCTAGCTTGTTCGCATTCATGAGTCACGCTTCACAAGGCCGCTTCTTATCGCAAAACATTGTGCGTCGATGCACAGCGTCTACACCCAGCAAATTGCAAGTGACCAGAGTCGAATTTTAAAGAAAATCTGAAGAATAATAGATTTCATCAAAGGCGGCTAGGTGGGCACTATCTCAACATGCAATAAGTAATGATTCCTGGTAAACCAAAATGCTTATTGAATGAGTATTCGGATAGTAACTAACTAACTCTCTAGCCTTCTTAAACCCGAAGGTTCATGGCTGCAGCAACACAGGCCTTCCATCTGTCCCTATCTTGAGCAAGATCTATATACTCTTTTCCATCCCTGCCGATTTCCTTTAGGTCCATCTCAACGTTGTCCCTCCATCTTCGTCTTGGCCTTCCTACAGGTCTCTTACCATCAGGTTTCCCAACAAGAACCTTGTAAACTCCTCTTTCCTCTCCCATTCGTGCCACATGGCCTGCCCACCTAAGTCTTCTTGATTTAATTATTCTAATAATATCTGGACATGAATACAAATTATGTAGTTCTAAATTATGTAACCTTCTCCACTCACCTGTCTCCTCATCCCTTTTAGGTCCAAAGATTTTCCTAAGGATCTTATTTTCAAATACTCTCAATTTATGTTCCTCTTTTAATGTAAGGGACCAAGTTTCACATCCATATAATACTACAGGCAAAATTACTGTTTTGTATATTTTAACTTTTAGTTTCTTAGATATTAAACGAGAAGACAAAAGTTTATGAAGAGAGAAGTAACATGCATTTCCTGAATTAAGCCTACTTTTTATTTCCTCTTTAATATAATTTTCATTTGTTAATATTACTCCTAAGTATTTGAATTTGGAAACTGGTTCAAACGAGTTGTTATCAATAATTAGATTTTGATTATTACCTAACACTTGGTTTCGGCCTGTAAGCATATATTTAGTTTTCTCTTTGTTAACTTCCAAACCTATCTCTTTAGCAGTTTGAAAAATATTTTAGCATTATTCTTAATCGTATTTATATCATCCCCCAGTAAGTCTACATCATCTGCATATGCTAACAACTGAGTCACACCATTTAATTTTAGTCCTTCTTTAGTTTCTTTTACCTTCCTTACAGCATATTCTAAGGCAAAATTAAAGAGCAATGGAGATAATGCATCTCCTTGTTTTAACCCATCATGAATTATAAATTTGTCAGACATATTATTACCCACACGAATTTTACTTTCTGTTTCACTGGTGCATATTTTTATCATACTAACAAGTTTCTTAGGTATTCCAAACTCTACTAATATATTATATAATTTATCTCTTTTGACCGAATCATATGCTTTTTTGAAATCAATGAATAGCTGATGGACATTTTGATTATATTCCCACTTTTTTTCAAGTGTCTGTCTGATGTGAAAAATTTGATCTGTAGTTGATCTGTTACGTTTAAATCCACATTGATAATCACCTATAATTTCATTAGCATATGGAGTTAGTCTTGTTAAAAGAATGTTAGACAATATTTTGTATGTTGTTGAGAGTAGAGAAATTCCACGGTAATTATTGCAGTTCATTTTATCACCTTTTTTAAACACAGGAACAATTATGGATTCTTTCCACTGTTGAGGGATTTCTTCTTTATTCCATATTAAACAAATTAATTTATGAATTTGACATATTAATGAATTTCCACCATATTTAATTAACTCAGCTGGTATTAAATCAATGCCAGGTGCTTTGTTATTCTTAAGCCTTTTAATAGCATCTTTAACTTCAGTCAAGTTAGGTTCTGGAACTAACGGTTCTGCTGTGCGTACTTCATTTACTTCTGATTTATCTCCTACATGGACATTTAAAAGGTCATTAAAGTAGTTCTTCCATCTATTTAGAATATCGCTTGGGTCAGCTAGAAAATCACCGTCTTTATCTTTTATCAAGTTTACTTTAGGTTGCCACCCCTTTCTAAATTCATTTACACCTTTATATAAATCTCTGATATTTTTATTTTTGCTGTTTGTTTCAATTTCGTTAATTTTGCTTTTCAAGTAATCTCTTTTTTTACTTCTAAACGTGCGGTTAACTTCTCGCTTTATTCTATTATAATTGTTTAGATTTGTATCATCAGAGTTATTTAACCACCTAAGTCTAGCCTGATTTCTTATTTCTATTAGATTCTGACATTCATTATCAAACCATGGCTTACTTTTTCTCGGTTTATGGTATCCTATACTTTCTTTAGCTGCTGATTCTATTGCATTACGTATGTGCTCCCAATTCTTATTTACGTCTGTTTCATTTATATTTTCATCATCATTTAAATCCTGCAAAACATCAAATCTATTTGACAGTTTAATTTGGTAATCTTTCTTAATTCTTTCATCAGCAAATTTTCCTGTATCAAATTTTATAACTTTTAGATTTTGTTGCTTATGATTTATCACTGAGAGTCTTTCTCTTAATTTAGCAATTACTAAATAATGGTCACTGGCACAGTCAGCACCTCTATGTGTACGAACGTCAATTATACTAGTATGCCTTCTCTTATCAATAAGAATATGATCTATCTGATTATGAGTTTTACCATCTGGAGAAGACCAGGTATATTTATGGATATCTTTATGTTTAAAAGTGGTACTTTTCACAATTAAATTCTTTGAGGTTGCAAAAGTAATCAATCTTATACCATTATCATTACTTAATTCATGAAGACTTTCTTTACCAATCGTGGGTTTAAATGTATCTTCTTTGCCAATCTGTGCATTACAGTCACCTAACAGAATTTTCATATCATACTGAGAAAATTTATCAAAGACCTGTTCTAACTCTGTATAAAAATCATCTTTAGTATTATCATCTTTATCTTCCGTTGGTGCATGTATGTTTATTAAAATAATTTTACACCACCTACCCTGTAAAACTGCATATGATATCCTATCATTAATAAATTCTACTGTTTTAAGAGCCGAGATAATTCTATTATTTATGAAAAAGCCTGTTCCAAAATTATGATTTTCAGTACCACCATAGAAAAAAGTATAATTTTTAGTTTTACAATTCCCTTCTCCTGGCCACCTAACTTCCTGGACAGCTACTACATCTAATTTATACTTCACTATCTCATTAACTGTACACTGAAATGCCACAGGCCGGTAAAGGCTCAGAACATTCCAGGTGCCTAATTTAATATCCTTATTCCTAACGTAGACCTTATCCTTAGTCCAGGGACTTCCCAAAGTAGTCCCCACCCGGAGATCCGAACGGGGGACTATTTTACCTCCGGAATATTTTACCTTGGGAACATCCATGGCCTTATATTTCTGTTTCTTGACATGTCTTTTTACAGTGCAGAGTTGTCAGCTCTACGCCTAACCCCCGATATGAATGGAGGAACTACTACACAAGACAAACACAAACATATTTGTTGCATATAGGAATTCTATAGGAAATGCCAACAAGACAAAGATCTATAAAATAATAGACGATAACCTCATCTTCACCACCCTTTCCGATAATTATGATCATATTGTCAATGTACTTTAGTTATCAATCAGATATCTGGACTGCAAGTTTTACTTTGATATTCTTTCTACGAGGCGCATCCAGAAAGTAAGCTTCCCTATTTTTTTTCCCGTGAAAGTAAACATAATGAGCCATGTAAATTGCGCATGCGCAGCAGAGCTAAAGACATATCAATCATATGCCAGGCGGACAGATCCCGCCCGGCGCCAGTAGCGAGGCAGCAGTGGTCCGAAGTGAAAGCTCGTATTGTGGGGTTGTTATGGTTCAGATATGTCAGGGAAATCTCTGTGCAGATATATTCAAGAGTCAAATGTAACAATACTAAACGATGGCACTCCAACATATATCTCGAGACCAAATGAAAATCCTAATGCCCCTGACATAACACTCGTGACAGAGAATATAGTTGCAGATATTAACTGGAGAGTTCTGCAAAATCCATATAATAGTAATCATCTTCCAATTTTGATATCATTTGATTCAAATATATATACAACACTTATATCTAGTAATCTTCCGGAAAGACCAACACGTCCATACTATTCTAAAAATATTAACTGGAACGAATTTTCAAGACAAATCAATCTCTCTACTGAAAATTACCAACAACAAAATTTAGGGAAAGATTACGAAAACCATACATCAATAATTAAATAGAATTTGAACACATCTACAATTCCCCGTCAACGTGACTCGAAAAGAAAGATTGCTCCGTGGTGGACGACAAACTGCCAGAAATTGATAAACGCTAGACAAAATGCATTCATCAAATATAAAGAAAACCCAACAATGAACCATTTCTTGAAGTACAAAGAAACAGCAGCCAAAACTCAAAGGTACTTAAGGCAAATTAAGGCAGAGTTTTGGAAAAAGTTTTGTTCCTCATTAACAAATGAATCATCCTTAACCACAACGTGGAAAGTTATTAACAGAATGTCTAATGCCAATAATATTAGTAGATATCATGGAGGCGACATAAGCAGTCAATGGATAACAGAATTTCATCAAACCCTAACACCAGACTCCAGCGACTGTGATTTTAATGCCATATTAAATTCAATGAATGAATTCACACCATCAACATTGGAATGTCCATATACCAGTGCAGAATTAAGAAAAGTTATAAGTGAAAGGAAACCTTCGTCGTCACCAGGAATGGATGGCATATCATATGAATGTATACAAAACTTACCGCAACTGGGGATAGATAAATTATTAGAACTTTATAACGTGATATGGATTAGTGGACAAGTTCCCCTTCAATGGAAGGAAATTGTTATAATTCCAATTCTTAAACCAGGAAAAACACCAGGATGTTCTAAAAATTATTGGCCAATAGCACTAGCGTCATGCTTATCAAAAATTTATGAACATCTTATACTTAATAGAATTACTTGCTGGATTGAATATAACAATATATTACCAAAATATCAAATGGGATTCAGAAGAGGAATGGGGACAATAGATGTTTTGACTACACTTATTTTAGACATATGGTTGTCAATTGTTCGTCGCGAATTTTGTATAGTTGTCTTTCTGGATCTTTCTAGTGCATATGATGCAGTCCTTATAGATTTGCTTGTTAAAAAACTAAAAAATCTCAATCTTGCTAAGCAATTTATTAAAAGTATAGTTGGATTATTACTACAGAGAAAAAATTATGTTCGTTACTGTCATCAACTTTCAAATGCTCGCACAACTAGTCAAGGACTTCCACAAGGTGCGGTGTTAAGTCCAACATTATTTAATTTGTATACTTATGATCTTGGCAAACAAGTATTGAAGTATGCTAGATTACTGCAATATGCAGATGATATTGTTATATACAAAAGCAGCAAGAATCTATCTGATGGTATAGAGAAATATGTGCTTTATCGTGTAACATGTAAGATACTTATTGGGATTACCGCGTAGTAGGGCAACCGATCCATGAAAAACAAAATAAAATTGAATGGTTGGTTTAATATAGATAAATATTTTTATTATTAATTTTTCTTCATTCCCTTGTTTTTCTTATTTTAATAATAACAATAACGCATGGCTCAACAGCTCTCGAAGGGCCTTGGTCTATCTCCCGACTGCCAGTCTCCCTCCCACAATCCTTCCTAGTGATCTTCAACCAGATGGGGTGACGTGGGATCAGCACGTCGAACCCTCAACCATTATGGTGGTTATTCACCTGATGTTTACATTTTCGTTCCTGTTCGGCACGGTGGGGACCCTACTTCTGGCCTTGAAAGAGTAACATGGATTATGAAGATGTAAGGGTAATATCTTGCAGAAAAGACGACAATCATTGCATGGCTGTTGGTTGCAATATGAGGTCCAGAACGAATAATTTTTCTCAAGATCCGTGAATCTTTTTTCGACACACCAGATACGAAAACTCAGTGGATTCAAGCAGTAATGCAAAAAGACTACGAACCACGACATGAGAAACTAGGCCCTAGACACGTCACTTCATCGCCGTTAAATAAACCCAATAAAATATTTAAGTGTTTTTAAATTATAATTTTCTAACGCACATATGTTGGCATAACAAATTTAAAACGTAAATTTTTACAACCATGCATGTTATTATCTGTGGAAGAAAGAACAATTAAGAGAGCTGTGTTCTAGTAGATACACAATGTCGAAAAATTATCCATTCTGATATAATCAGAGTACATTTCAGTTGCTTTTTGTTTTAAGTACACTTTATAGCACAGTAAGGCTATTCGGGACTCAACCTATAGTTTAAAGTGGCCACATTGTGCTTCCACCAGGTATCTAATCCTGGGACACCTTGATTACAAGGCAGCGACGTTACAGCTACGCCATCGGGAGGCTTCGAAGTATTTGAATGTTTATAAATAATGTAAGCTTTATTTCAACCAGCCGAATCCTCCAACTTCCTGCATATTCGTATCATGTGTGGAATTGCCTGTTTTTTTTCGTTTTCGTGGAATTAAAAATCAACTGGCATAGCTATATATGTTAATGATTAATTAGAATGATAATTATAAAGAATGAGAAGTGGCCAAACATAAATTAGAACCAACTTAAAATACACGTTTATGTAAAAATTGATCTGTGGTTTTATTAATGAGAATAAAATGTGCACTTTATAACTATTAGGCTAAGTAGAATATCTTTGTTTTTCATCGGTGTATTTAATATTCCTTTTACCTTTAAGAATTTAATATTATTTACTTCTTCTTTAATATAAAAAATTTGTAGCTTAATTTATAGGCGAATGAACTTTCTTTTTTAAATGTATATACCAACGAAACCATTGGGTTCGATACCCGGTGGAGGCACATAGTGGTTCGGATTCACTTTAAACTGTAGATCCAGTCCCGATTAGCCTTACTGTGCACAAAGTGAACTTAAAACATCAACTCAAAAAAACAAACGAAACCATTGGTATAGAGGATGAACATTGTCTCAGTAAAGATTCCTATTGTTCCATAAATCATCATCCAATGACTCCGGGAACTGGTCAATTTCTTCGAGGTATCTTAAATTCTCTGTCACTTAAAAATTTCAAGTGATCCATTTTGTATCCGCTCTATTTTAACAAAGTAACCTCGAAGACAATCTGTATTCCACTAGCTTATATTGAAAACTTGGTCAAACCGGAAGTTATTTTATCGCCTTCGATAATCGAATTGTTTGATCGACTATTTTTTTTTACCCAGGAACATCCCTCATAGGAGATTTACGAGACCGGGTTACGCTACTCACTCGTAGCTCCCCAATTTCCTCACGATAGTGGGTTGCCACCGGTCCTATACACAAGCCTCGAACCCAGAGACTGACCCCAGGCGGACTCGAACCCATGCCGTCCCGCAGTCGGAGTCCAAAGCACAGCGCCTTAGACAGCACGATCACGAAGGAGGACTTTTCTTATTTTACTTTTGGCTAATCGCGAGGATGAGGATGAATAATGAATAGAAAAATAAAAAGAAGGTAACGCACAAAGAACAGGACGGGTCTTCAACCTCTTAGGTGACGAGTTCAAGCCCTAAATATGAGGATTTCAACCATAGACCTCAATTTTTTTTTAAAAATATATAAACAAAATTACTATTTACACTACACTTATTATCAAGGCCAAAATAGTTTGTAACTGTGAAACTACCCCTTAATGCAAATTGACATGTTTTTTTTCTTTCCTCATGTGAGTAAGAATTAAATGAGTGGCACACAGAGATACTTCTTGGGAAAACAATTAATTGTGCCCTGTCCCAGCATGCCTGGAGCAAAGCCGCGCATAGCGGAAGAGAAGGGGGAAGAATGGAAGGGGATCGAGTGGAAAGAGCGAGGCAGTACACGCTGTTGGAAAGAGCGAGGCAGTACACGCTGTTGGAAAGGCTGGCAACTGCAGTGGATCTCTTCCCTCCACGCAATTCCGTTCCTCTCATGTGTTCATCGCTGCTCAGATACTTGTTTTGTTCACCTGCTCCAGAGATAAGTGGGACAGGGAGTAGTTCGCATACATGTAGCAAGTAAGGCAACTTATCTCAGAATGAAAATTCCACAGTTTTCAAACGTTTGTTTCAGCAATGATGACTGGACACGGATCTAGGGGTCTAAAATCATTTGAAAACTTGAATGTATCTCTTTACAGATACCAAGTTATAAGGAACTATTTCGTAGATGTTCATGTAACCGTTATAAAATTACAAATAAAATATATTCACAACCTTTGATATACTAATACGAAGAAAGAAATTCAGAGTAAGATTCAAATGCATGTGTATAAGGTAATTATAGAAGTACAGAGCAATATGAGAGTATTGAACTTTTTCTTTTTTTTTTCAGGATAAAGTTTACAATATTGATTCGAAAGAATAATTAAGGACGTAGTGTATTGGTTAGAGTTCTTGAGAGCATTGTAAGCGGTCCGAGGTTTGATCCTCCTTACGAGGTGTTCTCTTTTATTTAATTCTCCTTCTATTAAACAAGAGCATGGCAACATTATTTGTAATAATAGTGTATAGTGGCTAGATTGTCCTAAAACTGGAATTTACTCAAAAAAAAAAAAGAATTGACACACGTTCAAAGGGATGTTTTCACGTATCAGATCTTGAATTATGATACTCTAACGCTAATTGTGTTCTGCTTCAAAGACATTGACAAATATTAATGAAATAACCATTTATATTTGTGGCAATTCAGGACACACTAATATTACCCCTTTTTCCACTCGAGTTCAATGCAAAGATACCTTCACAAATATCGACTGAAAAGTTTCCATCATGTGCAATTCTCCATTAAATGTTTTCGCCCAATCGTATTACCTTCGTTTTCTTTGTTACAAACAAGTATTCTTTGCACATGACATGTAGGGGGGGGGGGGGGTTGGATCTGCATTTCACATTGGTCAGTT
The DNA here is from genome assembly GCF_977018435.1 of Lepisma saccharinum. Taxonomy (NCBI): domain Eukaryota; kingdom Metazoa; phylum Arthropoda; class Insecta; order Zygentoma; family Lepismatidae; genus Lepisma; species Lepisma saccharinum. The sequence continues at coordinate 81,959,339 of NC_139235.1, forward strand.
CCTTCTACCTGTGTTCAGGAGCGAAAGCTTGTGGGGTAGTGGTTACCGTTAAGGATTGATAATCTGATGGTCGTAGGTTCAAACCCCTCCGGTGGTAGAAACTTTTCGTACGTTTTAGACATGTCCCATTGCGTTCATTGTCCACGCCGTGTGAAACGGAATGATTCAGATTGAAATTAACAAATGGGGGGAGGGGAAATGTTAAATAAGAAAATTTCAACGAACCGAGAAGAGGAGAAAAATTGGATAAATATGAAAATTACATTCATGTTTTTAGTGGTATAATCGTAGGTAAAATCAAAGATCTTACGTGGAAGATTTTATCTTGCTCTGAACTCGGCCAAAAGGAATTTCGCGCCGATCTAATACATTCTCCAATACATTATAAAATGTTAATGAATGTTTCATGTCGATAATTTTATCAATGCATCAGTTCTTGACGCCGAGACGTATTTTCTGCAACTACCCCTTCTCTCCTCTCGTCTCCAGTCCCTTCTGTTCTTAACTTCTCCTTCTCCTTCTTCTCTCCCGTCCTTCTCCTCTATTTTTATCTCATGCCGCCTTCCCTACTTTTCTCGCCTCTTGTCTCCATCCCACTCTTCTCCACTCCTCTTATCTCCTCTCCTGTCTTATATTTCCGACTCCACGGCACTGTTCTCCTCATCTTTTCGTTCTTCTCTTTTACTCTACTCTCCACTCCCCTCTTATCGTCTACTCCTCTCCTCTCCAAACTCCGTTCCTCCTCTTCTATCACCTCGCTTTCCTTCCTCTCTTCTCTCCTCTTTGCTCCATTTTCCTCATCTCTCCTCGCATCTTTTTCCTTTCTCCTCATTACTTTTCCTATCCACTTCCTCTGTCCTCTATTTTCTTCCCTTCTTTACTTTTCCTCTTCTCCTTTTGCTTTCTCTTTTCTCCTCTCCTTTGTTCCCTTTCGTTTCCTCTCTCCACTTTTCCTTTGTGTAGACTCATCAACAATGAAATACTATAAAATCGACGTTGTTTCTTTCCGAGAGTATTGCAACAAATGTAATACTGATTTTTTTCTAGTTTTATGCAATAATATTTGGATATCTTTATTTCGCGTATTTTATAAATACCTAATGTGCATGTGGCAACCCTGATATTGAGCCTAACTCTGCACGCAACCCACCAACGCCTTGTGTAAATTCTGTTGCCTAGTTTAAAATGTCGTTGTCCTAAAACTTTTGAGAGACACTGTACACAAGACGGCAGAGGTGAGCAATTATCATTTCGACTAAAGTTAAAAGTATGGAATATCCAGGTCTCCCGACAAAGTAAATCGATTGCTATTCTGACATATTGATCACTAGGCCTTGGATTTTTAGGTTCTAAAAAAATGTACTTTTAGGTCCCTAAAATAGGCTCTAATAATCATAAAATAGGTCCTACATATCCTAAAATAGGTTCTAAAAATTGTAAAATAGGGTCTAAAATTCTAAAATAGGTTCTAAAAATTCTAAAATAGGTTCTAAAATCCTAAAATAGGTTCTAAAAATTCTAAAATAGGGTCTAAAAATTCTAAAATAGGTTCTAAAAATTCTAAAATAGGGTCTAAAAATTCTAAAATAGGTTCTAAAAATTCTAAAATAGGGTCTAAAAATTCTAAAATAGGTTCTAAAAATTCTAAAATAGGGTCTAAAAATTCTAAAATAGGTTCTAAAAATCCTAAAATAGGTTCTAAAAATATTAAATTTGCCTAAAAAATCCTGAGGTAGGTTCGAAAAAACTTAAAAGGGTTTAAAGATCATGAAAAATACTAATTAGGTACAATTGTTAAAAACAAAATTTCAAAGGAACCGTGAGAAATTTTAATAGATATATGTAACCATCCAAAATATTAATTTTCTAAACAAATTTTCATTTCCATGTATCATTTTCAAAATAATCCACTAAGTATTGTAATACTAATACTTGTACTGTTAGCAAAAGTTACTTATCGATATGATAAATGAATTATGTATAATTTCCTGCACAATACATAACAATATTTTTCACATTATCCTCGGACAAAACCCTGCCTTTTTTTCTGTGAGGATCATCTTATGTGCTGAAAATGATCTTTAAACAGATCCTTAGTCAATGGTGTAAATTTGAATGCTAGTAAGCACCAAAAGTAAGCGAATCAGAAGTTTGCAGTTTGGGCTGTGCTGGCAACAGTGGCGCCAGACATTTTGTTTTGTTTAGAGCTTAGAAAAACATTATGGACTTAGAGGGAGGGATATCAAGTTGGTCATTGATTTTTTTCATTACCAAACAGAACAAATACATCTGTGTGATGTAAAAGTAATGTAAAAACCTTCAAAAATATATAAAAACCTAAAAAAATGTATGATTTATGCACAAAAATCTAAAATAGGTTCTAACAAACAAAATAGATTATTTTAGGCACTATAAAACTTCATCAGTTGTTGCGTTTTTTAAATGAAACGCTGTTGTAACTTTTTATTTCTCGCCTGCAAAGGAAAAAAATATATAAACCTAAAATCTGAGGTCTGTTGATCACGTAACTTAAGCCCGTATCACACGGAACTGGATTTCCAGTAGGTATGACCTAGTTGGCGCTGGACTGACTACCAATTTGCTAGTTTTCGCCTCACACGATACTCATCAGCGTACTTGTCGATAGACTTTTGTTCCCAAACGAGGGAAGTTGTAATGGCGGCCGCGTGAGACGTAAACAATCACTTCACATTTTTAAAAGCCGATAACTATTCAACCGAGAGGAATAACGTTTCGTTTAAAACGTTATTAGGTACAAAACAATGGCGCTGCTTAAATCCATACTTTACAACGTTTACTGTACACGCATGGAATAATATTTTAGTTGTTTCAAATGTAAACACCGTGCACTCAGTATAGATGGTGTAACTCAACGTGCCTTTCATGCTGTATACGTTATACATTGCTGGAGTAACGCTCGGAAACCACAGACAAAAGCGCTCCTTTGCACACTCACAGATTATCTTCACATGGTGAAACTTTGCTCTGATTGGCTGTTCCACAGAATCCAGTCGAGGAAATCAAGTAGCAATTAGAACATGTCCTATTCCTCCAAACCAGTCAAGCAGTCAGCCAGGCGGCCATGATTGCTACCTAGAAAGTTAGTTCAGCGCCAACTAGGACATTCCTACTAGAAATCCAGTTCCGTGTGATAGGGGCTTAACACTGTAATTTACTAAACGAGGTGAGAATCAGGAACTGAGTTTTCTTTCCGTCTCGAATTTTGTCGGTTCTGCCTACCCACACTAAACTTCTTTGCAATCATACAAGCCACGGATCAACCAGCATATAAATAACAAGAGCAAAGACGCATCACTGTTTCTTTCACGCCCGGAGGGTGAAAATTATCGTAACAGACAGCGTGGGATCAACCATGGTCGAAGAACGATTTGTACATGAAGACCAAACCATAAAAAAAAGACAGGGGGGATGATACACACTGCATAAGTCGAGATAAGGGAACAATGACCATGCACCCATAAGGGTGGTTTTGGCAAAAGGATTATCTCACCCTCGATGAGGACTTAGAAGGATTTACCCTAACTGATCCCAGGTCTACTGTCCGGGAACTTCCCCTTCCACCCTCGCGCTGCGACATATGTTACGAATGATTCTTCAACAATGTGCTAAGTCCCGCCTACATTGACAAAACCTTGGGGTTCGTGCAAGGCCAGTTGAGACTGCAGAAAAATGACCCATCTTCATGCATTACGAGGTGTAAGAGGATTATGTTCTTCCTTTCACATGCATGGTTGAATGTAGTTGTTGTCACAAATGAAAGCATGGCTATAGAGTGCATGTGACCAATAAAGTACCAATATGCTTGTAAGCCACGTTGCGTATGTTGTGAATCAAATTGAGGCTTAACAAAGTAATGAACTTGATACTGCTTGTAAGGTTGCGCCATATTTTACGATTTGCTGTCCTTTGTATGTGTGTCTTGACGAAGCTTCGTGGATCTAACGTTATGTAGTTTACACACTGTACCCATTCATGGTAGGGATTATGATATGTGTATAATTTCACGTTAGAAGGGAGACAGTGGGGCTCGTGACTCAAATAAACATATTGCATTAATTTAAAAAGGAACTAGTTTGGGTATCGGGAGCGTAGCCACTGTGAGGGCGAAGGAGGGCACTAGCTAACCCTCCAGGGGCGATGCCCAAGTTTCGTGATAAAAAATTACCTAAGTATATACTAAATAATTATGTGCGCAATGTATTCCTTCCTTGTTTTGATGACGTAATAATAATGTAAATGCCATAATAATTTTGTTTTATTGTAAGGAGATTTCACACAGAAGCGACACGGAAAATTCACATCGAAGCTACATGCTACACGACTCCATTCAGTCTAAAGCAAAATATTTACCGCGCATGCGCTAACAGCAGCACGAGGAGAGAGTGTAGTGAGAAAACGGCCGAGCAACAGCTTACCGTGTCTCTTCGTTACGAAAGGCTGCATTGAATTGCTAAAGCATCGCATCCAAGCGACACAAGTGGTTGTCGCTTCGGTGTGAAACTTCCCTTAAATTGTCGCCCACCTAAATCTTTAAACGTCATCCATTCAGCCGGCCCCCATTGTGCTACGACGTCCCGGGTTCGTATCCTGGCCTGCGCATGGATGTCTGTGAATGTCAATTCATCAATTTCATCATGTCATCACTCATCCCCATCTTCGCACATTAGCCAAAAATGGCACAAAAGACGAGGTAAAATAAAGGAAATCAATCAATCAAGCCATCCATTCAGATCAGAAAGTTAGGTTTCACCAATGGTACCGTCCTGCCCACCTAAATGTTTACAGGGAAACCATGTAGTAAGAATCACACCCAGACAGAGAGAGAGAGAGAGAGAGAGAGAGAGAGAGAGAGAGAGAGAGAGAGAATGAAAGAAAAATAAAGAGAAGTGATATAGAAGTAGAGAAAATGCCATCCGGAAATAGGCAGAGAGAGAGAGAGAGAGAGAGAGAGAGAGAGGTGATAAGAAATATTGGCAGAAAGCTAGAAATAAATAGGCAATGGTAAAGATGGGAAGGTAGAAAGGAAGAGAGAGAGAGAGAGAGAGAAAGAGAGAGAAAGAGAAAGAGAGAGAAAGAGAAAGAGAGAGAGATAGATAGAAACAGGATGAAAAAAAGAACGACAAAGAAGGAGAGAGAAAGTCAGAGAAGAGGTAACAGAAGATGAAAGAGTAGTAGCAACGGAGGAAGAGGGAGACAAGAGAGAAACATTAACAAAAGATAAACAGAAGAAAGAGAGAGAGATTAAGAAAGATGGAAAAAGAGGGAGATAGAAACAAATGAAGAGAAAGAAATAAACATTAACAGGAGGATGAAGATTTAACAAAGGAAAGACAGAGGAACAGAAGAAGAAGAAAGATAAACAAACAGAAAGAAAAAAGAGAACATTAAAGATGAGACAGTAAGAAATATAGAAACTAGAGAAAGACGGAAAATGAAAGAAATGTAGGAATGAATAAAAAGGAGATCTTAGCATGTATGACCAGAGAAGCAGCTAAAAAATTACTCCCTGACCCACTGTTAGTAGTGTAGCTTGCAATGCCTATCTTTGAGCTCACATAATATGAGCTCGAAATTAAGGGGGTAAAATGACACGAGGAGACGGTAGTTCATGGGTGCAACACAGTTTAATTCGAATTCAGCTGTAGCTTTGAAGCTGGTTATTTGCGGCTGCCGCCATCTTTGGAGTCCTGCTTGGCTGGTTTCTCAGTTTTGCATCAAGTTATGGTCTCAATTTATTAAACATCCATCAGGTTATCTCGGTTTCGAAATAGTACAAGCAACACATAGGCTACAGCATGTCACAGCACAAAATTTCACAGCGTAGAGAACATTCGAGCAAACAATTTTGTTAATAAAGCTCTGACTCGTCGTTACGACGCTACGAGCTCTCTCAAAATTGATTTCATCCCAGGTGTATATGCAACCTTGCAGCACAGGCTCAAAATTACTACTAATTAACTAAAGTAAACTGTATGCAAGATACGTACTGACTTATCTATAAATAATCAGGTAGATCATGTGTGAAGAAGTTGGTAAATAAAGGGCGTATAGGACGCCGAATTTGAATCGAGTGCTATTGTTTTGTTTCGAGGTTGGCAGACCTGTTTTTACCAATGTTGGCATCTGTTGTCATGCCGATTAATGTAGCCTGAATTGTTTTGACTCGTTTGTTGTGGTTTACGATTGAACAACGTGTTCTTATTGTGCAGACATTTTACCAAAGTGGTGACCAGCAATGGCCGGCAAGGTCATGTGATCTTACACCTTGTGATTTCTTCTTATGGGGGTTTGTGAAATCACAGGTGTACGCCAACAAACCACGAACCCTTTTGGAACTGAAGGCGGAAATCATACGGGTGATTGGAGGCATCGGGACAGACATCTGCGAGAGGGTTATCAATAATTTTGTGGAGCGTATAAATGCATGCAGACCCAGTGGGGGTGGACATAAGCCTGACATTATCTATCTTTCATACGTAAATGGGAAATGTTACTGCTTACATATATGTGAAATATAACTATTTTCATAATATTTTCCATATTTTTATTTAATTTTCTAATTCGGCGTCCTATACGGAACACCCTACTTCAATCTTGCAAACTAACTTCCTGTGAATCCATTTTGTATAATTCATCAGTTGCCTTAAATAGCAAATTTTCCAATAATTTCCTTTAAGACATGACATATAAATTAAATCTAGGAACAATATAATACTTAAAATATAAAAAAAAGTGCAAAAGTTTTGCAAAATATATATAATCAAGTTAAATTTTAGTTTCTACAGTGAACGGTACTTTTAAAATATACTGTAATGTACATACATAATAAAATATGACAACTCTGCCATCTAGCGTCACTCTCTGCATTCACGCTATGACACGTTACAAGAGCATCCATTTCCAGATATTCTGGACCCAGATGTAGCTAGGGGGGTCCCACAAGGTTAGAATCGAGGGGAATGGGTTGTGTGGGAGGGCGGCAGGGGGGGGGGGAAAGGTCAGTAAATTTGTGTTGTAGGAAAAGAGGGGGAGGGGCTCCCATAAAATACTGCACCCCAGAGCACGGTTTCCAAATCCACAGGATCTGATATTTCGAATCGAGCTTTTCCTGGATGTTTTCCAGCGGCGAACCTGCTTTTTTAAGGAAGCCGATGCGTATTTGTCACAAGAACGTAAAAAATTAATGCCCGACAGATGTCACTGATAGCCATGCGGCGTAACAATCCTATTTGCGGTCACTTGCTCGGGACGTTAAATTTTCGTTAAGGGTTACGATTCAGTTACGTTCAGGGGCGGAGGGGAAAAATGGGGGGAGGGGTCGATGGAGAACCATTAGCACGGTTGGGTTAATCCAATGTGACTGAAACCGCAAATAAAATGTATCTTGTTCAATTACTGTTTCGATCAACTTGTTCAAAGAGCACGTGTTACAATAATCTTCCTTCCAGAGGTCAACTTTTAATGCAGGGTGGTTCGGCAGTAGCTAAACCTAAAGTTTGCTCGGTAGTAATGATGATTTTCTTTATTTTACTTCGCTTTTTGTGCCACTTGTGGCTAATTTGCGATGATTGAGATGAATGGACACACACAAATATCCATGCCCTGGCCGGGAATTCGTACCCTGCACCCCTAACGTCGTAGCGCGATGCGCTAATAAGGAAACACGTTCAGAAAACACGTTAGTCTTTCAAACAAGAACATTCAGAGCGGTCACAGACACGTACGTTCAGTGGCGGCGAATTAGGTGTGGCTAGGGGGCAGTTGCCCCTCCACATTTTTTGCCCCCGCACTATGCTAAACCTTATCTACAAAGGTAAATATACTGTCTTTGCTCCTCCGGTTTTGTAACCCAATCGCCGTTAGAACGTCGATATGAACATTCTTTGCCATAATGTGTAGGAACATCTAGAAACTAGTAATGGCGCATGCGAGGTATTTTTAAATTTTTTACATAAAATTCAAAAGTGGTACCAAGATATAAACAGAAATTATAACATGTGACTTTATTACAAGTTTATCTTTTAAATTTATTGAAATATCTATTAGACGAAAGGAACAACAGAAGTGGTAAGTGCTAATAACGTACTATTGCCATCTATTATTAGTTTTGTAATTACATGACATTTTCCCCTATTCTTGAGAGCATGATGTTACTTGTGTTTCAGTTGACATATTTCGCTGTGGTGTGTGATCCTGCCGATAATCTTCTATGTATGACGCCACAAAACAAAACGACGGCAGGAGTTCCGGGTTCGAATCCCAGCCTGGGCATGAATGCTCTTTGTGAGTGTCCCTTCAACTTCATCACGTCCTCATCGACGCGATGTCAAAAGTGGAAGAAAAGCGACGCTAAATAACAAAAATAAAATCAACAACAAAATGAGCAAAGTAGGGAAATATCCTAGACTATACTTAAGTGCGTAAACGTTAACACACTTCATATGGATATTTTTTTAGGTTGTCCATAACTATACTGAGCTGAAACATACAATGGTGAGGGGTAGCGGTTGTTGCATTTGCGTGTGAACAGTGAAAACACTCTGTATCCGACATCCAAACTATTCCCAACCAACCATGCTCAAATAGGCTAATCATTGCTGTAGAGTCACCGGCAATGAAATGGGACATCTACGTACATTCTGCATCATCGTACATTTAAGGAACACACATAACGCCTTGCGGGAAGCGAGTATTTCAGTATTTAGGTGTCTCACTTTTATTGTCGTTGACTGTACATCAGTGATGTGCGTCTACGTGTAAACAACGATAATCTACACTCTACACGCAGACTATTTTATACACGTAGATGACGTAATCTATGTAAACAACATGGCGAACGGTGATAACTTAGCAAAGGGCGCTGTGGAAATAAAACAAAATTATATTACGTATTAGTTGGTAACGTGTGAGAAAAACCTTTCATAGTCTTCCTTGCAAAATCGAACAATTTCTCACCTAGGAAAAAACATAAGATAGGAAATAGTCCAGTGTTTTATGAGAAGAAGACTACTTTTGCCTCATGACTGCCATCTGTTGCTTTTTTTTTAATACAATTTATTTTCGTTCGTAGTTGATAGAAGAGAAGAGAAATTTTGTTGTAAATAGAATTCTTGTCATTAGGAACCAATATAGTTGAAAATGTCACTTTCCTTTCATGAAAGCCTTGAAAATTATTATTAATGTACTTTAGATTGTCTTACGTAGTCTATGTAAAATACAACCCAATGTAATCTACGCGTAGATTACGTGTAGACAACGCATGTAGACGTAAACTTATAGTATACGGCACATTACTGCTGTACATACAGTGTAATACAAACTATTACACTGAGCATGCAGCAAGGATTGTAACCGGAAACTCTTGATTGCAAGAACTGCCATCGGATAGTCTAGTGTTTGCAATGTCTTTGGCTTAGACGGATTTGCAGTCATGTGCGTCTACGCGTAAATAACGATAGTCTACATTTTACACGTATACTATTTTATACACGTAGATTACGTAATCTATGAAAACAATATGGCGAAAGGTGATAACTTAGCAAAGGGCGCCGTGGATTTAGAAGAAAATTATACTGCGTATCAGTTGCTGATGTGTGAGGAGAACTTTTCATACTCTTTCTTCAAGATTCGAACAATTTCTCACCTAGGAAGAAACCTAATATAGGATATATTCTAGTGTTTTGTGGGGAAAAGACCACTTTTGCCCCACAACTGACATCTGTTGTTGTTTTTTGCATACTATTTATCTTCTTCGATAGTTGATAATAGAAGAGAAGAGAAATTTGTTGTAAATATGATTCTTTTCATTTTGTTAGGAACCAATATAGTTGAAAATGTCACGTTCCTTTCATGAAACCCTTGAAAAATTAATTTTAATGCACTTTAGATTGTCTACGTAGTCTATGTAAACTACAACCCAATGTAATCTACGCGTAGATTACGTGTAGACAACGCATGTAGACGTAAACTTATAGTCTACGGCACATCACAGCGGATTTGTGAAATCTGCACTGAATGTGGAAGGCTTTTTCGAATATTTATGTTTAGAAGTACTCGATCTTTAAAATCAAAGAGGTGAGAATTAATACACTGTTCCCTCACCGAGAATTCCTTGCAAATTTATCTGCCACCGGCCCCTCCCTAACTTCGCCGCGTCAAATCATCGAAATGATAACGACTGGCTGAAAAGTCTATGGAAGCAAGGGGTCTGTGCATTGTGTCGATTGATGAAGAACGACACCAGCGCCTCGTAGCGGGTGGCGAACGAGGCGGGAAATCACTAATTGTTACGTAAATAGACTAACATTAATTCAGAACCAGCGAAGTCCCCCGGCGTCCTGGGATCGCGATGTGGGTTCTGCAGTGTCCCCCCCTCTCCCCCATCCAAATCCCTGAAGAGCTCCAGCCGGGAATAGGGAGGGGGCTTGTAACGTTGCTCGGTTCCCGGTCGTGACGTCACACGCGACACTTGACTGAAAATGGGGTCTTGCCGAACCTCACCAGATGGGAGCACCATCAGATACCAGAGGGCAGCGCGCAGAGTCTGATCCTTGGGGTGCCATCTAAATGCTAATGGCGGACAGGTCCTCGGATGTGCAAGGGCGAAAAAAGGGGTTGGGGAGGTTATCCGCCTGGGGATTTGAAGCATGTGGGGGGGAGAGTGTTGGGTCATCCCCAACCCTCCTGTTGTGTGTAGTGGCTACACGTTATGACTCTAAAGGGCTTGCTCAGCGTGAAACCTTTGTAGCAGAGATTTGATTGCCCTTTGGAACAGGATACTTTTAGTGGTAGCTCTTGATAGGGATCTCGCTGAACCTTTTTTTCCCCCACGATGCCATCAACGTCATCTCAAGCGCTCTCAGCACCCTCTGTTGGGGAGAATGAAAATGTGACCGCTCGAGCTGTAAACTCTATTTTAATAAGCGGATTCTTATTATCTAAAGTTCACAAGATAAAAAAACAAAAATTACCCACAACACTGGTTCAGATGGGAATGCTCATATTTCTCTAGGGGAGTTAGGTTATTTAAAACGCCCCTTGGTTACAAAAAAAATCGTGTGACGGATAAATATTGGACAAAGCCTGTTTCGTAACTGTCCTTATTTTGCGACGCTGTCGTTCTATTTTGGAGTAATGAGGATACAGAAGACACTTTTCGTTCTATTGATGAAGCGACACTCACTCACTAACACCCAAGGTCCTGCCATGAGTCGAAAACTTCGGTTGCGAGATATCGTATTTGTATATTTTTTGTATTGACGTCGCATTTCTGCCACATTTGTCTAATCGCGACGATGAGGATGTGACGAACTTGATAAAAGAACACCCATGTCCAGGCATGATTCGAACCCGTAACCCTTGGCGTTCTGGCACGTTGTGATGACCAGCTTTCAGGTCAAGGGTTTATCCTTAGGGATGTGCCGAAGCCGATTACAGATGTATGAAAATCGGCCGAAATTGACACATCGGCATCGGTATCGGAATCGGCAAAAATCCGATATTTAAACCGGTACAGATTATACTAGAGTTTTTACCTTCTAATAAGTTTTTATATTCTAGTTTTGTAAAATTTATTGAAAATTTGGTTATGATTCGTCATTATTGTAGAGTTTTTGTAATAAAATTATTGCAAACTCATTCAGAGGATCAACCTAACTATAAATCGGAAATAAAACAGTACATTGCTGAAACAGGATCTGCTGTTGTATTGGAAATTGAAAAGTGAGTATTCAAACCTGAAGCAAGTCCTGAGAAAATACTTGGGCATACCTGCTGCATCAGTATTCAGTGATTGAGTGTTCAGTGTTGCTGAACAGATTTGCGATAAGAGAAGAAGTAGGTTACTGAAGTGCTTCCAAAACTAGTGTTTCTGAAGTTGAATCTGGCAGAACAGGAATTCATTTTGCATTTCAAAGAACTGCTTGTATACTAGAGTGCGCGTCAAATCTCCTGCATATGGCCTTGAACTGCTGAACAGCACCAGCGAATCACAGACGTGCGGCGTTGCCTAGTTCAGAAGCTACTAAATCGTGTACCTGGCGCTCGGATATAAATAGATTATTTCAAGTGTCAGTAGTTCAACAGATGGAAAGATAATGAATTTGCGAGTATGTACGAAAAACAAGCGTGATTGTAGCTTATACCGTTCCCTCTGTAGAAGCAATGTTATTATAAACGTATTTGCATTGTATCGTTTTTGTTCTCCCTTCGTTCCTGTTGCATTCCGAAACTTTCCGATTAGCGAAGGGAACAGGGCAGGTTCGTTCCCAGTGATGGTAGAAGGAGAAATTGATGAAGAGGATACCGTCACTGTTCGTTTTTCCCACGTCTTTAGTGTGTGTGTGTGTGCAGCATGTCGTTGAGTAAAGTCCGCGCGTTTATTATGTCCCCATCGGCAACCCTTTTATAAAACTTAACACTAACAACAATAGCAAACAATAGCCAAGCCGCTCCCGACAAACCCGTGCACTCAGACGTTGTTGCCACATTTTCTTTACTTACATTTCTTGTAGTTGCAAGGCGCCTCTTATTATTTTTGCTCCATAACCACGTGCGGGGTTGATTCTTTTTAACTAGTTGTGTTGTGTTATAGTGCTATTTTGTTGCTTTGTTATAGTGTTGTGCTTTTAGTTTTTTCCTTAGACTTTGCATAATGCAAGTTATCACTCACGGCTGCTAGTGAAAATCCTAAGTATGAAGACAAAACTGCAGAATATTATTTCCTTCATGGAGAGCACAGGTGCCCACCCCCCTCAAAGCCAATGGCGCATTCCCCTCAAATATCATGTCATGCGTCCCCCCAGATTATATCATGTGCCCCCCAAAAAAACATCATTCGCGCCCTCAAACCATATCGTAATCCCCACAAAGTATTTAATTACGACAGTGTGTCTACCGAAAGTAACTTTCTCTTAGCTTTACAGAACACTATACTTGATCTGCCCTTATTCCCTAAACAGGGGTGCCCATCACTCAAGACCACCCCTAAAATCGTTCATAAACCCCCGAAAATAGTTTGGATGAATGTGTAATAGTTGATGTCTATTTGAATGAAATACCATGTTACATTGTCCATATTTTTTGATTGTTCGATTTTCAAAAAAACTTAAAGCTAGCACATTGATTGGTTAAATGTAGTAAATTAAAATATGTAAATATGCATATAAATAGTATTTTTGAGTGGGTTTATAAAACTCAATTTGAGTATTTAACACGTTTAATTCAGAATCTCAATATGTAAGAGTTGGATATCCCCCCCCCCTCGATAATACCCTTAAACACTTCCTTTTTAATCTTTATCTGTATTTATTTTCTCTTTCCATATTCTTTAATCTTGTTTCTCTTTCTTTTTCTTTTTTCCTTACAATTTCCTTCTGCTTTTCCTATTTATCTCTTCAATTTGGCAACATCGCTTTCCTACTCCAGTTTGTTGCTTCTACTTCAAAAGAAAACCGCCAGCTTGGGTGTTTCTTTTAACAAAGAGTACCGCTCCCTTTGTTAACCGCTGGGGATATAATGAACGCGCGGACTTTAAACCAAGTGGTAGTGATAGCGAGAGAAGAGAGAAAAATACAGTGTTGTACGAAGCCAGGCACGACAGGTGATTTTTCAGGTGTACAATTTTTTTAAAAAAAAAAATCGAGTGAAGAAGAGAGCAGTAAAATTGACTTTAAGAAGTGCCAGGATCTAACAGCTCAAGCGTGTGGTGTGAATCAAGCTACCGTTTCTCGGATATGTTCAGTGGCAAAACAATGTGGATCGGGGCCTGCTCCAATGTTTCAATCACCTAGAAAGCACATTAACGTACCAAAAAAGAACGACAAACTTAGATAACTTTGAAAAAGACGTAGTTCGTAGAACCGTCTTTGAAATTTACGATTGTGGCGAATTTTCTACTGCCAAAAAGATAACGTACTCTTTACGGCACAAAATATCTTACAAAGGCTCTACAACTTCCACCTTGAGAATATTGAAACAATTATGCAGTCCCTCTGGCATAATCAGGTATGTTCTTTTCTCCCATTAAGTTTATTATATGTTATATTATCTAATATTCCTTGCTCTCCGTGACAAGGCGTTTCGCTCAACCACGCTGTCTCTTTTCCGTGTGAGATTTCGACACGGCACCGCTGCAGTGCGCTGCTATTGGCTATCGCCATATGCAGGAGATTTGACGCGCACTATAGTGTTGCCCACGGGACGAGACGGGACAGGCGTTTAAAAATTCGAGACGAGACGAGATTGATCATGTGTCCCGAGACAAACGAATATTTTCGAGACGAGACAGTATTTCACAGCATTTCCACGAGACGAGACAGGCCAAAGTCTCGTCTCGTGGGTAACACTATTGTGTACTAATGTTTAATCTCTTGAGAATCCATGTTCTTCTTAAAGGTTCACATAACATCTTGTAGATGCAAATGTTCATTCGCATCTCTTGAGAATATGTATATACATATGATATGCAATAGAAATGTACATAGCAAATTTATTTTTGTCATGCTGAAAATAACATCCCATTTCTGTTTAATAATCTTATGTATCGGAATCGGTTAAATATCGGCATCGGTATCGGTTCCAAAAATTATCGGTGAGTACATCGGCATCGGTAAATTTTCAGCTTCGTCACATCCCTATTTATCCTGAATTGTCCATCTGAGAGGAGGCGAGGATGTATATGTAAATTTTGAGTCAAAATGACCATAAATTCGACCTTTCTGAAATATTTTGGTGGGGGTGGTGATTTAGGGGATGTTACGTAAGGGACTACATCAGGATCCCTACCAGGTGACGAGAGGTATGGCAATAACGAGACATTAATGTGAAATACCTAACGAAAGAAAACTGGTACAATTAAACAAAATGTTTCACTAAGAAAAATCGTATGTGTTAGTGGCAGGGTTGTTAAAGGTGCAGGAAACTATAACTTCTAATGGGTTCTATTGGGTTCCGCTGTAGGACCGGAACCATTTTTCTCGCACAATTTAAATTCGGTCCAACTTGCGTATTGTTTCATTGATAAAAGGTCCCTGTACCGTATTTTAATTGTTCCTGAAAAAAGGTACCTGAACCGTATTTAAATTGGTTCGGAAAAAGGGTTCCCGGACCGTATTTAAATTGATCGGGGGAAAAAAGGTTCTTGGACCGAATCGAAAAACTTTACAGATAAAAAGGTTCCTTTACAGCCCAGAGCCCATTTACGTGTGCTGATTTTCTCTACTGGACCGGAATTGAATTTATTTAAAATTCCTGGACCTTTAACAACCCTGGGTGTTTCAACTCTTACGGCGTCCGGCCCTAGTTCTGGCAAGGGAAGTGGGAAGCGGGGATTACGCAACAGACCAACCAGACAACAGCAGTGGCGCCGAGAGACAAGACGCGGCAAGAAGAAGTACTACGTGAGCTTCGTTCTGCTGCGTTTCTTATCGTGCTGGATTGGTCGCTTCCCCGCTCCCCTTGCCAGCATGAGGATCGGCCACCGTAACAGTAGATTATTACAATTGATGAGTCATGAAAAGAAACCGGGCAGGCAAGTCAATTTTCTGAGGCAGTGGTGTCTTTAGCTTTCAAACATTTGACACTTCCATTCGTCAAATCATATGTTTCTGTACATTTTCATTTACAATTTCAGTGACGTTTTGCCTTTAAAATTTCATATTTTGAGTTTGACGAATGTTGACTAACCTCCTTTTCCCCCCTGTCTTTCTTAATGCTGCCCTTGCGTTTACGTACTGTAAAATACGATGGGAATCAAATATATGATTAATTTGTGAACACAATACTTTTGTGCAAGAAATCAACCTGCCTCCGTTAAACTAGTATCTTGGATCAGCCCTGGGCATTAAAGGCGGCCAGAGCGTGGTGCTGATTACATCACCTCCACAAATGGCAGAGGCCTTGAATGTGTCTGGCCTAACTCACACCCACGTGCTAGGGCGCAATGGTGTTCCGACGGAGCTAAATAGTTAGCGCTCTTGCCTTTGGTGCAGCGGGCGGTCCCGAGGTTCCATTCTCGTTGGGAGCACCAAAGTTTGGTGCTGACCCAGCATCTTGAGGGCAATTGGGAAGCTGTTGTCTCGAAAGTCAGACAACAGCGGGGATGGGACTCGTTTGAGTTGATGTTTTAAGTGCACTTTATGCACAGTAAGGCTAATCGGGACTGGACCTACGGTTTAAGGTGGGATCCGAACCACTGTGCCGTGCCTCCACCGGGTATCGAACCCGGGACCCCTTGATTACAAGGCGACGACGCTACCACTGCGCCAAATGTGAGGCCCATATACATTTATGAAAATACTTACAAGTGATAGTAATAATAATAATAACAATATTAATATAAATTTCCAATTTTAAGATGCAGAATCGCAAATATTCTCCAACATTATTCCTCAAAGTTCTCAGTTTGAGCCCACTTTATGCACAGATAGGCTAATCGGAACTAGACCTAGTGTATGAAATGTGATCCGAATCACTATGTGCCTCCACGGGGTATCGAACCCGTGATCCCTTAATTACAATGCGATGATGTTACCACTACGCTATCAGAGAGGCCATTACCGTGTAAATTGTCCATCACTATGTTTGTGCACTTCATTTGACCCAAGAAGAGCTTCAGGAATTAAATTAAAACTCAAAACAAGGTGTTAACAACTTCTTCACGAGCATACATAAAAATCCATAGCTTAAAAACACACAGGATGTAAGATAAAAATTTATGAAAATAGTCATGGACAATTTGCAAGGTAATACTCGTGAATCCCACTTTACAGTTGGCTACGACGATTTCTGGACTCTAGAAATATTTCAGGACGGTCAGATAACTTCTGATGTGTTAGTACCCGCAATTTATTTTGATTCATAAAATAATTTGAGAAAATAGCGCTTAATAGAACTAATTTGCATTAGTATTATACAAATGCCACTAATCTATCCAAGCACGAAATGTCTAAGTCATTTAAATGAATAAAATGGAAAAGCAAAGATAAAATGGAAAGAGAAAGTAACCTAAAGGGATACACGAAAGACTAAAAATACATTACCGGATTGTCTTTTGTTAGTTCCTCGCCCTGCCGTAGTGGCGCTAAGTGGCTGGTGCCTCATTCAATTTTCCGCTCGTATTCCTCGGCCGATTCTATTACTTTCTATTAGAATGCTGTCAGAAATCATCGCCGTACGATACGCGCGGGAGCTGTACCGAGTGAAAAGACGCTCGGTTCGTTATTATAAAATAAATGGCATTGGGGAGGTTGGTTGGCGCGTCGGCCGACAGAGGTCTCTGAGGGCGGCGGGAGGGGTTTATATTAGCCCAACTTCGCGAAAGTTAACGCAACGAATCTGGATGGCAGGGTTGCACATCTAGTAAGTAATTTAATCTCTGTGGTGACTAAGTTCAGAAAAAAATGTGTAAATGTGACGAGCCAGAATGACAAAAACGTCAATTGTTTTGTAAATCAGGCAGCTTATGAAAGAGAGCTGGGAAAAAGTGCACACAATTCGATAAACTTTAAACGTAATTAAACACCCATGCTCATCGAACCCGGGACCTTTAGTGGTAGTGCGCTGTACTAACCATTCCACCACAGAGGCCGACGAGAATTGTATGTAGATTATTTTGAATGGGCAGAAAGATTAGCTGAGACAATTTTGCTGAGGAGAGCCCAGAGCTCTATCCCAGTGGGGGAGCTTCCACTTGATTACAAATATTTTCCTCGCATGTCGTTTGTGTCGCGTCTGCCACTTCTACGGATAATGCTGAGACCAAGGCTAGGAAACCAATATACTTTGTTATTTGAAAATTTTACCTGAACCAAAATTACTGTGCTACTTCTTCAGAAGTACTAAGCAGATATCTAGCTGATTATTTATGTACAGATCATAGCTCGTCATTGCATTAGTGGCGTTCTGAGCCTGTGCGCGCGGTTGCATACATATTCAGGATAAATGTCAGTTTTCTGAGAACTCGTATCGTCAAACAGAACATTTTTTAATAAATGTGTATGGCTTGATGGGCTCTATACGTTGTGAAAGTTTGTGCTTCGACACTCCGCGTATATTGTCCATACTCTTATATATATATATATATATATATGATGAAGTCTAGGGACAAGATCGAGCCGAGAATTCCACTCAAATGGTCGACCAGCTACATAACACCGTTGAAACTACCAGCTATCTATCAAATATTAACGCACTGACCTTCTCGCTCAATGATGTAAATGGAGCTCGATATCACTTCTCGACATAAAGAAAATCCCCACCAACTTTTTGACTAAAAGCATTCCAAAGACTTTAGTTATTGTAGATGTACATTTCAGAAAATTTATAATGGAAACTGTACAGATAAAGGCAATATTAAATATTAGAACATACTTGTAAAAAATTCCGCGTTTAGAACACTTACACGACAAACATTATTCCATTTCCTTCGGCGTTCATATAGACTTTGGCTTTAATCTCGTCATGAATTTAAAATTCTGACTTGCATCTTGTTTAAAATGCAGTACGTTTCTAGATTTCGGTATCCCATGTCGATGAGTTAAGTAATTATTTCTACCTGCAGCAGTTATTTCCATTTTAATGAATTCCAGCCAGATTTTCACTTACCTCGAAGTTTACAACAGTGACGGTACTGCCATCTCTTGTTGCCTGTAACAACTCGACAAAGTTTAGGTAAGGATTTGAAGTTGGTGTTTTTTCCAGATTTTATGAACGTATAGATTGATGTAAACATGGTTTAAAATGTTGAAATGATATGGTGGAGTTAAAATGTTTCCAAGTCAAACTTATGTTTTCGAAATTTCTAAGTACTGAAACAATAGTCCTGTGTCGACAATTGCTGTGGTGTTTTCCGTAGCCTATTCCTAATTCAAGACGATGTTGGTACAATGGCAAAGAGGAAGAAGAAAATCAACGAAACTCCTTGTTGACTTCTGTGATTTCAACATGGCAACACTGCGTGCAAGGGCGCAATTCTTCGGCAAAACCCCAGAGGATTGGTTTGTTCCGCGGGAAAATAAAAGGAATGGGGGAGTTTGTGTAACAAATGTTGGGAGGGTGGAAGGGGTAACGAATGATGGAGGGTGTTGGTAATGTGGCTGGAAGTTGCTCGTGCTTCAAACATGCTGCGTCCGCCATGGATGACACTGCTCAATGGCTGTTCGGAGACTCGCTCTGAATTAACCAAGATAATTTCTGCGGTGCGGTTGAAATTAGGCAGGGGAGGAAGTGAAATCAAGAGCGCATCATGAACTGTAGAGAAGCGGGGGAGGGAGCGGCGTGCTGGATTATAATGGAAATGCTACTGGTGGAGGCACCTGGTGGTGTCTTCGGGTTATTTTTTTCATGCAGAGGGGAGATTGTCTTATCCCCTGTTGTAAGAAGCGTAAAGTAAAATGTTTTGCTTGTAATTCATTCCTTAGTTGCTTCCAATTTTTTTTTTGGCGAGGGGGGGAGGTTAGGCAATAGATATTAGATTCTATTTTTTTTCCTTTCATGTGTGAATCATAGGCTGTACGCACTATATAGTATGTAATTTTGGCTTCTACAATATTTTGTTACATTGAATTTTTCTTTATGCTGTCTCTTAGTTTGTCCCCTACGTACACATTCTTTCCCCTCCCCCAGCAGATCATTCACTCCACTCCTCCTCCTTGCAGTCTATCTTCCTTCTTCTTCGCCTCACTTTCACCAAAAACATTCCCACTTTCTCCAATTTGAGCGCTCCTTCCTTTTCCAAACCATCCAACCATTTGATCTACAGGGCGCGCGTTCCCGGACATGCAAACAGGTGATCCGTCCCATCATTCCTCTTGGATATTATACATATCCATCCCTCTCTTTTCACCGCACTGTCTCTCCAACACCCCCCCCCCCCCTCGCCCAATCTCAGCCATAGTATATCTTGCTGCTTGCTTACTTTCTTCATATAGCCTAGTTTGCTTGTCCCAATCCTCGGATGTTCCTTGCCTGTAGGTCTAGTGATATTTTCGTGGCAATAGACAAGGTTAGTAGATCTCATGAGTATGTTTTAAAAAAAATGGTATAAGGGGGGATCAACTGAAACCCGTTCAGTGGTCATAATTCGTGAAATAAATTTTATTTCGAGCTGAAACTGGTACGCTGTCTAGAGGCGTCTATGGTTAGCGCTCAGTAAAAACATTGTTCAGAAGAAGTCACCATGAGCGTTGAGACACTTGTCCCACTGTGTCACTAACTTACAAATGCCGTCCATGTAAATTGCGAAGGCTGAATCTCAAACCAATCACGCACAGCATCCTGAACTTCAGCGTCAGACTGAAATCTCTGACCTTTCAAAGCCTTCTTTAGAGGCTCAAAGATGTGAAAGTCACAAGGTGAAAGGTCAGGGCTGTAGGGCGGGTGTCGCAATGCTCCAACTTTTGCTCCTCCGTCAATACCTTGGGTATCCACTGCGCGCACACTTTATGATAACCCAGAGCTTTCACAATTTTGTGAGCACTACCATAACCCATGTTTAACTCGTTCGCTATGGATCGAATACTCATGCGTCTATCTGCAGATATTGCCGCATTCACCTTTTCACACATGTCTCCTGTGGCAACAACATGGGCTTGACCAGGACGGGGATAATCAGTGGTTTGTTCACGCCCCTTCCGAAACATTCTTGCCCAGTCCACCACTGTTGTTTTGGACACGCATGCATCACCATACACGTCTTTCATACGCCGGTACACTTCAGCTGGTTGCCAACCTTCGGCACTCAGAAACTGGATGACAGCACGCTGGTCCTGTTTGGACGGATTGGGGATGTTGAACGCCATCTTTCACTCGTTATACGTGCAAAACGGAAACACGTATAAACAACATTCCTACACCCAACACACAGGGACATTAGCCATTACACACTATTGGACAAACAATATCCTCCTACACACTATACCAATAATACATGGAACGAACAGGTTTCAGTTGATCACCCCTTGTATTTATGACATACTGACATTTATGCCATAACCTCATAGAGTGAATGGATGACTTTTGTTGCCTTACTTGAAATTTTCATTTTCATGAGAGGTTTCGCCAGTCCATGAATCACATCATTCTGTTGTGATAAGCCATTAAACAAAACGGAAATGCATGCTCTGTTTACAAAAGATCAGGAACGGTTCCATCCAAGCAGCGCGGTAACTAAAACATTAGGGGTCCAGGTGCATGCAATGATCTTGCCCCATCTCCTCATTCTCAATGCCATTACCTCCATTCTAGGGGCAGGGGGTTGGCACAGCGCACAAAGTTACTCCAAAGTGAAAAGCGAGGAAGCAACATACACGCATGACAAAGTTCAAGAACAAATTGTGAAACTCTTAATAAATAGAAAAAAAAAATTGTCTAAGTGAAAATTTTGAATGTTAACTATATGGAAACCGTATTGAGGTTATATTCTGGCTTATTAGCCTAATTTTTATGATGATCCACATAAACGTATCATCACAAAATGTTCATTATTTTGATATTCGGTAACAGAAAATAAGTTCAATGAATTGGTAATCCTGAATTGTAACTAAAGCGAAACAATGAGCGTAGAATACAGGAACTAAGCAGAACTTTGCTTTTACGTATATTCTAAAACTTAATCCTAGGAATAAATAGTTCCAGAAGTGTTCACATTTCTAAATCTTCACATTACTAAAATGTATCCCTTTCAACAAAAATTGGATGCTCTAAATATAGCGTCCAAGTAATCTAGAAAAACATATTCGTAACGGCGTTATAATTAGCACGTTAAAATCCTGCAGTATTGTTCTGTGTGGATGCGTTCAATGATTTCGTATACCTCGAAATGACGTCATCGCTCATCAATCAATACATCTTCATTACCAGTCCTTGGCTCACCTGTATTTCACCACCTTGGTTCGGTAGATATTTGAATCACATTTTCTGATCGAGTTCCCTAAAACCGGAGATTTTTAGAACCTTCATAGTCAAACATGTAACAGGGGATTCTTAGATCTTCCCGTGTTCAATATTTCAAGCTTGTGCTGTCTTCTTATAAAAAATTCCAACACCTACAAGATATTAAGTATTCACTGTTCAAAGGCAAAGGCGTTAAAAATGTATCTGTTCAGCAAATGGTGTAACCAGAATTTTATCATGCATGAGAATATTGGTTTTTCTTATGTACGCGCACTCTTTATTCACGATGTATGTTCACTTACAGACTTGAATACTAGTGGCTGTTTAAGCGACCAAGAAATCACGCGCATAGCGAGAAACGCTTTGCTTTTTTCATCAAACACACTCTTAGGGATTTCTGTTATTCCCTAGCCGACCGTTCCGGTCCACGTTATGGCGAGGAAACCCGGTTCTTTATGTATTCATTTCCATTCAATATTAAGAAACGGTCGCCCTATACTTTCCCCCACCTTTCCCCCAAGTAGAATGTTTTCTCGCACGAGGCGAGGGAGTGGGGATTTCAGGAAATGTCGCAGTGTGAGAAAAAACACGAGGGAGGGCTGTTGGTGTTTGGATATTGGCGCATTAGAAGATCTGCAACATCTCCCAGTAGAATACACAAAGACAATGTTGCCAGTTGCTTGTCGTAGAAATCGGGAATGCCTCTGTGTAAAGTATCTATCAGATCGGAGACTTTAGATTCGTAACGAATCCGTGTAAAATTTAGAAAGGGTTGTTGACGTTTTGTGGATAATGCAAACATGTTCTATACTGTCTTGTTTTCGAATTGAGACCAAAAACGAGACGCTCTTGAGATCAATTTCATCATCACAAATCCTCATCTTCGCTATCAGACAAAAGTGGCAGGAAAGCTAATTAAAATAAACAGAATCAATCAATCAGTCAGGGTTCTCTTTTATTGATTGATTGTTGCATAATCATAATCAACAGCGAGTGTGTGTGCAACATTTTTCACGAAAAATGTAAATCGACACACCGCCATAATTTCTTATAAACAAATAACATTTCACTGCCAGCGATGAACTAACCTGAATGCTCCACCATTTTCGAGTACGAATACAACTTTTGGACATACATCAAGGTGGAATTTATACAGTTTAATCCGTCTGTAATATTCGAAGAACATAACTTTCAAGAGTGATTTTTAACGTATCCCAAATTGAGGGAAGGTATTCAATTGCGTCAGTTCTGTGAATTCACATAACTCGAACAACCATTCTAAGTTTCACACAGATTGACCACGCAGTTCCTCGACCTGATAGATATTTTATCCCATGTACATTACAGATTATGACAAGGGTAAGACGTAGAATAAAATGAGGTCAGAGACTGCCAGAAAAGAAAGGATGACAATAACATAAGGTTAAAAGACCAGCAGAAAATTACTTGCCTTAAATTACACCGAAAGTCTGTTGAAAAGCATTGCCCGGATATCTGGAAGATTTCCAGTAACCTTCATACAGAGGAGAAATGGGTGTGGTTGATATTCCTATCAAAAACAGATGCCTTACGCAGTATTTCAACACAAGGAAGAGAGAGAGCGGTCTGCAGGAACGAGCATAAATCTTGTTTTGAAAATCAGAATTAATGTTCGGGCAACGTCCCTGTTGTAATTTATTCTCCGGTCGGGGCCACAATGCGGAAAACTCTGTGATGCCGCTTTTTTTTTTTAGGGGGTGGGAGGAGTGAGTGGATTGGTTTTCATGTCGGTCTGAGTTCTGTAAGGACGAGGGGAAGGGAGGGAGGGGTAGAGATGCACACACACACACGGTTGGAGAGGGAGGGAGGGGGATTCGATTGCGCTGACCGGAAATGTATTCGTTTCCTGTGGCCAATATATTCCCATTCTGAACATATTTCATTCACTCGTTTGCCGAACGGGGAAAGGGAAAAGATTGCTTATTCGCGAGGAAATTCTGTTATTCCCTCATCCCTTTCTTCTCTGGACCGGTGTGGCTGAGTTTTGAAAATGCGTAAGTGGATGCTCAGATTTTTAGGGGGTGGTGGCAGGTTGACGCATCATAGTGAGCCACAACAAACAAGGTAAAGCGTAGCAACTTAACAAAATCGTTTTCCAAAGATGCATTTTTAAAGCTACCAGGCATGTATATAGAAATATATTTGGGGGGGGGGGCGACTTAACCAGTAAATTTATTTTAGATGTGGGTAACGATAACGCTTTATTTTTGGAAGCTAAGACGTTACCAGACTTTGTAGTCATTGATATTATTTCAAAAATAGTGCGATATCTTCAAACCTTCCCCGTTTTCTTTATTGGAAAGCCACTCCTTTTCGTCTATTAACACTAATAGAGGAAACGGGGGTAATTCCGAACACAGAGGTAAAGTCGAACACCAGGTTTTCAGCTTTGCTTCCTTGATAAGAGTGATCCAATTGGTGCCGCCACGTAGCGCCTGTTACGGACAATATAAGCTCCTAGCGTTGTCATTATTCTGTGAGACATCGAAGCCAGCAGTCAAAGATTGTTTTCTTCAACTAAGCTTCTAATTCATGTACTGTATTTACTTCGAGATATGTGGAGAATGTTATATAATTTTATATATCGTTTACTCTTAAAGATTGTGTTTTTATTTAGGCAATCTTCAAACACACAGGAATGCTCCTTATTATATACAGCACGTGTGGTGATAACGAAAAGAAGGCGCAGAAAGGGAAAATGGCTACAGGTGAATCCTTCCGCAGAGATATACGGTGTGTATGAAGATTTGGTAGATATAAATAATTGTGGTATAAATGCTCAAATAGAAATGTAAGAGCAGTACCCACAAAGCGTTGTGAAACGGTGAAAGCGGCCCCGGCGCCCACCCAGCGTCGAATAACATGGGTACCTGGGGGAAACCCTGGGGGGGTAAAGGCGGTCAGGGGCGTGATGCTGATCACATCACCCCCACTCACGACCGGATCAAGAAAGTGTGGGGCGTTACCCCCACACCCCCTATACGCCTTCATGGCGTGGTGCTATGCACAGGGGAACACTTTACCTTTACCTTTAGTACCCACAAAGACTGTAGTACGTGGGAAACCAAATTAAAACACATTTGTGACTTTTGCTCAGAATATTGAAAGTTCACACTTCATTATTTTGTGGCCTGGGAAATTTAATGTGTAATGCTTCAATGTGATTATATACGTTGGTAAAAATGTACTTATCTTCGATTTCACATGTCTTTATGTTAACCATTTTTCAAGAACTGCGAAAAATTAATGCAATGTCGAACATGACAGCAGTGACTTTTTCTTCGTTTCTTGTGTAAAACAAATAGTGTGGTACAGAGTTGATTTTGAACGAAAGGTATAAAGTTTTCCTTAGAATCTATGCAGCAGGCTCGTAGCTAGATTTGATCTCCACCGGGGGGGGGGGGGGGGCGGCTCACGGGTTATCAGAGGTGGCTTTGTAAACCAAGTCCATTTTTCAAAAGTTTAACAGTATTAAAAGGTTAAAAGGTAAATTGTGTATGGGAGAGGGGGTAATTATATTAATATAAAACAAAAAAATTAGAAATATCATGCAAATACTACAGTTTCTTCTGTATCTTCTAAAACATCTATTGATGTGTTAATACACACTCCATGCTATTTTCGATGATGCAGGTATTTATATCATACAAGTAAAAATGTACAATATTCACTCAATCATAGTACACCGTATCCAGGCCGAAGCAATAAAACTCCCCTTCGTTCCCAAAACTATGGATCTGTTGGCATTTGACGCAGCTGTGAAAGAAATGTGGATGATGACGTTAAAAGTCACAGAGGCTGCAACAGGGGCAGGGAAGTTACAGAAAAAGAAGCTCCCCTATGAAAGAACTTTCTAAAGTCTTAGAGAATCTTCTAAACACTTGCCGCACCTTAAACTTCTGCTCACAAACAAGATGACCAAATGTAATAGCTGCTGTTCATGTTCTGTGAATTTATCCTCGCGAACTTGTGAACAAAATAATATATGCTGTCTATATTTCCAATCCACCTCAAATATATTAGAATACAAAATAGTTTTACCTAATGTCAAGGGAGGTGGCGGCAGTGCCGGGGGGCTAACCTCGCCCCTGGCCCCTGCCTGTCTACGGGCCTGTTATGCAGTGTCTACAATGTTTTCAAATAATTCCATAATTCACCATCAAAGCGTAAGTGTTCGGCACAAACTTGCACAACCTTGGGCGAGTCATGCTACGTCTCTAGAGAAGCCGGTACAGTGGAGTTACGTTCTACACAAGTTTTACTGTACGCATTTTTGGGAACTCCAGCGGTTATACGATAGGGATAAGGACTCGCGCGAATGGAAACACTGATCTCTCATGCGGAGGGCGTAGAAGGAAGCGAAACGTGTGTTGAAATCACGAAGGAACGCTTCGAGAGAGGATATTTATTAAGCATAGTCAACGTTAATTAAGCGATTAGAGCTAAAGGATTGTAAAACTGCAAGGCGGAAGATTTGCACAGCGGGTGAGGAGATTCGCATTAAACACTGAGCAGCGGCCATCCTAATTGCCCACCAACTCCGAAGCGGGGATCGTGCGCATAAAAGTAGCCAGTGTTGCCAACCCTTCGACTTTATTACTAGTCACTTTCTTCCCGAGTGGGATCACTAGATCACATAGCTACTAAGTTCGCAAATTAACCAAAAAGAAAGAAAGGCCGTGCATAAAATCTTTGAAAGTCGACTAGCATGAATTCATACTACTATTATGAATCCAATCATTAAAACCGCACATATAATTACAATGCGTTAAATGTGTGTGAATATTTAAGAAAATACATTTCATATCAATATAACTTCTTTGAAGTTATAAAGTCGAAATTTCTTGTGTTGAAACACTTTATAGTTACCGTTAACTTTCTTCCATCGTCGCCGCCTTGTAATCATGAGGTCCCGGGTTCGATTCCCGGTGGAGGCACATACATAGTGGTTCGGATCCCACTTTAAACTGTAGGTCCAGTCCCGATTAGCCTTAATGTGCATAAAGTGTACTTAAAACAACAAATCAATCAATCAACTTTCTTCCACAAGTTTTTGTTGTAAGAACGGCCCGCGAGGCCGAAACACGCCCTCTCAATAAAGACGATATTATTATTATTTTTATTATATTATTATCGCTTTACCGTTAACCTACTTCCACAAGTAACGCTATAGCTACTTCACTTCCACAAGTAACACGTTACCGCTCACTTCCAGGCCTCCCCGATGGCGCAGTGGTAGCGTCATCGCCTTGTAATCAAGGGGTCCCGGGTTCGATTCCCGGTGGAGGCACATAGTGGTTCGGATCCCACTTTAAACTGTAGGTCCAGTCCCGATTAGCCTTACTGTGCATAAAGTGGACTTAAAACAACAAATCAATCCAATACCGCTCACTTCCTTCCACAAGTAACATGTTACTTCCAAAGGAAAAGTGTCAAATTATTTGAGGGGTACAATACGGACAGGCACGTATCCGGAACTATACCGCATTTGTTACAACCTGCCATGTTTCCCGCGCTAGTGATCGCTCGACAGTTTCTGCGCCAATGAAAAACGAGGAAAAAGTCGTCTGCTAGGCAGCGAGGAGCGAATGAATGCCAGAATAAAGGCGCTTATTCAATCGCTGTTGCCACGTTGTGGTCTAATTCTCATGTGTTTTGTTTGCGTCTGGAAAAACCTTGTCTTGTAAGCGTAGTTCTTAGTGTGGTGTTGAATTTGCATATTCCCGCGTATTTTATGCGTAGTCTGGCTTGGGCTTCACAATCCGCACATTCGGATTTTCAGCGCTGACTTCAGCGCTTAAGCATTTTCATTCGGATATTCACCGATGGATTCAGCGCTGAACCTCTTGCACCACAAACAGGGGCTGGTGCAAGCGGTGGATTTTAGGAATTGTGGGTAATTGTAGTCTGCTAACGATGAGCTACAATGGCATCGATGAGAATAATGGAATTGAATTACGGGCCGGAAATCTACAGAATAAATGTGTGTGTTCTGTGACTGCACTTGTAAGTAGAAATAAATATTCCTCTTCCTTCGTACTATCCTTAGTTGTTCTTTCAAATTCATTCAACAACGGTGTTTCCATAAAAACCGAAGCAACAGCCGAAACTACAGAGAAAAGAGCAACTCCATTTTGAAACAATTTGTGATGAAAATTCGAAGGTACTGATTGAGGGGCTCATTCGGTCAACAGCGGCAACGCCACGTGGTTTCTGCTAGAAATGACAAGGATCGGCAAGCGCGGGAAACGTGACAGGATAAGCCTAACACAGTTTATGTTTCTGGAGAGGACTGAACCAACCATTTCACATGTAATAATAATAATAATAATAATAATAAAATTAATAGCTTAATAAGAGTTATATGTCTATTAATAATAGTAGTCATAACATTAAATTAATAATAATAAATATTATTGTTATCATTACTTGAACAGGTAAAAAGATGATGTAATAGTATATATCCATTATCTAGCTTTCGTCTAAATAAAATCACTGCAAATTGTGTAAAAACAAAGTATATGTGTGTATATTGTATAAATACAGCTCGAAGCTGTATAATCACTATCCAGTACTTACCTGTACCTATATGCAAGTTCTGCGGAAATCAAGCAACTTCAGCAAACAAGTATTTCTCTTATTTAATTTTCGACTTGGCACGCCTTTCGTTAAGGGGGAGGGAGCTCTGGATCCCCATCTAAATAAGACCTTCAACCCGGATGAAACAATTAAGGGAGCGGGTCTTGTACCCATTCCAAAAAACTTGAGGGAGTACAATGCACCCCTGTATCCACCCACCCGTTCCTAATATTCCTGTTGCATTGCATCCGCTCGGGCAAGATACAGTAACATTACACTGTTCGAGTTGGCAACTCTGATTCTCCCCCCATGCAAGCAATATGCGTTGGAGGAGTTTTATCAGCCAGTGTGTACTCATTGTAAGATGCTTGCGTTCCTCGGCTGCAATCTTTGGGGCATCCGGTGTGTAATTTTACAACTCTTCGACAGCGCGAAATATTATAAATCGTCCTCAAATACCACCCTGCTCCCCTGATAATCATAGTGGGATGACTGGAACGAAAAATAAAAAAAGAAAGTTGTTCCCACTAGCAGTATGCTATGGAGCCCCCTCCCCCTCTCGCCTCTGCAACGTGCAACGGAATCTCTATAATGTAGACATCAAGATGTTCGGATCAACCTTTCTGTTCAAGAATACGGGAAGTTACACTTGACTTGTTATGGCTACAGCCCAGATTTGTATGTAATTACATATTCTATTTGACACGTCCTTTCCTCATGTACAAATATTTATTGTTGTTAATTTCATTTCTTATTCTACAAATGTTTATTGTTATTAATCTTAATCTTCGTTATTTATTTTGTGATTCTTGTGGTATGTGATATTTAAACCTATCACTGATAATGTCAGGATATTGACTGACCTGTATATGCCTATCTTGTAAGAGCTGTTGCCATGGGAATTACGATTGTGTTTTGTCTTTACTTTTAGTTCGGACTTTGAGTTTGAAAGAGTGGTCAAGTTGAATTGTAAGACGATGTTATTTCTTTGAGTGAAATGGATTTTATGCACATAAGTATTTCTTTTGCTAAGAAGTAAAATATACTTCTTTTCTCTTAGTGAAAACTTGACTTTGATTTCTATTTGACCAACGAACGAACAGAGAGATTATTACCCAATACTCTGAGAGGCATCACGTGAATGCTACAAGTCTTCATGTGATCATTTTTATTGTGTTGTAATTAAATAATCATGTTCTTTTGACTGAAAGAACGTGTCATATTACGTTCTCAACAGGAAAATGTAAAAGAAATATATAACTGACATGATTTTGCATAAATGTGTTACATATTTTTATATATTTGGCAGGATATTACATATTTTACATGTTTGCTAATTTACTTTACATAAAACAACATATTTCTGTAATTTTTTTCCTATCTTGATCCTTTTTGCTATATTTTCGATGTCTGAAACATGAAGAAAATTTGTATCTCATATGATGGGATAATCTAATCCATGGGATGCCTAGTGCTTACGGCCACCTAAATTTGACTGCCAAGTCGAAAGACAGGATGAAGAAAGAAAACAAACAAACAAGCGGAAACTGTTATTCATCGAAAGATGCTAGATCCCCCCCCCCCCCCTTTCTGGATATTTTCGTTTCGCTTTTAGGTGTAAGCAAGCAAGAGCATCTAGAAACTTGACATCGGTGGACAAGAAAGCTACTTTCCTGTAGCGTGTTACACATATGTTCGCTTGTACAACAAGTAGGCTACTCTGTAACATAACATAAGTAAGTCCTGTGTGCGCATTAATTCTTCTTGAATCTGCCCTTACATTTACATGTTCTACAATAATTTGCGACGTGAAAAGTAATTAATAGTTGACAAGATTGGTTTCTTAAATATGTACACGTTGCTGTGCTTTCTTGAGTTTATAAATTTGATAAGAAAAATTAATTTGAACATCTTATGTCCTTAAGAGTAAGTTGAATATGTTCAAAGAAAATAAATAACTAGCAGAATTCTTGCAATTGCTTGGATTCTAGATTATTATTAACATATTCACATTCTTTGAACATATTTAGCTACATATCCTTTCGAGGTACATATTTTATCAATTATTCTTACATGTTTTGTACTTTGATACTATATAAAAATTCTGGATCTAGTTATGACTAACCAGCTATTGGTCAAAATATTACCAAAGGCCTCATCTATTTATCTACGTATATATATGAGCGTGAGAGGGGAGGAAATGAGGTGTCTAGGTGTCTAGCCTTAGGTAAAATAGCTAGAAGATGCTACAGTGACGGATAGAGTAACATTACAGTAGCGGATGAATATTTCTTGAAAGCTAGGCAGAAATGCATTCTCATACAGAAGCTTTGCAAAATCATATAGCGATGAAACTTTTGATAAGTCACTTTTAAGAGCTGTTTGAAGAGAGAACAATTCAGCTGGGATGGACCAATATGTTTCATAATATTTCTGCAATTGTTCTGCTTTTGCTATCAGTTCATCATGCGTTGAGTTGGGTATGAAGTGGTGGTAAGCAAATTAGGTTTGAT
Organism: Lepisma saccharinum; assembly: GCF_977018435.1. Taxonomy (NCBI): domain Eukaryota; kingdom Metazoa; phylum Arthropoda; class Insecta; order Zygentoma; family Lepismatidae; genus Lepisma; species Lepisma saccharinum. Next base: position 81,990,403 of record NC_139235.1, read on the forward strand.
AACGCCCCCCCCCAAGCCCCTAACGTTTGTGTACGAAGAGTCTCAACTATATTAACCTTACATCTCAGAGCTAAGAAACAAAGCTGGTGGTTAGAATGAATTAATGCTTAGTTTGTGCCCATTAACTGCAGCGGAGCTATATATAGACACAAGAATTGGTCCTTTTTTGCGGAGCGTCTATATATAGACGGTATTTCAAAACTAATGGTTCTTGTATTGCGGCAAGTCTTTTGTATAGACACAACTTTTTCGTGCTATTTTTAGTCTCTGTTGGCTACTGGCCATCAAAAAATCCATTATTGATGCTCTGTCAGGTCCTGAAAAATATTTTTTTGCAATATGGAATTAGAGCCGCGTTGGTCTAGTTGGTCTAGTTGGTCTAGGTGTCTGACTGCCATGTCCGGGTGCCATTCGTGGGGTGGGTGTTCTGAGGTCGGAATTGTACCAGCCTAGTCCCTGCATAAAGCGGCTCTGTGGCTCACCCAGCCTCAAATCAATGTGTACTTTACCCTGGAGGGTAAAGGCGGCCGGAGCGTGGTGCTGATCACCTCCAAAGTGGCCTAGATCGAGAATATATAGTGGGGGTGTGGGGCCGTACCCTCACATACCCTAAAAAGCCTTCAAGGCATGGTTTTGTATGCAGGGGGAACCTTACCTTTGACCTTACCTAATATGGAATGTTTATTTGCAGCAGAGTCTATATATAGAATGTTTTCCTTAGCTTCATTTTTCGGCAAGACTTTTTATAGTTAGTTTTTGCATTATTTACGATGACATAAATAGACGATTTGTTTTGGTCGTACTTCCCTTCAACTTCGCCGCAGGGAAGGTGTTAAACAGAATTTTTTAACCGAAAAAAGTATTGGATTTTAGCCAATCTATATTGTGAATAACATATAACCTTTCACCTTTACAATATTTAGGTGATTTCTCATCCTTTATTCTGCAGTGCTTGACAAATTACTACACTTATTATTTTACATACATATACTTTTGTATAAACCCTACATTATATTCATGGCAAGGGCCCCTCTAAAAGATTGATAATCCCAGCCCCCCCCCCCCCTCCCCCGCACTGCTGTTGGCCCAAGTTCAGATTGTGTAATGCTCCTATTTGCTTACGTGAGTAGGTTGATTATAATTTCATTGTTCTTTTATTTATTAATATTATCGTTATTGATTAGAATCACGTATTTATTTTAACACTGTTAGGACAGGAGAACTGGCTAAATATCTAAAGGATCGAAGCCAAACGAAACAAGTGAATAGTCTGTGTACAAATCAAACCTTTCTGCTTTGGGGTCTTGAAACTTCTTATTTCGGCACTCTAACATTAAATCTTTTGCACAACGAGCATTCATGAACTACTTATGATTGTTTTTATACAAATATGGAAGAAATATTGGTTCTATAAAAGAATTAAATTTGTTATACAAGAAAATTGCTAATATACTTGATGCAAAATGCAATAACAAATTCGTAAAATATAAATGAATATAGTGCGTATCAACAGCGGAACCTTCGTTAGGTAAAGATAAAGTGTCGAGAATGTTATTAGGGTAGGCTATATTAATAATAGCAATCTAAGGGATATTTCTCACCGAAGCAACAATCGTGCCATGACTCTACCCTCAGAAAAAGCACTTTCAATCTATGTTCATTTCTATTCATGGTCATGGGTTAATACTGGAATGATATTTATTAAGCAATCTAAATAATTAGTGATGATAATGACAAGAATGATAATAATAAACAGAAGTACACTATAGCCTACATTACACACACATACAAACAGTATGCAGGGTTGAAATTATATTAATTTCGATTTCACTGTTTAAAATTGCGTCACAATATTAAGTACGTGTGAAGCGAGTAATAACTAGGGAAGGGATTTTAAGGTGCAACACCTTTAAAAATATATAGCTGTTCTCATGCCGATCATTTGAGATATGTATTTTAGGACATGAAATCAAGTAAAATGAACGAACTTTGTTGCACCTTTTCGTGAGATTAGCACATTTATCCCCATTTTAAACCCTCTTTGATGCTTCAGCACCTTTTTTCTTCAATTCCTTTTCTTTCATGTTTTGTTAAAAAATTGGAAAGAAAAATAAATAACTTTTACTCTTCTTGAGCAGCTATATAAAATAATATAATCTCATTTTGTAAAATGATATAATATAATCATTGCAGCTCCAATAGTTGCCAAGATAATGTAGCAAAACCCGCGAGAGAAAACACAAACTTCCACAAAACCTATTCTTGCACCTGTTCAAACATTCAGAACCTTTCACCCCCCTTTCCCGACTATAATTTTTGCACCTTAAAATCCTTTCTCTAATTATTATATAGTGTTTACATATATTCTGCTGTTCTGTTATTCATCGTATTGGATGGAGACAAGTGCATATCAGTTATTAACAATAATCATCTGAAAATTGAAATTGAACTCTATCGCCATGTCAGAATCAAAAAGTTCCGTATCCCATAAAAATAACGCCCAGGGCAATTTTGCTAAGTACTGCTACATTTGCGAAATGAAAAACTCCTCGCTCGTCAGGTTTCGGGAGAATTTAACAAAAGTATCATTAACTTGTTAATATTAATAAACTTTAGGGAGCAAGCAAGTGAGCCCCTTGTCTCTGCCAAGTAGTGTTGCCCACGAGACGAGACTTTGGCCTGTCTCGTCTCGTGGAAGTCTCGTGAAAATGCTGTCTCGTCTCGAAAATATTCGTTTATCTCATTACACATGGTCAATCTCGTCTCGTCTCGAATTTTTAAAAGCCTGTCCCGTCTCGTCCCGTGGACAACACTACTGCCAAGTTACGCCTATGATCGCCGCCATACTGAAAAATGGCTGACAGTACGGGGAATTAAACTTGCTGAAGAATGTTTCGAATAAGATAAGATTTGGTAGACAGCTTCCTATAGACTGGGAAGCTGTCTACCCCCCCCCCCCTTTCCGCCTCACCTCCGCAATCTGTTCACAAGTAAACATATATTCCAGTTGCCATTGGAACTGAGAAGTCATGCGAAAAGAAAGGTGTCGATTACGCAACCTCGTTTCCAGAATTCACGAACTCGTCATTTCCTCTAGCAGCATCCCGAATCTGTAACAGAAATCTTAATTAAGATTTCATTTTTGTCGGCCCCCCACCTCCCCTTCAACCTCCCCTCCCTCCCGGAGTAACTCAGCAGACACCCAGGGAAATTCTAGAACATCAAGAATCTCGCATTCTAAGGAAGATAATTAGTATGAATCGGCGTCTTTCCCATTTCACTTTATCAGCAAACACCGAGCATCTCCAGAAATATCCCCCGGTTCTCCCCCTTTAAACCTCATTCTCCCCCCCCCCCACGAAACCGCGACGATCTTAACGGGTGGGGGCCAGATCAATTTCTCCGGGATCATCCAAACGAGAGGAATTTAATCTGACTTCTGGAGTTGAATTGAAGAGAACGAATTGCGAAGACATCTTCCTGCATCTCGTCTTCCTCTTGGACTTCTTTCCTTTTGCCCCCCCGAGTCCTCATTAGCCGACAAGTCAATTACAGAACGAGCGGGTAATTATTAACGAGGAAATGACTTCTCCTGCGGCGATGCTCTTTTCTTTATCAACCCATCCTCTCGTTGCAGGAATTCTCCCCAGATGGCATCTGCAAATCATTACCGAGACCTTCCCCACAGATACTACTTTCATCCTATTCCCAACATTCATTGGCTAATCTGACACTAATTCATTGTACACTCCCCTTGTGGAAATGGAATGGTGGGACAATCGCGATATAGCGCAACAGCATCATCAAGAGTGAAATGGCACATCATCATCAAGAGCGAAATGGCACAGCAGCATCATCAAGAGCGAAATGTCACGTCATAATCATCAAGAGAGAAATGGCCCATCATCAAGAACTTAATGGCACAACAGCATCATCAAGAGTGAAATGGCACAACAGCATCATCAAGAGCGAAATGGCACAACAGCATCATCAAGAGCGAAATGGCACAACAGCATCATCAAGAGCGAAATGGCACAACAGCATCATCAAGAGCGAAATGGCACAACATCATCATCAAGAGCGAAATGGCACAACAGCATCATCAAGAGCGAAATGGCACAACAGCATCATCAAGAGCGAAATGGCACAACAGCATCATCAAGAGTGAAATGGCACAACAGCATCATCAAGAGCGAAATGGCACAACAGCATCATCAAGAGCGAAATGGCACAAGAGCATCATCAAGAGCGAAATGGCACTACAGCATCATCAAGAGCGAAATGGCACAACATCATCATCAAGAGCGAAATGGCACAACACCATCATCAAGAGCGAAATGGCACAACACCATCATCAAGAGTGAAATGGCACAACAGCATCATCAAGAGTGAAATGGCACAACAGCATCATCAAGAGTGAAATGGCACAACAGCAACATCAAGAGCGAAATGGCAGAACAGCATCAAGACCGAAATAGCACAACAGCATCAAGAGCGAAATGGTATAATAGTATCATCATGAGCGAAATGGCAATAATGTCATCAAGAGCGAAATGGCATATTAGTATCATCAAGAGCGAAATGGCATAACAGAATCATCAAGAGCGAAATAGCACAACAGCATCATCAAGAGTGAAATGGCACAACAGCATCATCAAGAGCGAAATGGCACAACAGCATCATCTAGAGCGAAATGGCACAACAGCATCATCAAGAGCGAAATGGCACAACAGCATCATCAAGAGCGAAATGGCACAACATCATCATCAAGAGCGAAATGGCACAACAGCATCATCAAGAGCGAAATGGCACAACAGCATCATCAAGAGTGAAATGGCACAACAGCATCATCAAGAGCGAAATGGCACAACAGCATCATCAAGAGCGAAATGGCACAAGAGCATCATCAAGAGCGAAATGGCACTACAGCATCATCAAGAGCGAAATGGCACAACATCATCATCAAGAGCGAAATGGCACAACACCATCATCAAGAGCGAAATGGCACAACACCATCATCAAGAGTGAAATGGCACAACAGCATCATCAAGAGTGAAATGGCACAACAGCAACATCAAGAGCGAAATGGCAGAACAGCATCAAGACCGAAATAGCACAACAGCATCAAGAGCGAAATGGTATAATAGTATCATCATGAGCGTCAGCACTAGAAACCCTCTTTGATGCTTCAGCACCTTTTTTCTTCAATTCCTTTTCTTTCATGTTTTGTTAAAAAATTGGAAAGAAAAATAAATAACTTTTACTCTTCTTGAGCAGCTATATAAAATAATATAATCTCATTTTGTAAAATGATATAATATAATCATTGCAGCTCCAATAGTTGCCAAGATAATGTAGCAAAACCCGCGAGAGAAAACACAAACTTCCACAAAACCTATTCTTGCACCTGTTCAAACATTCAGAACCTTTCACCCCCCTTTCCCGACTATAATTTTTGCACCTTAAAATCCTTTCTCTAATTATTATATAGTGTTTACATATATTCTGCTGTTCTGTTATTCATCGTATTGGATGGAGACAAGTGCATATCAGTTATTAACAATAATCATCTGAAAATTGAAATTGAACTCTATCGCCATGTCAGAATCAAAAAGTTCCGTATCCCATAAAAATAACGCCCAGGGCAATTTTGCTAAGTACTGCTACATTTGCGAAATGAAAAACTCCTCGCTCGTCAGGTTTCGGGAGAATTTAACAAAAGTATCATTAACTTGTTAATATTAATAAACTTTAGGGAGCAAGCAAGTGAGCCCCTTGTCTCTGCCAAGTAGTGTTGCCCACGAGACGAGACTTTGGCCTGTCTCGTCTCGTGGAAGTCTCGTGAAAATGCTGTCTCGTCTCGAAAATATTCGTTTATCTCATTACACATGGTCAATCTCGTCTCGTCTCGAATTTTTAAAAGCCTGTCCCGTCTCGTCCCGTGGACAACACTACTGCCAAGTTACGCCTATGATCGCCGCCATACTGAAAAATGGCTGACAGTACGGGGAATTAAACTTGCTGAAGAATGTTTCGAATAAGATAAGATTTGGTAGACAGCTTCCTATAGACTGGGAAGCTGTCTACCCCCCCCCCCCCTTTCCGCCTCACCTCCGCAATCTGTTCACAAGTAAACATATATTCCAGTTGCCATTGGAACTGAGAAGTCATGCGAAAAGAAAGGTGTCGATTACGCAACCTCGTTTCCAGAATTCACGAACTCGTCATTTCCTCTAGCAGCATCCCGAATCTGTAACAGAAATCTTAATTAAGATTTCATTTTTGTCGGCCCCCCACCTCCCCTTCAACCTCCCCTCCCTCCCGGAGTAACTCAGCAGACACCCAGGGAAATTCTAGAACATCAAGAATCTCGCATTCTAAGGAAGATAATTAGTATGAATCGGCGTCTTTCCCATTTCACTTTATCAGCAAACACCGAGCATCTCCAGAAATATCCCCCGGTTCTCCCCCTTTAAACCTCATTCTCCCCCCCCCCCACGAAACCGCGACGATCTTAACGGGTGGGGGCCAGATCAATTTCTCCGGGATCATCCAAACGAGAGGAATTTAATCTGACTTCTGGAGTTGAATTGAAGAGAACGAATTGCGAAGACATCTTCCTGCATCTCGTCTTCCTCTTGGACTTCTTTCCTTTTGCCCCCCCGAGTCCTCATTAGCCGACAAGTCAATTACAGAACGAGCGGGTAATTATTAACGAGGAAATGACTTCTCCTGCGGCGATGCTCTTTTCTTTATCAACCCATCCTCTCGTTGCAGGAATTCTCCCCAGATGGCATCTGCAAATCATTACCGAGACCTTCCCCACAGATACTACTTTCATCCTATTCCCAACATTCATTGGCTAATCTGACACTAATTCATTGTACACTCCCCTTGTGGAAATGGAATGGTGGGACAATCGCGATATAGCGCAACAGCATCATCAAGAGTGAAATGGCACATCATCATCAAGAGCGAAATGGCACAGCAGCATCATCAAGAGCGAAATGTCACGTCATAATCATCAAGAGAGAAATGGCCCATCATCAAGAACTTAATGGCACAACAGCATCATCAAGAGTGAAATGGCACAACAGCATCATCAAGAGCGAAATGGCACAACAGCATCATCAAGAGCGAAATGGCACAACAGCATCATCAAGAGCGAAATGGCACAACAGCATCATCAAGAGCGAAATGGCACAACATCATCATCAAGAGCGAAATGGCACAACAGCATCATCAAGAGCGAAATGGCACAACAGCATCATCAAGAGCGAAATGGCACAACAGCATCATCAAGAGCGAAATGGCACAACAGCATCATCAAGAGTGAAATGGCACAACAGCATCATCAAGAGCGAAATGGCACAAGAGCATCATCAAGAGCGAAATGGCACTACAGCATCATCAAGAGCGAAATGGCACAACATCATCATCAAGAGCGAAATGGCACAACACCATCATCAAGAGCGAAATGGCACAACACCATCATCAAGAGTGAAATGGCACAACAGCATCATCAAGAGTGAAATGGCACAACAGCATCATCAAGAGTGAAATGGCACAACAGCAACATCAAGAGCGAAATGGCAGAACAGCATCAAGACCGAAATAGCACAACAGCATCAAGAGCGAAATGGTATAATAGTATCATCATGAGCGAAATGGCAATAATGTCATCAAGAGCGAAATGGCATATTAGTATCATCAAGAGCGAAATGGCATAACAGAATCATCAAGAGCGAAATAGCACAACAGCATCATCAAGAGTGAAATGGCACAACAGCATCATCAAGAGCGAAATGGCACAACAGCATCATCAAGAGCGAAATGGCACAACAGCATCATCAAGAGCGAAATGGCACACATCATCATCAAGAGCGAAATGGCACAACAGCATCATCAAGAGCGAAATGGCACAACAGCATCATCAAGAGTGAAATGGCACAACAGCATCATCAAGAGCGAAATGGCACAACAGCATCATCAAGAGCGAAATGGCACAAGAGCATCATCAAGAGCGAAATGGCACTACAGCATCATCAAGAGCGAAATGGCACAACATCATCATCAAGAGCGAAATGGCACAACACCATCATCAAGAGCGAAATGGCACAACACCATCATCAAGAGTGAAATGGCACAACAGCATCATCAAGAGTGAAATGGCACAACAGCAACATCAAGAGCGAAATGGCAGAACAGCATCAAGACCGAAATAGCACAACAGCATCAAGAGCGAAATGGTATAATAGTATCATCATGAGCGAAATGGCAATAATGTCATCAAGAGCGAAATGGCATATTAGTATCATCAAGAGCGAAATGGCATAACAGAATCATCAAGAGCGAAATAGCACAACAGCATCAAGAGCGAAATGGCATATTAGTATCATCAAGAGTGAAATGGCATAACAGCATCATCAAGAGCGAAATGCCATAATAGTAACATCAAGAGCGAAAAGGATCATCATCAAGAACCTTACTGAAAGAGTGTTTTCGTACATGAATGGTTTGTGGACAAGAACGCTTTTTCAGTACAAACTTTGAAAGCTATATCGATTAATAAGGTGAACTTTTATCACACATGTAAACTTTTATTTGAAAGAAAGGAAGTACTGAAGAAGAACCACTCATCGGCAAAATATCAATGAATGACTTCTAATTCAAATTGGAGTGCAGTCCATATAAAACCAAGTATTAATGTTGAATGAATCAATCAAATATGAACACAATTCAATTACATGTATTATCATTTTACCCAAGTTGCACGCAAACTCGAATTAGGTTCCATCACGTCACTTTTTAATGGTGAAGGAAATTATAAATTACTTCATGTATTTGCCTTGTGCAGAGGTTAAAAGTGTTCACAGATGTTTTTGAGTTCCAGTCTTGTGTATTCTATGAAATGCAGTTTCGATGTATTATATTTCGTTCCTAGAACATGTTGTTCTGGTGTTAGGAAGAGGCAGATATGAAAAAAAAACTTCGAGGGAATAGCAGAGCCCTCTGTCCGTGGGTTCTGCACTCCAGTTGAACGTGCCACAAATCCCACTACAATAAATTACATTTTTCTGCCTTCCTCCCCTATCCTTTTTTTCGCGATGCTCTTTTGTCCTGCAGTACGACATCACCCGCCACACGCGGCAGCACAGGTCCCAAAACAAACCTGGCTCTAATCGTCAGATTTAAATGAGTTGTTTACAGATCTAATTTGCAATCGCCAGTCGTAAATCACAATTAAATTTATATTTAGATCATATCTTCCGACGCAGAAGCGCATCGGGAAGAGTAGTAGACGGGAAAGGATGGAATTTTATGGCTCGTAGGCCAGGAGAAAGGGGCGGGACGTGAGGTAGAGAAATGGGGGAGGGACGCTTTAAAGGCAAGGTGGGTAGTTTCAGTTCTGATCGTCGAGGGCGCCACTTTTCGCGAGCATGATTTACGAGCACTGTTAGGCTGGGGGCACACGAACTGTTTTCTTGTAGCCCGCTACTTCAGACAAAATTTGTAGCTGCAACAGACTGCTTTTGAGTGCATCTCTGGTACACCAGTGGCTACTGAACTATAATAGTCGCATTTCTAGTCAGTGGCTTGGCTGGGAAACAGCGAATCAGCGATCAGTTGAATTTTCTTCGATTAATATCGGACATTTTCGAGTCACAAGGCACCGAACGCTCTTAGCGGGACGAAACAAATGAACGTCGGATACACTACATGTTGCCAAACGTACTCTGAAGCGAGAAAGTTCTCCGATAACGATATCGTCAGCACTAGAAATCAAAGGGGGCTAATGGTTCAACCATACGTGGCCCTGGACAATGAAGTTTCCGCAATGAGCTGTCACGTACACAAACTGCATTGTTGTTGTTTGAGGTAGAGGATCATAGATGGCAGCATGCAAAAAGAACGACACTTATGTTTGATTGTGCATAAAGCAGTTTAGAAAGTTGGCCAGAGATGGCAGCACTCAAAAAACGTATACAATTGTAAATAGAGAAAAAGGAAAGCGCTGATGTGGTGAAATAATGATTGTAGATATTAATACTAATTATAATGAAATAAATAAATGAACTTAATACAATAACAGGATACAAATAAGGTGGAAAGGGTGATTAATATTCAGTAATAGCATAAGTGATCATTATATAAAAGTAAAGAAGTCGAATTGTAATTGCGATTCTGTGTCTTTTTCGGTTCCCACGAACTGAGAGTTTCGTGCGGCTTTTGGGTTGTTTTTTCCCAGGTGTAGCGCCATCTCACGGCAGCACCCAAGCACTTTTGGTAGGCGCATCTATTGCAGCTCCAAGTTAAGGTTAGCGCCGGCCAGGCGGCGATCTTTAACTAACCCCTTTCTCTTTGTTTGTCTGTGTGATCGATTAATATTTACGTCAATTTGAATAAGATCGATATAGAAAAGAAAGAAGGAAAAATACACAATATGTAATAATTACAAGAAGAAGCAGCAGCATTAGTAATTATAAGAAGAAGAATTAGTAATTACAAGAAGATGAAGCCTTAGTAGTTATAAGAAGAAGATGCCTTATTAATTACAAGAAGAAGAAGCCTCAGCAATTACAAGAAGAAGAAGCCCAAAGAAGATTGGCTACAATAGAAGAAAAATATTGTATGAAAAGATTTCCAAAGTTATCTAATATTTGTACATGATTATTCAAGAATATATTACGAATTGTACCCTCCGTAGTGGGTTAAATCGATTGTTTCTTTCCATATATTCGTAGTGTTAGTCACCCTAATCTGTACCCAGAGGTATCTCATCGTTTCTACCCTGTGCTAAGCTGGTAGATGCTCACGTGAGAGGACGTGGCAGAGCACCAACAAATCGACATGCAACTGACAAAAACATAAGTACGCTTGGCAAAGTTGGTTCGGGGGAGCGATGTTACCCCTACAGCAGTGGCGTATACTGAATCCAAGATCTGGGCTATCTCACTATGTCACGTGGTCCTAGGCTATGAATAGAAATAAATTTACCAACTCCTAAGAAATCAGGTTGCCAACTCATAGGAAATCAGGTTGCCAACCCATAGAAAATGAGGTTGCTGATCCATATGAAATCAGGTTGCTGACCCATAGGAAATCAGGTTGCTGACCCATAGGAAATCAGGTTGCTGACCCATAGGAAATCAGGTTGCCGACCCATAAAAAATCAGGTTGCCGACCCATAAAAAATCAGGTTGCCGACCCATTAAAAATCAGGTTGCCGACCCATTAAAAATCAGGTTGCTGACCCATAAAAAATCAGGTTGCTGACCCATAGGAAATCAGGTTGCCAACCCATAGGAAATCAAGTTGCCAACTCTCAGGAAATCAGGTTGCCAACTCTCAGGAAATCAGGTTGCCAACTCATAGGAAATCAGGTTGCCAACCCATAAGAAATCAGGTTGCCAACTCATAGAAAATCAGGTTGCCAACTCTCAGGAAATCGGGTTGCCAACTCATAGGAAATCAGGTTGCCAACTCCAGAATCAGCATCATCATCTCACTGATGTGAATAATAATATTTACAATTTCTGATCGATTTTTCTCCTGAATTTTATTCTCTAGACTTCAGGCTTCGCATATAGCCTAGCTAGCCTAATATAGCTATACGCTCCTGCCCTACAGCTTTTACTTCGCAACTGAGTTTGTTGACACCCGTCGAGCCACACACTCTCGAAGACGATTGGGGGACATAAATAGCCAGAAATAGGCATGAAGGCCAGCCGCCAACTAGAAATGCGAGCAGTATAGCAATATCTGTGCAGCTTTGAGCTTGAAGCATTGCTGAGTCGAATGTGCCGATGGGAAGGAAAACTCAGTAGCTTTAGGTCAGGGGAAAGTGCTGTTGGAACACCTAGTTACAAATGCGTTCGCAAATATATAGTCTATCCCAGGAATTGTGGAGCAACGCGGTAGATAAGTGGAGAAAACGAGTTGATGGAGCGAACAGTACGCTCTGCTGCAAACGGCTGCAGTAACGTTTCCCCGTCATGCAACTCCATTTCCTTTCACGTGTTCATTGGTCGAGGCCTCTAGTGTCTTGCGCATAGGATTTGTTTTCGTTCGCTTGCTCCACAGGCTCCTGGTACAGTCAACGGCAAAGATAATAGTAGGCAAATTGTCCATCATTATTTTCATTACTTTTTTATTCTACACCATGTGTTGTTTTAAGGAGCGAAATTATGTTTATTTCAATTCATTATCATCACATTGTGTAATACAGACCGAATGAAAATGGTGATGGGCAATTCACCTACTGTTTCTTTTGCTGTTGAGTGTACAGGGTATAGAAGTAGGTGAGAGAGGTGAATTTTAGCTCACCGAGAGAGAATGATGGAACAAGACGCTCAGAAAATGAAGCGAAAAAGATAGGAAGTGGAAGAAGACACAAAAAATACGAGAAAGAGATAAGAAAGAAAGGAAAACGACAAAGAGACAAGAAAGGAACGACTAACAAATGGGGAAAATGACGAAGTAAGGAAGAGAAAGATAATATAATAGAAAGAGAGAGAGAGAGAGAGAAAGAGAGAGAGAAAGAGATAAAGAGAAAAAGAGGGAGAGAAAGAGAGAGAAAGAGAGGGAGAGAAAGAGAGAGAGAGAAAGAGAAAAAGAGGGAGAGAAGGAGAGAAAGAGAAAAAGAGAGAGAGAAAGAGAAAGAGAGAGATAAAGAGAAAGAGAGAGAGAAAGAGAGAGAGAGATAAAGAGAAAGAGAGAAAGAGAAAAAGAGAGAGAGAAAGAGAAAGAGAGAGATAAAGAGAAAGAGAGAGAGAAAGAGAGAGAGAGATAAAGAGAAAGAGAGAGAGAAAGAGATTCCAGCACAAAATAACAAAGGCTAGTTACCGAGTCATATCACTAGGCACGTATTTAGAAATATATAATTTGTGAGAGCCAGACCCAGCCAAGTGTCTCGGAAATATAATCATAAAATTGTTTCTATTTAATACGTTAATATAATTATTTGTAATAATATGAAAATTAATGAATTAGTACTTAATTTCTCCGATGCGTTTGGAGTATTGTTGTATGTAACCACAGACTAAGAAACTGAGGAAAGACAACGTTAACACTATTTTGTTCTTTCTATAAACTAAAAAATATTGTTATTACATAAATAGTAAAAATACGCTAAAAAATCAGATAAAACAGCAAACATTCATCATCTAGCTTACGTGTAGTTAAGACCGATAAAATTTGTGTAAAACAACAGTCATGGCATGGAAATGTATGTCAAAGAAGTAAAAAAATGAATATTTATTGAATAACAAAAAGGATGATGGTACGTCCATTTGATGAAAAGTAAAGTTCCTGATAAATATTTTATGTACATTATTGTAAGTAGTGGTGCACATAAATCTTTAAAGGGGCCTCTTCGATTGTGTCGCCGTCGCCTTGTAATCAACAGATCGCGGGTTCGATACTCAGTGGAGGTACAGGTATTGGACAAAATAATGGAAACACCTGTGGAAGTCGGAACATCATGTATTAATACGGTATTGGGCCACCTTTAGCATGCAATACAGCTTGAATTCGGGACGGAACAGACCGATACAAGTTCTGAATGATGGTGAGTGGAATTTGAAGCCATTCTTCATGCAGCACAGCCTCCAGCTCAGGCAGAGACGGATGAGGTGGAAATCAACGCCGAACCATGGTTTCCAAAACAGACCACAGAGGCTCGATGATATTAAGGTGTGGGGACTGGGTGGGCCAGCCAAGATGTTGAATCTCATCAGCATGCTCTGAAACCACTATTGAACACTGCGAGCTGTATGGATGGGGGCATTGTCATCCTGGAAGATGACATTCCCGTCTGGAAATAAGGTTTGCACCATTGGGTGGACCTGGTTACCCAAGAGTTCTCCATACACTGCTGATGTGGCCCAACCATGTAATGTGACAAGGGAGGCTGCCGAATACCATGATATAGCACCCCAGACCATAATAGAGCCGCTACCATGTTTGACAGTCCACATCGTATGCTGCCGAGGGTGTTCTCCATACAAACACACGTCCAGTGGTGGGGAAGAGGGTAAAGGTGGACTCGTCTGACGAAATGACATGTTTCCAGTCCTCCAACATCCAAGTTTTGTGGTCATTGCACCATGCACGTCTCCTTCGAGCATTGGTGTCAGTTATTAGGGACTTGGCAATAGCAACACGCCCATGGATACCCATTTGATGCACTTCCCGCCTCAATGTTTTGCATGACACTGGTGTGTTGAGGTGCTGATTAAGTTCTGTAGTCACTTTGGCGGCCGCTGTTTTCTTCTGCAACGTCACAATACGCTTCAAGGCCCGGCGGTCCCTTCTCCTGCAGCTTCGGCTTTCGACCACTATTGTGCTTAGCAGACCCTGTTTTACCGTGCACTGTGTATGCGGTCATGACTTTCGAGACCGTGACTCGTGTTACACTGCATAACGTCTCTGTTTTGCTCACAGATGCTCCAGCGAAATGGGCACCAACAATTCGATCTCTTTCAAACTCTGCCAGGTCGGCCATGCTGGTCACTCACCACACCTGGACAACGTCCACTACCACACTGCCTCACTCTACTGTCAGTGCACAGTCCATACTACCTGCAACAAACAAGAGAATGTTGATTTCCGCCATGCTCAGTGTTACCAGCCACATTGAAAGTATGTCGCCCTTCTAACTCGTGTTTCCATTATTTTGTCCAATACCTGTATATATTGATTCGGGTCCCACTTTAAAATGTAGGTCCAGTCCCGATTAGCTTATATTTCTTAGTACTGACATTCAAAGCCGTATGTTCCCAATCTAATCTCGGCGGAAATTACTGATTTGCTTTATTTTACTTCGCTTTTTGTGCTACCTTTGGCTAATTTGTGAAGATGGGGATGAGTGATGATGTGATGAAATTGATGAATGGACACTCCCAAACATCCTTGCCCAGGCCGAGATTCGAACCGTGGCGTCGTAGCGCGATGCGCTAACCACTCCGCCACGGGGGCCGGCTTTCGGCGGAAATAAATAGCCATGATTGGCCGATACCGGCAGTCACACGAAAGACAGAAGTGAAGAGGATAAGTATAAATGGCTGATTCCTCTTCGCGCTTGAACGTAGATAAAACAAAAGCTAATCTCACAATGACCTTCATCCCTCTTTTCCAAGAAGTCCGCAACTACCTGACCCGGTATTAGTGCGGCCGGGGGTTAAAAATATCCACATATCTTACCACCAAGAGCTTCAAGCTAGAATTGGCAATGAATGGTTTATTTCCAACAGCGTTAACTAAACAGTTACATGCCTTCATAGTCACGTTTGGGTTCATCTTTCACTTACCCATGCCTTTGCCATTTGCTTCCCAGGAGGGTGTGGGTTTATGATTGAGTGTTTCTAGGAAAATCTCTGGAACTTCCTGTGCTGCTCTTCCAATCTGTCACAAGGAAGGATGAACGAACTTTTAAATAGGATAAATCTTTAACGAGCAGTTGCCTTTTCCCGCTCTTCTAGCCACTGAAAATCTTTGGTATCGGTAAAAGAAAATCAACCGATACTCACCGATGCCGATACCGCCGGTATCCGCCGATATCGATGAGCTTTAGTTTGCATTATTCTCCACAGATGTCATAGTCCACTACATGAAATCACACAGAGCAAGCAGTGTGTGGTTGTAGGACAATACATTTTCCATCTTGGCCATGATGGGCGTGATGTGATCATCACTATGCTCCAAACGCATCATGTTTCCACTGATGAGTGAATGTAAATGAGTGATGATAAGAAACATTTCTACTAAAATTCGAACCTGGCCTTACATAAGACAGACTGGTTGTATATTAAGGTATAATAAGCAAGCTTGTAGATGTTTTCATTATTTCAGTATGTCAATAAATTCTGAGATATACAATAGCTGCTGCTGAAATAACCGTCCGGATTTTACAGTAACCTAGATTTTCTTCCTGCAAGTTTATAACAGATAGCAGTGACCAATTACTTGTGTTACACCCTGTGTCATCTTGTTGCGTGGAACTGACCTCGAAACATGCCCTGAATTTGACCGTTATTTTTCTTTTCGAAACCTGTGACGTCTGCCTTTTCCTAAAATATATAACTCCCAAGTGGTCCAATACATGGCCGATCCATCGCCGAAAGAAAACCGCGGAAAACGATGGAAGAACGCACGCGACAGCGATGTTGTTTTGTTTCTCGATTTGTGCAACCATTCATCATTCTACTGTATCGTCCTTGTCTATGCTTTTCTTTTCGCTAAAAGAAGAAAAAGAAGCAGAAAACTGTGGCCTCTTTCGGACGTTTCGCGGCTCCGAAGCCCGATCGTCGTTTGTTTCGAGCGCCATGAAATACGACCCCTTTCCGCTAGATGGCTCTCTGGAGCCTCGTCTAGTCTCGCCAGGCCACAATCTGTTAATAGAAAATAATAGAATTAGCGCCGCGTAGCGATGAGAAGTTTCGCTATTTTGCGAACGGTTGAAACAGTAGAAAACTCTTTCGATGGTTCTTTCTTCGTAACGGAGCCCTTTATAGTATACCTCCCGTGTAAGATTGATAGAGTTAGGTGAAGAAAATCCTTTCTCGAACTGGTAAATGGTACCTCAACTTTTACTAGCTTCTAGCTCAGGAATGAAGAGGTGAATCCGACTGCAGACTCACCACTGCTAAACCTGAACTAGAAGTTTTGTAATCGTTGGAGTTAGTAACGTCACGACAGGGATACATTGGTGACATTAGCCCACGGGGATCGCTTGCGTGTTGCTATTAGGTGACGCTACCTTGGGAATAAGTGAAGTTATCCACGATAAATTATATGTAAATCTTCACAGCAGTGTTGCAGATATCAACAGAACGCACGGGATACAGTTCAGAAATCTTTTCCTCACACATGCAATAACGTTGTTTCATTTTTTGTTGATAATTTCACTATTTGTTCCCAGCATTATGTTATGATCCAACAAACTTAAATTTTTCAGTTATTGTCTAGATCAGCCGACTATCATGGCGTCTTTCTGCTGCTTGCTCATACAGATTTAGTTCCTTTTACTATTTTTTTTGTCAACAAGACAGATTTTAAACAGTGTATGGTAATTAGGCAGTTGGAATCCAACCTCGACAAACAAATACAACCATTCGCACAGAAGTTACCTGACAAACTGTACATGTAGCTTGGACTAGACCGTACATGAGCAGTGAATATTATTTTCTTTCATGGACTGAAGGTGGCCTTGTCGGCGTGAAACCCTCGTGTCGTGTGGTACTTGTCGTTTGTTACAATTTGTGTGTCTTTTTGGTCTGATAGCTCCTTTAGGAGCATAAAGCATATTCAAAGGCTATTGTGAATATTAAACATCCAAACCTGTTCTTTGTTCACAGCGGCTATCATGTGGGCCTTGGGTGCCCATCCCTTCCAAAGGCCAATGGCGTCTTCCCCCAGACCATGTCATGGTCTGTATAAAGTATTTAATTAATACAGCTTGTCTACTACCTAGGTACTATCCTATTACTGAAAGCACTTTCTTACTGGACACTTTACTTCTTCTGTCTCATTAAATTCTTCCTTTTATTTATCTGATGGATTAAATATGATGCTCCTAGCAGCAAAAGTGACTTAAAACCAGCTAAGATAAATGAATTACTAAGGAAATATATTCTGATTCCCTCCTCCCAGTCTCATAGCACATACTGATACTGACGCATAGTGCCAATGTGTAAACTCCCCCTTTTTTGTATTTCTGGAAGATGGATACATGTTGAATTATATATCGTTTTGAGGTAAAACTCCTCCCCCTCCCCGATGTGGGCGATTTAAGACCGTGTGTAATTCTGCTATAACCTTTTAGTGGCACTAAACCCGCGAAGTATTATGATTACTCGCCGCAGTCAGAGCTCCAACATTTTTTAGTAGCTTCACCACTTGTATCAGCAAAATTCAACATGCCAGCCATGATTTTCTTTTGTCAAAGGTTTCTATATATGTTGCCTGCTAAACAACTCTCCCCATCTTTTTATGCCCTGGATCCAACCGTAGCTTATTTTCACACACATAAAAGAAAAAGGGGAGAGAATATGCAACACTTGACTGTGCGTGTAGTTCGAATACGAAATTCCGAAAAGAGAGACTATTTTGAAAGAAATTTGTGTCACGCGAGAAAGTTTAGCGCAAGAGTACCCCGGCCTTTTGCAAAGGTTTATCGACGAGTTGTGACGTGCAAGAAAACACACACACAGTCCCACAACCGACAAAACGAGGAAGAAACCCAAGAAGTTAAAAAAAAGAAGGTCCTCACTTTTAAAACATGTTTCCTCGTCGACGTCAGTGGGATACTCAATTTCTACCCTCTTTTCCCGGACAACGTGTTCCGAATTCATACTTTAGTCAAAGGGGGAAAGTTCCGGAAAGGGGGGAGAGGTTGTAACGAGCGTAAGGGAGGAAAAAAAAGCAAAAATAGATCGAAAAAGGGAATTTTTCCTGCGAAACTTTTCCGACAAGTTCTAGCGCCCTCTCTTGAGAGGAAGATCCAAACTGATTTTCTGGATCACAAATTACAAATCCCCCTTGATCCCTACTCTGGGAAGTCCTGGCGCGATAATGGCCCGGGAATAAAATTAAGAGTCGTAAGCATTAATTACGCACTTAGAAGCGGGACCAGCGCAGCTCCCTCGCGACGAAGAGCCAGCCCATAGATACGTGTGTCGTTGGCGGGAAGAAGAGCAGGGGGGGAAGTGAAGTAACGTAATGCGGTAAAACCTGGCAAGAACACCAACTCCCTCTGCAGGATTTTCTGGGATTCTCCGCGAACAGAGTTTTAACGACGTCGTTCGTCGGTTCTTCCCCCTCCTCTTCTCTTCTTCTTCTTTTTTTTGAAGCCCTCTCCCTCCGTTTTTCGGGAAAGAGCCTGTGGAGTCGCTCGCAAACTATTAACCTCGATGGCGGCTTCTCCGACGCCGTCACTAAAACCCTTGATGACGTGGTTCCCGGTTCGCGAGCTGATCGTCATTTGTTACCGTTGAGGATGGTGTGTGTGCTGGTGCAGAAAGTACCTTCTTCATTATTTTCGTCTGCGCGCAAGACGTGACGCATTTTGTGGACGGTGAGGCACAGATTCATTACAATGAACATTATAAATTACAGGAATGCTTCATTCAGCAACTAATCATTCGTTTCTTGATTCACGTACATACGCAGCAAGAGATCCAAGAGGCACATAGTAGCTCCGATCTGACTTTAAACTGTAGGCCCAGTCCCGATTAGGTTATTTCTGCAAAATGTTACTCAAAGAGAAAATGCACACAATGAAAATCTCGCAAAGATGCTTATATTATGGAGAGAGACAGTGTGTGTGAAAATACACTTATGGGTATCACAGCGCGCAACGGTTAGAGGTCTTGGGTTCGAATTACGGCCATAACAAGGGTGTTCTTTCATCAATTTCATCATATCGTCACTCATCCTCATCTTTGCGATCACTCAAAAGTGGCAGAAAAGCGAAGTAAAATAAACAAAATCAATAAATATTAAACTCATCTGCAATCTAAGCTATGCTGAGTGATGAATAAAAAAATGCCAGGGGCCCTGGGTTCGGTCCTTTCATTAATTTAATCATCATCGTCGCGATTAGTAGAAGAAAAGCAACGATAATTAACAAGTATCAAATCAAAGTTAAATCAGAATGTTCAGTTTTCTTTCATCTACTTCAGCTCACCTCTCTGCACTTCCAATAGCGATTATTATAGTCCTTAGACTTGATTAAAACAGTATCTATTTGATTAATTCCACATTACAATATTACACACAATTATGGAGGTATTCTCTCTCAACTTCCTACACTATCAAGTCATAAATTTTGTTTGGCCTCAATCCTTTTAGATATTTAGCCAGTTCCGCTGTCCTGATATTGAGGAAATAAGGCATCACTGTATTCAATAATGAAGATAATAAAGAAATAAACCATGAAATTATAACTAAAGTTTTAAAATTGTAGATATTGCCATATTTTATAAGTAGCCTATGTCCTATTTCATCTCATAAGAATAAAGAGTAAAGCATAATAATTTAACAAATAGTAGTTGCAGTTTTTCCCAGGAAAGACAAATTTTGTGTTGACATTAAACTAAAGCATGAGTTAAAAATCAATTCGGACACATTCGAATCAGCGCTGTACAAAAGAGAGAAAATTAAATCCTAAAATTAACAGCTAATAGGAAAACGATATAATATTATTGAAGGTGAGATAGTGAATTATATGCTTACATGTTACAATATTTAACTATCACAACAAATAGCGAGACTGACTTTATAAACAATTCATATTTGCCCTTGCACATAAAATGAATAAAGAAAGATTTAGTAGGTATACGAAAAGAGTACGAAAACAGCCATATTATATTTTCCTATCTCACCAGGATGTTCTTGTTATCCAAGAACTGTTATGAATGGAACAATTCTGGCGAAGAAATAAAGTAACTGTGCAACGTGCCACCACTCGTAACTCCTGGACACGGAGCCACGAACACTCTGCTTCTTGCTCCGGCTGGTCAGTTGGACGCAAGAGTTCTCACTCAGGGATCGGGATTAAGACGATTCACCCATTCCCTGGAAGGTAACCACCGACATGTGACGAGTCATCGTAAATAAAACTAAAACCAAGTGTTTTAAGTTTAAAAAGTTCAAAAACTTAAATACCAACACACGCGCATTGCATACTTATTCGCACAGTTCAAATAAATCATATGTTGAGTCCTGTTCGCTCGACGGCAGTGATTAGTAAAATTTTGTCACGACAGTCACATATTGTATAGTCACATAGAACGTACGCACAAAGAAAGGGGAACACGGAAGGTACAATCTAGAAGACAGTACACATTAAAATAGTTTTAACTGTAGCGGGAAATAAAGTGCGAGTTTGTAAGCTGTTTTTTCTTCGCACTTTAGACATTAGTGAAAAGGCTTGTCGTGTTGCTCTGAGAAAAGGTATTGAGACAGGAAATACAGGTTCAGATATGAGGGGTAAGCATGCTCCCAAAAATTCATTCTCACGAGAAGCAATAGTAATAGCTAAATCTCATATACAGTCTATTCCGCGCGTTGAATCTCATTATTGTAGAGCGTCAACGTCAAGAATTTATTTCATAGATCCAGGACTCTCTCTTGAAAAACTTTATTCTCTCTACAGAAGTTACTGTAAGGAAAAGGGAGTTGATGAAGGACGTGTCATTGGACGAACATCTTATTGGAAGCTGTTAAATGAATTAAATGTTAAAATTCACAAACCAAAAAAGGACCAGTGCAAAGTGTGTGTAAAATTTCAGAAGCTACCCCAAGAGAAAAAAGAGCAAGAAAAGGCAATTTATGACGAACATATTCGTAAGGAGGAGGAATCCAGGGACGAAAAGCGATTGGACAAGGCCAATGCTCTGACGGATAGCAGTCAGAAAGTTATTTGCTTTGACTTACAACTAGTCCTAACAACTCCATCATGTAAAACAGGAGTTCTCTATTATGTGAGAAAGCTTAACGTATACAATCTTACTGTTTATGACCTTGCAACCCACAAAGGATACTGCTACATCTGGGACGAAACCAAAGCAAAGAGGGGGCCAGGCGAGATTGCATCATGTGTTCTCAGATACTTGCGCCAGTCACCATCAAATGTGCAACATGTTACTATGTATTCTGACTGTTCCGGAGGGCAAAATTTGAACAAGAAATTTGCTGGAATGTGTCCTTATGCCGTGAACACTACCCACATACAAACCATTGACCACAAATTCTTGGAGCCTGGTCACACAGAAATGGAAGTTGACTCAATGCACAGTGCAATTGAACATTCAAAGCGTAGTGTGGGTGTCTACTCTCCATCAGATTGCCTACTTGTGGCTAAACTTGCAAGAAGAAAACCATCAGGGTATTCTGTATACTCAATGGAAACAACTGATTTTTATGATTTCGAGGAAGTCGGAAAAATATATCTCCCCCTGACGTCCAAAGATAATGAAGGAAAGGATGTTCCTTGGCAAACACTTCGATGGTTAAAGTTTGATCAAGGCAATCAAGGCACTATTATGTTTAAAACAAAAATGAAGGGTGAATTTTCAGCGCTCCAAGTACGTAAAATCCCACTTCGAAGTCTCTCAGTACAACACCTGTCACAACGGTATTCATCATCTCTACCTATTTCAAGGCAAAAGAAAAAGGACTTTGTACATCTATGTAGCATAGGAGTGATCCCCAGAGACTATCATGCATATTTATGTAATCTCAAAGTTGACGATACTGCTGATGACTTTATTGATATTGACGTTTAAACTGCAGTACTTAAATCTCTGATGTAATATAATTGTACCACACAACTACATTGAGATGTAATAACACACAAAAGAGAGTCATTGATTAAAATTGTAGTGTAGACTGTGTTGGAATTAAAATTCTTACAACATACGCCTCGAGTTTACATAGACCTCCTATTTGAAAGTCATTCACGACAGAAGGGCGTATGTGTATTTGCCCTCAATTTTCTCACAATTCATAAATATTAGAAAAGTAAAAAACACATGAAATACAACAATTGACCTTTCCGAAAAACAGTACAAAGAATTACCAAGCTACTTTTAATTATATAAAAGTTGAGTAACTTCAACCTTTCAAGCAAAACTTCTTTTGCTTCTCCTGTAAAACTTATAAAATGTTAGATACGCCCTTCTGCCTTGAAAGCGACGATATGTGCTTGAAACAACAACATTTGTGTTCAAGTTAGAAATAATCCTAGCCATCTTGGATTTAATGAAAACGTTGCATATACTAATTAGGATAAATTAATGTTGCAAAAATACGTGAATAATATAATAGCAAAATATAAAACATAAATATATATGCATGAGTTATGAAAACAATTAAGTATAAATACTATAATGCAAATTATTAACTAAAAAGTATACGAATAAGATATTTTCCAATATATGAGTGCAATTTGGCTAACAAGGCGGTCGTTACAACTGGCAACGCTGTTAACACTTACGTCATATTATTTGCATTTCAGAAAATGTAATGATGAATTATGGAAGTCACAAGTAGAACTGGCACAATGTAAGGGATCTCAAGTGTTTAACATAATAAAATGTTGACAGTTAAGAAAAAGTGGGGTGCTGATCCTAAATTATTACATCAGATCCATAAACAGATGCTAAACTCAAGACATGAGTATGGTTCCTTTATGTACAATGATAATCTAAGTTGTGCTTTTAACACGCCATCTTCTATCCAATATAGCAGTTTATGCAGGATTTATGGCCTTTGGAAAGGAACTACAAAACAAGCAACTTTCGTGGAAGTGGGAGATCCACCATACAAACTTAGAGTTAAATATCTTGCGACCACATTTTTAGTTAACAAAATTGCCAACACGACATCTCCGATCATACCAAAACTTCAACTGTTAGACTCTTTGATGCTCAACAGAGGTGCAGTAAAATATAAATCCAGATTACTATTATATTATGCTTATAAAGACATTAATAAATTTCAGGCTAATATTATTCGTTTACTACCTAATGCACCATGCTTCATGACAGACTACTTTAACATGATATCTCCCATGAGGATTCATTTTCCTGCCTACCCAAGTAGAGATTTCAGGAAGACAATCCCTACAATTTCAAATAACATATATCAAGACTACATACAGTCAAAAATACATTGTGAATATCACATATATACAAATACTTCAAAATCAACGGAAAAACAGGATCAGCATTTTCCTTTGCCATTGTATCTGTCCATTTACACTGCAGAAGCTTTCGCAATACGACAGGCATTGCTTTATGTACAAAGGAAGAAGTTGAATTCAGTTATAATTGTAACCGATTCAGCCTCTGTGCTAAATTCTTTACAGTTTGCATCATGGTCATGTCATACGGAATGGTACATTGTTAACATAAGAATACTCACACTGAAATTAAAGAGATTGGGATATGATATCAACTTTATTTGGACACCTGGACATTCTATAATAGAAGGGAACAATATAGCAGATACTTTGGCAAAATATGCAGCGAATCAAACAATCCAACGGCCGCTTTCAATAAAGTTTCCGTCCGTAGTTTTGGAATCATACACTAAAAAAATACTATTTACTGACTGGCAAAGCTTGTGGACAAATACTGGCACTCAATGCGGTAAGGCCTACTATTCTATACAGGAAAGAATTCTAAAGGAATGTTGGTTTAAACAGATTCGACTCTCCCGAAGTTCCCTCACAACTATAATGCGCTGCAGGTTAAATTACACTATCGCAGCAGCTCACCTTTACAAGAAGAATTTAGTGACCTCACCAGTTTGTTTGTGCAATGAATATACTGAAACTCCGAACCACATTATAACATTATATATCAATGCAAACTTTATGAAACTTACAGAGAACCATTTTTACAGGAATTGTACAGGAGTGGACATCAAGTGCCACTGACACTGCCTTGTTCATCCTCGTTATTTTACGTTCTTACAAAATAGCTTAATAAGTCGAATATAATTCTGTAAAAGTGTAATGAAATTTGGTAACTACTTATTATGAAAGGGATAATTGTGAGTACATATGATGCGCATACATGTATGTAATACCAATTGATAAATGGTTAACTGGTGCATGGATTTTGTCCACAACCAATAAATATTTTATACAAAAAAAAATGATGAATCAGGTAGCATTTGATAAGTAAGTAAACATATTTCCACGAACTATTGTTCCCATCACAAACAGTAGGCCTATTCTTCTTTGTTAATGACGACACTGGTTCGCCGAAATTGAATTTCAAATATACCTTCGTGAATATAGTATTGGGTTCTCTTTAATACATTTCAATCGTTTCTATCTTCTTCACATACTTCTCATCCAAGGTTTGCTGCATTGCAAACTTCCTAAACGCTGTACAAATTAAGAATGAACATGTTTCACGTTCTTAACAAATCAACTATCTTCCAGACTTTTCTCAGTTAAATTTGAGTTTGTGATATAATAAACACACTTGATAGCTTGTGCAAGTCGTGTGTCACGGGCTGCTAATTTAATAACTAACTGATTAACTCAATTAACTCAACTGAGCTGAGCTTAGCAACGCAACAACGAAGAATCTCTCGCCTCACCTGCTGGGCGAATTAAACATTACATGAATTATAATACGGTCAGGATAAGTGCCTAACAGTCGGAGTTACCGAGAATAAACCTAGGAGGATTTGATTTTAAATACCTGAAATGACGTTACATAATACTACGGTGTTTCTGAATATACACATATATTAAAGCACATATAAATAGACAGTACATCTTGCCCTCTTTCACTCGATCTCACATTCATTCTCTCATTCCATGGCATATGGCGACAATATGACAATTACAAAGGTTAGATTAATTACTACTTTGACCATACTCTTGCTATGTCTTGGCTACATTGCCTTTTACAATTTACCGTTTAGGATTTTAAGTATAAAGTGAATAATTGTTCCTTGTGCGAACCCCTTCTATCTTTTCTGAAGGTATAATTATATTTCAATGAACTATTGTTTGCTGTTAACATAAACTCTCATCTTTAACATTTGATTACTCCGCCGGAAAACAGATGTCTAGGGTTGCCATAGCACTGATTTAAGTTATGCAATGATTTGATTTACGCAGATTCGCGGTAGATAGTCGTCATCTTTCTCACACACGCACATGGTTGGATCTTACCTTAGCTGCATTACCTCTGACCTGGGTTGGGCGGAAGTGGTCCTACAGTTCTGGAAGACATCTGCACTCCAGTGTTGCACTTCGCGGTTATCCTGGTTGGCGAAAGTGGATCGGTCGGCGGCTCCATCTGGCCTCATCGGATCCTGGCTTCACTCGTTCACTGTCGACTCCATACGACAACTTGCGCAATAATAGGTCAGTTCTTCGCGGTCACTCGTAAGTACAGATACGTGACTTGGGCGATGAGACGAACGTACGCGATGAGCCATTCGCGGTTTCACATGGATATCAAATGTTATTAACTTTCACTACTTAGGACGTTGTTTCGGACGATTGACACGGGTGGGCGTGTCTGGCGTTATTCTCACATAACCACACGTATGTGCACGGATGCGTTGACGGTAAGGCGAGGAGGACCCCCTGGTTCTATTCTGCTCTACTCCATGGCTCTGAAACACTCACTCGAGGAAAAACAAATCCAGACCACGAGTCTGATTGCGGCTCGCAGCTTGGTCGCGCGTAGCTCACACTCCGGTGGCAATTGTAGGCAAACTGTGCAAAACTGTCTCTCGCTATTCCTTTTATTCCAGATTTGAACGTAGTGACGCTGTACCCTCTATGATCAGGTGCTTGTTTATTGTTTCTGGTGCTTTGACCGTTGTCCTCCTATCCTGGCCAATGCTCACTCAGGTCCTTAACCCCTGGCAGCAGCTCCTCGCGTAGAGATTAGGCTAACTCTTCCTCTTTTGTATTCAGTCACGAAAAGCAAAGGACAACTCGGTAGGGTAGCTTCTCCCTTTCAATTCAGCGATGAATCTTTAATAAATCATAACTCCCGTATTTCTGTTCTGCTTAGGCTCAAACCTTGGAATCAGTACTTTGATGATGTGTTCTTCCGCTGGTTGAAATCTCATCCAATTCGGTCCATTGGTTTAGGAGTTGCATTTTTCTTGATATTCCCATAAGAATGCATGTAAATCTGAATTCGGGCAAAAACGGTGGTTGAGCAAGCTAGTGCTGGCTAAGACAGTTCGCTAGACACCTGTATTCGCGACGGATATTAATATTACCAATTGCAATTAATTCCTACTAACGGGCAATTAGATTAATTACTTGTCACTCAATATTTGACCGTTATAACATTCCCCTCCTTTTAATTATGAATTTTTTTCAGAACGAACTTGCGAGTGACAGGGAAAAATTAATACCACATATTAATGATATTTATTATTGATCGCACACATAGGCGTCTGAATAGGGACTCGAACCCTGGACTGTATAACTTTTAACTCAACATTAGAATGAAGTTATGCTTTCTGCAATTGTGATATAATCATGAGAATATAAACAAATATAATAAAGCATACAAGAATACAATATAAAGTACATTTTAACATCAAAATCTCAACGTATATTACCACATATATACTAACTTTGGGTTCACCCTGTAGTTTTATACATAATAAGTGAATACTGAAGAATAACCTAAATAAGATATAAGTAACTATTTGGTTTGCAATTTGTTCCCTCTCACACATATGTTTGCATACTTCTTGCATTAATTATAAGAAAGGTCTACATTTTTTGCCTTTTAATATAAAAAAAATAATCTCTAATTTTCCTATTGTTTACTTTACAATCGGGGTGGCTCTAGTGCAATATTTTCTTCAGTGTCTCCTTTGACATGAGCCGGACTGGCAAAGGAGTCTTCTAGTCTCCCGTCGGGCCTTGAATATCGGTTATCTGCTCCAGACATCGCTGTTCTTGCCTCAGTCCACTTCGTCTAGGTTGGTAATCTGGGGAGAGTGAGTCCAAGTTACGGCTAGTAGACGGTCTATTCCAATCGAGTAAATTAGCACCAGTCTGTGGGGACACGACTGTTCTAACCGCATTCACAGCACGATTCCTCTCATCTTGACTCGGGTTGTTTTGACCCCGGCAGTGTTGCCATCTCGTGTTTTCTCCATCCCTATCGTCTCGGAAGTGTTGCTGTTGTGGGCGGTGATTGCTGTACCGGCCTCGCTGGGGATAAGGGGCGGTTAGCATTACTTTCACTCCGCAGTCCTGCAATGTGCTTTTCCACTCGTTGCTCAAAAACTGTGATCCTCGGTCATAGAGCTTCCGTTTCTCAGGGTTGGAAAGAACTTCATATGCCTGTTCAAACTCTTCAAATATATCGAATGGTGGATTCCGCTGCTCGAGCCAGATCCTTGCATTCCCTTTGGGTAATTTTCGCATTAGCCTCAAGCAGTCTGTGCTATCGACATCGTACAACAAACAATCTCTCTTGAAGTCCCCTATGAAGATTGACGGTAAAATCTCGTCGTGATCGGGGCTGTACGTATGGAAATGATCTAGGCTGACCTTTGAGAAGATTCCGCGAGTACTCAACTCCGGGTTGGAAACACTGCGTGTCTCCTGCTGGGCGAAAGCGTTCAAGCTCGGCGAGCTCCCGCTCCGGCCGATGACGTCACGCGCTGCTTGGCGATCCATGGAAGTTGGTGCTGATTGACAGGTCAGCTGGTTGGTCACGTCTGCTGCGACGAGCAAAGGAGTTGGGTTCGCATCCCTGGACGTCGTCTCCATTGTGACTACACTGTTTTTCATCTCTTGTTGCCCCTTTTCGCAATCCTTATCCGACTGAAGTACTTTCTCCTTCATTCGGTCATTTTCGGATAGCAGTACTTGGAAACGGCGGTCCCATTTATCTTCCCACTCTTTTCTTCTTCTTTCTTCCATTTCTTCCTTCTGTTTTCGGCGTTCTTCCTTCTCTCTCCTTTCGGCAGCCTCTATCTTCCGCCTTTCTTCTTCTTCTCCCTTCCTCTCCTGATCTCTTTCTTCATCTCTGGCTTGGATGTAGCTGATTAGCTGAGAGAACATGGCCTGCACGTCCATCTTCTCTGGAACTGGCAACCCTGTTACCGACTGATCTTTCCCTAGATCCTTATCGACGTTATCGGTTGAGGAAGCGCCCGCGTCTGTGGAATGCTCAACACCTGGGCGGTCCATCGTATTGTCGGCTAATCTCTTGCGGTGACGAGTGGTCCTTTGCATGCCTCTCTCCCTTCTTCTTCTTCTTCTTCTTCTCGTGGCTTGCTATCGCCGAAGGAAAAAGATATCAAAATTCTTTTCCTGGTTTCTGGTTTCAGATCCCGGGGATCGCACCCCTCACCTGCTTCCGTGTGTCATAACGCGTGTCCTTTTGTCCTTTATCGTCCGAAGTTAATAACGCCCATTGTTAATAAAATAATAAAATCCTCTAATAATTCTGCTATGGATAAATGCTATAGTCGCAACAAAGTATTTTCACTATTACACCATAAAAAACACACAAAATGGTTCTAGCTACACATCGATTGCATATTCAGTTAATTAAAATCACCGTGCAAATTACACATTAATACTTTAAATGAAAACGTCTTTATAGATTCTTATCAGGATTTTCAGTTACAGGTTGCAATTATTTAATTTTCAACAAAAAAATCTTAGTTCCCCCTTAGCGTTAAATTCTGGTACCCTGTCGTAGACATTCGTAGGCTGAAAACTCTCTTTAACAACAAGTATTAAATCCCCTTGGGTAATAGACATAACTGATTGTTAACCATTACAATCAAACTTAATAAAATTCACATTGAGTAGATAAGCAACTAATTAGAATACTCGTGACCTCCAGGTTCCTTACTAGCCTGCCTGTAACATCCTTCTACGAGCCTAATTCCTATTTGCTTCCTATTTGCCTACTCTTCTATTTGCCTATTCGTCGATTATTCGGGTCTACTTTTTACACCCCTACTTGTCTATTCACATACTCGTCGATTATTCGGCGTACTTTTTTACTTGCCTACTTATTTTATTTGCCTACTCGTCGCTTGTTCGGGCAACTTTTTATATGCCTACATATTTATTTGCCTACTCGTCGCTTGTTCGGGCCACTTTTATATGCCTACATATTTATTTGCCTACTCGTCGCATGTTCGGGCAACTTTTTACTTACCTACTTTTTATTTTTTGCCTACTCGTCGCATGTTCGGGCAACTTTTTATATGCCTACATATTTATTTGCCTACTCGCCCCATGTTCGGGCGCCATATTTTGTTACGGGCTGCTAATTTAATAAATAACTAATTAACTCAACTAACTCAACTGAGCTGAGCTTAGCAACGCAACAACGAAGAATCTCTCGCCTCACCTGCTGGGCGAATTAAACATTACATGAATTATAATACGGTCAGGATAAGTGCCTAACAGTCGGAGTTACCGAGAATAAACCTAGGAGGATTTGATTTTAAATACCTGAAATGACGTTACATAATACTACGGTGTTTCTGAATATACACATATATTAAAGCACATATAAATAGACAGTACATCTTGCCCTCTTTCACTCGATCTCACATTCATTCTCTCATTCCATGGCATATGGCGACAATATGACAATTACAAAGGTTAGATTAATTACTACTTTGACCATACTCTTGCTATGTCTTGGCTACATTGCCTTTTACAATTTACCGTTTAGGATTTTAAGTATAAAGTGAATAATTGTTCCTTGTGCGAACCCCTTCTATCTTTTCTGAAGGTATAATTATATTTCAATGAACTATTGTTTGCTGTTAACATAAACTCTCATCTTTAACATTTGATTACTCCGCCGGAAAACAGATGTCTAGGGTTGCCATAGCACTGATTTAAGTTATGCAATGATTTGATTTACGCAGATTCGCGGTAGATAGTCGTCATCTTTCTCACACACGCACATGGTTGGATCTTACCTTAGCTGCATTACCTCTGACCTGGGTTGGGCGGAAGTGGTCCTACAGTTCTGGAAGACATCTGCACTCCAGTGTTGCACTTCGCGGTTATCCTGGTTGGCGAAAGTGGATCGGTCGGCGGCTCCATCTGGCCTCATCGGATCCTGGCTTCACTCGTTCACTGTCGACTCCATACGACAACTTGCGCAATAATAGGTCAGTTCTTCGCGGTCACTCGTAAGTACAGATACGTGACTTGGGCGATGAGACGAACGTACGCGATGAGCCATTCGCGGTTTCACATGGATATCAAATGTTATTAACTTTCACTACTTAGGACGTTGTTTCGGACGATTGACACGGGTGGGCGTGTCTGGCGTTATTCTCACATAACCACACGTATGTGCACGGATGCGTTGACGGTAAGGCGAGGAGGACCCCCTGGTTCTATTCTGCTCTACTCCATGGCTCTGAAACACTCACTCGAGGAAAAACAAATCCAGACCACGAGTCTGATTGCGGCTCGCAGCTTGGTCGCGCGTAGCTCACACTCCGGTGGCAATTGTAGGCAAACTGTGCAAAACTGTCTCTCGCTATTCCTTTTATTCCAGATTTGAACGTAGTGACGCTGTACCCTCTATGATCAGGTGCTTGTTTATTGTTTCTGGTGCTTTGACCGTTGTCCTCCTATCCTGGCCAATGCTCACTCAGGTCCTTAACCCCTGGCAGCAGCTCCTCGCGTAGAGATTAGGCTAACTCTTCCTCTTTTGTATTCAGTCACGAAAAGCAAAGGACAACTCGGTAGGGTAGCTTCTCCCTTTCAATTCAGCGATGAATCTTTAATAAATCATAACTCCCGTATTTCTGTTCTGCTTAGGCTCAAACCTTGGAATCAGTACTTTGATGATGTGTTCTTCCGCTGGTTGAAATCTCATCCAATTCGGTCCATTGGTTTAGGAGTTGCATTTTTCTTGATATTCCCATAAGAATGCATGTAAATCTGAATTCGGGCAAAAACGGTGGTTGAGCAAGCTAGTGCTGGCTAAGACAGTTCGCTAGACACCTGTATTCGCGACGGATATTAATATTACCAATTGCAATTAATTCCTACTAACGGGCAATTAGATTAATTACTTGTCACTCAATATTTGACCGTTATACGTGCTTAGAATAATTCCAGTTTTTTAGACTCACCTGCCAGAATTTTATCTTACTATAAATAGATTCTTTGCGCATGATCGATGCTGTAGCAAGGTGTTGTATACAGGTTGGTCCATCCAATACGATTCTTGTGTTCGGGAATTTTCATATGACGCAAGTTGGAGGACATTACAAAGTAAGACAATAGGGTGGTTTTACAATATGTGGTTTCCAAATTTAGGCTTCTGAGGAATAATTCAGTTTCGTTGAGAATTTGATTGTATAATTGTCGTACTATTCTTCAAAAAATCAACGCAGACTGACGTCATGGTTGAATACCCCTGACGGATCAATTCCACAGTGATGCTGCACTAGGAATTCGAATTAAGTGGGCAAGATTTAAAAAAAAAGCGAACAGAACTACTTGTTACGAAACAAATGTCGATACCTTCGTTCCTTAACAATTGAATATCGATTAAAAGTGAAAGATTCGTGTTCAAAGCAAAATAAGATAAGAAAGGTACGGTAGCGTCAATTTAATAAGAGACTAAATTACACCGTAGCAGTCAAAACGGACCTACATTCTTTATTAGCACAATGATGGCTACATTATACCCTGACAAGGAAACAAAGCAGATAAGAACTCGAAATGGAAGAACGCAGTAGCAGGTCGACTCACCAGGTGCTTATCAGCGCTGTACAAAAGAGAGAAAATTAAATCTTGTTCAGCGACTGTGTACAACGCTCCGAGCTCCACAGGCTACTAAAAGAAACGAAAAGAAGAGAAGGAAGACGCGACGTGAAAGACAGTGTCCTTCTTTTAATCTCAGCACCTGATTTGAAGTTACTATTGCAGCGTGCGAGTCGGCCATATTCTATTTGTTCTTTTCTTATCTCTTTCATTGTTATTATTTTTGCAGCCTTTCATAATCTTAATTGGTTTTGGGCTTATCTTTCCCAGCGCCATATCGTGGGAGTGGAATTTGTGTAGTGAGCTTCTTCGCTCCGCTCAACACAATCACAGGTTCGTTTCAACATCTTAATTAAGTGGAAGAAGAGATTGAACTCAAAGTGAAAACAAGGTAGGTGGAAAGGAAGGGTACAATGAAGACCGGGTGATGGGGCATGTAGAATAGGTAATGAAAAAGAAGCTGGGGGAACAGGAGTGGCGGGGGGGGGGGGGAGCTAATTAAAAGACTTTACTCTAATTGAGGCAAAACGTGGATCTTCTTTCTGTTAACGAAATGGGATCTTGCCTTATCTCTTCTGAGCGTTCTAAGAAGGAAGGACGAAAAAGAAAGTGAAAGAACCACGAAAATCAATAGTAAGAACAAGATTGCACGAATAATACAGTAGTCAGTATACTGACTCAAGATTTAGATGGTATAACTGATATTATTAGAACAAAATCAAGACATATTGCATAAAGACGAAACAATTGCATACAGATACAAATATCCTAGACAGTACTAATTTCACCGAAGGATCTAGCTAATGTAAACACATTCACGCATCTGCCTTGCAATTTTGCCATCCTAATAGCAACGATTTAATACTAGGATTGCTAAATATCCAGATAACAATGAACATACAATTAAAATAAGAGAACTCTTTGTTTTGCGTTCCTTAAATTTAAGTATGATGGCTGTGTCCCAAAAGTACAAAGAGTAGATTTGAACTATGGTCTTAGGTATTGCTTTATGTACAAGAGAAGAAGTTAAATTCAGTTATAATTGCAACCGATTCAGCCTCTGTGCTAAATTCTTTACAGTTTGCATCATAGTCATGTCATACGGAATGGTACAATGTTAACATAAGAATACTCACACTGAAATTAATGAGATTGGGATATGATATGAACTTTATTTGGACATCTGGACATTGGGAACAATATAGCAGACTTTGGCAAAATATGCAGCGAATCAAACAATCCAACGGCCGCTTTCAATAAAGTTTCCGTCCGTAGTTTTGGAATCACACACTGAAAACATACTATTTACTGACTGGCTAAGCTAGTGGACAAATAATGGCACTCAACGAGGGAAGGCGTACTATTCTATACAAGAAAGAATTCTAAAGGAATGTTGGTTTAAACAAATTCAACTCTCCCGAAGTTCCCTCACAACTATAATGCGCTGCAGGTTAAATCACACTATCGCAGCAGCTCACCTTTACAAGAAGAATTTAGTGACTTCACCAGTTTGTTTGTGCAATGAATATACTGCAACTCCGAACCACATTATATTTCAATGCAAACTTTATGAAACTTACAGAGAACCATTTTTACAGGAATTGTGCAGGAGTGGACATCAAGCGCCACTAACACTGCCTTGTTTACTGACTTCACCTTTATCCTCGGTAATCTATATTCTTACAAAATATCTTAATAAGTCTAATATAATTCTGTACAAGTGTAATGAAATTTGGTAACTATTTATTATGAAAGGAATAATTGTGAATAAATATTATGTGCATACATGTATATAATACCAATTGATAAATTGTTAACTGGTGCATGGATTTTGTCCACAACGAATAAATATTTTATATATATATGAACTATGGTCTTGTCGGAAGTGACGTCACCTAGTGCAGTTCGAAACCAACGATTAAACGAGCAATCGAGACCACAGCATCGTTGCAGGCTTGAGTGCTTGACTCGTGGACTCGTTGTTCATTTATTTGAAATCACGGAGGTAGAAAGTCAGTAAGTTGTTGATTGAAGTTCTTCTAATGTGTGGAAATGTATGTACTATCTGTCCAGAAAGTAAATGCTCGGTTGATGGTGGCGTTGCAAGCAAAACTTGAAATATGAAAAATTTTAAGGTCAAATGTGTGACTAAACACACCATTCCCAACTGACGTTTCTTGAAACTAAGATATTCTCTTTTCTTGGAGCTGCGTCCCAATATTGTATTCCATAAGAATCTCCATGGGTGGCAGAAGGTAATGAAATTGTAAGGAACTGGAAAAACATCTGAAAGATAATAAGCGAGAAGAAATACGCCTCGCCAGTGGCGAAACAATTCAAAAACTTATATGATAAGTAAATTATCACCTTCCAGTAGAAGTGGTAGCCGAGTGGTTAGTGTTACGGCTTCACGCTCTGAATCCGCATTTAGACAGTGAAACTTTTTTTTATTGTGTAAACAAAGAAAACATACATTTGTAATCCATGATTTCACCTGCGAATTTCGAAAAGCACCTTAGACTTTTCCTTCTTAACAAAGACTTTTTACATTTGCGGACCAACCATAGAGCTGTCAGATCATACCTACTTTTACTGTGACTATAAATTACATGCTTCTACATTTTAAATTAAAAAAAATGATTTCGAGTTGTTGACACAAGTTTGCATTGTCACCTACAAATATGTTTAATTTAATCTGTATCTAAAGAGATATTCTGGAATCCTAGAATGCGGATGAGTCAGGCGTTTGTACTTTTGCACAGCATGTGGATACTACAAATTTAAATGGAGACGATAGTGATTGGCCAAAATACAATGTGCTAAAGGTAGACTTCAGAACATTATTTTTGCTATTCTTATATTTAAATAACCCAAGTGTTTAAAATGTATTTGGGAAGGTTAAGGAGGCAAGTTTTCGGTGTTGTGGAATCGCAAAATAACGCGGATTATGCCATTTTTTAATTTTTTAAGTGTGAAATATGCATTATAGATAATAAAGAACTACCTGGAGCGCTATTAGATCTGTTATTTGTAGACTAGCTGGTGATAGTTCGATTCAAAACAGATTGTCACGCCTCATTTATTGTAGTTTGGCGCTGACATGACTGACAGTGTTTAAACCTCGTCGTGAAATAGAATACGGGGGGATATTCCCAGAAGGGAAATTTTGTAGGAACGAGAAAATTTTCCTGTTGTATTTCCGGGAGGAGGATGGGGAGGAGGTATGTGTGTGTACACAAAACGGCATTTTAGGTTACAGAGGGATCTTTTGGCATTTTGTCTGATTGTGTTGAAAGATCTGGGTGTTCTCATTCAATAAACATTTCATATTTAGAATCTGATGAGAGGAAATAGTTTTTCGAATGGAAGAAATTTGGTCATTTCTCACAAAGGTAAGCCATAATTATTTTGTTATTAAAACTAAAATTTGTCTTTATTTTCCAGAACTAAAACACTGTAATAATCTTAAGTATAAAAGGAACAGTAAAAATGCATGCAAAAATAAAACAGATTTAAAATTAATAACACCGAATTGCAGTGAAAAATAACCTCGAAATTAAGGGGAAAATAAAACGAAAGCTCCACGTCCCTACCCATGGCTCAACATCCCTCGAAAGGGCCTTGGCCTATCTCCCGGCTGACAGTCTCCCTCCCACAATCCTACCTAGAGGTGTGGAGATCTTCAACCGGTAATGGGGTGGAGGAGCATTGTGGTTCGGATCCCACTTTAAGCTGTATGCCTTACTGTGCATAAAGTGGACTAAAAACACCAACTCAATCAATCAACCGGTAATGGGGTTACGTGGGGTCAGCACGTCGAACCTCCAGCCGTTGTATGTAGAAGAATTCCAAGACTGCGTTATGCTACGCTACTCACTCGTAAAACCTCATATTTCCAACAACTTTCCTCTCTTTCCATTTTTCGCCATCTACACTAATAACGCAGTTGTCCTATGGTGTCAGACTTTTTAAACACCCTGTGTATATATACAGA
Organism: Lepisma saccharinum; assembly: GCF_977018435.1. Lineage (NCBI taxonomy): Eukaryota > Metazoa > Arthropoda > Insecta > Zygentoma > Lepismatidae > Lepisma > Lepisma saccharinum. Next base: position 82,026,681 of record NC_139235.1, read on the forward strand.
TTGTCAAAAATTGAACCATTATTATTTCATGAGCTTAGTCTGACACTATTTTGGATGCTACCGTTGAGTTCTGGAACCTCCAAAACATAAGGTTTGAACCCAAACATGACCACATGGCTGAAAGGGTTAATTTTAGACTTTTCGCGGCCATATTGGCCGCCATATTTAATATTATTTGATAAAGTGGATCTTTTTAATTTCTTATTATCATAATACAGTTATAAACTGCAAATTAGATGCAAATAAGATGCCATGAATGATAAATAACTGCAATAATCTAATAGATTTCACGGTTATAATCTTCGTCATGACCGCCATTTTGATGACGCCATTACAGACAAACGAAGGCTTAAAAATTTGGGGTCTGGGGCGTTTTAGGTTCGGGAATTAATGTAGTATCCGCCCCCAAAGGGCACGTTCTCCGCCGGAAGTAAAATATTCTTCCATTTTTACTTGCCTTCCAACCGCATTAATGGAGAAACTTCTTACAATATCAAATGGTGAAAGTGTAGCGTGAAAAGTTGACGAGGGGTGCCGTGAAAGACATCAGATTAAGCACCTATGCAAATTACCCTATTGCTGTCTTCTGGGAATGATTTGTAAGAATTCTTTTAATGGGGTAAAAGTATCATTACACGTTGCCCCACACTTTAAGCACTACTGCCCCCCTCTTTTTAAATGATGGTTTCTTTTATTTCATTTCAAAATCTATATGATGTAAATATCACAAACCATGACATAAAAAGGATATGTTGAAGAACGCCAATATAATGTTGGTGTTTGGTAGTGCGGGGGGGGGGGGGGCATAATCCTGCCCCTAGGGTAACAAAATATCTATCTACAGGTCTGGTCCTCCCTTCATAAATACGACTGTGTGAGTGTTCTTCATACAAATTGGACTTGTTCATCCCTTGTACGCGGTGTGGAAACACTTTTTTTTAACTCCAGTATAACGCGAAAATCTAGCAAGAATTTCTGTACCAAACTTGCCTACAATGTAGGCATGGCATTATCTCCCAACCCGCACGCGCTATTTACAAAATGGTCTGAGAGGAACAGCAAGGGGAGGGGGGAAGGGGGGGAGACAGCAGAATCCCGGTCTCTAATTCGCTGAAGCAAAAATATCCGATTTAGCCCTGTTTTAGCAAAACGCCGGTTCCGTAAGCGAGCTCAAAGCCCGCTACGATTAATCCATTGCCGTGAAGAGCTTCCAATTAAAAGTTGTTCTTCGTGGGCTCTGCGAGTTGGAGCAGGGGCGGAAGTTGACAGGGACAGTGGGGGGGGGGGGGAGGTCCTGCGTTTTACGAGAGAAAGCAGAAAAAGAGGAGAGAGAGAGAAAGGGTGGGGGGACGCAGCGTCGAGATAATTAAAGTCGACCGCAAAAACAGAAAAGCTAAAGGAATAATTGAGGTTGAATTTGGATTTGGGGATTTGAGAAGGAAGAGAGCGAAGGGAGGGGGGCTACTGTAAAGTATCTGCGTTTTAATTCCACAACAGCTATCGCACCAGTCCTTTTTTTGTGCTGCTTTTTTTCTTTCATTTACATTCTGGGAGATTTGTAATGAATTGGTGGAGGTATTTTGCACATAAATCACCTTGCTCTAGCATCAGAATTTCCACTTTCATTGTGCTTACCCTTGCTGCAACTTTTTTTTTAGTTCTTTTTTTTATATCACTGGTTTCAGCCAAAGCACGGTCTTATTTTTTTACCCACAAAAAGCAACCTTTTCGTATCGACATTTTCCTGATTAGTACATATCTTTCTGCAACTAATGCTACATATTTGCACCACGGAAAATATCAACCGGCCATTCTGCTTAGTGAAGATGAAAGAGCTGGTAACATTGATAATGTTTCTCCTCTTTCCCAGCGGATGCCTTTTTAATGGTAAAACAGTAGAGCGTTCAACTAATTCGTGCGAATTAGTATAGGTGGCTCTGTACCGGCAACTGAAATTCTCGTGCTTGTTTTGTTTCGTACTTTAACAATAAGGGTTGAGATCAGCGGAGTGTTGGAGAAAAAAGAAAGCCGATGTGTTCTAACCATCTTGTGTAGCGGCGATATTTGCAAATGAAGGATTATCCTGCTCACACCAAAATGAGACACAAATACCGCCCTTTGCTAATATGACGTCAGGATTCCATGTGTTGTGAAAGATAGGCTACTTCACGTGATGATGTTGATTTGACTTGATGGGTACGTCAACAACGAAGCTATTTCCGCCTCTTAACAAAAAGCAGTAAACTAAAAAGGATACATGCCTTGAGTAACGAATGTTATGCAGATAAACTTTGATTAATAACTATGTATTTGTCTTCTTTTATGCCGATTCTCGGCCCTTTACGGTTAGCCGCGGCGACGAGGATGAATGATAACTATATGAAACTGAACACTCTCAAAGAAACACCCATTCCGGGATTCGAACTCAGCACCTTCGATGATGTGATTCCTAGTCGACCATCAGAACCTGCCTCAGGGAGGGGACATGCCCGAAGACCCGCGCCAGATAAAAATAATCATTTGTGTACGGTTTATTGCGAATTTACGGGACGCTGGTGCTTCCAATTAACAAACTAATCTGATTTAGTCTTTCATGGATTGGTTTCACACACTTAAATATTCCCGAAATTACTGAAACTATATTATAAAGAACGTACTACTTAAAAATTGTGTTAAAATATTTAAATCGACAATAGTTAATATGCATGTTGGTTTAATTACATAATGTAATCAATAAGTGAAAATATGTTAGATATTTTATATGAAACCATGTAAGTCACTACAGCGCCAAAGTCAGTGCAAAGTAAAGAAAAGAGAATTATGATAGGATATGATTAAATATTGCCACATTGATACGTTAAGTAATAGTTCCAACATTAATTTGGAATCTTTTATTAGCTTTCTATAATTCTCGGTTTTAACCTTCAACACGTTCTGCTTACTGCTCTTAGTTAATACGAAATATCTAAATAAATTGTTTATTAATTGTAATAATTTTTACATTGTGACTATGTAGGACACTTGTACTACAGACTAATGAACAGAAATCTTATTTTTTCAGCCCTCTGCAGCATATCTTCTATGTATTATATTTATATATCTTCTAACTTTTATTTGTTATTATTTCTTTAAATGTCTGAGTTATGTATTGAATGTATATTATTATAAGCCTCTTTTAGTAGCTAACTTTACACTGTAAAATACGGTGTTATTTAAAGGTACACAGCATTTAAATAAATACATTTCAACTTCATTAATTTCATTTCAATTTCAATATTGTATACACCAGGCCTCGCACCCAAACTGTTTCTCGATTACGGTTTGAATAGGTTAGGCTAGTTGAGTTCGGTTGTCAGTATTTCAGTACTTTCTTTCTTTTGTGACGTCATGAACCGAAGGCTTGTGGCCCATGTTGGTGTGGAATGAGAGACCGAGAAATGAATCGCTTGGAGGCAATCACAGATATATATAGTATCAGACCGGCACAGATTAAGCCGGATATCTTGTCATGTGCCGCAAAAGGCAATTCAGAAACCGGAGTGGTCCTGCCAGGTAACCGTGACTGCTAGCTACAAAGCATTATCTATCTGATACCTAAGTGGCAGTCCCATTCCAAAAAACAAAAACAAAAAAAAAAAACACATTGCATCAAGGCAATTAAGAGCAGAATTGGTATCATCACCTTCAGATGTCACCACAGTATCTATATTAGTTCCACACTTCAACTCCAGGTGGCAGTAAATTCGCCTAGTCACGGGAGCGTAATTAAATGTTAAAGGGCACCATGCTGTGATTCTCCTGTTGGAAGGAGGACGAAAAACGATCACACATCACGCTACCCAGCAATCCCTGTTTATTTCTCCGTTGCAAGATTAGAAAATAACTTTTTAATAGTACTGATACAAGTAGACATTACTATTTGCTCCAAGAGAGCAAACAGCATTCGACACAAATTCAATAAAAAATGCCAGTGTTCACATAGGGTAGGCTATATTAATAATAGCAATCTAAGGGAGATTTCACACCGAAGCAACAATCGAGCCATGGCTCTACCCTTAGAAAAAACACTTGTAATCTATGTTCATTTTATTCATGGTCATGGGTTAATACTGGAATGATATTTATTAAGCAATCTAAATAATTACTGTGATGATAATGACAAGAATGATAATAATAATAAACAGAAGTACACTATACTATTATACACACATACAAACAGTATGCAGGGTTGAAATTATATTAATTTCGATTTCACTGTTTAAAATTGCGTCACAATATTAAGTACATGTGAAAAGAGTAATAACTAGGGAAGGGATTTTAAGGTGCAGCACCTTTAAAAATATATACCAGTTTACACAACGATTGTTTGAGATATGTATTTTAGGACATGAAATCAAGTAAAATGAACCGACTTTGTTGCACCTTTTCGTAAGATGAGCACATTTATCCCTTCTTTGATGCTTCAGCACCTTCTTCCTTCCTTTTCTTTCATGTTTTGTTAAAAAATTGGACAGAAGAATAGCTAAATGATTTTCACTCTTCCTGAGCAGCTACATAAGATCCTATAGTCTCATTTTGTAGAGCAGAACGAGAGCTATAAAATGGTATAATGTTAATTAATGCTACGCCCCTTAGGTGCACAACTTAGATTAGTATACCACGGCTACAAATATCTTCAGGGTAATGTGTTCTTTTTTTTAAGAAAGCCAATCAGAAAGCAGAATAGCAAAATGATATGAGAAAATGCGAGTCTATATTCTGAAAACCTTCACAATTTACAGAGATTATATGTTCGAGGGAATATATATATATATATTTACATAGATTATATTCTTTTGGAATGGAAGAAATTTTTCTTCTTCTTTTTCTTCTAAGACCCTGGCCTCCTTCTTCTTTCTTCTAGATAAATCTTATTTGGATTTCTTCTTCCTTCTTCTTCTATGACCCTGGCCTCCTTCTTCTTTCTTCTACTAATATGAATTTATTCTGTGGGGAAAGGATAGGCTTCTTCTTCTTCTTTCCTCTCGATAAATCTTATTTGAATTTCTTCTTTCCCACATGGAAGAACATCGATCATCTATTTCTCCTATTTATATCGATCATATATTTCTTCTATCTCTGAAGAATAGATCGTCTATTTTCTTATTTGTTCTACCTTTGAAGAATAGATAATCTATTTTCTTATTTCTTCTATTTGCCCTCCTTTCACAAGCATCGAGAACTGAACCAAAGCTCCAATGTTATTTGCTACAGTGTTGAATAAAGAATGTTAATGTTTCAACCTGAATAAAGGCATTTTATCAGCAACCTTCGAAAACATTTTCAGAACCTTTTTTACCCTTTCCCGACCATAATTTTGCACCTCAAAACCCGTTCCGTAATAACAAGTAAGCAGTATTTAATAATAAGTTTATGGTCATCAGTCAGCATTACAACCATTGTAAAATCTACATGGTTGGATTTAAGTCTTTTGTTCTAATTCCTTTCTTTCTTTACTCCCCTATTGTCCTACGTTTCTTTTTTTGCCACTTTCCATTGCTAATATATTGATTCTCATACCATAATACGAAAATGGAGTCCACATGACGTCATTGATTGTCAACCAACACTTGTTCACGGTCCTCGATTGAACACCTTGGAATGTGGGCGTAAACAGTCACATGTAAAGCTTTAAGTCAAATAAAAGTTTGTTGAGTTGCTAAGTTAAGAGAATTCAACAGTTTGGAACTCTATATAATAGTACCTGAACTCAGCAACTTTGGCTAGAAATCGCAAAAATACGCGGTGTGAGCCAAGAAAATAAAGAAGAAGTTAAGAGAATTTTCAGAATTGCGTTGATTACTGACATAAAATATAGAGAGGATTTCAGTGGTTATTTGGAATTACTTCAAAACAATCGAACTATTTGTGTAAATATTACAAGTCGTTCATTTCGTTTCATATCAGGTATTAATCACCTCTTGTTCAATTTCCTAGTGATTTTCGGCACAGTAATTGCTTATCAGACACGAATGCATCTTCCATGGTATTCCAGGAAGCAATATACGCAATACAACAACAGTAGTCAACCTCTAGAGACGAGACAAGCAGATGAATGTAGGCGTTATCAATACTGTGACTTATATTGAAGTCATTTTCGAGTTGATAACATTTTTTTATACCCAATTTTCGAAGGAAGATTGAGTGAATGGGGGAAGGGGGTTTGTGATTCCGAAACACTAATTTTATACAACGTCATTTCATTTTTTCCATTTTGGCAAGAAAGTGATAAGTGTGCGGGCATACGTAATTTTCCGCGTGTATGTGTTCGCAATAAAAATACCAGGAACATTATGCTGTGTGGGAAATATATACGCGAGCTTGCGAAAATTGGGAAGAGAATGTGACTGTATCAAAGGACAGAACACGGGGTAGAGAGGGTTTGTTTTTCATACAGCGCGATTCTTCCGCTATCATCCCCAGCGCGAGGGGGTTAACGATAGATGCCGCTTTGTCCCAGCGGACGTCGACAACAAATGAAGGTGAAATTGAATTTTTCTGGTGTGTTTGGAATGATGGATGATTCTGCTCGTCCCTTTTTCGTTCTGAAACAACTGATCCTTCCTCACTTCCTACACTCACTTTCTTTTTTACGTATTAATGAAAGCATCGTTTGTTAATGTTTCCCGCTGTCGATATGTTCTATTCTGATACGAACATCACAAAAAATTTGAGCGAGTAAATGGATTACAAATGAAAACTACGCACGTTATAATATAACATGATAGTTCAAAAACAGATTAATATGTAAGATGATATCTTTATACACTATACAGGATACGGGCAGTGAGCAATTTTTACTTTTGGAGCATCCTATGACAAAGTGCCCCTGAAACTCTATTCTTAAAATTTAAGGCAATGCTGTAATTGTATTCTATCTTGTTGAGTCAACAATCTGAAATTGTTGTCTGGATAATAATTCATGTATTATAATAATTTAGTAAATAGTAGAAGGTATTTTACACATTGTTTGTTCACCTTTTGATTTACTTTTGTTTGGTATTTATCCTGTAACTGTTATATTTCCCACTCAACTCCACACAAAAAAATGTTCACCTATGAGTTACTTCTTGCTTGTTTTAATTCAGGTGAATTTAGTCTGGATTTAGATGAGAAAGTTCCTGTGAAAAAAAATAATATGACTACAAACTGAAATTGCTCATTAATCGAGAAAGATATACACATATAAAATATCTAAATCAGCCTCAAAGTTACTTTCTTTTCATTTTTAGGGACAGGTTAAAACAATTTTTCTATTAAGGTCTTATTCTGCAAACACTCCCTATCTATATCCACCACAGGCTATTCCTCCCAACAAGTTTTCTTCCTTTTCTTCTTTAAAAAAAGGAAAGAAATCACCAAGCAAGCTGCATTAGGAATTCTGGTATGCAGAGGGGAGGGGAGGGAAATCTTTCAGCTTGCACACCACTTATCACCTTTTCATAACCACGAATTAGAATACAAAATTAACACTGCGACTCGTATATTTCACACGTTAAAATGATAAAGTGCACTTATCATCTGTCTTTTCGGAACGCTGTTTTCTTGAGAGGGAATAATATTGCTCGCAACGTGATGAGCGAGGCGTACAACAGTGCAACAATGCCGTGAAAAATCGCCATTCTCGGCAGAGAGTCTGCCCAGGATATCTCTCCCGCTTTCCCCAGGGCCCAACTGTCTGTTCGAATAAATTACAGCTTGTTAGGCCCCCTACCCCCCCCCCCCCCCCGCACACTCCGCCCCCACTTCATCCCGAGAGATCCACGGCCGCACAATATAATAAGCCTTGCTTCTAGCCGTCTTCATTAGTTCTGACAGTTCACGCTAGGTAGCGACACTGCAGAAACCACAGGCTGTGCTTGTTTTTGTTGCGAGGTTGCCACTTACGGCAAGTGACTGGCTTCTATACATATGCATTACGCCGTGAAATTTTATATTGTTTGAGGAATACATTACTTGAAAAGGTCGCGGTAGGATTTATTTCTGGCAATTCATCACCAAAATGCAACGAAGGTGACTCGTAAATTTTATTCCTGCCGCTTGGGGGTGCCTCGGGCTTATGTTGAAATGATTTACTGCCTTACAAATGGTGCTACAAAACTTTAAACTACACATTTTTTTTCAAGTCTTGCAAGTCTGGTTTTGGAGAATGTAGGCATAATAGAGGAAATCTCCTAACGGAATGAATTAGTGTTTTTTGCTACAAGGTGCAGTGCCTACTGAAGGGCCTCGTAGGGATAGTAAACCTTACATTTCATTCAGTTCCTACACTTAAACGTTAACATAGCCTACATTGACTTATTAAGATAGATCACTAACCAATACGTTGGGATAGTTTCCCAACACAAGAAATTGTTGAACGGACACACCTCTATGTATCACACCTTATCAAGCGACAACTGATTGTAAGATAACCTTGAAAGAAATCTCATTGCAAATACGAAAGATGTATGAGTGGGTGGACCGCTTTAAAGCGGGACGCACAAATGTAACGGACGAAAGTTGAAGTGGACGCCCAAAAACATCCCATACAGAAGAAAACGTCCAACGGGTGGATATCATTATCAGGGAACATCGAAGAATCACAATAGCACAAGTGTCGGAACTCTTGGACATCAGTTTCGGATCAGCATATGCAATAGTGCATGATGAACTAGGGTACCATAAAGTTTGTGCGAGGTGGGTACCCAAAGAACTCTCAGCTGCGCATCAGCAGCAGCGCGTCACAGTGGCTACCCAGTTTCTCCAACGCTATGAAGCCGTTCCCAGTATCTTGGAACGAATCGTGACAGGAGACGAAACATATGTTCACCACTACGAACCAGAGAGTAAGCGGAATGGACACATCCGTCGTCCCCTGTACGCAAGAAATTCAAACAACAGCCGTCCTGTAGGATATTGATGCTATCGCTGTTTTGGGATGTGAAGGGACCGATCCTGGCGGAGTTCCACCCACATGGTGAAACTGTGAATAGTGCAAGTTATTGTGCTGTCCTGCAAGACAAACTGAAACCTGAAATTCGTCACAAGCGACGAGGACTGCTGTCTAAGGGGGTGCACGTATTACACGATAATGCCATGCCTCATACAGCAAGGGCAACAGGAGACACTGTGCACAGGCTTGGCTTTGACTTGCTTCCCCATCCTCCGTACAGCCCTGATCTGGCGCCATCAGATTACCACATCTTCGGCCCTTTGAAGGAGGCGCTGCGTGGTCGTCGGTTCAGGTCAGATGACGAGGTCCAGCAGGCGGTGCGGACGTGGCTTCGTGAGCAACCAAAAACCTTCTTCGCGGACGGGATACAGAAGCTGATTGCACGATACCAAAAGTGCATTGCTGTGCAGGGTGCATATGCGGAAAAGTGATACGTGTAGATCTTCTTGTGTGGAAATAAAGATGTTACGTGAAAATTGCCTTTACTTTTTGATTTACCCTATATATATAGAAATTGCTTGACAATTTGAAGTTTGGGGGACATCTGCTATTGTTTAACTTGCATACCTGCATTAGTGTTTTATTTCTATTATATCTAATTAATATATAATAAGTATATAAAATAAATAAGAATTGTTGCGGTAAACCACGTCAAATTATCAGAATATGCCGCTGTGTTGCACCTTAATATGTTTCTTAAAGTATCCACAATTCAGTTAGCTTAAAAACAGAAACTTAAAACAGATATGAACTTCCAAGGCAAGTCATAGTTTTCATCAACACATTAAGAACAGGACACGTACGCACTACCTACGCATACCAGCGCACTTATCAAAACTTCGTATTGTTACTCAACAAAATTTCAAATGTGGTAATGAAAACCCCGATGCGCAATATTTATTCTTATAGAATATGTTACGTACCCAATAGGCCTCATATATGTAAATAGTTATGAAAGTTAGAGTGCCACACACGTAAATTTGCCGTTGCGTAGAAACGAATTTTCGTTTCGTCTCCCTCTCTCTTAGCATCACGTGTTCTACCCTGCTCGAAAACCTTCGCTATTGTTGCCATATTGTCATTCCATTCCTGGACACACTCGCGCAAACTTCATTGAAAACAATTGAACAGCGCTCCAGCTCGCGGTTCCCACCGGTCAGCAGGGACGGCAATGTGGCAATATAGCACGGCGTAGTCGTTGCTTCTTTTATGCAGTGCATGTTCATTGGCTAGCTAGTAACTAGTGTTGCCAACTGTAATAATGAAGCACTATTTCTGTCACGGAAGGGGAAAGCAGGTAAAGTGGCGGTGAGTTTTGTTGGATTGGAAGCCTCATATTTTTATTTTATACTAAGTATTTGACCGGTTTGACGTTGTGTGCGTGTATTGCGTGTGTGTATGTAAAAGTGTGTGTTTGCTAATGAACGTTAAATTCCATAATGCCTCCAGTTCTGTCAAAGTTGAAATCAAAAACCTTGCATAGCCAAGCTCGGGAAATTCTAAGCAATTCAACTCTGGCTCCGGCATGTGTTCTTGTAGAAATTGCATAGAGGAGGCGGTCATTTTTGCTGCTTAATGCGATACATATTGTTTTCTGTGTTAAAATTGCCATGCTTTGATGGGTGACCAAGTTCATAGCAGGGCCGGCGGAAGGGGAGGGATAACCGTCCCATCGCCCAGAGCGGCAAAATTTGAAGAGAAGAAAAAAATAAGCCTATTGAAAACTGTGATCGAGCGAGATATTCTTTTGCGCTGAATAGTATTGAAATAGCATAAGAAGTCTCATTATTTATTTTATATTTTGATGTTTTAGTTAGGAATATATTGATTTTCAATTTTCCGTTGCTGCGTAATGACCGGGTGGGGGGGGGGGGGGGCGGTCAAAATAGAGCGGCATCTGCCGCCACCTCCCAGGGAGGCAAAATGACTAGCGCCGGCCCTGGTTCATAACAAAAGAAAAAGCCGCGCAGCTTATCGTCTAGTGGCAGTATATGTACTTGTTATTGTTGTCGAAGCCGGCATCCTTTGTAAATGTACAACAAAGGCAACCGACTGTCGCAGATCTCAGAGAGGAAATAATAATACTGTTTGAGGAGGAGTGTTATGGTGCAATTGTAGCGGTTTAACACGTTGGCATGTTATTATCTGCCGTTGCAGTTCCATACCAGTGTATACGGGTTTTGGGAGTGAAAAGTTAGAACGCCACCAGTGCATTAATGCAATGAAAAATAATATATACGTATATATTTTTTTTATTTTGTTTGAAATCACTCAAATAAGGAATCGTATGAAGAAGTCTTCTTTGCAGCATTTTTGGTAATTGTACTTATGTGTTAGTTCATATTTTGCGAATTTTTAGTCCATATGTATGTAGCTACATACAAAGCCACTTGTTAATACATATTAATCCTAGTCCTGGTATAATGCATGACGTTTAAAACTCAACGTTAGATAGACCTGAATTCTCTAATTTTATTGTTGTACGTAACAGCTGTGCATCGGAGCACTGCAGCGATTTTTCTATCTGCTCCATTAGCAACACTGCTTCTTTAGTTGTTTCGCGCATCGCACGGCAGAAATATCTGCGCTGGACTCTAAGTGGAGATGGCAGCACAAGACATGTAAGAAGAAAGATAGGCATTGCAACTAAGCTGTAAAAAAGGCCCATTTACTAATATTCAACACGCTCAACCTCAACTGCATAAAGCAGGATCTACCATACAGAGGCACAGTGAGAGCAAGCTGTTATCAGAGTCCATTATTCTAGGAAATTAGTTACGAATTCAAAACCAGAAACTTAGATCTTTTCCTTTTTATTTTAACAGTGCAAAGTACTTTTATAGAATGGTAACAATCAAAAAGTAAATATATTCCCTTTCTTTATATATCCATAATCACACAACTGTATGATATGCAACTGAAATTTATATTCTACAACTTAAATTGACAAGTAATTAGGGGTCAATGCGTGTATAGCGAATGCGGCCATACGATCGAGAATTCTAAGAATAGGTTCCTCAATACCCAAACTAATATTAATTTAATTAGAAGTTAGAATAACAAAAACCTAATATAGGGTAAAGAAATGAACAAATAAACTATAGAATTTTAAAGGAACCACACTACGTAAATTCCCCATCATATCGCCACACTTACCATACACGTTTACAGTCAGAGCTACACCGCTCTTTCCCCCGTGACCGTTGCCTCAAGACAAAACGTGCTCGTTTCCTCCTGGTGGCTCCGAGCATAACAGCCAATCAAATCCAGGCATGACATCAGTTGCAGTGTTACCAGCACATTTAGTACATTTGTGGGCAGAGGGTTATAGCATATTGTACATAAATGGTAAGTGTAAATAAGTGTAAAGACAAATGAGAAAATAAACAATAACGAAATAAAGTGTAAGATTTAAAAGAAGATATATAATGACGACTAATTAATAATAATAAAGATAAAATTAATAACATGCCCATATGTATGTACATACGAAAATTTCATTCCCTGTGTCACTTTCTTTTCTTTCATCAGAATTATCTACCCTACTCAAGGTAGTACCCTACTAGCCTTTTATACAGATATGCATGAAAATGTAGACTTGAAATGTAAAAAGTGAACACAATGAAACAGTGCAAAGGTAAAAGTGAATTTACTTATATAATTGATTTCAAAATCTGTGTTACTGGTGAAATGAGACAATCTACCGAACCCGGAAGATCTGCAATAACATAAACGCTGATCACAGTCAACAGGATATAAACGTTGATAGGGTCTTATAAAAGAAGAATTAAAAAAACAAAAAACAAATGAAATCGTAAAAATGTCGAAATTATGCCCTAAGAGAAAGTGTTTCAAATATGGAATAGCATTGGAAATGAACAAAAAAAGTGCTTATATTATAGAATGCTAGTACAAATCCATAACTCTTAAGTAAATACAAGTAAGGAGGTATTCTGTTTCTGAAAAAAATCTACAAGACCTTATCTAATTTTCATGGATGGGGTTGTTGAATCACCAACATTTTCGGAATCACTTCAATTGTACCATTGACACTGGAGAAACCGTCCGTGATGTTATTTTCTTTGCCAGATGTACTAGATGTAGGTAATGTGGAAGCGATATGATGGTGGGCAGATATTGCAGTACAAATATCAGAGGTAGATAGAACAGAAGCGAGAGGTGTACTAGAGGTAGGAACTCGAAACTTTTGCTGTCCATAACCAATTGTTCTTCCAACATTGATGAAAAAATTGGTTTCCTTTCCAGATTCCGCAAAGATTAGAAGTGGACATTTGTCGGTCTGGCTCCAAACGAGTCTATTTAAACAAAACGGAAAACTTACTTTTTGAAGTAACGTTCACCTGGTTCCTAAACTATTATAAGAAGATATACACGAATCCGTTCCATACTTAGGGCCCAGATAGTTATGCATTTTGCATATGTAAATGCATACTTTAAGCGTTTCTTTTTATAAATACATATTGCGTATGCAAATGAACGTATGAATCATACGTGTATATATACACCATAGGCGTATGCAGCATGCAGATCCTCTGATTAAGCTGGGGGCAAAAGCCTTGATGAATGTTCAGTCGGAGAAAGAAAACCATAATTCCAAATCACTGTTTTACTGTATTGATGGGTATTAAACAGGAGCGAATATAATGTGTGTTGGGACCCACCAAAAATCACTCTATTAGAAGAATTCCAGCTTCCGCGGCACAAAAGTTCTAATGCGTGAGCCTTAACAAGTAGCTGGAGAACGAAGTGAGATAGTCCAATTGCATAGTACATAAACCCGCCGTTGAAACTTTCGTCGGTTTGAAAATACTTCCTTCTTTTAGAGATAATAATATTCTTCAACAACGGTAATAAGTTTCTCTACATTAAATTTCCAAGTGAGGGTATTGGGAGGGGCAATTGCCCCCTCCCGTGTGCACGCCTATGATAATACACACTTCTTGTATAATTTTAGAACCAACAACCACTACTAACATTGTATTTTACATCTGTGCTTTGGCTGTACTGTCTTCATAATAGAAAAACTTCCTATTTCCTTCCTTCCGTGGAAGAGTGCTTGGCTCAGGACGCTACGACGCAAGAAGTGCTGGGTTCGAAGCTATGGTGACAGTGTGAGATTCTACAGAGCAATGGACAGCCAGCCTATAGATGATCATGAGCTTGACACGTCAGATATTGCAGCCTCAATATACTGCCATTTAGTGTTGCCCACGAGACGAGACGAGACGAGACTTTGGTCTGTCCCGTCCCGTCTCGTGAAAATGCTGTCTCGTCTCGTGTCTCGTCTCGAAAATATTCGTTTGTCCCGTCTCGTGTCCCGTCTCGAAGGGTTCTGTCTCGTCTCGTCTCGTCCCGTCTCGTTTCGTCTCGTCTCGTCTCGAAAAAGTGATCCGGGATATCATGCCAACAAAAGTCAAAAGAAGCAGAAACACGAAATATTTTTCCGGAAAGTGGGATAAAGCTCCAAATATTTTACCCATTGCGTGGTGAATAAATAAGGTTCGTTAATAATGAGGACATTAATATTAAAAATGCAGTTTGTTGGTTACTGATTGCTATTTATCTTATAAAATCTACCTTATGTTTTTTCTGGCTTCCATACAAGAGTGCTCTTTTCATTACTGCTATACCTTTTGGAAGTTTTGAAATGTTTTCCACTAGACCTTCTTTCTTTCTGAATGTCGAACTTCCGTGCACTATGAAAATGTACATTTCTTCTTTAAATTCTAAGCTTGGCACTCGGGAGCAACAAAAAAGTTTTTAAATGTGTAGTACGAACACAAAATACTATTTAAAATTTCAATACTTAGTATATTACATTTATTGTTCTTAACATTGTTAAACATCTTCTATGACATAAGTTTCAAAAAGTGTTTCTTTGTGATATTGTGCTGTTTCTTATGCTCAGCTTATGACGCACATACTTCTTTGTTTTCTCTTTAGCCTCTAAGTCTGGTACCACCACCGCTTGATCTAATTTATCCTTCGGCAGACACGCATCTAGAAATATATGTCGGGGGAGGGTGTCCAAGCCAAGTGTTTCAGAAAAAATGATAATAATAACATTAACGACAACAATTAAGCAAATGTGTAAATTAATACATTAATATAATTCATAGGTCTATTCATTTGAATATTTAAATTAATCAATTCTATTATTATTATTACATGAAATGTTACAAAGATTGTAGAAGAATAGTAATGTAACAGCACGAATATTAGCTAATATCTAGCTTACGTGTAGTTAAGATTGCCAAAATTTGCATAAAAAGAGCTGTCCTGGCAAGAAGTTTAATGTCAAAAAAGGTGATGAATTGAATATTTGCTGAATAACAAAATAGGATGTTACATCCAGTTGACGAAAAATAAAGTTCCTGATTAATATTTTATGCTCATTATTATAAGTAGTAGTGTACATAAATCTTCATTGATACTGTCATTCAAAGCCGTATGATCGCAATAAAATCCTTGTTCGGCAGGAAAAAGTAACCCTCGATTATGCTAAACAAATATATTTTTTTGTTTAGCTAGAGCAAGGCCCCAGGAGGATGCAAGAAGCCGTTCCTGCAAAAGTGTATGTTGTACGAAGCGAAGAAACGTGACAAAATCACCACGTATGGAAGGCAAACCTGCATATATTTTATATCGCACATTTACAGAGCCGTGCCTCCTGAAGTTATAAAAATCCCAACTTCAATGATTCTTTTAGACATGCTATAGTTGAAAAAAATATGTTTAGATGCACCAAAAGTGCATCATTATCAGATTATGAATATAAAGTGTTATTGAAATAAAAAAATTGTGTAAATGGATGCCTCCCCGATGGCGTTGTAATAACGTCGAGGTCTTGTAATCAAGGGTCCCCGCGTTCGATACCCAATGGAGGCACAAAGTGGATCGGATCGCACTTTAAACTGTAGGTAGGTTCGCGATTCAGCCTATTTGTGAATCAAGTGGACTTAAATAAACAATATCAACCTTAAGAATATTAGAATCCACTAATTCATCCGCACCTAAGTCAAATTTCACATATCCCTTTTCATCCTCGTCCATAGACGTCCTGCAATACTCTTGTGCATGTATGTTGCATCCCACCAGGTGCGAGAAATGTGAAGTTATTCTTTCCCTGTACTGCGTTATTTCTTTTCATAACAGTAAGGCTAAATTCTCGTTTTATCTGAACTTTTAAAAAATGTGCAAAATACGTCTCTATCTTTAAACAACCACCCTTTCTCA
Source organism: Lepisma saccharinum (assembly GCF_977018435.1). Lineage (NCBI taxonomy): Eukaryota > Metazoa > Arthropoda > Insecta > Zygentoma > Lepismatidae > Lepisma > Lepisma saccharinum. The sequence goes on from NC_139235.1 coordinate 82,042,912, forward strand.
TGCATGTGTAAAATAATCCCACTCTGTCTCAGAAAACCTCTTCCTACGATCAAATGAAGGAAACAACTCTCAAGTCTCAATAATTATAATTTTTTGCTTAAATTTCCAATAAATTTATACAAACAGTAGCACATATCACGTCCTTTGGTGCAACACTGTCAACAGCTAATGTTACTTTCCTCATCCTAATAAATTTACTTACAACCAGTGACGGTGCCAGGGAAATGTGACGGGGGGGGGCGGAAGGGGGGCAACAAAATATTGTAAGGGGGCAGTCACATTAAAACGCCAGAAAACACTACACACACATATATATACATATATAATAATACTTATAATAATAATAATAATTATTATTATTATTATTATAATTATTATTATTATTATATTCATGTATGGTGTTTTGTGTTTGTCTTTTATTTAGAGTGGACGTTTACTGCCTAAATTTACTTCTTGATTACGAGTTTATCTGCACATAATTCGTTTTAATAAAGACATTAATTCTTTTTTATTGGTAAGTTGCGTTGTCTCTAGTGGCCTATTTCAGTATTGGAAGACATTCATAATTGTATAATTCATCGTCTTTCTTGAGATGAAACTACTGATATAAATATTTAAGTTATAAAATAATAATATAAATGACGAAAAAATGATTCGAAGAGTTTAATTTTCTTGCAAAATAAACGTGACGTTGGAAGAAATGAATCTTCTTGAGTATTAGAAACAATGTGAGGCGCTTCTCCTGTAGGAGAATTCTGCTCTATGTGCTTTGGAGAACACATTGCCCACCTTTGGTACGTCCAGGACTTGACATTTCTTCTCAATGGCAAGAACAGCCAAATGAGGCAGTTTGCATCCAGCATCCTGTTTCGAGCAAGCCTTTTCAAAGATTTTAAGGACAACCGCGGTGGCTCAGTCGGTAACGCGTCTGACTACCATGCTCAAGGTCCCGGGTTCGATCCCCGGCCGGTTCAAATCCGGGAACTTTTCTAACGTTGGAAGCGGTTCCGGCGCCTACCCAGCGTCGAATAACATGGGTACCTGGGGGAAACCCTGGGGGGTAAAGGCGGTCAGGGGCGTGATGCTGATCACATCACCCCCACTCATGACCGGATCAAGAAAGTGTGGGGCGTTACCCCCACACCCCCTATACGCCTCCATGGCGTGGTGCTATGCACAGGGGAGCACTTTACTTTTTTTTTTTTTTTTTTTTTACCATCTTCGTAATGCTGAAGAGTTTTGTGCAAAATTTGTGTTTCACCTTTCAGGGAAATGTTATCACAGGATAAAAAGTCAGACAAAGGTTACAGTTATCTCATAATTTAAGAAATATTCTGACCCTGGCATTACTTACTCTTACTCTATCACTCCAACGTATGTCTGTGCTACACAATTACAGGCACCTATGGAGTTCGTGGGAAGACGTTCTTCGATTTTGATATGTACGAGAAAGAACGAACCTGCATCTAATGATTGAAGAGTGGCAAATCCTAATAAGCGTTCTTTTACCTGCCCGCGATATGTTTTGAATCGAATTTTAAGTGTAATTTGCATTTTAAGATTCACGTTCAATACATTTCCAAATAATATCCCCTCATTAGCTTCAAGAGTATCGAAGAAATCCCCTTTGTTAAGGTTTGCCTCAGACTCATCATCTCGAAATTCAAGTTCCTGAATAGTAAGAAACCGCGATGAATCCACAACAACTGACATGTAGTGACGGGTTTTCTTCGATCACCTTTGGTCCTGGGTTCGTTACCCAGTGGAGGCACTTTAAACTATTAGTCCAATCCCGATTGGGTTTTCTGGGCATAAAGTGGACTTAAAATACCAAATCAACCAACCAACCAAATCTTGAATCAACTTTCAATGTCTTTTAATAATTAGCGTTGTCACTAACGACCACGATTAGAATAATTTGCGCGTACTACAGATGATGTCTTGTGGTCCTAAAAATATTCGTGATGTTTCAAAACCATCCACATTCACACTTTTCCCCAGTTCTTAAGACTGGGTAAAACTTAGGTTAATCTCGGCTATTACAGGACATAAATGAATGAGAAATCACCTATGCCCGGGTCGGCGCTCGAACCTTGAACGAAAGTCACATACACATAGCTCTAGATATATATATACTAAACAAATTAATATTTGTTAATCAAGTTGGTATTATAAGCAGGAAAGTGATATCATGCAGAACACACCACTTTGAAAAGGTGAAAATCGTCATACTCTTATAAATGAACTCTCTTATTATTCGATATTTAATTAACTTCAGTTGGAGGGCCCGGGTGGGGGGGCAAAGTGTCTGATATGGGGCGTCCCCCTGCCTCCTCTGGCGTCGTCACTGCTTCCAACCCTCTAATAACTTCGCTGCCGATAGCCTCACTTTCGAAATGTAAGCTTGTGTGTCGGCGAATAATACAAAGAACTTGTGTTCACTGTCCCTCTTTCATTCAAAGTCTGCCGTTTTCCTTTTCAGCTTTCCCTGCAAAACTTCCTGTCATCAAGCTAACCAAATTACAGCATTTTTATTGCCCCTCCCTTGCATCAACTTCCATTCCTACTTTAGGCCTGGATTTATGGCACGTACCCGCTACTGCAGGTCAACCTCGCCCTATGTTTGGTGTTTGCCCCCTGAAGCAACAGTGTCCATTCTTCAAAGCAAAACCTCTGTCAGTGGGGAGCGGCGAAAAATAGTCTCGGAATACACCCTGGTCGTAAACAAGCTCCCGCCACCCTGACATTGCTGTCAGCTTTCCTCTGAAGTTCGATAAAACTACTTTGTGAAATGTGTTTAGTAATGAGTGAAAATGTAGACAGTAGATACTACATGTATTTTGCTCATAAACTTGAAGGCTAAATTTACAGAATAAAAAGAACAGCTACAACATTCCTTCATCTGATTTACAGAAAGGCTAATCGGGACTGGACCCACAGTTTAAAGTGGGATTCAAATCACTATGTTCCGTCACCGGGTATCGAACCCGGCACCCCTTGATTACAAGGTGACGACGCTACCACTGTACCATCGGGGAGTCCCCATAGAACAAAGTTTCCTTCTACGACGATTATACAGAACTTAGTGCATTCCTTCATTTGAAATCTATTCTATATCAGGCTCAGTATTTCGTTATTAGAATCCAAGGAATAGTATTCTCCTTAAATAAGAAATACATAAATAAAAAAAAAGCATTGGAAATAATCTTCAAACGGACGTAAAAAAATCGAATCCAACCACCTGTAGAATGCCTGAGGGAAACAACAAGAATTTTCTCAACAAAGACATATCCGAAATTTCCATAACATTCTAATAATTTCGCAACCCGTGCAAATAATCATGTGGTAAAATCTTGTCATGGTTCCCTGTAAACACTAAAATCAACAAATTACTTCTTTCCATATTTCCCTTATTTTCTCCTTATCTTTAGCTCTCAGCTGTTCGGAGTGGGATAATGCAAGATTATTTGTTCCTAATTATCTCCTTCTCTTAGTCTTGCTAATATCTTGGACTCCTTAATAACTTTCCCAACAACTCCTTATCAATTTGTACTGCCATGTTTCCCACAATGTTTTTCCAACTTCCTAATAACATTCACTTCTGTACACCCTTTGATGTAAAAATTAAATAATAATAATAAACCCTATCCGTTGGTCCGTTTATCTTTCCAACCTATAGAGCTGAGACTATTTTTACAAGATAAACCTCGGACGCAGACACTCCACGATCTTTTGGCCCCTACTTCCACCTTCTCTACCTGCCCTTTTACTTGATGTTATTCAGAATTGTATTAGTATCTGGAGTACTATCGTTACATAAAGTTATTAACCTGGAATAAATTGAAAAACAAAAATGGGGAGTAATTCTGTGTTTCGAAAGAGTATTGAAAATAATTTTAATCATTCCTCTATCTAGAATAGTCTTCTTTTGACTTAATACACGTTTATCAACGTTTCTAATTGAAATACTTTATTCCAAGCAAACAAGTATTTGCAACTGATTAAATATTTTGCTTTTATTTTTTCGAGACATTCGAGACGAGACGAGACTTTTCAAAAGCCGTCCCGTCCCGTCTCGTGTCTCGTCTCGAAAACGAGACGAGAAAGGCATTCCGTCTCGTCCCGTCTCGAATTTCAAAAGGCTTGTCCCGTCCCGTGAGCAACACTACTGCCATTTGTGTCTTGCGAAGTGTGTCCATCAAGTTCATCATATCACTCATCCCCATCTTGCAATTAGCCAAAAGTGGCAGAAAGCGAAGTAAAATAAACCAAATCTTGCGAAGTAAAGCTAGTATAAAAATATCCCTGCCGAAAACAGGAGTTTCAAGGTTGAAATTTTGAGATATGTTGTAATTAAGTGCAGTCAAGTAATGTAATTTTCTTTCATTTTGTGATAGCGTCGCCCCCCTATCCCTCGTTTCTATCCGGCCCTCTGGATTACTTCCTACTTTAATCTCTCAATCTCTCCTTTCACCTCACCCTGGGTGCAAAGCGAGCAGATTATATTTGCGTCGGAATTACAAAAAGGGGGGGGTTTCACATAACAATTTATATTTGTATGTCCCTGGTTCGTTTACACATATACAGCAAGTGAATATACAACTGGTTAAATGGACAGTACCGTAGTTCTTGAAATTATAACATTCTCGTAGGATATATAGGTTTATTATACGTAGTTATATATATATACATATTTTACAGAGCGTTTCCATGAGTGTCTTGCATAGACCAAAATTACCAAATCTCTAATAATATAGTTTCGCACCTATGGCATAACCATCGGCACTTCCCTTACCACCGAGTTAGCAAAACTATCTCGGTGGGCCTATCCTCAACTTAAATGATATTCCGTTACAAATGCGTTTTCTTACGCCTTCTCTCTTTCTTTTGGGCATCAATCAATCAGATACGGAGATATCCACATAATCAAAGCTTTCTCTAAAAGGGGACTTGGGACAGCAACAGGGGCTGGCATAACCAGATGCTACAGTATTTTATCCAGTCTAGCCACCAAAAGTGGACTAAACTTGAGGAGACGTTCCTCTTTCGTCGATCAATGGGGAAACACTGTTTTTTTCTAAAGCCCACTGGCCTTTTTATAGCCGGGGTAAACGTCCGTGGACGTGGACCCCGTAGCTTTGGAAAATCCCACTACAACGGTCTCTTGAAAGACTGCTAGCTCCCCCAACCGGGGAGGTAAGAAACAGGGGAATCTAACATCCAGCAAAGCACAATCCAATAATATACACTTACATGCAATAATAACATAAAAGTACACTCATGGATACATATTACTTAACCCTACACCTTGTAGCTGGCCAGCAATTAATTATTACAATATACCAAAACCAGTAATGGTCAATCCGACCGTTACATAGTTCCCCCCTTCAAGAGGAACAAGAAAAAACAATACACTTAAAACAAGATTACCATATTTACAAAATCATCCAACACAATTACACAATACCCACTAAAGTATTCAACTCTTCTCAGAGTATCTGAAAAATGAAATAGTCACTAGTTCATTCACTTTATCTTAACACTGTCTTCTTATACTATTGTTATTTAAAAAGTGTAAATGTCACTACTCTATTCATAAAAAGTTAGCGTCACTTCACGTTCCACAAAACATTAATGCCACTACACTATCCATAAAAGATTCTTAAAACAGCTTCTTCTTAATGTTCAGGACTGATTCACCTCGCCTTTTTACCATCTCGAAGTCTTCCCAAGGGAGGTCTTTCCCTGGAGTGGGTGGTTTGGTGTTAGCATCGTCTTCAATGTCGGTGTCGGTATCGATGACAAGTACATCATTATCCCAATCTTCCTCAATCCGTTTTCGTTTTGTTGATTCCTCAGAGTGCTCAGGAAAATTAGAACTTCCTGTAGCATCTGTCGCAGAAGGTGGGAGACTTAGAGATCCGCAAAGGCATCTGCGCTGACGGTCCTCCTTGGTCCAGTACACCTGTTGTCGGGTGAGATCCCATTGGATTGTTCCTTCCTTGGTCGGGGCTGCAGGCTCCGGGTTCGACTCTCTGTGAAATTTCATTTTTTCCAATTTTTTTGCTGTTGGCTTGTTCTTCACTCCTTCGAGGACTTTATACCAAAGAACAAGTCCAGTGCCTGGGTATTCTTCTGGTCTACATGACGTAGAAACTGATCGTTTTTTGACCACAGGTAATGGTACCTTAAACATGTCTGGTATGAGCCGTAAGACGTAAGGTTTTTCTGCTAAGTAACGAACTAAACTCAAGGGAGATGCTCTTCCCTTATTTTAGAGAGAAATGAGAGGAAGTGGCAAGATCGGTAGCTGAACTTTTTCGGGGGTGAAAAACCGGGGGGAAAATTAAATACAAAACAAAACAATAAACTCCCAAAATATATAGATACTCCCCCCTCCCTTCTCCTTCCTAGAACCTTTTCCTCAATTTGTACCGTTGGGTCGGGGGTTCTATATCGCCATCGCAATCTCCACCAAAGGTCGTCATGCGGCTCCCTTCTGTAGTTTGTTGTCCCTTGACCCTCGAGGCAAAACTCGGTGGTTTATGGAATGGTTTCAGCTGGTCAGCATTACATTTTACAATCCTACCTTCTCTTTCATGCTTCGCCTTGAAGGTGTTTTCCGCAATCCTCTCTGACAAAGTATAAGGTCCAGAATATTTTGGTGCAAGCTTTCCACAAACGCCTCGTAGCCGGTCGGAAATAGGATGCTCTTTTAGCCACACCTTGTCCCCAATGCGAAATTTACATGGCTTACGTTTGCTGTCGTAAACTCTTTTCTGTGCATTATTAGCTCGTTGTTGCACCCCCTTAGCAAATTCCATTGCCTCATGAATCCTTGAATTAATCATCTCAACGTAATCATAAACCTCTTCCTTGTCATCCTGAAAAACATGTTGTAAGGCATCTGTCGCCTTCTCAAACGGTTGCCTCAGGGAACGTCCAAAGTGTAGGAAGGCTGGGGTGTAGCCCGTTGAACTGCAGAGCTGCGAGTTCAAGCTGAACTCAATTTGTGGCAAAAAAGATGCCCAATCGCTATGTGAGTTCACAAACAGAGAAATTGACTTCTTCGTTGCTTTCACGTAGCATTCGCTGACGTTAGCCATGGGTCGGTATGGGGTTATCCTTATTTGCTTTGATTGGAACATTTTCATAACCTGGGTCCACAGTTTAGAGTTGAAAATCGATTGATTGTCGGAGCAAAGCTTGCCATAGAACCCATGCACAGAAAATATTTGCATAAGTTGGTCCAGAACAATCCTCGCAGTCACGGTACGCAGAGGCTTTAGCATCACAAAGCGGCTGAAAGAGTCGACGCACACTAGAATGTACCTGTAACGTCCTTTCTTCGATTCAATTAATGGACCCAACAGGTCACAGTAAAGGGTTTCTCCCACCTTTGCCTCCTTTTTACTAGACATCAAACCTTGTTTGCGAGACGTATCTGCCTTGAAAATAGTGCATGGAACGCAACTTTTCACGTAATCAACAATATCCCTTGTCATCCCAAGCCAAGAATATTCCTCCTTGACCTTTGCTATCGTCTTCTGCTTCCCGCAGTGTCCCGCAAATTCGGAATCGTGGAGCGACATTAATATTTGAGACCTCAAACTCATGGGTGCCCATATCTTGGCTGTTCCCTTCTCGGTATGTTTGCTTCCCTCTATTCTCCTGCGTAAAATCCCTTCCTCATCCAGAAAAGACTGCTCGGCCAGTTTAGCAATTTTCTCCTTGTATTTCCTTTTCCCAGAAAGTTGCTCTCCGTTCAGTTGCCTCATTATATCCGCTAATAAAGTGTCCCTCTCCTGCTCCGAAATAAGTGATGAAGTTTTCTGTAGCCTCTCAGAATCGAGTACTTCATAATCTTCATTCACATCTAGTGCGAAAGGCAATAAGGAAAATGGGTTTTTTTTTTCATCTGCAGAAATGGACAATTTTCGGAAAAATTTGCTCTTTCTACTTAGAATCTCTGCTCTTCTCTGCCTCTTTACCTCCTTTGAACTTTGCGTAGTGCATAGTGCGCTAATGTTACGTGTGTTCTCCAGCTCGAGATCCTTAGCGTCTACTAATTCTCCAGTGGGAGATTCAAATTTTACATATCCCTCTTCCCCCATCTAGTTCCAAAGGGAATGTATCCTCGTTCATAGGCCTACCACAATACTCTTGTGCATGCGAGTTGCATCCATCTAGGCGCGATAGGAAATCAGAGTAGTTACTCTTCCCTTGTATGTATTTGATCACTAGCGGGAGACGTGACAAACGGGCTATCCATCTTGATATTTTTGCACTCTTAGACCCCGCTCTGAATATCGCAGTCAGAGCCGAATGATCCGTGTAACATTCCACAAAAGGGGCGTGGCAGATGTACTTCTCAAATGCTTCAGTGGCAAATAGCAATGAAACCAATTCCTTTGACGTTACAGAATAGTTTAACTGAGCCTTGTTGAACTTCTTGCTTCCAAATGAGACTACGTGCATCTTTCCGTCTACTCCTTTTTGTGCTAGTAGGAAGCCACAGCTTTCCTTCGACGCGTCGCTGTATATGGTGAACTGCTTGGTTAGATCAGGAATGTACAGTGAAACGTTGTTTTTTAACGCCTCCTTCAACTGCAACAGACACCTATCATGCTGGTCAGTCCATTTGAATTTTCGTTCTTTTTTTAACAAATCTGTCATCGGTGAAGTCATGGTAGACATATTTCCTATGTGGTTCCGTAAAAAACCGAAAAAACCAAGAAGTGACTGAAGTTGTTTCTTCGTTCTAGGTGCCTTAATCGTCTCAACATACTCCAACTTCGATGGATGGCATTCGATCTTCCTATGTGAAATTCGAAAACCTAAAAAATCCACTGACTGCGTCACTAAAATAGACTTTTTAGGTGACAAAGTAAGTCTGACAGCCTGAAACCTACGCAGCGTCTCATCAATTATCCTAAGCAATTGATCTTCGTCTTCAGCATAGAGCAAAATATCATCATAAAAAAATATGCATGATGTCCCAATCATATCTCCCATCACTATATTCATCAAAAGTGAAAGCGTAAAAGGCATCTGAGATAGCCCGTACGGTGATAAGGCAAACTGAAATACGCCCCTGTGCGTATTAAAGGCTGTGTACTGTTTGGAATTTTCTTCTAGTTTGATCTGTTGAAAAGAGTTTGGTAGGTCCAACTTGCAGAAATACTTTGCATTCCCCAATGAGGCAAGTGAAGTAAACATATCAGGAATCTCGCATTTGCTTGGCTTTGTCCTTTTATTCGTTTGAGTTGGATCTAGAATCAATCTCCAACTATCACCTTTCTTGATAAGTAACGGTGAATTTACATATTTAGAATTGCTTCTCTCGATAACTCCCTTCTCAAGCAATTCATCTAGGCATTGATCCATTATTTCACGCTTCTCATCAGTAAGTGGCCGAAGCTTCGAGAAGAACGGTCGATTATCATTAAGCTCAATCTTGTGCTCAATAACATCAGTGACTCCTGGAGTATCAGAAAATACGTTAGGATATTGGTTTATGATTTTCCTTAAATTTCCCTTGACATGCTCCGTTGTCAGAGTTCTCTCAATCATATTTTCCACATCAGCAGTGTTTCCAACTGGCTCCTGCATTCGCAGATTCCTGTGTCGGGCAACAGGCATTTCATTATTTCTTTGCATAATAGTTAGACTAGTTTCCCCTGTTCCTGAACGCTTCAAAAACGTGTAAATCACGTCGCTATCCTTGAACGACCAACCGTTCTCCTCAATGTGCAAAATTATCCCACTCTGCCTCAAAAAATCCCTTCCAACGATTATGTCACGGAAACAATTCTCAAGGATGATAAATTTATGCTTAAATTTCATGTTATTAATACAAACAGTAGCATACATCTCGCCAACTGATATAACGCTGCCCACAGCTAATGAAATGTTCCATTTTCTCGTTTTCATGAATTTATTTCCATCCCTCTCTAACAACTTGGCTGTCACCAAGCTTAGCGTAGAAGCTGAAGCTCCCGTATCTGCAAATAATTCAAAGCGTTTGTTTGTGGTTAATCTTACATTGAATGAGAGGTTCGAGGTCTTGCTGAAAACAGCCTTCTCCATTCAAAAAACGGCCTTTGTTTCTGCGTTTTCTCCCGGCGGGCGACAGAATGTTTATTTGGGGACGCTGCTGACCCCCCATTCCAGCGGGTTGGTTCCTTTTATTGGCCTGTTGACATTCCTGAAGTTTATGGCCCTCACTACGGCAACCCCAACAAATTATCTTTGCAGAATTTTTATTGGCCCCCGCTTGTCCAAAAGTCGCATCAAAAGAGGGTCTCTTTTGCCCTACGGTCGCATCACCGCCAATGCCCCTTCTTAGAAACGCGGTTGTTTCACAGCCCTTGATCCTTTTTCCTAAACCTGGATTGAGAGAGCATAACGGTAGCTGGTCACTCTCGGTTCCCCCTTCGCTTGCCCTCGCGGACAAAGCCAAATGTTTTACTCCTGTTCTTCGCGAGGTGTCCTCTTCAGTGTTGCAAACTTCAGAAAAAGATAATTCCGTCTCACCGGCGAGTGGTGAATAATAAAGCCTTTCTGAATACAACCTCCTCTGAACAATGGCTGCTTCAGATTCCAATTCCTTCAAAGTCTGAAATTGCATTCCATACAAATGCCTTCGGAAACTAGGGTGTGCATGAGATAGAATATGCTCTATTACTTCACATTCCTCTGTCTCTTTTTGCCTCATAGAAAACAGTTTTCTCATTCGACGAATAAACAATACAAGAGATTCTTCGCTCATTTGGAAGCGATTCAGAATCAAACGGTCGATCTCATTCTTATAATCTACAGAATAATATTCTTCTAAGAAAGCATTTTCAAAGCTCTTGAAATCTTCAAGCGGGCGTGAAAATCTAAACCAATCCCCTGCAGCCCTCCTTAGCGAAAACGGAAGAATCTTGTCAAACAATGACTTCTCCGAAATGCTCATGACATCTTTATAATTCCGCAACTCCTGCAAATAATCATGCGGCGAAATCTTGTCATCGCTCCCCGTGAAGACTGGAATCGGTAAATTTGACTTATCGAGAATTTTCTGAACTTTTTTCTCCTCTTCCTTAGCACTCTGCTGTTCAGTGCGCGATAAAGCAAGATTATTTAATTCCCTAATAATTTCCTCCTGAGATTTATCGCTTATATCCTGATTACCCAATAGCTGTCCAAGCAAATCTCTATCAATTTGTGCTGCCATTTTTTCTACTTTACTTTTTCCACTACGTAATAACATTCACTTCTGTACGATCTTCGTTGTAAAAATTAAAAAATCTATCCGTCCGTCAGTCCGTCTATCTTTCAAACCTATAGACCTGACGACAATTTATACAAAAAGATATATCCCGGACGAGCCCCCATATGTGATAGCGTCGCCCCCCTATCCCTCGTTTTTATCCGGCCCTCTGGATTACTTCCTACTTTAATCTCTCAATCTCTCCTTTCACCTCACCCTGGGTGCAAAGCGAGCAGATTATATTTGCGTCGGAATTACAAAAAGGGGGGGGGGGTTTCACATAACAATTTATATTTGTATGTCCCTGGTTCGTTTACACATATACAGCAAGTGAATATACAACTGGTTAAATGGACAGTACCGTAGTTCTTGAAATTATAACATTCTCGTAGGATATATAGGTTTATTATACGTAGTTATATATATATACATATTTTACAGAGCGTTTCCATGAGTGTCTTGCATAGACCAAAATTACCAAATCTCTAATAATATAGTTTCGCACCTATGGCATAACCATCGGCACTTCCCTTACCACCGAGTTAGCAAAACTATCTCGGTGGGCCTATCCTCAACTTAAATGATATTCCGTTACAAATGCGTTTTCTTACGCCTTCTCTCTTTCTTTTGGGCATCAATCAATCAGATACGGAAATATCCACATAATCAAAGCTTTCTCTAAAAGGGGACTTGGGACAGCAACAGGGGCTGGCATAACCAGATGCTACAGTATTTTATCCAGTCTAGCCACCAAAAGTGGACTAAACTTGAGGAGACGTTCCTCTTTCGTCGATCAATGGGGAAACACTGTTTTTTTCTAAAGCCCACTGGCCTTTTTATAGCCGGGGTAAACGTCCGTGGACGTGGACCCCGTAGCTTTGGAAAATCCCACTACAACGGTCTCTTGAAAGACTGCTAGCTCCCCCAACCGGGGAGGTAAGAAACAGGGGAATCTAACATCCAGCAAAGCACAATCCAATAATATACACTTACATGCAATAATAACATAAAAGTACACTCATGGATACATATTACTTAACCCTACACCTTGTAGCTGGCCAGCAATTAATTATTACAATATACCAAAACCAGTAATGGTCAATCCGACCGTTACAATTTATAAAACAGCAGTATAAAGTAAACAAGAGTATGTGGAAGAATTCAGAACTGCAACTTTTATATTTTTACATGCTAAATCTATGAGCTGAAAAAAAAGAACACATAACTTACATGTAGGATTTTTGCAATAACTGAAAGCAGGTCCAGGAATTTTAAATAAATTCAATTCCGGTCCAGGAGACGAAACCAGCAAGCGTGAATGGGTTCTGGACCGTAAATAACCTTTTATCTGTAAAGTATTTCAATTCGGTCCTGGAACCTTTTTTCCAGATCAATTTCAATTCGGTCCAGGAACATTTTTTCGGGCTCAATTTAAATACGGTCCAGGAACCTTTTTTCCCGGATGAGTTTAAATACGATGCAGGAACTTTTTTCTGGATCAATTTAAATACGGTACAGGAACCTTTTTTCCCGGATGAGTTTAAATACGATGCAGGAACTTTTTTCTGGATCAATTTAAATACGGTACAGGAACCTTTCTTCCGGATAAATTTTAATTCGGTCCAGGAACATCTTTTTCGGATAAATTTTAATTCGGTCCCGGAACCTTTTATCAATGAAACAATACGCAACTTGGACCGAATTTAAATTGTGGGAGAAAAAAGGTTCCGGTTCTGCAGCGGAACCCAATAGAACCCATTAGAATTTATGGGTTCTTGGAACTTGAACAACCTTGACTGAAAGATAACTTTTTTTAAAAAAAGGTAAGGTGTTTTTATAATGTGCATATTAATTTGCACATTTTTAGTGCATATTTTAGGTATTTTAAGTGCCTAACTATTCGTTATCACCATATCATAGGTGATGGTAAGCAGTGATTCACCGTTTGTTCGCGTTGCCGAGAGCCCAGTTCGCTCAGTCTCCAGTCAAATAGTTGGCTAAGACTTTTTAAGGTTACGGGACATTCGACATAGAGGCAATGTATTGAACGCCCACGGGACGGTCTCACGCAGCATAAAATGGCAACAATGGAGTGGTCACGCGAGTCAACAATCACACGCAACGACACCCACTTCACGTCTAAATCAATTAGAGGAGAGAGGGGAGGGGGAAACGACCGAAAAACATGGGATAATGCAGTAAGGGAACGTAGACTGCAGAGATACACATATGAAGGTGGGGGGGGGGGGCAGCCTTCTGCTGGAACACCTAGGTACAGGGTGAGGGAAGCTAGTACTAAGTTGTGTTTTATACAGCGTATATTAATACCCTTGTATGTTGATTGTATGCAAATATGCTGTATAAAGAAAAAAAACTGCCGGAGTACTTGTTGAGGCGAGTGTACATTCTCCTCAGCCAGTAGTGAAGTCTGGTGGTGGGCGCTCTACATACTGGCAAGGGAAGTGGTGAGCTTGCAAGCGACCGATTTAGCGCCATAAGAAACGCACTAGCCTGTGGAACGAGGTGCTCATAGTACTTCCATCCGCTACCTAGTAACTCTCGGCGCCACCGCTCTTGTCTGGTTGGTCGGTCTGACGCGTACTCCTCACTCCCCTTGCCAGCATGTAGAGCGCTCTCCTTAAGAGTAGACAAGAGGTATGAAACTAATTGCTGAGAACTCTAAACCTGGCGCCCCTGACCTAACAATTCCTAACCTACAATTCCGCAGAGTTCTAATAATAATGTTTTAGAACTTTTAGAAATTAGTTTTAAGCCGGCTTTAGACGAAACCATTTCCTTAAACATTTTTGCAAGCATAGATGATACGTAAATGCTTCCAAAAATCTTATAACAGATAGTACTTTTACACGAAAGCATTTTATGGAACATTTCGGTTAGCTGCTTCAATTACAATGTACAATACATACAGCACGAAAGGCACGTCGAGTTACACGGAGTATACAATTGAAAAAAGCTAAAATATTATTCCATACGTGTACAGTAAACGTTGTAAAGTATGTATTTAATGAGCACCATTCTTCTCTACCTAAAACAATTTAATACGAAGCGATATTCCTCTCGGTTGAATAATTATAGTCGTTTAAAATTTTGAAGTGATACATTGTTTACATCTCACTCGGCCGCCATTACACTTGCACTCGTGACCTAGAGTTCGCTTCTGGTTGGTTACGCTACGAAAAATGGTACGGACCGAGCCTATCCTTGAGAAATGCCATGAAATATGCCATGGCATCTGAAATGCCATAAGATTTCTCACTTTACACGGTAGCTTATTGGTTATGGCTTAAATGTTAAAGAAAATGCTTTGTCTAAAGCGGGCCTTAGCCATTGTTAGCGGCTGGATGTGCCCCGCACCAGAATCGTTACAAGTGTGACATTTATTTACACAGGGTGATCCGAATGTCTTGTACCCACATGAAGAACAATAACCAGAGTTACCGATCCATAAGGCCAGTATGACTTTCTCTGTTCTCCTGACACAATTTTTTTGGCTGCATGTCCTGTGTGAGATTGCCTGTCTTGGTTGCGACTCTTTGTTAAATCTTGCAGTTAAGTCATATTGCACTTTCCTTATTGTTTTAGAGGTTTATGGATGTCCATGTGTCCATCACATGCTGCTCGTCCTTCATGCATACTATAGTTACTTGTGACACCCATCTTAAGGCAGAGAACTTACCGGGTGGCCAGAATTAAAGTTACCCAACTCGGAACCCTCTGCGGCCTGTTTGAGGCATCGTAGAACTCTGAAATTTGGTGAATCCACTATGCAGACCATGGGGAAGAGGATGGCGATTTAAAAAAAAAGTTCAATTTTCCACCACCAGGTTGAAATGTGGCGCTGTACTTCCATGATGGGTTGTAATAATGACGTATACTGCTCCAATTGGTTATGGATTTGCCTTCACCTTGCAATCTTGCAATAAACGAGAGATTATTTTGTCGCAACTTCCAGCCACTAACAAATGTCTTCTAATTAATAACTCAGTTAAATATACTTAACGTGATTATTTGTACAACCCATCCTGGAAGTACAGAGCCTCATTTCAACCTGGTGGCGGAAAATTAAACTATTTTTTTTTATCACCATCCTCTTTCCCATGGTCTGCATAGTGGATTCACCAAATTTCAGAGTTCTACGATGCCTCAAACAGGCTACAGAGGGTTCCGAGTTGGGTAACTTTAATTCTGGCCACCCGGTATTTAATTGGTTCCACTATGGTAGTCATCTGGGAGTAACACCCTGTACAGCATTTTTGTCCAAGATGCAGTTCGACCGACATTATTCGATTGCTTTAAAGCAGATTTATCTTTTAATTCGTGTAAGTAGTCTTTAATTCTTCTCACTGAAAGTGAAAACTTTTCATTTTCATTTTACAAAACATTAAAACGAGTGCATGAAAATTGCACTTACTTGTAGTACAAGCTCAAACATACGTGCGACAAAGTTTATCCACCACCCACACACAAACGCTCTCAGACGAATATTGTCACGTTCTACTTTTTAACTCCGATATATGACGTTCGCCATACTTTCTGACACTGAACGGAAGCTTCTTCGTCACCAGTTCAGTCAAGAGAGCCAGAGCACTCGACGACAAGCCGAAAGCATAGAGTGAGAAAGCTCCTTGCAGATGAGTGAGAGGGAGGACCACCATTCTGTCGTTCGAACCAACAGTGCTACCAGCTCTTGGAACTGAATCTGATTCTTCCAGAGCCTTGTTAATCCCACTTCTTCCAGTGTGGTAACTTTCCGTCTGAGACTGGCTGCGAATGGGGATCCACGTTGAAGGACATACGTTGAGGAGGGAGTATGTAGCAATCTTATCGTCAAGAATCCGCATGATTGGCTTCCCGGTATCGTCATAGTTCATCCTATAGATCGCCAGGGTGTAGTCTGTGGCTAGTGCCATGGCCATCTTGCCTTTGATGCTAACCACCATGAACCAGTGGCGTATACTGAGTCCCAGATCTGGGCTATTTCACTGTCACGTGAAATAAGTTTACAAACTCATAAGAAATCAGGTTGCCAACTCCTAGGAAATCAGGTTGCCAACTCCTAGGAAATCAGGTTGCCAACTCCTTGGAAATCAGGTTGCCAACTCCTAGGAAATCAGGTTGCCAACTCACAAGAAATCAGGTTGCCAACTCACAAGAAATCAGGTTGCCAACTCCTATGAAATCAGGTTGCCAACTCCTAGGAAATCAGGTTGCCAACTCACAAGAAATCAGGTTGCCAACTCACAAGAAATCAGGTTGCCAACTCCTAGGAAATCAGGTTGCCAACTCTTAGGAAATCAGGTTGCCAACTCTTAGGAAATCAGGTTGCCAACTCACAAGAAATCAGGTTGCCAACACAAGAAATCAGGTTGCCAACTCCTAGGAAATCAGGTTGCCAACTCCTAGGAAATCAGGTTGCCAACTCACAAGAAATGAGGTTGCCAACTCGTAGGAAATCAGGTTGCCAACTCCTAGGAAATGAGGTTGCCAACTCACAAGAAATCAGGTTGCCAACTCACAAGAACTCAGGTTGCCAACTCCAGAATCACCATCATCATTTCACTGATATGAATAATTTTATTTACAATTTCTGATAGATTTGCCTCCTGTATTTTATTCTCTAGACTTCAGGCTTCGCAGATAGCCTAGCTAGCCTAGAATATACACTCCTGCCATGAACGCACCCGAATCCTTGATGCCTATGTACCTCTGGTATATTGCCCAGGCGACAGGATCTTCTGGATTGGAGAAGAATAATCTGAGAAGACAAATTCCCAGAAGAGGAATTCGGGAATCTGCAAGATCAGCCATGGTTCTGAGAGGCGACATGTAACTTGGGATGGACAGCAAACCCACCAGGCTGCTATAGTAGCAAGTCGAGACAACCAGTGCGAACACATCCCAAAAGACGAAGCACGCTCTCAACCACGTCGATCTGGGTTTTTGAGGAAGAGACACAGCGACGCACATGGCCAAGTGTCGCAAAAAGCTATTGACCAGTGTCTAGCTTTTATCAGAACCAATGTACTTCCGCAAAACCAACACACCGACCGAAACAGCCGCGTAAGTTGATGCAACACATAACCATGTCCTAATTTCAAATGGGAGGAAGATATTCTTCCACTTAGGAAACAGCTCTGGCACAGGAACCACCCATATGATCTGAAAGTAGTAGAATGCATTGAACATATCGTACCTCGAGTAAGCCACGATATCATTTACTGCTTTACGATAAGAACTATAGAGCCTCCTACCACGCAACACGTCTTCATACCTACCAGTAGCTGTTCCGTTATTCATTATAACACCCAAATGAGGATGGGTGGTTCTAAATACCAACAATGGCTTGAAGTTGAACGTTGTGAAGATTGCATCAAATATTTTCCCAATTGGCTCTTCGTCCTGTCGTCTTTTTGGAGTAAGTAAAAACCTGGTTTTACGATAGAGACAGCCGTACAAGTTACGTAGTTTGCTCGAAAAAAAAAGTCCACTTCAAATGAGAACTTTCCATGAAACCAAGTGTCTAGAGCAACTATCGAGTCAACAGAACCACAAGCCTCTGATATGTACGGAAAGTATGTGCCAATGAGCTTCCTCCATTCTCTGTGTCGATCCTTATTGGTAATAGAACTATTCCATGAATCACATCTCTCTGGAACAACCACTGAAAGATAGTCTGAACCACAACTTTATCAACGTTCTCACCCATCAAACAAACAACCACTTTCCCTTGAGGACTCCTCAGAGACTCACTATAAATACGACCTACGGTATTTGCATCAGCTAGTAGTATAATGTAATTGATCTTCAGTTTAGAGTATCGGCTACGACCCGAGAACACATCACTGTACTTTTCTGAACTTGAGCTCGTGAAACGTAGAGCTGGCAAAGGGAAACTAAGGGTTTCAAATCCAGGATGATCATCCCGTAAGAATACAGCCACTAAGTTGTCCTTAAGGTAAGTATCGACAATATTCTGAGAGCAACTTATGAGATACCCTTTGTATATGTTTTCTGTAGTCCACAATAGAGCGAATACAGGACAAATGAAGACATGATATAGTGATCAATATACTCTTTAATCTGTACCAGACCAAGAGATCCAATCTTGGGAATATCTGAAATTATAAGTAGAAGATTGTATGATTTTCAGATACTTTAGTACATTTGGAATTACGTGTATATAGATGGCCATTCATTGAACTCCTAAACACAATGTAATTGCCTAGACGTACCTATCTTGTAACTATTAACAACATTCACTTTACCAGCGAAGATTAATATGGCTTTTTCTTGATTAACAATACTCTAAATTGGGTATTTGGGAAAATATCTTCAATACAATATCATAGTTTATGTAGAATCTTTGGACTATGGAAAGGAACACCGAAACAGGCTACGTTTGTTGAAGTAGGAGAACCACCATTTCATCTACGGGCGCAATATCTTGCGAGAAAATTCTTAATGCAAAAGATGTCTTCCATATTCAGTCCGATAATACCAAAATTATCACTTTTACAAGCCTTAATGTCATCAAACCGTACAGCTAAATATAAATTAAATCTTCCAATCTTATTCACAGCATACAAGTCGATTAAGGATTTCATACCAAAGTTATTAGATTTTCAACGTCTACGTGCTTTCCGACAGACTATTTTGAATTAGCAACAAATAATACTTCCCGTTCACTTTCCTCCATATCCATCAATGCCAAGTATGGTGAATAACGTATTCATGGAATATGTACACTCTGAAGTGCATGAAGATTTTTATATATATACAGACGCATCCAAGTCCGCAGCTGGTAACACTGGAGCTGCAATATATTGCAATAATCTAATGGAATAAAAATCTACCCCTTACCAACAGAATTTTCAATATTCACGGCGGAAGCGTTTGCTATTCGTCCAGCATTGTTGTATATACAGAAGAAAAACCTCAAGAGGGTAGTGATCGCCACTGATTCAGCGTCAGTGTTACACCCCTGGGGTCGTAACAGATGATTGCTATGTAGACTGGTACATTGTTAACATAAAAATTTTGTATCACAAACTAACCAACTCAGGATACAATATTTCATTTGTCTGGACTCCTGGGCATACATCCATAGAAGGGAAGCAGATAGCAGACGCATTAGCCAAGTACGCAGCTGAAGAATCAAGTCACCGATCACTTCGGATTAAATTTTCTGCAAAAGCGCTAGAGTCGCATGCTAAAACAGAATTGTTGAAAAGTTTGGAGAAACAATGGACAATTACAGGGAAGACTAATGGGAAAGAATATTATTCAATTCAACCACTTATACCTAAAGAACCTTGGTATCAAGACATTAACCTTTCAAGAAACTCTTTAACAAGTCTTCTTAGATGTCGGCTAAATTACACCCAGCCCCTAAAGACTTGTTATAGGAAGATTGTACAATCCTCAAGCTGTCAGTGTATAGTGCAACTGAAGGAACACCTGATCACATTATATTTGAATGTCGCCTTAATGTAACTACGCGTGATTATTTCTTAAGAGATCTAAAAGAAGCAGGATATAATGGCGCATAGTCCTTGTCAACAATTTTGAGGAACCCAACTAAGAAAATAATATATGTACTTACCAACTATATTGTGAGAGAAAATATTGTATTATAGAATTATGAAATTGTAAAATTATCAAATGTTAAACAAATGTAACTGGTTCATAGCTGAAAAGCTACAACCAAATATACATTTACATATTAACTAACTAACTAACTAACTCTCTAGCCTTCTTAAACCCGAAGGTTCATGGCTGCAGCAACACAGGCCTTCCATCTGTCCCTATCTTGAGCAAGATCTATATACTCTTTTCCATCTCTACCGATTTTCTTTAGGTCCATCTCAACGTTGTCCCTCCATCTTCGTCTTGGCCTTCCTATAGGTCTCTTACCATCAGGTTTCCCAACAAGAATCCTGTGAACTCCTCTTTCCTCGCCCATTCGTGCCACATGGCCTGCCCATTTACATATACAGTAGAGCGTCGATTATCCGAAGTAATTGGGGGACATGGGTGTTCGGAAAACTGGTTTGTTCGGATAATCGAACTGTACATGTTTATTTGCCAAAAATAAGTACTGTACAGTAAATTTATTCATAAAAACAGGCATCTCTTTAAGTATTACAAAGTAACGTACAAAGGCAACTTTAGTAGGAATATATAGTATGTGGTACAGTTTATTAAACAAGAATATGTACATATTACATACGCATTTTGCATGAACAATACACACAGTACACAAAATTAACGTTTAAAAAGGACAACACGTTTACGTTTAAGCATTTTGTATCGCCAAGTTCACTTCTTCACGCAGCAGCACACAAGTGGTCGTAACAGAGAACAGAAGGTTACTGTTTGCACCGTGAGAAGCTCTTCTTGGGGGCGCGCAATCCTTCAAACTGCGCGGAGCGGCACGCCTCAACTCTAAGCTGGCGCAGCTGTTGCTGTGAACAGCTTTGATACTGCCGCTACTTCTACAACCAGTGCCAAACCGACAGAAGTGTGCTGATTGTTGAAACACAGCGACTGGCGGCTTGGCCGGTCAGCAGCGCCTTATGAAGGCCCCATTAGAAGCAATGTTCCGCCAGCGGTGGCTCAGTGCGGCGACTACTGTGGGAAACTTGGTTTGGGAGTGAGGGGGATGATGGACGGTAGGGTGGGAGAGTAACAGGTGCGAGCGAGTACACAGTTCGGTTAAGCGGTCGTTCGGTTGACCGACGTTCGGATAATCGACGCTCTACTGTATATATAAAAAAGACAACATTTTTCAAGATCACAACTAAGGATAGAAACTTCTTTTCTTATTCTACTTATTCAGTTTCTAGACCCAAAATGAGAAAAGAAAACTTTAATGAGCGTTGGCCTTACAGAATGATCAGATTGGTAACATCCACCTTTCACCGTGGATCAACTTGTAACTACACTCTGATGGCAGTGAGCGTACAATCAATCTCAATATTTTGTAAGTAAACTTTAGAAAGTTTTTGATTTATTTCGGCATACTAAGCTGCACATTACACACCATAAGTAAGTGGAATCGATTTTCTTCAAATAAACGCAAATAAGATGTTTGACGTCTGAGAGCTTGACTGACAGAGAACAAATTAAGCATGCTACGTGTGCTAATTGTCAATGTACAAGTTTAGTGTAGAAACAAAGCCTATGTAATGCATTAAGAATAAATCACATTCAGAGTGAAATTAGAAAGCTTTATTATTGGATCGGAAGAATCTAATATTAAAAGCAGAAAACCGTATGCATTATTTCCTAGATGACGAGATATTATGTTATGTGACTGGTAGCTCAAAACACTTTTAGCAACGAAATAATGTTTGTGCAAGGGCACAATAAAATATTTGCTGCATTGGTAACAGAATCTTAAAATGTCTCAATGCCAAACGTGTGTTCAAGCGTTATCTATCTATCTATCTATCTATCTATATATATATATATCTATATATCTATATATATATATATATATATATATATATATATATATATATATATATAAAAATAGATGTATGTGTGTGGGTGTGTGTTTTTGTGTGTGTGTGTGTGTGTGTATGCGGGGGAGGGTGTTTATATGTTTGTTCCGGCATAACTCTCGAACGCCTGGAGCAATTTCAACCAAACTTGGTACACGTATTACTTGCAATCTGGAAATAATATTTTTGGGGTAAGACACCCCTGTACCCTCAAGGGGTGGGGTGGAAAGGGGTGACATGTAAAAATAATGGACAACGACCGATACTAAATTCCGCACAAACAGACATCCGTGACTCTATGCAATCCCACACAACAGAGGCGTATATTCAGGGCTATCTAGGCTATCTGCAAAGCCCAAACTCAATGAATAAAATACAGATAAAAATATCTATCAGAAATGTGCATAAAATTGTTCATTTCAATAAGAAGATGAAACTGATTTCTTAGGAGTTGGAAACATTGCCCGCTTTCTTTGAATTCGCGAGACGGCTGGCTCTGGACCAGCTCCGGCGGGCAACTCCACGGTTGATAGGGCTACCTTAAGAATCACCCGATCAATGTTGCAAAACATTTTTTTCCAGCATGTAATTTCCCCAGGATCGGGGAATTGTCGAGCCAAACTGTTACAGGAGAGAGAACAGGGTTGGATATGGCGGGGTGAAAACCCTCTGAACTTCCTCAACAGACTCTGTCAATGTTGCAAACCAATTTTTCCCAGCATGTAATTTGTAATTTTCCCAGTATTGGGGAAATTTGAAGCCAAATTATCGCAGGCAAGAGGAAAGTGTGTCATATGGCAGGGACAAGAACATCATTGAACGCTTGTAGAGGAGTTGAAAAAGAGGTCGTTGACCTTCAAACAACTAGAGATACAGTGGGGAGTAGAAAATTGTTGGCTGAGCGGGAATGGTTTATGAGTGCATCTAAAAATTACCGAAATGACAACGACCAGTTCTAGTCTAGATCGCGTCGAGTGGTTTTGGTGCGTGGAATTTATTTAGAGGCAGTGTGTGAATACAGTGGCGAATGGATTGTATGTGCTGTGTTGTGTAGTGAACTGAAGTGAGGGACAATTAACAAGCTGTCTTTTCGGCTTACAAATGACGATAAGCTCCAAATCGTTGTGGATCTTTCTTGTATGTCCACTTTATGAACAGATAAGCGCTAATGGGGATCGGACCTACAGTTAAAGTGATATCTAAGCCACCATGTATCGAACCCGGGACCCCCTAGTTTCAAGGCAACGACGTTACCATTGCACCAACAAGGAGTACCAGAACTTGAAATCGTGAAAATAGGTAGGTTGAAATTTTATTTTTATTCTCGTATATAGGCCTACATAATATTTCACAATATGGGCCCCTTATTTATGCAAATGAAATTCTTTGAAATCCTTTCCTTACTGACAGTGTACATTACCATGTTTTATTTATGAGGTATATATTGTCACCACCCAAGTATTTGCACATATAATTTAGATTTGGATTATACCACTAGTCCTCTACAATTATATATACTACGGGCTGACAATTTGACTACCTTTACTTATTAAAATATTTAGCAGAATCATAGGCCTTTGTGGGAAGTACGAAAAGTAAATAGTATATTTAACAATTTATTGAGGAAACAACTACTAGAAATTTGTTGTATACAACAGTGATAACTTTAACAATAGAAATTTTCCAGTAACAAATTTAGTATAATATACATATATGTCCGATTGACATTATTCATTCAAATTACAAATATAAGCAAACATCATATAGGCCATACAAATGTACCGGAATCAGATTGTGTTTTCCATTACGTATTAAGGTTGGTTCAACGTTCTGTATTATTCTTGAGTGGAAAATATATTAATCAGCGATTTTGAATAGGAAAGTTATAAATGTAATTTAATACAAATGAACATGATTAGTGGATATCGGTCAACTCTGAAAGGACCATCTGCGTAATGGTAGCATTAAACATAGCATAACTAAATAGTGCACAAATGAAACTAATTAACTAAATCAAGTAATATGAATCTTAGATTAAACTTAAATATATTATAATTATACTACCAGCACACAGATGATGACTTCAGCACACCGATTCTACCAGTTCAAGATAGAGTTACGAGATCTGAACCCAACCGCTTACAGAGTAAGAGAGAGAGAGAGAGAGAGCTCCGCAAGCCACGCGAGAGCCTTCCCTTTCCATAGTCACATGATCTGGTGACGTATTACGTCCCCAAAAAAGGAAACAAACGAATAACGAATTGCACACAATCTGACTCATATTCCTTTGCAAGCGAGGAATAGCGTTACAATATTCTTAATCACAGAGTCACATCACTTCAACCCGCCACCCCAAATGAGTTAAAGAAACAAAAACACCCCCACCAGCAAATTTTTCTTCATTCGAACACTATGATATGGTGCGATAGCCCAGGTTCTTTACCCACACAACGATAGTGTTTCTCGGGTTGTCTAACATTCAGGCTGTGTTGCGAATGGAATCCATAGTTTTCGTGACACTCCCAATGCGGTTCAACTCCTAGTTCATCACCTATCGGCATGGGGGGTGAGAGGGGGTGAATAATAAAATGCCACAAATAACCTAGATTAGTGTCGAATACATAGTTTTCGGAGTCTCTAAGCTAATTGGTGATATTCACGATGAAATAAAATTAGTTACATTTTACGCTATAGTTAGAATTCATTATTTTCCTGGCTAATAGAAGATTGGGATAAATAAATACCCGGGCAACACCGGGCAATCAGGTAGTTTAGATTATAGCTTACAGTAAGTAGACACTAAAAATTAAATTTTGATTCGCTCTGACTACTTACTATATTCCACACTACGTATATTTGACAAACATAATCTACATTTGTACGACTGCTCGTATTCACAAAGCATTTTTGGTTTTGAATGAATAAAATAAAATATTTATCTCGTATTTCACAATTATCACATAGCACTAGGCGTTTCTTATTTGTCCACCCTTTCAAAAATACACTGTATTTCTTTCATGGTTGTTTAAACATTTGAAGAGCGTCTACGTTTTCGTGGAAAAGTCAACACTATATTACATCTCACTACTATAAATTAGCATCGTTCATTTTAAATTTGAAAAAAATGAAAGGTTACAGAAATTATGTTAAATATAATTTCGGCAGAATTGTCAAAGAAAAGAAGGAAAAGCATGTTCGAAAAACTCAATGTAGAAAAAATGCGGAACCAGATCAGATATTCAAGCTTTCATATTCGACCACAATAAAGAACCATCTTAATTTCTAGAATATTAGATATATATTAGGGAACATTACTTTCTGACTTACCTCGTACACAGATTCACACACAAAAAATCGATACTCACTACTACAGTGATACAAACAGTGTTGCACAGACAGTTCCTCTTCAGTCTGACGTTCAATCTCTGATGTCTATGCCAGTGTACTCAACGAAACAAGTGTATGCTTGAGAGATGAAATCGAAGAGCATAAATTTGCGACACTGAAGTACTGCAATGGCACTGCAAAATAATATAAAATACCCGCCAATGAGAGTCGCGGAATATAAATAAGGATTGATTTCGAGTTTGGTAGCATTACACAAACCGAGAGTAGTCAACATAGCACTCTACATAATTGAACATATTCTAGGCGTGGGTCTGTGTGTTTTACCAATGAGATATGTATGGTAAGGATAATCAAATTTCCCCCACATAGTACTAAAAAATGTACATTGTAACATTAATGTTTCTGGTACAGTCAAGTTCAAAGATATGTAGCCTAGGTGCAAATTGTTCACGACTTCTTACCCTTACTATGGTGAGATTAAGGGGGAGTGGAAAGGGGTGGTCTCCCCCAAAGGAGAAAGCTCTTTTTCTCTTTACTGAACCACCTGCATATTTCACAAAATTTGAATTCGTAATTACATTAATTAATTAATTGACGCGTTGGGGTAGGTGAGGGCAGGGATGCCCATACCCCTTAGGCCCATGGCCCATCACCCCAAATCATGTCATGCGTCCCCCCAAATCATATCATTCGTGCCCTCAAACCATATCATAATCCCCACAAAGTATTTAATTACGACAGAGTGTCTACCGAACCTAACTCTTTTCTTAGCTTTACTGAACACTATACTTGATATGCTCCTCAGTAGTACAGGTGCACGGGTTCAAGAACCGAAAATGGGGCTCGATGGGGCTCGCCTTAATGGATTTCTCTCGTAAGGCATGAGCCCCATTTTCTCGCAGTGTTGCCAGCTTCTTACTCAAAAAAATCACCGAGGGTTTTTTTCTTGGTCTAACTTAACCTCAAGCAAGGAGCTGGCAATACTGCTTGAGGTCTGCCTTGCAGCGTTGCCAACATCTTACTCGAAAAAATCACCAAGGTTTTTTATTTGGTCTAACCTAGCCTAAAGCAAGGAACTGGCAACGCTGCTTGAGGTCTGCCTTGCAGCGTTGCCAACATCTTACTCGAAAAGTTACCAAGGTTTTTATTTGGTCTAACCTAGCCTCAAGCAAGGAGCTGGCAATACTGCTTGAGGCTTGTCTTGCAGTATTGCCAACATCTTACTCGAAAAGTCATCAAGGTTTTTATTTTGGTCTAACCTAACCTAAAGCAAGGAGCTGGCAATATTGCTTGTGGCTTTACAGTGCATAAAGCAATTTGCCAGCCTACTGGTATTTTTGCCATAGCTTTTTACAAAAAAAGAGAGAAGAGAGAGAGGGAATAGTTAAACAACCGATAGTGTTGCTAATATTTACCTACAGTTTTTTTTTCTTACTTAACAAGAACTATCTTGCTTGAGACTTAACTAATTTATATACTGACGTAACATACACACACTGGGCAATAGAGCCGGCAACAAATATATACTGCCGTAAAAGAGAGAGAGGGATGGATGAATGGATGGCAACATAGTATGTGTGTGCTTGTATAATATGTAGCATTATTAACTAGAGTGTGTTGGCAACTCGCTTATAACTAAAAAAAGATAGAGATGCCAATGTTGCTGTAAGATGAAGAGAGAGACTAAGCTGGCAACAGTGGTGAGCGAATACGCATTATTTCCAAGTCCCGAGCGCCAATGTATATCGTGATTTTTGCAAACCTCTCTCGCGGCAACGATGTGCTGCACATGCATATGCGCGCGCTTCTTATTATTTTCGTATTGTGACGCAAACAAACAAATAATAATTGTTGTTTTTAGGATGCCTGGCCCCTAACCCCGCCAGGGTGCGTGGTGCCCAACCCAAAAAGGTTCTAACGGCTGCGGCTGTAGATAACCGCACCTCTGTAGAGTTTCACGTGGTTTTTTTTTGTATGGTAGTGGTGGTGCCGGCAATAGTGGGTGGGTTAATTGTTGTTGTAGTATTTTGGTTATTTGGCAGAGTACTGCTAGTAACTAGAGGAGTTAGCGTGGGAACGTGAGGCGGTGGCGTCTGATTGTCTCCTTCGCCATTATTCCCACCCGAAGGTCTGCTCCACCCAGTTCCGGCCAGTTTTTGTGCGAGTGACCTCGGTGGTATTGTGTTGGTTTCGCTCGCTGGGCACGCCAGTGACGCAGAAAGCTCCAAAGGCTGCGATCCAAATTATGATGGACGGGTGTGTTGTTTTTTTTGTTATTATTTATCGTCACGAACCAATTTTGGAATTTTAGCTACCGACAGGTATAAGTTTCTATTAGAAACCTCGCCCACATCAGTTGCAGTCGAGTATTGCTACTGGGCAGTCGCATAAAAGTGTACGCTATACCAAGTGTAAATATCAAGTGTAATAGAAGCCGAATTAGTTTGGTCTGTCAGGTGAGTACCATATCAGCATAAGTTATACGCGCACAAGTTGCTTGACTAGCTATAAAACTAAAATTTACGCAGTAAGGCTAATCGAAACTGGGTCTACAGTGGGATCCGAACCACTTCCACTGGGTATCGAACTTGGAGTTTACAATTATACAAGTGTACAGGGGAAATTTTATTTTTTTGAATTTGTTGATACTCTCGATTGGATTTTGTTGTTTTAAGTCTATTTTATGCATAGTAAGGCTAATCGAAACTGAGCCTACAGCGAGATCCGAACCACCTCTGCTGGATATCGAACTTTGAGTTTAAAATTATACAAGTGTACAGGGGAAACTCTATTTTTTTGAATTTGTTGATACTCTGGATTGGATTTTGTTGTTTTTTAAATCTATTTTATGCACAGTAAGGCTAATCGGGACTGGACCTACAGTTTTAAGAACCACTTGTGCGGGTATCGAACTCTTGATTACAAGGCTATTGCTGTGCTATCGCAGAAGCTAGTGGAAGTACTGATTGATTTGATGTTTTAAGTCCACTTTATGCACAGTAAGGCTAATCGGGACTGGACCTACAGTTTCAAGAACCACTTGTGCGGGTATCGAAGCCGAGATTACAAGGCTATTGCCGTGCTATCGCAGAGGCTAGTGGAAGTACTGATTGATTTGATGTTTTAAGTCTACTTTATGCACAGTAAGGCTAATCGGGATTGAACCTACAGTTTCAAGAACCACTTGTGTGGGTATCAAACTCTTGATTACAAGGCAACGACGCTACCGCTGCGCCATCGCAAAGGCTAGTAGAAGTACATAGTTATTCGAATCTTATTTATTTAGACTTACAGTCTAAAAAAATATCATGGTATTATTATTTCTGCAATTATTTGCAATCTTGGCCAGAGAGAGGAGAGGAGGAAAAAAAATAATATTTTGTTTTAATGTCGAGCCTATATTTTAAATTTTAACATGTGCGCATGCGCGCAGGGGGTAAATTTTATTTTTTTGATCGAGTGGGTTGTAAGGTGAGTGAACATGTAGGAAAAGTATTGGTATATTGATTGATTGATTGATTGATTTAGTTTATTTTTATTTTGTGTTTTGTGCCTTTTGGCTAATTTGCGAAGATGGGGATGAGTGATGAAATTGATGAAAATGGATATTCACAAACAACCATACCCGATCGGGATTCGAACCCGGGACTCTTGGCGTCGCAGCGCGATGTGCTAACCACTCGGCCACAGGGTCGGGCAAGTACTGGTATATACATAGACCAAAGTTACATGGTTCTAGGTCCCATAGGAGTCGAGAAAATCAATATCTTGGAAAACGTCTTAAGACAAATATCTTAATCTTTAAGAAAGTCGACTTCCGGTCTGTCAAGATGTTACTTCCGGTCTATCAAGAAAATTTTCTTAAGACAAAAATCTTAAGACGTTTTCCAAGATATTGATTTTCTCGGCTTCTAATTGAGCTAGGATGATGATTTTAAGTTTGTTGGATAGGATTTGACGAAAACTATTCGACTAGCAAATAAAATCGATTCCACCCCCTCAAGTTTCGAAAATATAGACAATTTTTTATTTTTTTGAGAAACTTGATTTGCTGGTTTAGTTTTTACCCTATTTCGAAAATTTTAATGATATTTGATAAAAAATTGAAGATACTCTGCAACTTATTGGAAACATAATGATTAGTGCTTACTGTTTTCGAGTTATTTTAAATTAAAATTTCAAGATGTAATTTCTAAGTTGTTTTGTAACTCGTAAAGTATGGGTCGTAGAAAACCTATTTTTGTTTTATCTGCTTTTGCCCGACAAATACTATAAACACAAATAAATTTTTTAAAAATGGAGATCGAAAATAATTTTGTTTTCTGAAAATAAAAAAATATGTATATGGAAAAAAATATGATTGTGTAATTTTTATGATGTATGTTTGCATGTAAAAAATAAGTATACCTGAAAGTTTTAGAATTTCAAAATAGCTATATGTATATTTGCTATTATATCAGCCAAAACAAAAGAATATATATAAACAAGAACATTTTTTATAGTTTTACACCTCTACTAGAATGGTAGAAAAATATACTAGTGGGTAATAAAATCTGAAGAAGATTCGTGTCTAGCAAAAATAAGCTAAATAGAATTACACATGCATACAATATTTATTGTGCTTTTTCTATCTACAATCATATTTTTCTTATATATTTTTTTATTTTTTATAGGGTTGATTAAAACATATATTTGAGGAAGACAACACTCTACCACCAACAGATCACATATAAATAAACATACCCAAAAAAAAATGCGCTCCATGAAAAATTGCCCTGTGTGCAAAACAGCCATATCAAGCAAACATTTTGCAAGACATTGTCGCACCTGCGTGCCAGGCAAGCATTTGGCTGCCACCGAACTGTGTTCCGGATGCAATAAACATATTACAATTGCGTATGTCAAGAAGCATAAGCTTACTTGTCTAAGCAAAAATACATCTGGGGCCCAGCCTTCGACCTCCACCAAGAGGAAGGCAGAAGCAGCCTCCATCAATGCACCACCCGCTAAACGCGTCAAGCCTCCAAAAGCAGACCGGTCTGCTTTCGGGGGAATATTAGGAGATTACGTTCAATTGTCGGATGGCTCATGCGACGTGCGTAGCTTTTTAGAGGAGAAGCGAGCAGAAATAGTTTCTATTTTTAGTAATGCACTGGCTACGCACTCCTCCACTAAATTCTACGCATCGCTTCGTTGCTGGTACAAAAGGCCGTCTGATGAAATTTACAGCTTCTGCCACAACACCAAGGCGAAGACGCTGCATCTGGCGAATGTCGACAACCTCGAGGACATCTACAACAAGTTTGTCGAGGAGCTGGTGGCAAAGCAAGAAGAACATCAAGCCAAGGGCTCGGGGGGTTCGCTGTGTGGTGAGCCTCACGAACTGCGCGTCAAACTTAGCAAGTTTGTGCCTCTCTTCGCCTCCAGCTACGTCCCCTTACCATCTGATATTGAGGATAAAAAGGCCGTCGTGAACATTCAGAACAGTGACGCCAAGTGCTTTCTCTGGTCGGTGCTTGCAGCATTGCACCCTGTTGAGCCAAAAAACCAACCTCGCCGAGTTAACCACTACCTACCCTACGAGCCAGAGCTGGAAGATGCGATGGCTGGGATCGACTACCCGGTGGAGGTCTCGGATATTCGCAAGTTCGAGGCCCGTACACACAACCCTCGGTTGGCCATCAACGTTTATGGCCTCACCGAAAACAAAAATGTGGTTTTCCCTATCCGGGTGAGCAACGTAGACGACGATAGTGCGCAGGAAATTCATCTTCTGCTTATCAAGGACGAGACCCACCACCATTACACCCTCATTCGCTCGCTCTCTCGGCTTGTTTCAAGCCAGCTGAGCAAAGACAAAACCCACATAGAAGTTTGTCCCAGGTGCTTGTCTAAATTTCGTAATCAAAAACAGCAGGATTACCAGCGCATCAGAGGTCGCAACATCGCTGCCGAGAAGCTCGCTAACCACAAGCTCTACTGCAAAGCCAACGAACCTGGGCTGGCAGACTTGCCCAAACCTGGCGACGTGGAGCGTTTCCGCAAGCACGGTGCCATGGTAGAGCACCCCGCTATCATCATCGCGGATTTCGAGGCCTTTCTCAAACCCCTGTCTACTTGCGATCCCGATCCTGAAGTTTCTTCCACCACCCCTTACCAACTCCACGAGGCATCCAGTTTCGCATACGTTGTGGTGCGACGAGATCAACACATCGCGCCCGAGCCCTACGTGTACCGTGGCCCCGACGCAGCCAAACACTTCCTCGAGAGGATGGTTGTGGAAGCCAACGAGATAGGGAAGGTGCTGTTGACCTCCAAGTCTATGCTCCCACTGTCCCCCGATGATCAACGTAGACACGACGAGGCCATCACTTGCCCTGTCTGCGTCGAGGAGTACACCACCAACAACCGTAAAGTCCATCACCACGATCACTTTAGCGGTAGGTACGTTGGTCCTTGGTGCAACAGATGTAACCTTAAGGCCCAGGACCCACGCTTCATCCCTGTGTTTTTTCACAATGGCTCGGGATACGACTTCCACCACCTGATCAAGCATCTTGGGTACGACAATGCAAGAATCAACGTCCTGGCACAAAACGAGGAGCGTTACATCAGTGTGAGCAAGTTGGTTCGAATCCCAGCATCCGACTCTACCGTCGAACTTCGCTTCCTCGACTCCCTGAGGTTCCTCCCGGCCAGCCTCGATGCTCTCGCAGGGAAGCTTAGCGACAAGCAAATGCGCATCACCTCTGCGAATTTTCCAAACTTGGACGCCAGTCTCTTCAGGCGTAAGGGGGTCTACCCCTACGAATACGTCACCGACTCTACCAAGTTTGCGGAGACGTCGCTTCCTCCCCAGGCGAAGTTCTACAGTCAGCTACGAGGCTCGGGCATCTCTGAGGACGACTATAACCATGCTCAGTCCATGTGGCGCGAGCTGGATTGCCAAAATCTCGGGGACTACCACGATGCGTACCTCAGACTTGATGTGACGCTCCTCGCCGACGTGTTCCAGATGTTCCGGGCGACTGCAATGAACATCTACCACCTGGATCCCGCCTACTTCTATAGTCTCCCCGGACTGGCATGGTCAGCCATGTTTCTGGTGACGAAAATCAAGCTGGAGCTTCTTTCGGACGTGGACATGATGCTGTTTGTGGAACGTGCCAAGCGGGGTGGAATGGTCCAGGTGTCGCAACGGCACGCGCGCGCCAACAACCATCACATGGCTACTGGCTACGACTCCACCCAACCGTCAAGCTACATCATGTACACGGACGTGAATAACTTATACGGGCACTCCATGATGCAGCCACTCCCCTTTAGAGGGTTCGAGTGGGCTGATCCTTCCAAATTCGGCATCGAAAGCTTCGACGATTCGGAACATGGGTTCTTCGCCGAGGTGGACCTTGAGTTCTCCGAGAAGCTGCAAGATTCGTTCTGCGATCTTCCCCCTGCACCCGAGTTCAAGTGTCCACCCGATTCCAACCAGAAGAAGCTCGTCATGGATTTCGAACCCAAGAAGAATTACGTCCTGCACTACCAGAATCTCCGGTGGTTGATGCGGCGAGGGGTCACAGTCCACGCAGTTCACCGCATCCTCAAGTTCGAGCATTCTCCATGGTTGAAGCCATACATCGAGCTCAACACCGAACATCGTACAGTCGCCACTTCTGATTTCGATCGCGATTTCTTCAAGTTAATGAATAATGCGGTGTTTGGCAAGACCATGGAGAATGTACGGAATTGGGTGGACATAAAATTGGTGACGAGGAAAGAGCGATGTCGTCAGCTTGTTGCAAGTCCATTGTTCAAGTCTCGAACAATCTACAACGAGCAGCTGGCTCTGATTCACATGAAGCAAGGTGTGGTGAAGCTCAACAAGCCCATCTACGTTGGAGCCACTGTTCTGGATCTGAGCAAGCTCCACATGTTCGAGACGTACTACGACACATTACGTCCACACTACGCCCACAACATCTCGCTTCTCTACACGGACACGGACAGCTTGGTGTACCACGTTCGCACAGCCGACGCATACGGGGATATAGCCACAGCTCCATCTTTGGTTAACCTCTTCGACACTTCGGGCTATCCCCAGCCGAACCAGTACGGAATCCTGGCCCGCAACAAAAAGGTGCCTGGCAAACTCAAAGACGAGAAGGACGGAGACGTGATTCTCGAGTTTGCAGGTCTTCGCGCCAAGGCCTATACCATCAAAGCCGAGGGCAGCGTTACCAAGAAGGCCAAGGGTGTCGGCAGACAGGTGGTTCGGGAGCATCTCACATTCGAGGACTTCGTGGATTGCCTCAAGACCGGGTCGTCGGTTCTAAGAGCAGAACAGCGTATCCAGAGCGTCGACCATGTGTTAACCACCAACAAAGTGAGGAAGATTGCCCTGGATCCCAACGACGACAAGAGGTGCGTTCTCCAATGTGGAATCCACACACTGCCGTGGGGGCACTATCGCTTAGCAGAAAGCAAAACCTGCAACATGTGCCTATCTTCAACAGAAGATTCATAAAAACAAAACAAAAAAGAACAAAACAAAAAAAAATCATTTTGTTAGTCATTAAAAAAAAAA
This sequence comes from Lepisma saccharinum, assembly GCF_977018435.1. Taxonomy (NCBI): domain Eukaryota; kingdom Metazoa; phylum Arthropoda; class Insecta; order Zygentoma; family Lepismatidae; genus Lepisma; species Lepisma saccharinum. Next base: position 82,076,627 of record NC_139235.1, read on the forward strand.
CACTGACAGTCATTACAAAAAACTTTGACTGTATTCTTAAATAACCAGCATAATATGAATCTCTTTGGTTTCCGAAAACAAGCCAACATGGACGCTGTACACTACACGACGACAGATCATGAATTTCTACCTTCCATGTTAACTAAACTCAACGGTCTACTGATTGTTCACCTTAACAGCATTTGGACGAAATTGGATGACGATGTGGGCAAGATGTTTTACGTCTTCAACAACAATTTACATTTTTACAAAATTCCGATCGATGGAAAACTTCAAATCACCGTGAATCCGGAAAACGTAGGCGAAATCAAAATATCTACCGGCAAGAACATTTTTCGAATCAAGCACGACAAGATGCTTTCTAACATTACGTACGATGTTTCCGCAGGAGATTACCTGTACGTCGAACTCCTAGGAGATTACGACAAACTCATTCCTCTCTTCGTAGAATTACGAATCGTCTATCCTATTATAAATAACCGTTAACCAAAATGCCTAACGATATTTTCGGCAACACTAAGCGTGTAGACCATGCAGAAGAGATTCTTATGTTGGATGTCCGAATTAAAAAGTTGAGGAGCGATTTGATCGCTTTGCAGGAGACCTTAAACAAAAGTTTAGAGTCGGAGATCGCTACGCTCCAAACGCAATGTCTCGACCCCATTCTGAAAATCGATTCCGAACTGAAAACGCTCATAAAAAATTATGTGGACGTACCTTCTTACGACAACGTTCAAAATATACAGTTGAGCGTGGATAAGCTTCAAAATGATTTGGCCAAACTACAACAATTTCAATCGAAAAATGAAGATTTGGAAAAATTGAAACTCGAAATCGAAGAACGAACTTCGGCAATAGAAAAGAATTTTTCTGAACTTCAAACCGTCGTGAAGGATATTGATGTAGAACGTTTGCACGTCGTTGTTTCCAAATTACAAGAAGAATTCGCCGGCACATTGGAAGAAATTAAATCCAAGTTGCAGACTTTGGAAGATACCATGACGAACCTACCATCGTCGGACGAACTGCAGGTCATCGGCAAAAGCGTCGCGAACATAAAAATTCAATTGGAGGCTTATCAAGATTTCGAACACATTCAAACCACCATCGCTACGCTTCAGGCATCTCTGGAGTTGATCAACGAAGAAATTAAAAATATTCACGCTGAAGCGAGCGCGTTGACGAGCATACAAGACACGTTGAGCACGGTTCAGCAGAAGATCGAATATTTGGAAAATTTGAACGTCGAATCGAATCTTGCTCATTTTCATCACGTACTGGACAACATACAGGCCGACTTGGAATCGTTACGGACGAGCGTACCTTCGAGCGAAGATTTGGAAAAATTGAAAACGGCCGTGACGGCACTATCCGATTCGAGCGACATCAAAAGTTCGTTGAGCGATCTCGAGAGTAGGGTGGCCAATCTCCCCACCTCCAAAGAATTGCACGCTTTGAAAAGGAACATATCACGTATGCTGAAACGACTGGAAACAGAAACGGCGAACGTGGAACAGATTCGAGACGAACTTGCTTCGCTGGTGTCGACGTTGCCCACTTCGCAGAGCGTCGCCGACCTTCACACGCAGTTTACCGAGATGCGAAGCATCGTGAACGATCTTACCGAGAAAAGTTCGAAATTGAATCAAGTCGAGAATCTTCAGAGTATCGTCGTCAACATCAGAGATCAAGTTGGAGTGCTGGAATCCACGCAGGAATCGACGCTGGCCTCTTTCGGTACCAAGCTGCAAGAACTCAACGAAAACTTCAAGCAGTTGAACGTGGAAGTGAAAATCAAACCGTCATTTTCTACTGTAACGGATACCATAGCCGAACATTTGTTGCCCTTACAAAATACACTGGGACAGCTTCACAGCAACCTCGTTAGCATCGATACTAAATTCGCTAAACTGCATTCTCTGCAAGCCATCGAAATTAACAGCGTACCCAATCAACAGAGAATCTCCACTTTCGTCGAAGGTAACAAACTGTACATGTTGCATCCTTATCATCCGTACTACAAGTTTCTCCTCGATGGCACGATTCAGATAAATGAATTTTCGTACTGGTCTCACGGCAGAAAAGCTAGCGTTCCCACCATGACCTTGATATCGAATCGTGGTGTTCAGAAAGCAGGAAATATTCCTCTGGCACGTTGGAACGAAACGCGCAACATATATGAAATACACGAAGACGAAGATCTCACCGTTTTCGACGTGAGTGCCGGCGATAAGCTGATCATTCAAAACACGAGCGAAGTGCCACCCTCTTTGAATCCCATCACGCTGGTGCTTCTCTTCAAACGTAATCTCTAAAAAATGTCTAGGCAAGCCATCGTCGAAGAATTGCATAAACCTGCGCGCCGCAACTACGAACGTTTGGCGGTGGTGACCAAGGGAATCGACGACCTCTGGCAAAGTGACCTCGTGGAGATGAGTAGCGGCAATCTAAAAAATGTGCATAAATTGAACAAGGGCAACAAGTACCTCCTCACCGTCATAGACACGTTTTCGAAATTCGCATGGGCTCTACCTTTGAAAGCCAAAACGGGAACGTGCGTCACGGAAGCATTCAAGACAATTTTTCGCGAAAGCGGCAGACGGCCACGGTTTTTGCAAACAGACAACGGTAAAGAATTTTACAACGCCGTATTCCAAAAGTTTATTCAAAAACATGACATTCGGCATTATTCAACCTTCAGTCACATCAAAGCCAGCATCGTGGAAAGATTTAATCGAACCTTGAAAACACACATGTGGAAACGATTCACGCTTCGGGGAAATTACAAATGGGTCGACATACTGCCGGAACTCGTCGACACTTATAATAATACAGTACACAGAACCATAGGCATGAAGCCAGCTGACGTTACGAAATCCGACGAGCAGCGTTTAATTTCTTCAGTTTACTGTCCAAAGTACACTCCCGCGACTACCAAGAAGTCAAAATTCAAAATTGGAGACCAGGTGAGGATCAGCAAATTCAAACGCACCTTCGAGAAGGGGTTCACAAAAAATTGGAGTACGGAACTTTTAACGGTGGTTCGAGTTTTACCCGGAAACCGACACACATATATAATAAAAGATAGTAGCGGCGAGATTTTGAAAGGAAGATTTTACGAAGAGGAACTCTCTAAAACAAAACATCCCAACACGTACCTCATCGAGAAAGTATTGCGTAGAAAAGGTGACAAACTATTGGTGAAATGGCTGGGGCTTCCGGAAAAGAGTTGGATCGACGCGAACGAAGTGATTCTATGAGTGCGTGGAATGTCGTGAAACGTCTACCTGATTCGGAAAATCAAACGAAAAAAAAGAACGGCGAGTTGCTTCCCGACAGCATCCGTTGTCTAATCGTAGGCCCTTCAGGGTGTGGGAAAACGACACTGCTCGTGGACAATTTTCTCCTCGCACCGAATTGGTTAGATTGGAAGAACAGGCACCTCTACGTATTTTCGAAAAGTCTCGAACAAGCGAAATACCAGCAACTGATAAAACTGTACGATGGTCTGGACATTGCAACTTTCGCATCTGAAATAAAACCACTCGACGATTGTCGTGAAAATTCAGTCGTTGTGTTCGACGATGTCATCCTGGAAAATCAAAATGAAATTCGCAACTTTTTCACGCAAGGTCGTCACAAAGGAATGGATTGCTTCTTCCTAGCTCAAACGTTTTCCAAAATTCCAAAACAGTTAGTACGCGACAACGCTAATTTCATATGTTTGTTTCGTCAAGATCACACCAACCTCAAGCACGCGTACGATGACTACGTAGGCGGAGACATGAACTACAATCAATTTTCGGAACGCTGCTGCTCCCACTGTTGGAACAGTGACGATTTCGGATTCGCGACGATCGACATGACGAGAAAACCCAACGACGGAAAATACAGAAACAAAATCAACGACTTTCTAAACGTTGCAACGTTGTGAGAAACGACATGTATAAATAACGTTATGGCGAAACGAAAAATCGAAGACGAAAATCTCAAGTTGCGAAACTACCTCGCGAAACGCTTCAAAGGTTGGAAATCCGAGAATCGCGGATTCTACGAAGAGAAGAAACGTCAAGATCAACCTGTGATCGATGCCATCAGCGATCTAGGTAAAGAAATTAAAGGCGTCACAGAACAAAATAAAAATTTGATCAACGAACTTGTACCACTTGCAGCTAAAAGTTACACCGTACCCACGCCTATTTCGAGCATTCCTTCGACACCATTCGAACTGAAGGACGTACCGGCACGACGTCGAGCCATAGGTAGCACGCCGTCGTCTTTGGATAAAATCGAGTTGGGACCTTTGGCACGAGACTACCTGAGCACGGGCAAGTTCGACAAGGATGAAGTGTTCGGATTGTATCCGAGCATGGAGAGTAACGAAGGTGGTGGTGTGGTTTGGAAGATTGGAAAATCGAAAGTTACCTTCGAAGGTAACGACATTAAAATTAATTTAGGCGACAAGGATAGTTGGAACAGGTATCCGGGTACGGTGGGACTGTGGGAACTCGTTGCCAAAAAGCAGCCGAAGGATTACACCGACGAAGATTACCAGAGTTACAAGGAAATTTTGATCATGACGGATGCCTTATACCAAAACAACGACGCTACGCAGAATAGGGTGAAATCGAGCAGCGGCGAGAAGTACAGGAATCTCATCAAGCCGATATGGAACCAGGTGAAAACAGGCAGCGGCGTCAAACTCTACAACACCCTGCCCAAAGAGTTTGTGTGGGTGGACGACGTGCGCAAGCTCATAGACAGGTTGTTGGTTATTGCAGGAGAGGAGAATGCAGGCAATCGTAATTTCTACAACGAGAAGGTTGGCATCGTGGACATGATCAGCACGAAACTTTCCAACTTCATCGTGAACGACGACAAGGGCATAGGTTACCTCATCAAAATTATCAACACGCTGCCTCCGAGATTCTGGGACGTTGCCGAAGGAAAAGGACTCGTGAACGACATCATCAACAAGTTACCTTTCGAGATGCATTTACCTGGCTACCAGTACTGCGGACCAGGTACCAAACTCGAGAAAAGATTGGAGAGAGGAGACAAGGGTGTGAATCCGTTGGACGCCGCATGCAAAGATCACGACATCGCTTACAACACCACTCGCTCCGATCTGGATGCACGTCACGAAGCAG